>NC_060270.1:94850408-95450408 GCF_021613505.1 Equus quagga
GTGAAGGGAGGAGGGAGACTCACAATCATCCTAATGAAGGGAAGAGGGAGACTCACAATGACCCTAATGATCTAAGAGGGGAAACGAAGAAGTGCTGCTGGGAAGGAGTTGAGGGAGAACGAGGCCAGGGTTTCAGGGGGAAATGGGGAAGGGTGAAAAATAAACTTGTTTCAGATTGGCAGGTGATAGAGATCACATTCTTATGGCTTGATTGTTGTGGAATCTGGCTATATAATATTTTATGAAATTAGTTGGAGTTTGGTATCTCCAATTCTCAAAATGTTTTTACTCTAAAGACTCTTGTGTCATAGAAAGTTGACGTTTATCAGTAGACTAAGAACCCTTTCTCTTGAGTTTTGGACTCCTTTTGGTCCGTACTAGCAAGCTAGCACTTGAATACATCAGCCCTTACATTGTCAAATGGTGGCCCGTGAAGCAGTTTTCTGGCAGCTTCAGTGTGGCCTCTTGTGTAACTGCCCCGTCACAGTCCACAGATCTATGCAGGAAGGCATAGCTCTTGGCGTAGTAGTTGGTAAAGAATTGTTTGAATTCCAGAACGTGTCAAGGAATCAAGCGACAGAACTCTAATGACAATCAGATATGAAGTTTGAAAGAAATTTAATGAATGTTTCTGCCCATTATGCCCTTTGTGTTCGGATATGATAAGAATCAGTATTTCAGAAGTTAGCTTGATGGCCAGAGGAGGGATGTGTAGTTTTGGCATCTACTGGGTGTTAAATCACTTAAGCTAGTGATATGGGGAGTAGTAGGAAGATGGACTGTGGGGAAACTTGTCAGAGACTGCTGTAGCTATGCCCTTCTCTTCTGTCGATAAGATGGGCCTTCCCACCCAGCTTCACCCATATTGATGATAATCTGGCCTTGCAATTAAATGCAAATAATATAAGCATATATATGTATATAAAAATCAATACTTGTTCATTCCCATTTGCAAAAGATAGCAAAAGTGTGACTAATTTAAAACAGTAGATAATTTACATGAGACTTTGGAAAAGTTTTTCATTTGTTTAGTTTATGATTCGTGGTAAAAACAAATGTATAACTTCCTAGAGGTTCATAATGTCACAATAAAATGAATTATTCTATGGATGCAAAGCCCCAAATCAAGGGGGAATGATGGAGACAATGGAAAGTGCTGGTACTTATTATTGTGGTCTGAGAAAACTTGGATAGTCAGGAAATGATGGAAGCTTACTAAAGTAGGAGAAGAGCATACTACTAATTCACGTATTCTTTAATGATAATAAAAGTAACGATTTCTAACATGTATTGAGCACTTACTGTGTGCAGGACTTTGCTAACTACTTTACATGTATTATTTGATTTTCTCAATTACACGTGTATGTGTGTTCATTCATACACGTGTGTGCGACACATGTGAGTGGGCTTTCTTTCAGGATAAGGGAAAAAGAGTAGTAGACGTGTTGGCCTAGGCTCTTTGTTGTCACTGGTAATAACCGGTTATATGAATATGGATGTTGCCTTCAGAGTTTTGAGTCTGTTTAGTCACCTATAAAAGACAGAATAGGACTAAAATATTATGTTTCTTTTCCAGCTCTGTACTTTTTGACTATAAAAAAGTTATGGAAGAGTCATTTGTATTTAGTTCAATCCCTAAAGAAAGCTTTCCAAGAAAACAGGCTGTAACTAAAATTATGAATGGGAGCTTAGAGATATGTCTCATTCTCACAGGTTCCCAGAAAGGACAACTTTCAAGTCAGATTGTATTTAGAAGATGTAACTCAATTAGAGAGCAGGCTGATTTCTCCTGTTATGGGCTTCACTGGCTACAATAAATGATATTAATACCCTTAATGATTAAATAAAAATAACAGTGACAATGAAAGATGACTGATGATTCGCTTTGGGGAACTGTTTGGCTGGCTGCCTGAGTCCTGTGCCAGGAAAGAAGCTGAATATATTTTAGCATCATCCTCGAGGCTAGGAGGATAAAATTTAGGATTTCAGGTAGTTGCCTGGAACAAGAATATAGGTCATGGAAGGAAATGGCTTTGAGGTTAGTTGAACAGAGGGGTGGGTTGTGTGTTGAATTTGCAGCCGTCTTCCTGCTGCCCTTAGATATTGCAATTTTAAAGTGAACTCAGGAGAATTGGTACATTATTCAGCATCGAGTGACACAACCTGATGTCCTAATAATGGTATAATAAAAATTAACAATGTGGGAAGAATTAGCAGAGAAGGAACCCTTTACCTTGTGTGATTTGAGGATCCTAAAGGCTTGCTTTTCCTAGACATTTTGTTGGCTGATGACTTCCCACTGCCTGTCGAGTAAGTTTGAAATTCTATGGTCTGGTGTCCAGGGCCCTGGCTTTCTAACTTGGTCTCACACGACCCACTCTTTACCTTCTGGTTTATTCTGTGGAGCTCACGGTCCTCTGCCTCCTGTTATATTTATACCGCTGTTCACACTTTTCCTTCACCTGAAATAAGGAGAATAATAAGCTCTAACATATTGAGTGATTTCCGTGTACTTTGTGCTAACTGCATGCATTATCCAATTTAATTTTTCTCAAACTCTCTGAGGCAGGTAGTGTCATTGTTACCATCATCATCCATCTCATCACCATCACCTCTATCATCTCCGTTTTGCAAGTGAGAAAACTGAGATTTAGTTTAAATAATTTACCCAAGATTACCCTATTAATGAGTGGTAGAGTTAGGATTGCAGCCCAGGTGGCCTGTCTCTAGAGCCCAAATATTAAAAACCATATTGTGCCATTAAATACCCTTCTTTACTGCCCTCTCCACACATCCAAGCCCAGTCCATAGCATTTCCTGCTTTCCATAATGAAAAATAATGACTTCTTCTCTGAGGTTCGATTAGGTTACTTGACAGTTCTGTTTTGTATTAGTATACTTATCTTCTCTCCTCTGCTGCTTGGAAGCCTGGGTTTACCTGATACTTGTGTCTCCACTTTCTTTTGTTTTTTATTAGGATTTATAAAGTGTTTGCTGAGTTGGCAGATTACCTGGCTATCTGTAGATTTGACCCAGGAACTTTTTTTGGGGGTTCTAGTTTATATTTTAAAGATATTGAGGACTTCTGTTAAAATGCTAGTATTTTGTCTGGAAGTATTAATAGCTTAAATAATATTAGGTATTTTAACCTTGCATGCTAATGACTGTGTCTCTGGTTTTTCAAGTAGAGTTGTTGGATCACTTCTTTCTATCAGGTCATATTTTATAAACAGTATAGCCTAAGCGTCATGGAAAGAAGGTGATCATACAGCATGGAAAATTACTGACCCTCCCTCTTCTTTAGTTTCCTTCTCTGTTAAATGGAGACGGTAATCCCTGCTTGTCAGGATTATAAAGCAGATTAAATTGGATAATTCATGCAAAAAGCTGAAGTGCCAGAGATAATGGTACATCTTGTTATTTTTGACCCTTACCTTTGAATCTGACCTTCAATTTTGAATTACTAGCTTTTTCAATTGTGCACTATTTGTTCATTTTAATTTGCGTTTTGATTCAAGTTGTGTGGGTCCAAGATCACCAATAATAAGTGGTAGAGTCAGGGTTGCAATCCAGCTAGTTCAACTCGAGAGCCCAACTGGGAAACCCCAGCCCCATACCGCCTCGTGAAATCCCAGGCCGTACTGAGCTGCCCACGTGCCCGGTTGCAATCCATCACATTTCCGTGCTTTTTTGTAGCAAAAAGTAATGGTTCTGGGGAGGGGAAGAAGGTGGAGTTGTTGCTTGGGTATAGAGTTTCAGTTTCACAAGATGAAGGAGTTCTAGAGATCTGTTTACACAACACTGTGAATATAGTTAACACTGTTGACCTGTACACTTAAACATGGTTTAAAGGGCAAATCTTATATTATGTGTGTTTTACCACAAATTAAGCAAAAAGAAATGGCTCCTTCTTTTGAGTTCCTGTAAACTGTTTGTACCTTTATCATTGAAGAACTCTAAAAGATTGTCTATTATTTCTCTTGCGACATGCTTTTCCCTGCTTCCATAAGCAACACTGCTCGTAAAGTCCATGTCCTTTCTTCTGTCTATGTAGGTGCTTATGTAATAGTTGAGTTTCTCTTGTTGAATCTGGTGACTTAATACTTGAAAGTTTTAATTTAGAGATTATGAGTACAAAGGTATATTATATAAGGTGTAATTGATATGGTTCGCTTTCACTACTGTGTTTGTGTATCACTGTGGGTTTCTCAACATGAGCCTTGAGGATATCAGGGAAAAAGAAGAATAACTGGCAAGTTTTCTTTGCTTCTGTGAATCCGGGATGAGAGCTGGTATCAGAAAACTGTATTCCTAGGACATTATTTGATTCTGAATGATTTGGGTACCTTCATTCTACTTTGTGTTATATAAGATAATCTATAACTTCAGATGTATAGACTATCGTAGAGTCTTTTTAACCATAATTAATTTCTCCATGAAGTACCCAGAAACTTGAGTATTCTATTGTTATCTACCTCCTATTTTCAAAAGATTCTGAGATGGAAAGCACATGCAAAAACAATGTAAAATAGTAGAGTTAAGAATATAGACCATAAATGTAACTACACCTGGGGTAGATTAATTGTTATAGTTGACACTGATTTGAATTTACTGGCAATGAAAACAAAACAAAATAAAGTTCAGATTTCATGATTTATTATATTTGGCAGAAGAATGCCTAAAACATCATTTTTCTTTTCACAGAAATGTTGCTAGAATAGAACTTGAAGATTTTTTTCCCTCATGAATTCCTGTTTGCAAGATAATTACTAATGAGTAATAGATATTATCATTGATGGAGGTTTTGTAATAAACAGAGATGCTCTTTGGGTATAGACTTTGTTAATAGCTGAAGCATAAATGCTAAATCAGTGAAGATATTCTCAGAGTGAACAGTATGACTGAGTTAGTTTGCTTTTCATTTAGTCAACAGCCTGCTTAGTGCCTACTGTTTGCCACATACTGTGCCAGACATTGGGAATTAACAAAAAAAATTGTCCTTGAAGTACTTAGTCCAGTGGGGAATTAGGTAGGCAACCAGATTATTAGAATATAGTGTGCAAGTTGCTATAATGGAGACACGTATCCAGTACCATTGGAGCCCAGTGAAAAGGGTATGTCTTCCTGGAGTAGTTGGGAGAAGGTTCTAACGATAAATGATGTTTGAACTGATTCTTGAAAGTTTGCCATGGGCCAGCCCTGGTGGCCTAGTGGTTAAGTTCAGCACCCTCCACTTTGGCAGTCCAGGTTTGGTTCCCCAGGTGTGGGAACCCATGTCAGTGGCCATGTTGTGGCGGTGACTTCCATACAAAAAGAGGAAGATTGGCAGCAGATGTTAGCTCAGGGGGAATCTTCCTCAGCAAAAAAAAAAAAAAAAAAAAAAAGTTTGTCAAGTTGAAAGGAAGGAAGGGGACATTCCTTACAGAAAGAATGCCCTCAGGTCGTGTAATTTATTTTAGCTAGGAATTCGTACAATCTAGAAATAATTAACATCCGCTAAACTTTTCAACTCAAATGTCATATGTCTTCAATGGACTTTTGGCATGTACTTGCGTGCAACGACTTCATGATTAAATTCTCTCCTGTGCCTACAGTGTGAATATTCTGGCATGTAGTCAAAGGCCAGTAAATACTGGATGGATCAGTGGATGAAAGGAAGGAATTTGTAATCCATATTACAAAGTATGGATGAGGCAGAGTTGTCACTGTATTAGGAAAACTTGGAGGTTGATTTACATTTTCAGCCAAATAAAGGAACAGTCCTTTATTTATAGAGGCAGCAAGGGGACCTAGAGATAGAGCCAGTGTTTTCCTCAGAAAATAGTTTGGACTCTCATGAATTACCTGCACAAACATTTAACTTGGACTCCAGAGTCCTGCCCTAAACAGCACAAAAGGAATGAGTTCATGCTAAAAATGTTTAAGGGCAGTTATTACCAGCTAATCACAACATCCCTAAACTTTAGCCAGGCCTCTGTGGAGTGTCTGATTTTAAATAGAGCTGCTTCCTCATGATCCCTGTAGAATTATTAAGCTGTGCAATATATGCCTGAGTAGCTCAGAGGCTTGTCCCGTGGAAGGGGTTATTTTAGATGCTTGGTGAATGATTACCAAGTGCAACTTCAGTTTTGATGTATTGATGTTGAATGAATTTTCCTGACAATAACTAGTCATCAGGCTCAAGAAGACTTCTTAAGACTCTTTTTGTTCAGGAAAATGCAGAGCTTTCTTCTAACCTCCAGACTCGTGTCTCTGCCTGCTTGACTATTCTCTTGGACGTCTCATAGGTATCTCAGACCTAAACAGGGCCATTTAGAAATCTTGTTGTTCACCACCTCCTCCAGATCTGCACCGCCTTTTGCAAAGTGCCCTTCTCATTAAATGGATCACCATTCACCTAGTGACTCAAGATTGAAGCAAAGTATTTAATTCTTGACATCCTCCCTCAGCCCTTAAGTCTAATCCATTTCACTTAATATTTCTGACGTCTATCCACCTTTCTTCATTTGATGTGCCATCAGCCTTGTCCGAGCCACCATCATTCATTTGAACTACTGCCCTGGGCTTCTGACCAGCCTCCCTGCTTCTACTTCGGCTCTTTCTCATCGGTTCTCCTCATAACACCTGCAGTAATCTTTGTAAAACATAACTTGATTATGTCATCTCATGCTTACAAGCCACCAATGGCTTCCCACTGCACTTTAGATAAAATAAAAAGTATTTACTCTAGCCTACGTGACTGGGCATGATATAGCCCTGCCTCACCTCTCCAACTTTATCACTCTGTCATTCCCTCTCTTTTACTTTTTCTCCAGCTGTGCTGACTGTCTTGCAGCTTTTTGATGTGCCAAGCTGTTTTCTGCCTTAGCATCTTTCCCCTGTTCCCTCTGCCTGGAATACTGTCATCCACTTTTTACCTGGCTCACTCATTTTCAGGACTCATCTTAATGGTTACTTTTTCCTAAGAGGTCTTTCTAGACCATCCAATTTAAAGTTGCCCTCTGATAATCTCTATCAAGACTTAGAATTTTAGAAAATTAGTTTGTTTCATCTGCGTCTGCCCCACCGTAATACGATTGTCCACGGGATCACATCTCTTTGGCTCCTCACTGTGCCGTGGCGCACAGTGCTTGTACAAGCGTGGTGCTTCATAAACATTTGTTGAACGAAAGACTGCTTCGTTAAAACAAAAACTGATCTAGAAAGGAGCATCTTGGCTTTCTCTTTGCAGTGGGAGCAGGGCTTGCATCTAATTCCTGTGGCACTGTTTGCAAACTGCTTCCATGTGAGCGTCTAGTAGAGTACTAATGGAAAGTCAGTTATCTGCCATTTTGCCTTGCTGCCAGGAAAAAAAAAAAAAAAAGCTCTGTGGCATTTTCAGGGTTTGTCCTTGGGAGGCTAACAGACTAAGTTTAGGTCCTGTTTTTGCTCCTATAAAACTGTCCAACCTTGAGCGAGTTAACCGAGTTCTCCTAGGTCTTTTTCCCTATATGTAAAATGGGGAAAGTTGCATCTGTCCTATTGGCTTGTTACGAAGATTACATGAGATTATGTATTCAAAGTGCCTCATACTAGTGGCATCTTGTAGGAGTTCTTATCCTCTCTATATCACAAGAAATTAATAAAGACAGAGAAAAACTCATTTAACTTACCTTGTCATCTTATGGTTCTCATTTAATGCATAATCATACCCAGGGGCGCTAACATGAGGGTCAAAATCAGTGTAAGAGGAAACAGTCCATCTCTAGGGAACAGATAAGTGATGATGGGCTGGTTATTTAATGGTCAATAACATGGGCTCCCTCAGAAAGATATACATGTAATTCTCCTTTGCCATATCCCAGAGTGGTTGTTTAACCTTGTAAAGTTGTGATAACAAATAAATACTAGATATTTTCCATTCTAGTTCAGATAGGCCATAGGAAAAGAGTTTTCCTATTTTAGATATTTCTGTGGGGAAGCCTTGGCAGTACCATTGAAAACTCTGAAGTCCAAAACTCTTCTAATTATGTTGTCAGCTTTGGGCGATAATTAAAAAATTTAAAATTCTGAAGACAGGTTGTTGGATTGAAATGGGTTAGATTAAAATTGTAAGTGGTATATATCTACCACCTACTTAGGCATACCAGTCTGGACGCTCAATTGAGTTTAAGGGAAAATGCTTGAGTTATATCTGTCAAAATCATCAAAAGTTAATTCTCTGACATTAAGTCAGAATAACTCACCCACCCTTGCCTCTATTAGATTTATTTCACTGGATGTCATGAGACAGTAACTGTGGCAAGGGGAGTTGATTCTCTATAAGTCAAGTCATCTGGAGAGCTAGGGGCTTGAGCATTAAAAGTTCAAGACCTTTGCATTTGCCTGCTCGAATATTGACCCAGGCAAGGAGCTGTGTTGTTTATTTTAGGATAGGTATGATTTACAGTGTTGCCACAAGGGGATGGACAGGACAGTTACTAGATGGAAGACATTTATTGACTACTTAATATAATTGTTTAGAGCATGGGGACTTCAGGGAGGCCAAGGGAACAGATAGGAATTCCTTCTGGGGCTCTCACACTCTGCCATGTTCTGTGGCCAAAGATCTCACCTCATACCCAAGCTGAGTATGTTGAAAATGTGTATGATTGATTATTTGGGGCGTTAGCCTAATAACATTTGAACATACCTGGGAAAAGCCGTGGCCAGCACTGCAGAAGATGTGTGTATTGACAGTGGTGGGTTTATATGAGCACTGATGTCTAGAAATCTCTTTTAGCTTATGGTCAGCTTCTCACTGCAAACCCAACTTCATAAACCTATAGAGCTAAACTGAGACTTGTGGCCGCTCATGTTAGCATATATCTTGAAGGAGTGCTGTCATCTCAGAGAGGGACAATAAACATTTGCACTGTTTTCAGTGTTTTTAGAAAAATTTTTGTTCTTTTACTCTTAGTTGTCTATCAGAGTGAGTAAAAGTTGATGATGTCTATCAACGGTCTGGTCGTTGGGTTTTCTTTTGGTGTTTTCTGTTCTGTGTCTGGTGGGGCTGCAGTGCTCTAAAAAGAAATTGGGGCGATGCTTTTTAAGCAACTTCTTTTGACCTTTTGTTGAGTAGAATGGGAGCCCGCCATTAAATGAAGAAATAATGCATTACCTCTGCCAAAATGCAAGCCTGCAGTTCAGAGCAGGCCACCTCAATGCCCCAATGTAGGACTTTAGTTTCTCTCCCCCATTAAACCAATTTGATGTTTAAATGACTTTTGTAGGGTGTTTCAGTTTAATCAGATGCTGAAAATTGGAAACAAGTCATAAGAGAACCACAGTAGTATTCTTTGGTCTGCTTATGAGTTGGCCATAGCAGCCTGTTGTGGAATGTGACATCTCTCTTCCCTTTTTTTTTTTCCACAGAATGCTATGAACCTACCCCCTGACAAAGCCAGGTTACTGCGGCAGTATGACAACGAGAAAAAGTGGGAGCTGATTTGTGATCAGGTAAGAAACAGTGATGCTTTCATCAGGAAATACTGTAAGAAGAGAACCGGGTGTCCTCCCTTAAATATATTAGACTCTTTCTAAGTGACACATGGATTTCCGTTTTGTATTTTTTTCCTCCCCAAAGCCCCAGTGCATGGTTGTATGTCCTAGTTGTAAGTTCTTCTAGTTCTTCTATGTGAGCCACCACCACTGCATGGCAACTGACAGACGGGTGGTGTGGTTCTGTGCCTGGGAAGCGAACCTGGGCTGCCAAAGCAGTGGGAACGCCGAAGTTGAACCGCTAGACCATCAGGGCTGGCTTGTCTCTTTGCCTTTCTGTTTCTTATGAGCAAAAGAAAAGTTAGAAAATGACATCTTTTATTCTTGAATTATTTTAATTCTCTCCTTTATTTTCAAATATTTGGTAGTTAGATTTTCTGTGCAGTCTGTTCAAGTGGGCAAACCAAATTCAGATGATCTGGTTTTCTGTTTACCCTACGTAGCAGTTTATTCTAGTTTAGTTGGCTTTCCTATGTGTGTATATTAATGTATATTCATGCAAGAAGGTGAATTGTTTATATAGAAACCTTGCTTGGGTGGATGAAACATTATTTCATATTTTAGCAGTTCTCCAGTTGTTTCATTTTATTGTTAACTCATTATAACAAATTCATGCTCTTCAGAGGGTTATAAAATAAAAAGTGAAATTCTCAGTACCCTCCAAATTCTGTATCTTAAAGATCCACTGGTAAGACTTTGAAGTATCTCCTTCCAGTTTTTTAAAAAATGTTTTTCTTTAAAAAACAAAAAAGATATGAATGCACACATTCTTGACTGCATCCATTCACTGGTGTATATGTCTCTGCCTCATTCTTTTCAATGATACGTAGTATTCCGTTGTAATTGGTAGTCGTTTTTTTTGCATTTCCTTCCAGGTCGAGGTACGGGCTATAGTTGTTTTAAACCTTACAAAGGTCATAAAGTTGAGAGTGGGCTCCGTGTATTAGCTCTTTTATTTTGTGCCATGAGCTTCAGGGTAGTTGTGTCCCTCCCACCCCTGCCACCCTGAAAATTTCTGAGAAGTGTGCTAATTCCTCCTGGCACAGCTCGCTTGGTCTCTACTGTGGGGACAAAATGTGTCAGGGGAGGAGAGGGGTTTTCTGTTCCCCGTAGGTAAAGGGTCCGTGTTCCCTAAGAAATAGATGCCTGTGGTTCACATGGAGCTTCTGAAGTGCTCATTGTGTGTTGTTTTACCTTAGCCCCTAAACTGAAACAGTAATGAACTGGGGGTAAAATCACCCTCTCTTTTCGGTGCTATGTTTGAGCACCAAGAGTAGATAGAAACTGAGGAAGCTTACTGCTTATGTGACCACGATGCAAAAGAATAAAATTTTGCTGACATTTATAATCCCCTTCCTTGAGAGAGTTTTTCATGAGTATTATCTAAACCTCTTACTGCAAGGAACAGTGATTTCATGATGCCATTGAACAAAGATAACAGGGGTAATTAATGTAAAGGAAAGGTAATCACACAAGTGAGGGAGGTCCAAGGTGGGTGGAAAATTCTACAGATGCCAGATAGGATGGCGCAGAGAGCACAGGCAGAGGGAGCCTGCCTCGGTGGCCCTTGGTTAGCACCGTGAGCAAGGGCTCAACTTCCTTCCTTCCTCAGACTTGAGGGATTCACTGGCAGCTCAATCTGTCCTACTCCTTTCTGGCTTTATTGAATTATTTATTTTTGCATCTCCAACATGCCAGAAGGGGAAGACTGCTAATGATGGAAGATTTCTAAGAGCTGTTCTCTTCTCTCAGACTGAAAGTAGCTTCATAGGGTTGATGGTGGGGCTTAGGGGATCTTGAGGCCGGGGCGGGGGCGGGGGGGGGGGGGAGGGCAATTGGTTATGTAATTATGTGTCTGATTTTCACATCGTCAAAGTTCAGGTGGTTACTGCCCTTAAATGTTAATACGCCGGGACATGGAGAATTGAGCCACTTCCTCTGTTCCTCTCTAGCAGTCACTTCAATATGTGCTGAAAGCTCCAAACTAGAGTGACTTCCATCAGTTCTGAGGGGTCATGGGGGATTTGTTAATAATAGTGAAATGATAATAGTAACTATTATTGTTGCCAGTAGCTAGCATTTAGTAAGCAGAATCTTTTTCTTTGAGGAAGATTAGCCCTGAGCTAACATCTGCTGCCAATCCTCCTCCTTTTGCTAAGGAAGGCTGGCCCTGAGCTAATATCCATCCTTATCTTCCTCTGCTTTATATGTGGGATGCCTGCCACAGCAGGCTTAATGAGCAGTGCATAGGTCTGCACCCAGGATCCGAACCCGTGAACCCCAGGCTGCAGGAGCGGAACGTGCGAACTTAACCGCTGCGCCACCTGCACAGCCCCTAGATTGTCTTGATAAGAGCTTTGTGTTTAATCTTCAAAGCAGTCATGCTTATTAGTATCTACATTTGACATTTAGGGAGAACGGAGACTTAGAGATTAAGTCATGCTCAGGGTCACACAGCTGTTTGGTGGTAAAGTGGCATAGGTGGTCTGATTCTGGAAGATACGCATGTTCTGGGGTCTGTACTCGCTACTACTGCTCTCTAACCACTACGCTCGACTCCTTTCCTCACAAAGTGCTCAAGTGGGTGAATGATATACTAAAAAGAAAAAATACGGCTTGTCTCAGTGTCTCAGTCTTGCATTCTGGTGTTCTTTCCTGAGAGGGAGAGAAAGCCAGGGAGCTCCAGCACAGCTCTGAGCCTCGCCTACCCATGTCCCCACTGTGGTGAACGATTGTTTGTGGTTAGATGTTAGTCATTGTGAGAATTGTGGCCAGCAGAAAACTAGACTTTTTGTCACATATGGGTAACCCAATAGTGTGTCTCACACGTGAATATTATTTCTCTAATGTGTGTTTGTGAAGGAAAAGATAAAAACCATGAGCCTAAAGCATCCATAATGTACTGTTCTTATTACAAATTTAATTTATTGGTGTTTATTGAGTGAATGTTAATCTTATTTGTTATCTACATGGACCATGTCATATGTATATACATATGTATTTGGTACCTAACCTATATCTGTCTATGATATCTCACCTGATGGACATTCAAAATATGTTTGCTTTTATGATTCCATTTATATGAAATGTCCGGAATAGAAAAATCCACAGAGACAGAAAGTAGATTAATGCTTGCCAGAGACTGGGAACAAGAATGGGGAGTGACTGCGAGTGGGTGCAGGTTTCTTTTTAGTGTGACAAAAATTACACCAAATTACATAGTGGTGGTAGTTGCATAGCCTTGTGACCATATTAAAATTGTACACTTTAAAAGTGTGAATTTTGTGATATTTGTTACATCTCAATGAACAAGACATTTGCTTCTACAGCAATCAGAGATAGGAAAAGAAGAGAACCTCAGAGAAATGACTAAATGTTTCTGTGGATCTTCTTTGGATCCTAATCCAAACAACCTAACTATCAAAAGACTTTTGGAGAAAATTGGGGATATTTGATTAGTCACTCCAAAAAAATTATTAGATGATTCCAAGAAATTATTGTTGACTTTGTTGGGTTTGGTTTTGGCACTGTGATTATAGAAGAATCTGTCCTTATTTTTTAAGAACTATACACTGATATAGGAGTGAAATGATATGACTGGAGTTTGCTGTAAAATACTTCAACAAAAGAAAAAAGGGATAGATAAAGAAAATGTGGAGAAATCTTGATAACTGCTGAATCTTCGTAGTGGGTTATGTTGGGAATCTATTGTAGTATACTCTCAACTTTTGTGTATGTTGGAAAATTTATAATATACAATTTAAAAATAAATATATGTGCCGCTTAATGATCTTCATTTTTTCCTCATTGGTAAAAATGTAGTTAAAACTAACATTCTTAAACTATTTTGAAGATGGAAGGCAATATATGCAGAGGATGTAGAATAACATCTGACATATGGTAGGTACTTTGTAAATGGTGCGGCTGCTACTGCTACTGCTGAGGGGCCCAGATATTAAATATTCGTACTGTTATTGTTTTTTATTGTCAACTTGTCTTCAAAAGATTCAAGGGTGATTTATTGTTTTGAATCTGTCATATGTTACCCAAACATACTTTATGGTTTAGATGCATGTTGTGTGATGCTGTCAGGAAAAGCCACAGCTATAGATTTTCAGTCCAAGAAAACATCAAGGCAAACCTCTTGTCTTATTTGTGAAGTCTTCAAACAGTGACTGTGGTGTGTTGTCCTTGATATCTGACACACAAGACACTCCCTGGACCCTGATGCTTTGTGCACAGTGTATTGAATACAAATATTACTTTTATTTCTTTTTAAGCAAATACTGCACATACATTATTACCTATTTAAGATACATGTTATAGGCAATGTGCGCAAAATGAAACAGGATATTACAGCAATTTAATTCCAAGAGGAAGTATGTGATCAAGAGTGTTGGAGGACTGATGGAGAAACTGTTTAAGACTTCAGTTCCATGAAGAATTATCATGTGGACACTTTGAATCATGGAACTGGTCATGTTTCTCATTTTTTTCCTTGGCTGCTGGAAGGCTCAGAGCCAAATTTGTGGTCTTCCCTTACCAAGGATACAGTATCTTAGTGGCATGTGTTTTGTTTACCGGCCACATCCACGGCTTCCTCTAATTTTTCCTGCCCACATTTTCCCTCCACACTGATTTCCTCACTTAAAAAAAACCTTGTATGAAGTTGTAAACTTTCTTAAGTCATCTTCTTGAAATGATGAAACATAAAATAATACATCAGGATTACTGTGAACAAAGATTATCCTTGTACTGATAATGAAACTTAAATTTTCCATATGCTGTGGGCATTGTGAAAATCAGTGCATCAAATCTCTTTTTCTCCAAAGAATCTATTACGGAGGGTCAAAATAAAATGCTTTGTCATGATTCAGCTTGGGAAAGTGAGTTGAGTTGAATATAATTCATCGACTTTTTCATACTTTACTGTGGTTGCGTTAGTCTGTTTCTGTTTTGTAAATAGTATTTAGATATGTCTCCCCCACCGAGAGTGAGTTACTTAAGGACACAGGCCATGTGTCATCTGTTTGTGTACCTCTGACAGTTTGCTTAGTGCCTGAAACATGATAGGTGCTTATTCAAAGTGTGTTGAATGAAGGAAAGAATAATTAAACGATATACTTGTGGAGACAGTGGAGAAGGAAGAGAAGGGAGAAGGTAGGTGGAGGAAGGAGCCTGGAAGTAGAGGTTTGCTGTTTCTTAATCTTTCTCACCTTCCTCTACCTGTTGGTGTAATTTGTTTGTGATAAGTGAAGCTATTCTTCACTGCTCAATTCTGGTAACTCCTTTAATAACAGTAGGGTGCCTGATGTGGAGGAGTCTCTATGGGCATTTCTGCAATGAAACTCTGTCTCCACCTACCTATGGCCAACTGAAAATCAAGTTCTTTGGCTAATTCTAGGAGCAAAATAAAAATCTGTAAGAGACTAAATCCCAAAGAGCTTTCTAGAATAACAGTCTTCTGGCAATGTGCCTTAGTCCTTTCCTAGATTTTTGCATAAATATATAGATGACCTGAGCTTCTAGTGGGTCTCAAAAGTTAAAGTAACATGTGAGAATTGTCTCACTCTGGTCTGAAAGGGGCTATAGAAGCCAAAGAAAGAGAGGCTGCCCTGTTGGATCTTGGGTGGTGCAGGGTGCATCCTAGAGAACTTACTTCTGTGCTGTAGTAAGTGGGCAGAGTTCCCATGAGGACATTAATTGGAGGACACTGGAGACACCGAGGCAAGTTTTATGAAAGCATGAGATGACAGTGTGAGAGTAACAAGCTGGACATATTAAGTTGCTTTGACAACAGCAGATGAAAACCCACAAGCTGCATAGCTTGCTCCCTAAACACAGACCCTCTGCTACACGGTTTGGCTTTGAGGTCTTGGCTGTTTCCTCCAAGTTTGGGTAAAGGCTGTGTTTAGGGAGCTTTAGAGATCCTAAATGAACTTAAGACTTTTAGATCATTATATCTGGAAGTGTCCTTAGAGACCGTTTATTTCAAGCCACTCTTTAAGTTAACACATGGTTGTCAAAAAAAAAAAAAAATCAAATGTATTGGAACATAAGAAGTAAAGTGAAGTCCTTTTACCTTTCCTGCCTGTTTATGAGTCCCCTTAATTTATTGATGATAAAACTGAGGTTCAAGAGAATGGACGATGAGGCCGGTGCCAAGGTCACCCCAGCTAGTTAGTGAGACAAGACACCCATTTCCAAACTCCAGTCATGAGCCTTTTCAGTTATTTTCTGTTACACTAGGCACCTGGAAATGATCCACTGAAACAAAAATTGCAGTTGATAAGGGGCTATCACCAAGACTTCATCCTATGGCTTCTCAGATGATTTTGGTGGTGGGGGTGGCTTGGTTCGTAACTGTGCCTCTGCTTAATGATCAAGTGGAAGTGATTGGTTAAAAATTCAGGACATTTTGGATGACTAATGCTTGTGGGTGTAGGTTCCATGAGTGTATGAGCCAGTCCCGAAATGTTAGTGCTGCCACACCTGGGCTGGGTTAGAAAGCTTCCCTGGGGCTTTGCCCTTGCTGATGGTGAGATTTGTTATATTTTGGGGTGATTGGCATGGCTCAACCTTGCCCCCTAATGGCTGGCTGCTGTTTTGCTTGTAGCCTTAGTGAGAGATGGGGTCTCCCCCTTCCTCCGCTTGTATGGAGTGATGTGGGAGGAGGAGATTAAAGACAACAACAAAAAGGGTGAGTGAAGAAGTGGCAGGAAATCATACCCACTTAGACTCAGCTTCCTGTGTTAAGCACTTCAGGGAGATCAGATTTCGGCCCTCAAGGCTTGGCACACGTCCTGATCAAGAAAGGGGAGGGCCCCTGCTGCCACCCAGCCAGAGCTGAGTCAGGCCAGTGGCACTAAGATACTCTGTTATACTCCATTACACTAGATACTCCTTTACAGTGAGAGTTGTTACTCTCGTCTTTTTCAACACAACTGACCCATACCATTTGAATGTATTTAATCATTAAGAATATGGTTATTTTTGGGACTGGCCTGGTGGCGTAGTGGTTAAGTTCATGTGCTCAGCCTCTGTGGCCCAGGGTTTGTGGGTTCAGATCCTGTGTTGAGGACCTACACACTGCTCATCAAGGCATGCCTTGGTGGCATCTTGCAAAAAAAATAGAGGAAGATTGGCACAGATGTTTGTTCAGGGAGGATCTTCCTCAAGCAAAAAGAGAATTGGCAACAGATGTTAACTCAGGGCCAATCTTCCTTACACACACACAAATAGAATATAGTTATTTTTTAAACCCTTCACTTACATTTCTTTCAAAAAACCAGAAAATTATTTATTGGGTAACTTGTATCAATAGTTAAGCCAGTTTATCATTGGAATCAAATTTTCTAAAAAGAGCTCTTAGATCTGTGATTTTTTTTTTTTTAAATATTTGTGTTTTTGTGAGCCAGTTAGCATTCTTTTCTGTCAGGTAAGCAAATATTACAGATGATGATAAATTATTTCCTGGGGATCATCAGATTCTGGGTAATGAGAGCTTCTCCTTGGAGCACCAGGGGCAATAAATGAGTAGGGACATGGGGGCAGGTTGTGGCCTGCTGGAGTGTTGGTGGCTGTCACGTTAGTCATTTGAGTGAGTGTATGAATCGCATAGACAAGGGGGAAGACGTTGAAGGAAAAGATAGTGATGCAGCAATGGCCTTTGCCTTGTTCTGTGCCTGCTCGCCTTGCTCCCAGACTCCAGTTTCATCTGCCTTCAGTCTGTATCCCCCAGTTCCAGACTTTGATTCCACATTTAGCCGCACTCTCTTCATTCTGGCTTTACCGGCTGTTGGGTTAGCAGACAACCATCTCCTTTTCTCCCTCCCCGTTATTCAGTCCTCTGGCTGGCTGATATTTTTACTATATTTAATATTGTTTGATGTTAAATTGTTTGAATTTTTACTCGAGTTCCATAGTTCTGTGGTATGTTGAAATGCTATTTTTAAATCATTGCTAGGTTTTTGCAATCTGTTTAATTTTTTTAAAATTCTGTCTTTCAAACTCTTGGTGTTTTTCTTTTATCATTTTCATACTTGGTCTTCCCCCTCTTTGTAATCCTTCCTTTGGCTGTGCATTAGGTATTTTGTTTTCTGGTTTATTTATTTATTTAAATTCAGCATATTATAACAGTGAGCACTTTCTCTTGTATCCAAATCTAAAGTTATCATAATTAAAATGAATAATTCTTTATTATCACCTATTGCCCAGTTCATATTTCTCAATTTTTCGTAATGTTCTTTCCACCTGGTTTGTTCACACAAGAATCTCCTCCAGCATTAGTCACATATTGTATCTGGCTGTTACATTCTTTAAGTCTCTTTGAATCTGGAACAGATTTTCATTCATGATGCTCATATAGTGAAAAGACCAGGCAAGCCATTTTGTAGAAAGTTTTGTTTTCTACATATGCTTGATTATTTCCTAGAAGTGTCTAAGCTCCTGAATTTCCTGTTAACTAGAAGTTAGATGTAAAGACATGATAGATTGATACTGATCATCTTTGTCTGGAATGTATAGGAGACAATGTCTGATGTCTCACCACCAGATAATATTGGTCAAGGAATCAGGTGACAGCCTGATCCCTCCGTTGTATAATTGTGTTTTTCCCCTGGTGGGGACTCTGTGGAGTGTTACTTTGGCATCATATATACATCCAGTTACCTACTAGCTTTGTACCTAGTGAGTTTAAAACCAATTAATAATCTTCTGCTGAATCAGTTTCATTAGGAGTTGCAAAAGGATGATTTTATAATTTTATTTCCCTTCTACATTAATCCAGCAACTAGAGCTTTCAACAGGGTCTTGGTTTACCCTGGAATATAAGTATTCCTGTAATTCTTTCTCTCAGGTGCCAGTTTTCAAAGTAAGGATTTGGTTTAATAGATACCTCAAAAGGTGACAAATGAGTTTTCCCTGGTTTCCTCTTGTGAGTATGAGTGTCATAGTGAACACATGGTTTTCATAGTATGTTTCAATCAGTAGGATATATATATAGTTTTAAGGCTCACATATTTGATGCTCTGATGTGTGGGAATTCCTCCGTGCTGGCTCCTGTGTCATTTTGACATGACGCTGTTAATCCTGGAGAGCTTGTTTTATGGTGGAAAAGCCACCTCTTTGGCTTAACCTGTACTTTACTTGAATAAGACATTTCTCCAAGGAGCCCTGTTCTTTCTAGTGGTGGATGGTATTAGAGATGAGAATGTGAGCGCTGGATGTTGTCACAGCTGCTGGGTGAATTTGCTTCTCAGTTTAATTGTCTAGACCTTGAAAATATATGTCTAAAAGTTGTGAGTTGATGTTGATATTTCCAAATTAATTTTTAATATTAATTTACTTAATTTCTTTGATTTTATAATTATCATTTTCACTGAAATATGATTCCTAACATAACTGCAATTGTCTTTTCCTATAATATAAAAAATTTCAAAATAACACCACCAATATCATTACTAACTAAAAACGTTACTAACTAAAATTACTGAATGAGGATAAATATTTTTTGTAGTTGTGTGTCCCCAAAATGCATCCTGTTAAAGATATGATGAGTCCTGTGGTCTGAGGTCACTTGAAATAGACACCGTCTGTGTTTTAACTTCCAGGGTAAGTTAGAGTAACCATAGGACAACAAGTAGATGCTGGGTTAGTTTCCTAGGGTTGTCGTAACAAATTACCACAAACTTGGTGGCTTGAAACAACGCAAAGTATTTTGTCACAGTTCTGGAGGCCAGAAGTCTGGAGTCAAGGTGTTGGCTGGGCTGTGTTCCCTGCAAAGGCTCTAGGGGAGAGTCCTGCCTTGCCTCTTTCCAGCTTCCCGTGGCTCTGTGCATTCCTTGGCTTGTGGCAGCCTAACTCCAGTCTCTGCCTCCAGAAGTCTTCACATGGCCTTTCCCTCTTCTCCCTGTGTCTATTTCTTTTCCTCTGTCCTTGTTTTTTTTTTTTTTTTTTGAGGAAGATTAGCCCTGAGCTAACTGCTGCCAGTCCTCCTCTTTTTGCTGAGGAAGTCTGGCCCTGAGCTAACATCCATGCCCATGTTCCTCTACTTTATGTGTAGGGCTCCTACCACAGCATGGCTTGCCAAGAGGTGCCATGTCTGCACCCGGGATCAGAACTGGTGAACCCCAGGCTGCTGAAGCGGAACGTGCACTTAACCGCTGCGCCACCAGACTGGCCCGTCTTCTGTCCTTCTTATAAGGACACTTATTTTTGGATTTAGAGCCTACCGGGATCATCCAGGATGATCTCATCTCAAGATCCTGAACTTACATCTGCAAAGACCTTTTTTCCAAATATGGTCACATTCACTGGTTAGAGTTAGAACATGGACTTATCTTTTTGGGGCCAACATTCAACCCACTACAGAGGCCAAGATAAATAATGATTTACATAATGAGCTTGTCATTCACATGACAATCCAAGTTGGTATTGTTGCTCATCAAGGGTTAAATTCTACTGAATGAACCAGGCACCCAGGTAAGGCTCTTTTCAACAGAGAGCTTCAGCTTTACCCCAGGGGTTGTCTCCAAGCAAAGGAAGACAGAACCCCTAGGTGCATACCTCGGGAGTTTTCTGGGCCAGGCCTGGAAGTGGCATGTATCACCGGCAGTCTTACTCCGCTGGCTAGACCTGCAACGGAGGATGAACCATATAGACCAGCTGCACACCCAGGAAAGAGAGGAAAGCGTTTCGTAAACAGCTAGTCTCTGCCATGATTACCACTTTTGATAGTCTGATAGTTTCATTTGTTTTAGGTTGTAGTCAATATTAAAACTTGCTTTTATTTACGTATTCATAAACTTATTCATTGAATAAGCGTTTAGTTGTACAGCTGAGGGAAGCAGAGAGAAGTGAGAGGTTATGGATCTGAGTTTTCCCAAAACAGATACCTCATGTAATACTTTGAGTCAGCAAGAGACTCTGAATGGCTGGGAGTACCAATCTGTTTGTTCTGAGTTCCAGCAGCATGCCAGGCGTGAATTGGCGATGGGACGTGCATTTTTGCCAAACTTAAAAAAAGAAAAAATGTCTCTGGGTTATCTTCTGCTTGAGATTTTAAAGGGACTGTCTTCCTTTTCTTGAAGTCTCCGAACCTGAGAGCAGGGTATTGAGTTAGCAGGTGTTAAAAGAAGACAGTTTCTTTCCAGTTTCCTTCCTGAAAGTGAAGTTTCCTTTCTGTTAAGACTCATTCCAGGTGTCTGATTCGAAAACGCTGGAGAAGCAATCAGAGGAGCAGGTGCCAGCTCTCTTTATGTGGAGATTTCTAGCATTTACTATCTGTGGAGTAGTGGAAGATTGAGTCTGAACCTAGAAGGGAGTTTATATCCTTCTTCTTCCAGAGATTGCCTTTATCATACAGTTTTTATGGTGAGGAGAAAAGATGCTGGCCTATTCCACAGGGATTGAGAGGTGAGGGCAGAAAAAAGGGAGAAGGTAAGCTAAAGAAGTGGGGAATTATTCCTTTTTATTATTATTATTTATTTATTTACTTTTAAAGATCTTTTTTAATTTTTTTCTTTTTCTCCCCAAAGCCCCCCTGGTACACAGTTGCACATTTTTAGTAGTGGGTCCTTCTAGCTGTGGCATGCAGAACGCCGCCTCAGCATGGCCCGATGAGCAGTGCCGTGTCCATGCCCAGGATCCGAACCGGCGAAACTCTGGGCTGCCAAAGCGGAGTGTGCGAACCCAACCACTCGGTCACAGGGCTGGCCCCGTTCTTTTTACTATTTTTATTTTTTGGTAAGAACCATTCACCCTGAGCTAATATCTGTTGCCAATCTTCCTCTTTTTGCTTGAGGAAGATTCGCCCTGAGCTAACATCTGTGCCAGTCTCCCTTTATTTTGTATGTGGGTCACCACCACAGCATGGCTGCTGACAAGGTGTAGGTCCGTGGCCAGGAACTGAACCCTGGCCACCGAAGTGGAGCACACCAAACTCAACCACCAGGTCACGGGGCCAGCCTCAGAACTTTTCCTTTTTAAACTAATCCTTTTGGGTAGCTTGACATAAACACTCTGTCAGAAGTGCTATTTGGCATCAACAGCCAGAGGAAGTAGCCCAGGGCTCAGTCTGATTTGAAGCTTTTAGGTTAGCTTTTGCCAAAATGACCATCACGTTGCCTGCCTTCCTGCCTGATAATGAATACAAATGAAACCGTAGATTTCTTCCCTCGCCCTCACCCTCCTGTACAGCAACTTAATTGCCTGAGCTGGCTTAGACGTAAACTTTATTGTTTGAGCATCTTTTATAAACTTGAGAAGGCTGTTACAGGAAGGGAAGAATCATAGAGCCAATTTCATGTGCATATGGGCTAGACTGAGGACCTTTGACTTTATCTTTTAGAAAATAAGTGATTTTTTTAAGGTGTGTTATCGAAGAATTTCTACTAAGTAATACGAATACTACTTTACATTGTTTTAACATTTGGACATTTAACACAACCTTTGCCACAGAAGGCTGTTTTTTTTGTTTAACTTCATGAAAAAGAGAAGTCAAATGGCCTTCTGGAAGTTAGCCAGCAAGTGAGTGAGCTGATACTAAAAAATTCTGAATATTTTATGTTAAAAAGTACATAATGGTTTGGAAAAGTTTTTTTAAAAAGTTGCCAGTGGATTGATGTGGATCATTGTGTGATCCTGGCTTTTTTCATCATTCCATTCATTGATGAGTTCAGCAATTTATTGAGCACACACTGTGAAGAGTGATGTGTTAAATGTGATGACCGTAGTGTTTTAAAAAAACGTAATGCTGAATCTTTCAAAAGAAGAGGTTGAAAAAAATAAGACAATTTTAAAAGTAAATTCTAGAAAGGAACTCTCAGCCCACATAATCTTTCCTGTTTATCTGTAACATTCACTGTAGATCTTGGTGAACTTTCAAGTAAAGTGTTTTAAAAGAAGTTATTTTCTTAAGTCATTCAGGAAATTAAGGTCTTTCTCCTGTAGTAGTGAAATAGCATTTTGGTGGTTTCACTTAAATAGCAGAAATATGAGGTGAATTGATTTTGATTTCTAATTATACTAGAGATGTTGGGGGTTCAGGGAGACTGCAAGAGAATGAACTAGAAATTTGGTTTGGGTTTTTGTGAGAAATAGACAGCTGTATGTAGGGGCAAAGACTGTGTGTATTCTCCATCATCATGGTGGATTCTAGCTGTGGTCGAGACCAAGGCTTGCAGTAGCATCCTCAGGTACTAGAAATACCGTCACTAAGCAGATGTTTGTTCCCCGTAAAGCCATTGCTAGTTGTCTTCATAAGAACTTTGACACAACCACTCTGCTCTTGATATGTGTGCTCGTATTTTCAGATATAACTTCCCAAGTCCATCTAAAACCCTATAAAATGAACACTCCTGATAGATTGGGTATTGTGCGTACACATATCTGTCACAGCCAGTAGATGTCCTTAGCAATGGCCAATTTGGAAGAAAGCTGCTTCCATCTCCTGCCCAGCTCATCCTCGTCAGGTATTGTCTGAGAGCTTGATTATATGACTGATTTTGACCATGTGGATTACAGATTGAAACTATTGTTGGCTTAATCTTGTGATCTGAAGATGAAAAGAACTACATGAGGCTGATTAGAAGGGGTATGTGTGTGTTTATTATGTTAGATTTGAAATTGTGATGAAAGAGCTAAGGAGAAACCATGACGTTTCCAGCTGGAGCTTGGGTTTAAGATTTAGGTTTTCAGGTTGTTAGCACACGTTGCTTTTGTTTTTTATGTTTTAGAAAGTGAATATGTATACATTTATGATACTGGGATATATGTTGGACGAGATGAGGTAGGGAGGATTGGATTAAGATGGTGGATTAAGCAAATCTTATGAAATGACCCTGAAGTTATAGTAGTGGTTTGAAGTATGGAGGTACACTTAGACCTTGATGAAAGACTGACACAGTTCCCAGAATTTTTAATTCTTTAAATAAAGAATGATTTAAATGAATGATTTATGATGTAAATGTTTTGGAAATTGTAAAGGTAAGAGGTTTACAGGACCCCCGTGGAGTGCTTTATTTCTTGCATAAGTATTAACTGACAAAATTGACTGTTTGGCTTGTGGATTTCTTTTCAATTAGGCAGTGAAACCAAAACAATATCAAGAAAACTTTTTAAAAAGAGAGCTGTGTTGGAGCTGGCCCGGTGGTGCAGTGGTTAAGTTCTTGCGCTCTCCTTCCGCCACCTGGGGTTTACTGGTTATGACCTGGGGTGCGGACCAACGCACCGCTTATCAAGCCATGCTGTGGCAGGCGTCCCACATATAAAATAGAGGAAGATGGGCACAGATGTTAGCTCAGGACCAATCTTCCTCAGCAAAAAAGAGGAGGATTGGTGGGGGATGTTAGTTCAGGGCTAAAGTTCCTCAAAAAAAAAAAAAAAAGCTGTGTTCAGTAACAAAGTAAATAAGTAAAATGGATCTAAAGAAATTACTTTAAGATACTGTTTTTAATCATCTTTACTGCGGTATAATTTATGTACAATAAAGTTCACCACTTTTGTTTTCCAAAGTGGCTGGACCATTTTGTGTTCCCACCAGCAATGTAATAGAGACCCATTTGCTCTAGATTTTCACCAATCCTTGTGTCTGGTCAGTCTTTTTAATTCTAGCCATTTTTATGGACATATACTTGTATCTCACTGTGGTTTTAATTTGCATTTCCCTAATGATGTTGAGCATCTTTTTATATGCCTGCTTGCCATTTGTGTGTTTTCTTTGTTGAAGGATCTGTTCAAATCTTTTGCCTATTTAAAAACAGGTGGTGGTTTGTCTTAAAATTGAACTACAGAAGTTTTTAAAAAGTATATTCTGGCTACAAGTCTTTATCAGACATATATTTTACAAATACTTTCTCCTAAGTCTTGCCTTTTCATGTTCGTAACAGTGTCTTTGAAAGAACACGTTTTTTGGATAAAGTTGAATTCGGTTTATCTTTTATTTTGTAAGTGCTCCGTGCGTATTTGGTCTAAGAAATCTTTGCCAAACCTCAGATCACAAAAATTATCTCTTGTGTTTTCTTCTAGAAATTTTATAGTTTTGTTTTTTCTGTTTAGGTCTATGATGTATTTTGAGTTAATTTTGGTACATGGAATGAGGTAAGGATGGAGAATCACTGTTTCTGTTCCCATATGTGTATATCCAACTGTTTCGGTATCCTTTGTTGAATAGACTATTGTATTTTTATGAACTAACTTGGTATCTTTGAAAAACCAGTTGGCCATATATGTGTGGGCCTATTTTTGTACTCTATTCTGTTCCACTGATCTCTATTTCTATCCTCATGTCAGTACAGCGCTGTTTTGATTGCTGTCTTCAAATCAAGTAGTATGAATTTTCTAACTTTGTTCTCTTGCCAGATTATTTTGGCTATTCTAATTCCTTTGCATTTTTATATAAATTTTAGAATCAGCTTGTCAATTTCTAAGAAAACGCCTCCAGGATCTTGATTGAGGTTGCATTGACTCTGTAGATCAATTTCAGAAGAACTGACATCTTAACAATATTAACTCTACTGAACTATGAACATAGCATCTCTATTTATTTAGGTCTTTAATATCTCCTAGGAATGTTTTGAAGTTTTCAGTGTACAGATCTTGCACATAGCTTGTTAAATTTATCCCTAAGTATCTCATGATTTTTAGTGCTATTTAAGTGATGCATTTTTAAAATGAAAGTTCCCAATGGTTCATTCCTAGAGAAATACTGTTTTTGAGCGACCTCCCACCACCTCACTGATCCCTTGAAGAGAAAGGTAGTTCATGCTGTCTATATTGTTGCATTTATCAAATCCACATTCTGCATTTGAACACTACCTTTAATGGCTTCTGTACTATAAACAGCAGCCATGGGTAAATGTTGAAGTTTAGTATTCTGAGCTTGGTTCTTATGTTTAAGTGTATGCCTAAAGTGAATGAAAGCAAATGCTAAGGGCATGATTAAGATCTGATAACTTTCCCTCCTATTTTAAATCCTTATTGTCTGTTCGTAAGGATGTTTTTGTTGCATGTGTCAGAGACTTGTTGACTGTAGTGGAAGGCAGCTTCCTTCTCCACCTCTTCCCATGCTGTCTGCTGTGAAGGTTCACTGACTAAAGTATGCCCTTCACAAATGTTACATTTCATTCAGTTCAGCGAGCATCTAGTGAAATTCTGAGAGTTGTACCTGAAGTTTCAGATAATCCAGTTAGTATAGCTATAGTCAGGAAAGCAATCCTTAAAATAAGAGCTTGCCATTCTTTAAAATTCTTGAGTGGTTGGAAAATATTAGTGCTCTTATGTAAATTGTGAACTATCTAATGGTTTCTACAAGAAATCTAAGGCTTATTCTCTCTCTCTCTCTCTTTTTTTTTTTTTAATGCCTTGATCAGGATCAGAACTCTTACTTTTCTTTTCCTCCTCCATGTTTTATTTGTATAATACATGATTAGCTCAGGAGACTTTTAAATATCTTCAGTACGTTATTCTTGTTTGGAAATCATCCTACGTAAGTTTTCTGGAGTGTGTAGTAAATGGAGACAAGGAGTTTCATATTCCCATTCTTCAGATGGTGAAACAATGAGGTGTGTTTATGCCTCTTGCATTTTTATAGGAAGAGTATTCCGCAGGGATTTTACAAAGTTTTCATGAAAGCGTGGACTGCAACTATAGTTTTATAATGTAAGTCTTTATCTTTAAACATAACTGAAAATATTCCCAAGTCTCTGCTTACCAAGCACATTCTCTTTGTAGAGTGAATAAAGAGAGGGATTCAGGTATCCAAACTAGGAAGTACAATCTAAAGCAGTGATTAATAAGCTTTAGTGTACAGAAGACCTACTTGGAGAATTTAAGAAAATGCAGATTCTTGGGCCAGTCCCAGTGGCCCAGTGCTTAAGTTCGGCATGCTCTGCTTTGGTGGCCTCGGTTTGGTTCCCAGGCATGGACCTACACCACTTGTCTGTTAGTAGCCCTGCTGTGGTGGCTGCTCACATACAAAAAGAGGATGATTGGCAGCAGATGTTAGTTCAGGGTGAGTCTTCCTCAGTACGCACGTGCGCACACACACACACACACACACACACACACACACGTGCAGATTCTTGAGTATTTGGTGAGTTGGGTCAGGAGAATTTTTGCAATTTAACAAGCATCCTCAATTGCTTTAAATATAGGTCTTTGGTTATATATGTATATATATATTTTAAGAAACACTGATCCTCAAAGAAGGGAAAGATTTGACTTCTTTGAGGAGAGAATGAAGGATTTGAAGATTATCTCAAAAGTTTTCCAGTCTAAATCCAACCTTCCATCACTCTATTCAGTTCTTAGATCTTCTGTCACAACTGTACTGAACATTGCTATGTGTCAAGCACAGTTGTGGTTCAATCTTTGCTTAGGACATGAGATAATAAACTTTATTAGTATGACTGCCTTCCTTACAAGTTCAACAAATTTAATTAAAACACTTTGTAAATTGGGAAAAATGATGAACTGTGGATAGGATTAAAGAAGTCCAATTAATATTGCATATTAGAGAATGAATTATAGGGTGTTTTGATTAGGAAAGACTTATTGAACTAGGAGAAACCTTTGCTAGCCTAAATAAAGGAAATCATTTGGAAAAGTCTCATCAAAAGTTATTTTCAGTCTGAGAGCTGTAATGGAACACTTGGAAAGTTGTCCTCTCTTCTTGGACATGGAAAATGATTTCATATTCAGAGCTGAAGAATGCTTCAAGGCTCTCCAAGAAACTATGGCTGTGGAATGAATCTGACATGCTGATTTTTCAAGTCTAGTCTAGTGCAGAAATGGCCAACTTTTAAAGTTTGGAATGGAGAAAGGAGAATTGTACAGTATTAACTGTGTATTCTTCTGTTTAAAGCTCCTTGTTGACTCTCTGTTGTCTGTCCTATATGCATTAGCCTGTTATTTGATTTGCCATCTGCCGTTGTCCATTCCACCTTAGCATTTAGATCCTTTGTACCTTGACCTTTCCTAAACTGTATTATTGGAACCCAGCTAAACCCCTTGAAGTTACTAGCATGTGCCTTGTGCTTCTCTACCTTTGTTCCATGTTACTCCATCTGGAAAACTCCTCTGTCTCCTGCCTTTCACACCATCCCAGGATATGTATATGCTGCCTGTCATTCAAAACTCAATTCAAAAGCCGCTTTCTCCAGGAAAGTTCCTTTGAGCATCTCAGTTGGAAAGAGATTTTATCTTTCTTTGAACTTCCAGAGGATCACGTATGGCTCTTATCATGTTCTACTTTGTATTACAGTGATGTCTGTTGTATCTCAGAGATGAGATTTAATGCTTTGGAATTGAATTTGTTTCATTTTGTGCTTTTTACACAGTGTCTTGCATAATATGTTCTGGATGAATGAAAGAATAAAATGACCAAAACAATTATTATTTCTTAATTTTTAAAAAACAATTTTAAATTTTTTATTCTTCTCTCCAAAGCCCCCCAGTACATAGTTGTATATTCTAGTTGTAGGTCCTTCTGGTTGTGCTGTATGGGACGCTGTCTCAGCATGGCCTGATGAGGGGTGCCATGTCTGCACCGAGGATCTGAACCGATGAAACCCCAGGCCACCGAAGCAGAGTGTGTGAACTTAACCACTCAGTCATGGGGCTGACCCTCAACAATTATTATTTCTTTTCCCTTGGTATTTTTCATGTTAGTTCCTAGAAACAGGAGAACTAAATGTGATAGCAAAGTTTAAGATGTTCAGAGGCAGAGCCTTACTTAACAAAATGGTTTTTATCCAATAATAACCAGAGAGACCCTTGTAAATAGTAGTACACTTGGCACTAGCTGTCTCTGCTGGTTGTTAGATAAAATTTAGAATCCCATCTGAACTTGCTTTCTTGGCCATCTATTATAGTAAATAGATAGAGTCTTAATACTTTTTCCTCATTTTCTCTAAATTGTTCTCTTCTTTTATACATATGCTTTCTGTAGGTCAGACAGTCTGGCAACCTCTCTGAAGTTTAGGAATTTGCTTTTTTCTTTTCTAGGGGACCCTGGAATATGCATTCCCTTGGGGACTTTGGTACTCTCAATTCCTTGGGGAAATCTAGGTCTGTTTGTGTAAATATTTTTCTACCTGTTATGGCCTACCTTAGTCCCTCCTGTTTAGGAACCCTGATTCTGGTCTTGACACCCTCCAACCCCGCACACATGCACTATTCTTGACCTCTGCTATACTGTATAAATGATTTCTGTCTATATACAATATTAATGCAATATTTTATCTCTATCTTCTCTTCTCCCTATCTACTCAGGTCAGCATTATCCATTATAGAGGGTAATGAAGACATAGATTATTCCTGTCAACATAGCTCTGAAGAGTGTTTAGCACCAAGCTAAGTCCTACAAATTAGTACTCACTAAAGGCACTGATGCTGGTTGTAATTCTGGCTCATTTAGAGACTACAGTTTGCTTACTCAGCCTTGGGAAGGGAAGCCCAACTACTTGCAGCTTCTAGGAAGAAAAATCATTCAAGTCTAGTGAGCTTATGTGCACAAGAGCAAAGCCCTTTGAATTTTCACTATCTAAAGTGAGTTATTACAGGAGCAGAATAATAATACATTGATAATGGCATAATGATGGTGACATTTAGTTCATCCATAAGGGTGTTTAAGCAGCTCATGTAGCTCTGCTAATACACGACTGAAATAGAGCCAGTGACCCTCTGACCATCCCAAACAGTGAGAAAAACTCAACAGTAAGTGTGTCCCCCACGAGCCAGCCGTTTCCCAGAGACTTCCTTTATTTTCAGATGTCTCATTGTAATTTCTTTCCTTAAACCTCAGAATATTAAGGTGGAAGATAAACTTGAGTGAAATTCTGTTTGATTTTGGAGCCGCTTATCCAAATAGAATTTGTGGAGCAGAAATGCTTATAACATGCTTGCTGTAAGTCCAGCTAACACCAAATTAACCTCAATTAAGTAATTTCTCAAGTAATTATACACATGGATAGAGAGGATGCAAAGGTTTAGAAATGTTTTGCTAGATGAATGGAGTGTCTCATTCCAAACCTTTATGCAGAAAGGCTATCGATGACAAACTTTGTTAGATTTAGGTGGAGAAAGGGGGCATGGAGGGAGAGAGGCCCCAAAGAAGCACCTCAGCTGATTAGAACCTAAAGCTGTGTGTCCGTGTGTAATAGAAAAGGCCATGTTGTAACAGAGCTAATGAGTTCTGTTCGTTGTGACTTAGCCAATTAACGCAGTACATGTCGGTTGCAGCCCCTTCATTCAGTTCCTTTAAGAGTGGCCTGGTTTTCCACTTTGGGTTGCAGTAGACTTGAACTTAGTCATTAAATGGAGTCTAATACGTGATTGGTCTCTTCCTTACCTGCAGGGCAGGCCTGTGTGTAGGCAGCCCAACCTTCCTGGTGGCCAGTGTGGGGAGGGGAGGCTAGGGTAGGCCTTAATGGATTGAGTTAAAGAGAAATGTATAAAATTATGAAAGGCACTAACTAGACAGTTTCAGACATGAGATACAATGCAGGCTTATCAGCAATGTCCTTTAGCTATGACATTAGTTTGGCTGACTCATATCTAGCACAGAACCCACTGGATGTATGCCCTGTACAGTGTTTACAGTCTCTTTGTGGACTTTTAAACTTGAAAAACTTACCCTTAATTTATGAGAGAAGTGACTTGTATATCGCGTTTAAAAGAAGTTTAATTATTTGAACATTATTAAGGACTAACTGTGTGCCAAGTATTCTGCATACTAGACTCAAAGAAGAGTAAAACATGTTTCTACCCTTTTAAAAACTTTTATTCTATCAAAAGCAAGAGGAACACACTTATTATGGTGTAATGAAAAGAACAAGGATCAGAGAGTCAGAAAACGTGAGTTTGAATCCTTCATCTGGTGTGTGTGTGTGTGTGTGTGTGTGATTTAAGGCAAGTCATTTAATCTCTGAGCCTGACTTCCACCACCTGTAAAATGGAGTTAATTCCTACTTGCCAGATAGAGAAGACTTGAGAGAGTTAAGAGGTCTAAAGAATATGGTAAACAGTAAAGTGTTATTAAAAGATAAGTTAATAATCTTTGAGAAACAAAAACTGCTACCGCAGCTGACGAGGTAATTGTGTTCCTGGGTGTGCATAAATGAAGTTGCTTTTAGCAGTGAGGAGATATTTCTGATCATTACCAGAGAAATTGAATTCCTAACACTCTAATTTATTAAAGTAAAATATTTGCGGATGACACAGAAGCTACTGAAGGTTGTGAGGTTGGTGCTCCTCCTATTTCCTTCCACACTCCTGATGCAGCTTGTCAGCCTAGTATCCTGAATGTTTGGCAATGGTTTTGAACTTTTTTCTTTGAATGCTTATAGGGGATGATGCAAAACCCCAGAGCAATTGTTACTTCCCATCCAGAAACATTGCATGAAGAAAGTTTGATCACACAAAGAGATCAATGGCAGAAGGTCAGGGTGGTGGTGATACTGTATAATTAGCCATTTTGAAGGAAATTTGTATTTTAAAAGCTTTTTCAAATGACTTATCAATTCATATTGACAAGTCACCATGATTAAAGAATATTGTTTGTCCCTGAGAATAATATTTCTATATAATGTAACTCAAGTCGAGGACTTAATTAGGCTGCCCATGTCAGTGATGTTGAGCAAGCAGATAAGTGTTATTAGAAATAGCATGTGGGATATGAAGCAGAGCTGGAAGTGAGGAAGGTGGAAAACTGCCAGCTCAGGCATTTTTGGGTTTCAGTGCAAAATCTAAAATTCTAATATTTAGAGAAAAAATTTATTAATTTGAATAGATATGGTGCCAGTAGTCCCTCCAGAGTCCTTCAGAATAAACGTGATTTGGCCAAGTGCTGACATTCTCCAGTGGATTCCCCCGAAGTGTTTCTCTTGTCCAAATGGCCATATTGAAGACAGACAGCAAGAAAAGATTTGGTGGGCCAGATGCTGGATTTGTAACTCTAGCAGTAGCTCCTTTTGAGATGAGACAGACACCCCTAAGTTTCAGGAAAATGATTGAGGCTTTGCATTCTTCCTCCAAACAGTTTTATTTGAATTCCTGGATGTAGGCTGAGTTTTCTGAGAAGTAGCTATGATATAGACCTACTGTGTTTTAAAACATCAGGGTTCTCCATTTTCTGTTTCTTAGAAATTCGTTAATCAGTTACACAAGTGAGAAATGTACATAAAACACAATAGCAAATGCTACTAAGCGCATTTGAAAAAGTATGAGTATATTAATTTAGACCTTGTCCATAATTTCAGGGGAATAATTACAAGGAACTATTTACAGGACCAGTAAATGTGTATATTTGAGAAAGCCCCTCTGGGTCACCACAGTCTTAAGTAGGAAATGGAGACAGCTGCACTTATTGACTGTCAAAATTAGGATTCACTGATTGAGTGAATGCCCATATGTTACATGCGCTACTCAACCAGATTTTGTTATTTTAAAAGAATAAATATGGCTCTTCTGGTGTGAAGACAATTGCCTAAAAGTGAACGACAGTCCAGTGAGTCAAATTTTAGCTCCTGAAGCAAATTCTACACTAGCTAGAGTTAAATTTCTTGAGTTTCATGTGTTAGGGACTTCATATTTAGAGGTAGATGGTGTTTCCTGTAGCAGAAGGGAGCACAGTTTGAGTTGTCACTGGTTATAGGATTTTAAAAAATTTGGATAATTGGATTGTATTATTAAAAAGCATAAGTGTTATTTATGTTGTAATATATCTCTGGCATCAGCTGTTCTCATACGTAAGGTTGGAAATAATAACTGGTTTCTAGATAGCTTATCTCAGTCATTTTTTGAAGCTTTTTGTGATTATTTTAGCCCTCAGCTGGGCTACTGCTAAAACCCCTGTGGCAGTTGGATCCTGTCTGATCCCTTAGTGAAGTGACGGTGATTAAAAAAAAAAGGACTTTATACATAGACACCATGATGGCACTAGAGATATTGAGTCCTTGTGAATCGTTATTTAGAAATTGCTCTCAGGATAGAAAATTTGGAGTAATAATTAGAAACAATATGTTGATCTTTTTTTGTTAACAGCTTTGTTGAGATATTGTTTATATACTATAAAATTCACCTTGATCACTTTTAAATAAAGGGAAAATATTGATACGTGTCTCACTACAAGCCACTTCCCTCTATTTTAAAGCTTTAAACAATAATAAAATATCTATTTTTACTAGTAAGATCTTTAACATTTCTAAATCTGTGAGATCACACACATGCATATGTACACATACAAATACACACACGCTCACTCCAGTCTCTTAGCAGTAGACTCATTACTCATTTTTGAAATAAATTAGCTTTATCCATTTTGAGTCAGTTTTTTGGTATTTTCAAAGATGAAATAAATGTTCAAAAGAAAAAGATTTGCCAACATTGAAGATATCCAAAAGAATATGCAATAGATTGAAGATCTGATGAAAGAGGGGCTGAATACAGGTTGGGCAGAGCATTATTCCTAGTGGGAGCTGCAGAGCCCTCCAGAGGAAGCAGTATAGACTCTAGAATAAGGCAGACGTGGGTTTGAATCCATTTGTACCACTGACTGGCTGTGTCATCTTAGGGAAGTACTGAATTTCTCTGAGCTGCAGTTTCCTCCTGTTCAAGGGGTGGATAATAACATCTACTATAAAGATTCAAAACCATTAGTACATAATGATTATCTGCAGGGCCTCATTTGTACTGTGGATGCGACAGCCTTGGATCAGCAGTGTTAGTCTGCTTGAGTATGGCTGACTGGTATGCCTTTGTAGCTTTCAAGTTTTTTACTTTACTTTTGTGCTTCCCGCAGGAACGATTCCAGGTGAAGAATCCTCCCCATACATATATTCAAAAGCTCAAAGGCTATCTGGATCCAGCTGTTACGAGGAAGGTAAGATGGATTTGTTTCCACTCTTTGTTGTTGCTTCCTCCTTAGCCAGCAGAATCCTCCTGCATTGGAGAAGACCTTCCTTCCTCTGCATTATAGCCTCTGCCAGAGCCTCCAGGAAAACAACCTTGGGAGTCAGACAACGTGAAAAGACAAAGAGAAAAGCCATCCTTCCTGCGTGAGGATGTGTTTAAAAGTATTTTCCTACGATGGGAGTCATGTACCTCTGATGGTTGTTGAGTCACTGCCATTTCCAATTACACAGGGCAGTGAGTCCAGTCCAGAGGTGTTCAGGCCCCTAGAAAAGCAGGCCTAGCAAAGGGAATACTTGTCTTTCATGCCTTGGTGCATTTCCAGAGACCTTGAAAAATCACTGGGGCTTTGTCATCCCAGCTGTGCACTCACATCCTGTGTTGATGCTTTTAGCAGCTTCCCCCGCCCCAACCCTGCCCCTGGCCCCAAGAAGGTAAGAAGAGAATAGCTGACTCCATTCTCAACTGACTCTCTCCTTTTACAAACAAGCCTTGCTTTGTGCAGCCACACAATTGGTTTAAACTCATGCCTTGTGGTAAACCATGTAGCCTGGCACAGCCCTGCAGGCCTGGACCAGTCCTGGGCTGTCTCAGGGAGGAGCTGTCCTTGCTCGAGATGGGGAAAGAGGCTCTTCACCAGATAACACTTGTTTTTCGGTTGACCTTCCACAACTCCTGCTTTCAAGGCTGCAGCAGAAATATCTCTGTTGTTTCAGCATGTGACTGATGAGAGAAGAAAGGCACACTTTTTCTAGTTAGCTATTGTTTCCAGGGCTCTTGGCTCCTGTATTTTTTTTGGTCTGCTTTTCCTTCATCTTCTGCTTCCACTCTAAACATCCCTTCCCTCCCAAAAAAAAATCAGGCAAAGGAGAACAGCTATTAGTTCCTTTTGGAAGTTTCCTGGCCCTTTGTCCTATGGTTAATGTGCAGACAAGCAGAAATAAAATCTACAAGTGATGATGAAAGGGGACTGTAGACCTTTGCTGTCGGCGAGACACTGTGTCTGACTTGAATGTGACACAGCCTTGTCTTGTAAGAAGGTACCTGTCAAAGTATCATAATATTCCTGTCTTCACAAATCTAACACACGTTTCTTTTTTTAAAAGAGCTTCTGTCAGGCCTCCTAAATGAGACAGCTGCTTAATTCTTGTTAGTTTGTTTCTTTCTGGTATCCTTCCCCAAGGATATAGCAGCCTTCGATTTTATCAGATTAGAAAGGGTTAAATGAAGGCACACCCATACACACAAATAAAACTCAGGAAAAAAACAGGTTGGTTTTCTGGACTTTTTTTTTTTTTTAATTAATTTATTTCCTTTGGGAACCTTCTATTATTCAAGGAAGCATTTAAGAGGCGATATCTATGTAATACTCATGATTCACTTTTTTTTTTTTCCTTTTTTCTCCCCAAAGCCCCCTGGTACATAGTTGTATATTCTTAGTTGTGGGTCCTTCCAATTGTGGCATGTGGGACGCCGCCTCAGCGTAGCTTGATGAGTGACACCATGTCCACGCCCAGGATTCGAACCGACGAAACACTGGGCCGCCTGCAGTGGGGCGCGCGAACTTAACCACTCGGCCACAGGGCCGGCCCCTCTGGACTATTTCCTTGCACAGGGCAGCAAGGTTCTATTTTAGGAACATTTTCAGAAGCCCCCAAGCTTGTAAACCTTCAGACGAGATGGCTCAGAATCCAGCATTAGGCACACTTGTCGTGAACAGAGTGCGGCAGAAATGCCGGTGTTTGTACATCAGACAGAGAGCTCCCCTCACATGGAGTACGTTCCCTCCCTGAACAATTCTCTCAGCATTTGTCAAATTCTTAAAGGAGAAAATATGTAAACTCCTAGAGAGACCTTCTTAGACTCCATCCAGCCCTAAGCCCCCTAAGGAGAAAGATTCTTAGAGGGAGAGGTGGATTTCTCCTGGCACGGACCCAGTTCTCCTTTGGAACAGTTGTTCCTGGGCTGAGGCAAAGAATGTAAAACCAAAAAACAACAACAGATAAGCTGCTCAGAAAGTGTTTTGCTCCCTTGCAAATCACTTAATAAAAGAGGCCCAAGACAAGGGAGTCTGTCTGGCTGACCTTCATTCCTGCAATCTCCGCCCCAGACTGTGTGTATTCACCTGAATGACCTTTTTGATCTGTACCTCATCTTTCAAGATCAATCATTCAGCTCAGAAAAAAAATAAAATGTGTGTTGGATGAACCACTCCTGCTTTAGTAAGATTTCTGTCAGGAGCTGGCAGGAGGAAATGGTCTGTTCCCCTCAACGTAATTGTCATGTTTAAAGCCTGGAAAAAAGGAGATTTTGCTTGGAATAAGACATCGCTTGCAGTTAAAATGAGTTTAAGATTCTCAGCCGTACCATGGTGGGGGAGAAAGAAAAGATTTCAAGTCAGGGCTTTCAATTTCCGCCAGACAGTCTAGGCTGAGCAGTCTTCCCTTAACTGCAGCTGGAGTCCTCCAATACTTCGTTCATTAATCTTTTGTTCACACTGAATAGAAGATACTTAATTTGCTGTCTTCTAAAAAAAAAAAAAATTCTTAAGCATATTCTATTTGGAAAATGAAACCCTGTAGGGCAGAGAAGGAAGAGCCTAAATTAGATATCTCTGTGATCAGAACTCTCCAAACCAGCCTCACTGAATACCAGACGGCTCTTAGTCTGTGCTTTGTGGGGATGCGCTCATGTCTGGCATGGAAAAAGGCTACAGACCTTGAAGAAGGGAGTCTGGTCCTCTGCAGGCGCTGCAGTTGTGGAACAAAACCTATTGTCTCGGTCTCCAGGGCTCAGCAGTCTCCATGGGCTCGTCCCTGAGCCTGCCTTGTAAGGAGAGGGCCGGGAGGATGGTGGAGACTGCAAATGGTTGGAACCCGGCTCTCTTTTTTTTTTGCTGGTGCCCACAGGCACGTGGTTTCTCTTTGAAGTGTTGTAAAGCATCCTGGATACGTTGTAGAAGTGTGAAGTGTTAGCACTCATTGTTTATGTGTTAGAGAAGTGGGTGCCAGGGCCTCTCAGAGTCCAGAGTCCAGCTGGAAACTGGACAGTTCCCAAGAGAGTATAATTCAAGAGCGAAGTCAGTTTAGCTTTACCTCAGTTATCGTGCAGTTGCCAAAGTGTACTGCCTGCCATAGTAAATGCCCAAGAAACGTTAACTGCTGTTGTTGTCATTCCTGTTGTATCTCGGAGTGTTTTGATTGAGTTATTTTGTTTTGATGTATGCCTCTTAGTCCTTCAGCAGATCCTCTTTTATACTTGGTTACGTCCTCGGTGCTATGCTGGGTGCCCTTGTGGCTGATGATGTATGTAGTACATGACCTTGCCCTGAGGAAGCATAAGGCAGAATTGGGGGACCAGCAAAGGCCACAGGGAACCAGCCAGAACTGTGCATAATGCATAGCTCAGAATGCTGAGTTGTTTTCTAAAGGCCACATGTGCAGAGAGAGACTCTGACATGGGAATCGTCCCTCCGGAGCAGCCAGCACACCTGGAAATGGTTTCCTCAGCCGTGTGGCCGTAGACCTTACCTCATTAGCAGTCCCCATTGCTGGAAATCTCTCTAAGAAGCATTGGGCTTGGCTGTCCCTCCAAACTATAGATGACTCTGCCATTTCTTAGGCTTTTCTTGACAAAGAAAGGAGTTGCTCTCTCTTTTTTTTTTTTTTATTGCATCAGGGATGCTTTTCTTTCGTAGATCCCACTGTACTTGGATTCTGAAAACCTGAGAAGGTCTTTGGGGTGCTTTAGGGATGGCAGTCAGGGGGAAACTGTGAGACTTATTTGCTTCCTTGGGGCCCTGGGGAGAAGCAGTTGGGGGAGAAGCAGAGGGCATTCAGAAGAGAAGAAGAGGGTGACAGGAGCTGGCCATGCTGGGCAGGGCACCAGGTCCCACCTGGGCATGGTGTGGCTCTTCCCACCCCAATTCCTGGAATCCTCCTTGCTGGCCTTCCTCCTTTCCTTCCTGTCCTTGGACGCCTTTGTCTTTGGAGCTGGATGACTGTTTCCACTGGAGTTGTGGCTGCAGAGGAGCGTCCCTGATATCCTCAGCCAGAATTCGCAAAGGCTTTTCCTGAAAATGATGTAATGTGAAGGTGGTTTGCGTCTGTAGCACAAAGAGCAAAGAACTCTTGTTAGAAAGCATTGCATTTCAAGTGTCTTTCCAGAGTGGCCTAAGATTTTAGTTACTGTAAATAAATGTTCCTGGAGGAAATCGTGTTCCAAAGAACTGATGTACAGCGCAACCCGATGATAGCTTGGAGATTATTTAGAGTCCAGAGGATAGAGAGATCAATACGTTTACTATCAGAGGAGGATACATTGAAGACAGACAGACCTGAGTGGAGTTCTGGAAGGATAGGTGGGATTTTGATAAGTAAGGAAATGAGGAAAGACATTCTGAAAGTAGGAGGGAGGTGCTCCAGAGGAGGGACCTTCCAGATGGGGGCTCATGGGCAGAGGGAACTCGGAATGTTTATTTCTGAAAACGGTTAGGTCATGCAGAAAAGAATTTATGTAGCAAGCCCGAGACTGCTACCTTGGAAAGACCTGTTTGCAAGGTTGGCTATTGGTTGGCAACTGGGAAGTTGGATTTTGGGACAGTTCTCATCATTCCCTGATCAGAATGACTCACTGTGCCTAACCTGGTTATGCCAGTCATGTGGTTTATGCTGAATGCCTTCTGGGAGTTTTCCTTCTGGGAGTCTGGACTTTTGGTATGTGCTAGGCAGAGAGTGCCTAAGTGAGCAGCCCCCAAGGAAAACCCGGGGTACTGAGTCTCTAGCGAGCTTCATTTCATGAATATTGTCGTTTGTGACTCTGCTGGAAGAAGACTCTTGCAAGCTTGTATCTGGTTTCCTCTGGGCTTCCCCTCTGCGTTTTTCCCCTTTGCTGATTGCGCCTTGTATCTTTTTGCTGTAATAAATTCTAGCTGTGAGGGCGACTGTCTGCTGAGTCCTGTGAGTCCCAGCAAATCATTGAAACTGGCGTGGTCGTAGGGACCCCAACACATAGTCCATTGGTGAAGATTGTTGTAGGGCAGAGAAAAAATAATCTGCTTACTCAAAGACACTTGGTACATGAAATAAGAAATTTTTCCCAGTCGTTTTTGCGTAAGCTGACTTTCATGATGAGAAAAATGTGCATGCTTTGCAAAAGGAAATGCGAGAGAAGCCCACTTTAGAAGCAGAGATATTTTCGTATTGTGTTAAACTTATAATAAGTAAGCTGCAGTTATAGCAGTTGCTGAAATATGTTTTGTGAGCATATGTGTTCTTTAATTATAGAAATTCAGACGGCGTGTTCAAGAATCCACACAAGTGCTAAGAGAACTGGAAATTTCTTTAAGAACCAACCATATTGGGTAAGTGTGCCCATTTAACATTTTAGCTCTAAGACTTTTGGACCCTTTACAGAGTGACCAAATCATATGCAAAGAGTTAAGTTTCCTGATTGTTCATTGTAAGTTAAGAGCCTGAGCTTTACATGGTGGGGCCTTTATTAGTCCTCCAATTGCTCATGCTCCAAGAATCAGTAGATACTGGGCAGATAGCTCTGATCGGAGAGATGTATAACAATTCTCAAATTCTTGGCTTGGATACAGTGATAAGTGCTTCGTCTCTGGTGTGCGTAATAGTTCCCAGGCAAGTTAGGAACTCCCAACAAGCAGATGTAGACTGAGATCCTGGAAGATCTCTAGGCCTTCGCTGTGCTTCTCTGAGCTGATTAGTAGAAGCTATTTCATTATCCTTTCCTCACTGCGCTGGTGTTCCTGGCCAGAAGGAAACAGAAGGTGGAGTGATGTCACCTGACCCACTTCATGGCACTGTAGATACTTTGTTCTGAGTCTCTTCTTTCTGCATCCTCAAATTAAAGCACCATGAAGGTAAATCCACCCTGGAAAATAAAGTTTGGGGAATTTAGAATGCTAAGCATTTCTAAGAGTTTTTCATGGAACAAGATGGTTGCTTTGCTGCAAACAAGTACAACTTTATTACATTCTCCCTTACTCCTGGGATGGTGTAATTGGACGGCACCTTAAAATGGGGTCGTTTATCTCTGAGACAGAATGATATCAGGCACCCTGTTATGTAGCCTTAGGTCTACCTAAAGTACCTGTTTAACATCAGGCAACTTATTTAACCCCTCTGGGTTTTGATTCTTTGAGTTTTACAATGAGAAGACTGTAGACTTCAGATCTTTCAGAATTTCCCCCTGTGATACTCTTTGCAGGTCTGTTGGAAATGAAATTTTACATGTATATTACATTATAGTTTTACAGAGTATCCTGTAAAATCAGTATATTACATAAATAACAGTGTACTTCTACTTCAGACTATGTTTGGTGTAAACCATTCAAATGGATAATTTCCACAGTTATTTAAGAATAATCTTTTTTAAAATTGCAGAAATGCAAGATTAATTTATAGATGATGGGATTTGGGTGAGAATGTTCATTTCCTAAAGGATAACTTTACGCATTTGTCACCTTGAGAATGAAATTTTCAGAAAATGAGCTGATTCTAACCTAAAGTTGATAACCCTTTGTCCCAGAAAATAGGCTATAGAACAATGGATCAAAGACTCATGATTTTAGAGCTGGAAGAGAAATTAAGGATTGCCTAGTCCCTCATTTTACAGATTAAAAGAATTATGGACCAGAAAAAGTGACTCCCACAAAGTCTACAGCTGTAGAGCGAGGTACTTTGGTTCAAAATGTTACGTTCTTTTTCTTATATAGCTTAATCTGGCAGCTCTTTCTCTGAAAGGAAATAAGATAATCAGGGCTCTGGGATCAAAGCAATGAGGCTTGTCTGTTGGGGGTGAAAGTGGTGGTGATTTAATATAGTTGGGCATCCAAGCTTAGGAAATTCAAATACTTTCCAATATTTGTGGATCAGAAACTAGATTCTATTTGGTAAGGTCCAACCCTATGTTGTTGGCACTTCTTCTTGACTGAAAATGGTGGAATGAGCTGCAGCCAGGATTTCTACAAATTGTCGAAAAGCATTTCTTGAAGCATTGCTGAAATAATGTGAAATTGACCATCAAATACCAAAGCAAGACGATCATGTCCAATACAAAGTATGCTGAATAGAATAATCCTGGTTGGGTTGATGCCAGTGCAAATCTGCAAGCAATTGGAGTGGTTTATTGTTTAGGATGCTATAGGCATGTTGAAAGATTCTTACATTTCTTTCATCTTTACCAGCTGAAGTTTTCCCTTGCCTATCACTATGTGAGACACTCTAAAAGCTTTGTCTTTAGCAGCAGAAAAATTCATGGAGGTGCATTGTCTGGTTGTATGCAAACGATTATGAGAATAATCTTACATGGAATGAAACCACATACCAGGATTTTGACCTTTCTTGCCTGTCTTGAAAACCTAAGCCTGAGCTAGACTCTTTATTATGGAAACTAACTGGCTTGACCTCACTTATTTGGAAATTTTCTGAAGAGTTACTCAATAATGTGAAAACAATTAATTACTACAGTGAGGAATTCTTGGAATGCAAGGTGTTAGATATGGGATCCATAGGTTTTATTATACTCTTTGAGGCACGATAATAGAAAGGTAATTGTGTGCCCATTTGCCTTATGGAAAGAAAGATTTTCGTTCAGATTTTTGCCACGCCCTCTTATTAGTTATTTGACCTTAGTTAGTTACATAAGCTCTCTGCACTTACCATGTGAGCTAAGTTAACTTCTCATCTATCAAATGAGGATAATAATACTTACCCTGTAGGAATGTTGTAAGAATTAAATGAGATAACTTATAAAAGACCTAACGTAGGGTTTAATACATAGTAATGACTCGATATGTGATAGCTGTTTGTTGTTATGCTTGTTGAAAATAATATTATATCTAATAATAATTCAGCAGCATTATGTAATATATCCCTAAGGAATTCCATACAGAGAATGTTATCTTTTATGTCTAAAATGACCCTGACACCTAAGAGATTGTGATTCCCAGAAATCAAAAGGAAGAATTACATTTAAAATCTACTCGTCCTCAAAAAATTATTCTTGACACATGCTTGCATTTCAAGGTTAAGATCTGGGGCTTTGCTGAGATAACATTCCAGGCTACAGCTTTGTCAATCAAAGGGTTTGTTCTGAGTTTTGATATAAGCCTAAAACTCTATAAATGCAGTAATCTTCTGAGAAAGAAAATTAATTTTCTTTGAGCCAAATTGAAATGAGAATTGGACTAGAAATAATCTCATTCACTTACTCTTAGGATCTATAATAATACAGAAGAATGGGATTATGACTTATCCAAGCCCTTGAAATGACTTGAAATACCCTTGAAAGGAGCCAAGTATTGTTAGAACGCATTGGCCGGGCAGCATGAGTAGGCAGATGTCATGATGTTTTGGATGTCAGGGTGATAAAATTCAAGTGGCGGTGATGGTGGTGAGCTGGATAGATTTATGGGCTTTATTCCATGGAACTGAGTTGTAGGCTATCTCTTCTTGGAGGTAATTTATTTTAGTAAAACTCCCTATGATGATAGAAGATTACTTTTTATCCTGAGTGCAAGGTCATAGAGATTCTGAAAGACGCTCATTTCACTTTATCTCATTGTGGGGGTAGAGACAAGGGATGTGAGGTTGCGGGAAGAATATACAAGTTGGCAGGGAGAAGAGTAGGTTTCTAGAAAGGGGAAGGAACTGAGGAGTTGCTTAGTGACATCGTTCCTCCTGGACTGCCTGGCTTCTTTCTGCAGTAGTGCTGGTTGGGCCGGGCCAAAAGAGGAAAGAGAGAATAACCAAGGCTGGTGTTAAGAGGTATACAACATGTATGGTATGCATGTGCATCAAGCTACCCTATGGTTAATTCAATCTTAGATGGTGCTTTTAGGAAATTCTCAAGATCCTAATCATTTTGTCATTTATTAAGCACCATCTTAGCCGTGTTAAATGTGTTTACTTCATACAAGATCTTTTTATTACCACCCTTTACCTCTGAACCTCTGGTTTACAGATGAGGAAACTGAGAGTCAGCTATTAAGTATCTTCCTCAAGTCCATACAACTCAAATTACTGAGATTCAAACTTAGATATGTCCAAATCTAAAGCCTGTTATAAAACCAGCAGTTCTCAAATTTGGTGTTTTTTTTTTTTTTGAGGAAGATTAGCCCTGAGCTAACATCTGCTGCCGATCCTCCTCTTTTTGCTGAGGAAGACTGGCCCTGAGCTAACATCCATGCCCATCTTCCCCTACTTTATATGTGGGATGCCTACCACAGCATGGCTTGTCAAGCGGTGCCACGTCCACACCCAGGATCTGAACCGGCGAACCCCAGGCCACTGAAGTGGAATGTGCAAACTTAACCACTGCGCCACCAGGCCAGCCCCTCAAATTTTTTTATTTTACGACTCCTTTATTCTCTTATTTTGAACCCCCATAAGCATTTATTTATGTGGGTTTTATCTATTAATGTTGACTATACTGGAAATTTAAACTGAAGAATTTTAAATATGCTTATTTAATAAGATTTAATGTTTAATAAATGTAAATATGTAAATACAGAATAACATATAGCACAAATAACACTTTTCGTAAAAAATAACTTTCCTAAAGTCAAGAAAAATTAGTGACAAATGTGGCGTTGGTTTACATGTTCACGAATCTCTTTAATGTCTTGTTCCTGAAAGGCAGCTGAATTCTCATTTCTTTGTCTGCATTCAGTCAGTTGTCATATGCTGTTTTGGTTGACGTATATGAAGAAAACTTGGCCTTACACTGATACGCACTTGGCAAAAGGAGTATTTTAAATAACTTTTGCAGATAATCGTGGATATTCTTCTTTGATACTACACCAAGGTTCAAGAAAATGTAATTTCTTAAAGTTAGTTGGGAAGTGGAATCTGAAACCATATCAATGAGCTTTTGTGCTCTGTTATACTAAAATCTCTTGTGCTGTCTTACACTTTGAATGGATCCTTTTACCCGTGTGTAATTTTGTAACATCGTGAATTGATCGTTTGGAAAATACTGTTTCCCTCAGTTATTCTGATCTTTCAAGCATCGACACATTTTATTCTACCGTATAAAAACATTCACATTTGTTAATAATCACCAGGCTCATCAGAATATACTTTAAGTATTGGGAAGCTGTCAAGCTCATGGTGGTGAATTCATGTGTTCCAAAATTAAGGTTTTTTTGTTTGAAAGCTCAAATTTTATCACTGACAACAAATACTGTCAGTCGTTTTCCTCAAAACAACAGGCTGACTTCATTCACTTTTGAGAAAATATCTGCTAAATGCCCAAGACAGAATAACCACAGTTTGTCAGTCATTTTACATTCTATGTAAAAAAAAGTGTCTAGTTGAGTTTGCAACTCAAACAGCTGCACAAGTGCTTCTCCTCCAGGCAACCGTGGCACGTAGGTGTGCAGCAGAAGCGCTTGTGGAGGGCGTGCCATTTTGTCACACACAAAATTAGAGGTATACTCAAGGAGCAAGCTTTAATAAAATCAGTAATTTTTATTGTTTCACTAAGGGCGGTTTTAAGGGAAGCTGACTTTTTTTTTTTTTTTACCTCCCGAGTGAGTGGCGTGAAGAATACAGTAAATAGGTGTGTTCTTGAGTGGCGGCAGTTTTTTCCAGATTTCTTTTTTATGTCAGTGCAAGTGTCAGCACAGTAACAAAAGCAACTACTGTCTTAATATTTTTATGAAAATAGTTTTAACGTCAGAAACCCCTGAAAGGGTCTCAGGGACCCCTGGTGGTGTGTGGGCTACATTCTGAGAACCAATTTGTGACACTGTCTCCTGGAAGAGATTTGGTGGCCAGTGGTGAATCTGGGTGATGCTTACGTTTTTTCTCTTCTTATGATTTTTAGCAACTGCACTTCCATCGTATGTCTGTAGCAACTTGCTAAAGGAGACTGGCAGAGGGAATTCACCATTTGACCCTTTATTTTGTGTATCTTGGATCTGCTATGTTTGACTTTAGAAATTTAAAGCCAGAAATGTCCCTTGAGTCATTTTCTAGATGAGAACAATGAGGTTCTAAGATCTGGGGGCAGGGAGAAAACAACAGCAACTCTGAAACAAAGCTATGACCTGTCTACAAGAAAACAGTAACTGTTGACATCTGCAGTGAGATCCGTTCTTTGAATAAGATATTTTCCAGAGCTATTTTTCATTATCACTGTCTCTTCCAGCTCCTAAGCAGCTGATTTGAAATTTGCCTAAATTCAAATTTCAATGTATGGTAATTACATTGAATCGGTGAGGGTCTCAGTAAGTGATGCATGCTGTCAGAGGCAGAAATAATTCTACTTTTCAAAACCTATAATCACCCAATTTGAAACTGTTTGCATATTGGCAATATATAAAAAAGTGCGCGTAGCATGCACAGAGGTGAAAATGGAAATTTACTGTGGGAACACTAAATTTATGATATGTCATTGCATGATCATATACATAAATCTGCACAATGAGGCATTCATATTTTTTTATGCCTTTAGATTCAAGATACTGCTTTGAAAGTTGTCTTTTTTTCATCTTTCCCTGTTTTCTTTTCCTGTTCGTTCATTTCCACAGAAGTTCCCTCTCACTTCTGTTCTCTCCCATACAAAATATCCCAAGGGGGGAAAGGACAGGGATGAGAGGACAGGAGAAAGCGCGAAGCCTGTTTTTTTCTTATAATCCATAGCCTTTTTGCTGAAATGACTTTACTAACCTGATATCATTTGACAAAGGGGGTAAGGTAGTCAACCATGATGGATTTATGTCTTATTCTTTCCTGAGTCACCTAAGGATCTGGGCCAGATCAAAGACCCAGGGAGGATCTTGTAGCTTAGAAAAGAGGTTAACTGCATGAAATTAAACCTCTCAGAGGCAGGACATTTTATGCTCTAGCCCACTTGTTAGGAACTGAGCAGCTGGTTCCTGCCTTTGACTTTGAAAATTGTGTTTTAAGGCACTTTCGCTCCAAGTCAGCAAGTGGGGGCAGAGGCATTAAGGGTGTTAAATTAAAGTAAGAGCAGCCAATTCATGGCCTTTGTCCTTGTATCACAATCTATACATGTTTGCCTTTTGAGTTGAGAATTGTAGCTCTGGCTGTGCTTGGCAATTTCCTACCATTTCTTCCTTCTTTCCTCTTTATTTTTTCATTTTCTTATCAGTGAGTTACTTGCCTCCTATCCAGTGTGTGGCTCAACTCTGTCAGGTGCTGGTGGTTGAGACAATGACAAGTCCTCAGGGTGATCTGGACCATCTCTGCTCTTTAGAGGCAGTGTGTGGAAAATCAGCCAGAAGGAGCTACAGTGGCTGTTTTTCCTCAGTTCCTAAATTAGAGTGTTCTTATGGGCCACTGAGATAGAATATTTGAAACTGAGGCTGCCCTGAAAAATCTGGGCCCTGTGGTGACATTGCATATTAAAGAGACCCCCGATGCCCAGCTCTGGGGATTCCTGCTGCTCACCCACCACCAAGGGCCAGATTGAATCGTGCAGCAGAGCCCCGAGGCCAGGCCAATGCAAAGGCCCTCAGAGAGGCCAAGGGGCTTCAATTTTAAGAGCAGCTGGTCATCTGATTTTCATAGTGAGTTCTAGCCTCTCTTTAGTCTCCTACCAGTTAAAAAAGGAAAAAAAAATTTCTTTCACTATTTCTAAGCTTCCAGTTACCAGCACTTAAAAATGTCCACTGTCTCCTGAGACCTAGCCACATAGGGAGTAATTAAAATAAATCAAATGAAAATAAGTATCTAGAAGCAGATGCCATGAGATTGTGTATGTGGTGGTTTTGAAATGAAACTTCAGTCTTGACCAGTAGCCAGCCGTGTTAGTTCTGCTTAGCTCTCGTAACAAAGCCACTTTGTGAGGCCTAACAGGTAGTATTTTCTTTGCCAATGTTGCCACCCTAGGTCTCTTTTAGATGAAATGTTACATGCTTCCATGTGGCTGTGTTAAGTGTTTATGTTTGTGATAGCCTGCCTGAGGCCTATGGGGGAAATACAAGGCAAGCTGCCTGCTTTTCCTACCTTGCTGCCTCCTGGAACTACCTGCAGACCTGAGTTTATATCCTAGAGATTACGAAGAAAGAATGAGCTTGAGGATAAAACAGAAAACAAAGGAGAAACTCTCAAAAACAATTAAAAACAGTCATCCTGATATTTTTCAGATTTTTTCCCTCTTTTAAGATGAAGACCTCATGGGGGCTGTGCATCCTTAAGGACAGACACAGGACTGATTGTTCCACTGTTGTTCTTATAGCTCTCAAAAGTGGCTTCCACAGTAGTTCTCATGTCCATAGCTAGTGGACCTCGTTGGCTTGGTGTTCATGGAAGAAGGCAACCATTTTGGAATGCATTTGGCAGATGGATCTCAAAATAGACTACCGTGATAGTAGCAGACCTTTTTACTTATTATTTGTTGGAGTTTCAAACCTAGTGAAGGCTTAATCAGGTGTCACACATTCTTTGAAAATGAGTGCCCTGGAGGAAATCTGTAATGTGGGGTAATAGGTGTTTATGCTCAGTACCTGAAGGTTCTGTTGGATTACTCTTCTTCATCACCAGGAGTTATTATGAAGGGCAAATAAAAATGTGAAAAAATTCTCAGTGAACTGCATTCAGACCCACCGTTCAAATGTAAGATGGTATTATTTTTAAATGAATTTCAAAAAATTTGATATTTGTTACATCTTGGCTTTGATGATGACAGGCAGTGCCTGCAACTTTTTAAAAGGTTTTTAACATTCATGGAAAAAATTGAGCAAATCATTATGCCTATTGAGTTTCCAGAAGCCTGTAAACACGGGTCTCTCATTGGCTAGTTTAGTGTTTTCTGCAGCTTAGTGTGCCAAGAAGGAGCCGAACGTGGATTTGGAATCATGCCTGGATTTCAGTGGTGATGTTGTCATGTCCCCAGCCTGCCTCGTTCCTTGTGCAGCCTTGGCTCTTTTAACAAGTGGGCTGTGGATCAATTGTGGTGGAAAAAGTACATTTAGCAAGTTCCTTTTTTAGAAGGTTTCATATAGATTCTCTGAAGTCTCCTAAGTAGTAAAACGCAAGGAAGGCACACCTTTTGTCCCTTATTCTTGCGCGTTGAAATGTTGTCGTTTTCTCAGTTGCCGTATCACTTCATGTGATGGCGTCTAGGCCTTATTCCGTATTTCCCTTCAGGCAGTGAATGTTGCTGGTAGAGAAACGAAAGTTTTCCCTGTGTCCCTTCATGGCACAGCATGTGATGAACCTCTGCAATAATTTTTTTATTTTTCAACAGATGGGTCAGAGAGTTTCTGAATGAAGAAAACAAAGGTCTTGATGTTCTAGTGGAATATCTGTCGTTTGCTCAGTATGCAGTCACGTAAGTAAAACTCGGCTTGTTTGCTTTTGAATTTTATGTGGTCACAGAAGATGCAACTTGTGGTAAAATTATACACTGCACTGAGGGGAGAAACGCAGAAGCAGATGTGGTAAGGTTCAAGGAGGTTTGTTTTTATTTGAGTAACTAAAAGCCAATCACATAATTGGTATTAGAAATGCTTTGAAGGCAGAAATGAAACAGGGGAGTAAAAATCACCCTTAGAAGAGTCCTTATTTTAAAAAGAAGTACTTTCTTTAGTGCTCAAGTTACATATATCCATATGGTAGAATAATCTAGCAGTTATTGAGGGATGTATATGATGTGTTGTTGAGTGAAGAAAGCAAGATACAGAAAATGGCTTCCTTTTTATTTTAAAAAATTATATATATATTTGTATGTGCTAGTAAATACAGAGGAAATGATTGTGGAAATCGATACCAGGCATAGTGGGACTGGAGGGTGGGGCAAACAGGGGCCTTTCCCTTTTTATTTTGTATGTACTTCTATTATTTTGATTTCCCCTTTGTAAGATGAATGGGAAAAAACCAGGACAGAGCAGGAAAAAGATCAACTTATTTAACCTTGTTTTTGTTAATTCATAAAATTTCCCATTTGCGAGGCTCCTAGAAAGATTTACAACAGGAATGAAAAGCATACATTTGAATGAGACATTCTCTTCACATTTCCTCTTTAATCAAAAAATATTTCACTATCCACAGATATACTCTCACACACACAGATTGAGGAAATAATATTGTATTTTTAATTTTACTGGAAGACATTTCGGCCCAGGTGGTGTTTTTTTCCCCTCAACTCTTTTTTTTAAAAGCAATAATTTGTTTTTTTTATATTGCCTCACTCCAAAACAGTCTTAAGACCCAACCAGATGTTATCTCATAATCCTCATCGCTTCCTTGAGAATGTGTGAGGAGAAAGCTATAATTATTTCTGCCTTGTAGATGCAGAAACTCAAGTATTAACTGAAACTGGCTTGATGGGTTTCAGTTTTGATAACTCTTGTATATCATATGGAATAGAATGAGAAAACCCAACAGACAAGTTCTTATCTTCCTGAGAAATTATCGTGTGAACTATAATCCTGGTTTTTATAGCATACTCTTCCAAAGGTGGTTTCTTATCTATCTCCATTACGTCAAAAACTGCTAATCTCTCTCACACTTCATATTATGTGACAAAACAGAATAATGTTACTCTCCTGATGCTTTTAAAATCTGGAGGAATATTTATGAAATTAAGGAAGGGCTAAGTAACTTCAGGAATAATGGAAATGAATGGCATGCTATGTATTATATAACTCTTTACCCTTTTTTACCATTTATCCTAACCCTTTACTTGCATCACAGGGCTTGAGAACTAGCTTTCCCAAATGTACCCTCACATAAGACCTACAGGAAAAGGTGGCTATTATAAGGGAATTCGTCAAGTCTATGGTGTAAGATCAAACCCAACAAAAGAACAGAACTCAGTGCTTTATTTCCTAATTTTCTCCTTTTTATTTTTGGCATTCGCTTTACATTCTTTGTTTATTAGTTTTGGTTTTGTTTTGTTTTAATTCGATGAAAATTATATATAAATACATAATTTATGTTCTTTCTTGAAACTAATGGGCTGAAAAATTTCTTAGTATTCCTTGGCGTGTGACAATTCCTAGCCTGTGTAATGTGAAACCACAGGTTCATGCTCCATCCCTTGTAAGGGGCTTTCACTAAGGAGTTCCCTTTTTCTGCTGTGTGAGACTAGGGGACGAGAGGAGAGGAACATAAGAGTGCTGAATAGCTGGACGATTTGAGGGCTGCAGACTGACTTGGTGCAAGTGGTCCTGACATGAGTGATCTCGGGATGCCCCCTCAGCTTACCTTCTCAGACATCAGTTGCAGGCTTCTATTTTTAGTACTTAAGGATCTATTTGATTACTCAGTTCTACCTCTTTTCTGCTCAGCACTGCTTCCTGCATCCTGAGGTATGACCCATAAATTGTCAGCCCCACTCCATGACTTTATACCTGGATCAGTCTCTGCCACCTGGATTAGTATCTACGAGGTGGAGAGCATCACCTAGTTTACAGATGACTGTTCTAACCAAATATTTTATTTTGGCGATCATCCTTTTATGAAAAGTCACACTTGTTATTTCCAATATGTATTGTTGCTGTTTCTTCTGTGATGGCCTCCGAAATCTTCCAGATGATATCAATTAGAGCTGCCTACTGTTTATTCTCTGTCCGATCAGGTGTTGCTCGGTGGAACTATGGGTAGAAACAATTGATAAAATATTTTTTTGAGAAAGCAGAGCTACTGTCTTTGGGAGGGGAAAAAGTGTCTAGAACACAAAGGCCTGTCTGTTTAAAAACTTTGATCCTAAAATTATACAAGAATGAGCAACTTGCCATTTATTCTAACATGGTTAACATGAGTAATAACCTCAAAAAATGTCAGAGAAACAACAGTCCTACTTTAAAGAGCACCACATAGGGAAGAGATTCCAAAATCAAAGCAAATCCATAACTTTGCGAGTAATGTATCACATATGGTTGGAAAAGTACACTTGCCAACACGCTAGGAGAAAATGCTCAGTGAAAATTGATGGGTAGGAATAAATTAGTATAAGCCTAACATATTGACTTGTTAAAGCAAAATGAAGACAGCTGTAAGATCTTTTTTTCCCCTTCCATCATAGCAATGTTAGCAATTGGTAAGTTAGCAAGCCTTACGGTAAAATACAAATAATACATCACGATTTAGTTTTCGCTGTTACTCAACTATTCTTTTGCCTGGCCCAGTAATTCTCATTCTGTGTTTTCAAAGCTAACACTGGGTCTGTGGAAATTCTTTTGTGTTTCCTTTTTAGTTTTCTTTGTTTGCAAAGACTACCCATATTAAGGTGCAGAGGTATAATAGGAAGGAGCAGGTTATGCACATCCATGTATTTGTGTGAATGTGAATTTTTAAGTCTTCAGTGGCGTTTCTCTTTTGTTTTAGTTTTGACTTTGAGAGTGTGGAAAGCACTGTGGAGAGCTCGGTGGACAAATCTAAGCCCTGGAGTAGGTCCATTGAGGACCTGCACAGAGGGAGCAACCTGCCCTCCCCCGTGGGCAACAGTGTATCCCGCTCGGGAAGACATTCTGCACTGCGGTGAGTTCCTTTGATAAGGAGGGAGCAAAGTTGGTAGGATACATGAGACAACAGGGTCTCTCGCTTCTGTTGATGACCCTGGGCCCTGTATTGCTGGATCTTGCCACACAGCACTTGCATCTCCAGTGATTCCAAGTGAAAGGGTCATCACTTGGGCAATACTCTATAGCTTTTATTAACTTTTGGGAACACCACACCTTCATTCAGCAGAGAAAGAGAAAATTCTGCTGCCAAATGATACAAAAGAGTAGTCCCCATAGGCAGATAAGTTTCTGAAACCAGGGAGATGCTGGCATCGTGATTTAGGCTCTGTTTCCTGGGTAGAGGGAGCGCGTTGAGGTGTGAGCATCTCAAGAACTCCTTGTTGCTTTTCAGACCTTGCTCCTCCCCTCCCTCCCTCCAGCGATAGTGTGCTGTGGGATATGTTCTTAGTCTCAGGCGTGGGATGCTAGAGTGATCATTGTTATTAATGAAATGCCTTTAATCAGTGTTTCTTTGGTTAGATGTGCTCAGTTGCCAACCTTCTATTTCCTTCTAAGGATTCTTTCTCTAGACTTTCCTGGCTGAAATACCACCGTGCTAAGGGAGGATGGGTGCTAACCACCTGTACCACTAATGGGTATAATATCACTGAGACTGTACATTTACTCATGCCTGCAATCATTCATGCACTGTAAAATATTTTTGAGTTTCTATAATTTTTCAGGTACTGTACTTAGAATTAATATACATGGGAGGGTAAATCAAAACTCCTGTCTCTCAAGGTAGAGGGATCGTCTCCAGCAAATTAATGAAGGTTTCTATGTTCCAGGAGCTTAATAAAAAATTTACTAATAAGCCCCTCATTCTCAAATGTTGCTCATTCTTTGTAGCTTGAAAAATTTATCTGACTTATTTCGGGCTTGATTTGGCAAGTGGACGTTTTTCCTGTCAGTATTTACAATCACCATCGGCATTGAGTCATTGTAGTAGAATCCATGTGTCAGATTGTAGTCAGTGAATGCGTGGCTTTCAGACCTTTCATATTTATTTGATGGCTTTTAGTTACCTCTTGTCCCTTTGGCACGGGTTTTGGTCATGGAAAGTTAAAGTCTCTCTAATGAAGTTCAGTTCTGCTGAAGAATTCGACGTTTGAATGTGATGGTTCCAATCAACTATTCAGATTTCCCTTGTTTGGAAATGCCGGCAATATTAGTGGGTTTAGAATGATTCAATAATGATGACGAGCAGTGTTTCAGTTCATCTCATGGTATTTCCAATAGGCCAAGGTCTATATATTCTGCTAGTCTGCATCAGCTTTACATGTGGACAGGAAACTATGTGGGCTGATTTGGAAGTTGAAGAAAGGCCACTGTGCCTGAAGAGTTCCCTAATCTCCTTGGTACTCGTGGAAATTCTTACCATTAGTATAACTATAATTATATGTAAGGGATTTAATTGACAAAGTTCATTTTAATTTGCTTTGCCATCATTTCATACCTGGAAAGGATCATATTGGCCAGCTACCACCTTAACAAGGATTCATTTTTCTGATTAATAGTTAATTATGCCTATTTTTGAATTATTGAACACTGTTCTTTAGGAGCACATTGTTTCTGATTAGAGTGGAAGAGTTTGGAAAATATGGGAAACATCCTGGGTCCAAGGAGAGTTGTAATCCTGGACCCTGGAAGGCATGGTACGGGGACGTCAATGTCCAGCCTGATTTGCTTCACCACTGGCTCAAGGTAGATCCTGCCAGAATTCATTTTAGATTGGAAAAGTAGATCAAAAGTATAGAGATAGATAGGATGGAAATACTATTCTGAGGAACTCAAGACCATATGACATTTCTGGTTGGCAAGCGTGCTTGAAGATGACCAACTAAGAAACCAACACCACGTTCTTCTATTTTGTGTTTGAACAGTTTCAAGCTCAGGAATGGAACATTTGAGTTTCCTTTGACTCTCCCTCATGGGTTCTAGTAACTCAAGAAAATCAATATGGCCGTAACTTTCATGCTGCTTGTTGACCTGAATCTTAAGTTTTTGTTTTTGTTTTTAAACAATGTATATCAATAATATTCCAGCCTTTGTGGTTCATGGATTTGTGCCTGGATTCTTATTCTGTATTTGGTCATTTGATAGCATCTGTGACTTATAAAAACAGCAGTCAGAAGTACAGGCATATGGTACATGTTGCTTTTCATATACCCAACGATTGTTTACATTTTTTTTCTCTTCCTCCTCCTTCCTCTCTCCCCTTTCTCTGCTTCCCACACTTCTTTCACTTTTTGGCTTTGTTTTTGTTGCCCTTCTTTTTGATTCTGTCATCTCATTTCTGATTGTCTTCTCTACCTCCACTTTGTGCTTTCTTGTCCTACTGTCTCCTCTTCCTTTGGTTCCATTCATCTCTTACACCACCACCAGATTGGTTTCTCTGCCTGAGTATCTTCAGTTCAAATGCCAACAGAGCTGCTTCTCTCCCTGTTGCCTCTGGAGCAGCTTCATTTTACACACTGATGATGAGGCTTCAAACCGGAAAATCTCGTAAGTCACGGGTGAAAATGACACCCAAGAGAGCTCCTAGCGCATGGTGGCAGGGAATCACAACTGCTCTCCATGTTATAATATGATAACCTCATGGCTTGGTGCCATCAGCCTGTACTGGGATAAAGCCCACTGCCTTTTAAACTGATACACTCTGTTATCATATTATGATCCCTCATTTTAAGAATCCAAACCTTCGAGGTGTATTGCGTTTTTACGAATAGTACATTTCTTTTTTAAAAGAAAGGATATTAATTTGTGTTCTATAGAAATGATTTATTCTGATAGCTTTATGTGATTAGACTATGTCTTCTATATCCAAATTCAGATTTTAGTTCCCTCATCTTAATCTCCAGATAATAAGGTAGATTCCGTAATCTTGTCTTATATCGCTTGGCAAAAAGGGTTGGTTAAACTTGGAAGAAGAAATGAGAGTTAAAGAAATTTAGAACACTTTATAAATGGGGCTTGATTAAAGAAAACAAGGAAAAATGCTCTGTTTTTAAACAAAATTCTAATGTTGATGCACACTCTCCTCTTTGTATTCAGACTTTATTTTTTTAACTATTTAAAATAGATTATTAAGCATTTTATGACGTCACATTCACCTTGAGTTATATTAACCATTAGATTCTGTATTATCATAAATTTGCCGGCTTGGCCAGCGGTTCAAATGTTGATATTGATGTAGTAGGAACCTGGATTGTACTGTCTTGTAAGCTGAGAGCCTTGTATGCCTTCAGTTAAGAGAGCTTTCTGTTAAAGTTGCTGCAGATCTGAACAAAGTTGTCCCATTCACAACAACATGGATAGACCTTGAGAGTATTATGTTGAGTGAAATAAGCCAGCCAGAGAAATATGAACTTGGTATGACTCCACTTATAGGTGGTAGTTAACGTATGGACAAAGAGAACTGATCGGTGGTTGCCAGGGGAAAGGGGGGTGGGGGGAGGGCACTAGGGGTGAAGTGGTGTACCTACAACATGACTAATAATGATGTACAACTGTAATTTCACAAGGATGTTAACTTTTATAACCTTAATAAAAAAATAAATAAAAAGTTGCTGCAGATCTAGCTAAATTAAATGATCTATATATGCATATATGTGCACACTAGATTTTTGAAGACAAAAGTTACATTAATTCAGGTGCAAGAGGAAGCAATTTTTGATTTTTAAGAACGTCATGGTTAATGCCATTAGATTTAAATAAGCAGTGACATAGACTGTAAATAAATATTCTGAGTTTTTAAAGAAAGGGATGGCGCGCTCAGAGCCTGGAGGAAGAGGTCAGATTTAGACTGGGAATTTGGGTGATGGCCAAGTTGATCCTCAGGGTGAGGAAAGGCTGCTCCAGGTGGAGGTGAAGTGAAAGAGCTTAAGATGGGCAAAATCTTGCCTCAAAGATCAGGCGTGTTGGGGAAAGAGGGAAGAACCTGTCCTTTCCAGGACAGAAGCTTTGTGTTGGGGGTGGAGGGCTGTCTGATGGAGAGCTTGGTCATAGACATACAAAGCTGGAAAGGCCTTGGAGGTCACCCCCATTGACCCTTCCCGCTGTGGTAAAGAACCAAGACCTACATTTTCTTAAGGTATTAATGCCTATTCGTATTTTTTCCTAAGATGCCCTAGAACGAATTTCCTGTTTTTCCTGAGATTATTATCTTAATGGAATGGCACTTCATTAGTAGTCATCATCTGACTATTTACCTCCTGTATACTTAGTGGATTTACATGAAGAGATGAAAGTTTCAAATTGAGATCTTTGTTTATACATTTCAACACAGTAATCCCATTCCTGGCAATGTTTTTCTTGGGAGGAATTTTGTAAAGTATTTAAAAATGGGGACAAAGATATAGATAGCATTGGCATAATTTTTATTGGGGAAAGAAACTTTTATTGAGTGTCCACTGTGTGCCAGGTACTGTTCTAAGGGCCTTCTGTGACTTCCTGCTCACGATGGCTCTATGAGGTAGCTGTTATTACCATCCCTATGAGGAAACTGAAGCTTCTAGTGGTTAAGCAACTTGTCTGGAACCAAACACAGTATGGAGGTAGGATTTGAAGTCAGGTTACCCAACCTCACCTTCTGCACTGTGTTATCCTGCTTGTTTATTCTCAGGATGATTTTTTTCCCCCAGTAAATGTACTGTTTTAACATCAGGGTGTCCACATGTCGTTATGTAAGTTGTACCCTGAAGGACAGGCTTTTGCTAATTCTTCCCAGAAGATATGCCTTTTTATGCTTCACAGCAAGGTCCCAAATGCACTAGTGGAGACCCTGATTGATATGCTGGAATATTTTGTAGCCATTAGAAAATAAGGTTATAGAGAAATATGAAGAACTATTTTCTAAACAAATGACAAGAGTAAGACAAAAAGTTCTGTATTTATGCAATTTTATTTTCACCTATTTGTAAATGGGAAGCCATTGAAGGGAAAGTTTATTGAATGAAAATAGTGGCTGTTTTTGCCAAAGGAGAGATTGACTGTTTTCTTCTTAAATTTTTCATTTTTTTGATGTTTTATAATTGACATAAAATGCATATAATATATACCCATGAATCAAGTAGAGTGAGGCCACATAATAAAGAACCTTGAGATTTTGGAGTCTGGCTTTTATCTGTTAGGCAGTGGAATGGGAAACCACTTTATGAGGCAGTCCATCTTTTCAGGTGTGTAAGGTCTGTGAATGCACTGGATGTTGATTAGAGGAAAAGATGGCCGAGGCAACTGATGCTTGAACTTATGTATGAGGTACCTGAAATTTAGAACATAGAGCAAAGGCCAGATACGGGGACATCCCAAAATTGACATGGTGGTCAAAGTGGTAAAAAAAAAAAAAAAAAAAAAAAAAAAAAAAAAAAAATTTTGTGTATGATTGATTAAGAAATAGAACCATTAGTAGAAAAAGAAAAGTTGGAATCTGGAAGGGATCGCCAATGTCCTTTAGTTCAACTCTGTTTTTTTGATGAGGCACCTGAGACCCAGCTCTAAACCTTCTCCAAGGAGTTACCGAGTTCCTGCAAACCTATTTCCCTGTGTGGGCTAGTGACTCACATGGGTTATTGGCCTTTATTGCAATAAATACTTCTGTTTATAGCACGTTTCCTGATCTCTGTGTAACAGCGATCCTGTTTAAAGATGCAGGAACACCAACTCTACCAATTTGCGTATAAAGTAACAGATTTCTAGAAGAGTTGAGCTCTTTCAACCTTGTAGAAGTTCTTTTATTTCAACAGTAGCATTTTACCTTCAGTTTAGTTGTTGGGGGGGAAAAAATCACCTAACCTCTTAACTTAAACTGTTATATCACATAAAAAAGCTCTTGAATTCTGTAGGTAGAAGCTAAAGTGTTTCTTATCTTGATTTACGACAATGAGGTTGAACTCAGTTTTGTTCAGAATGCAATTTCTGAAATTATGATTATTCTCTTTTTTCTTTGCTCTTCTCCACCCAAATTAGACAAAATCAACTCAGACCTTTTGTAGTCTTCATTATTGAGAGCTGTCATCTGTATTTTATTCTACAAATATTCCTTGTCCTTAACTCCATTTATTCTAACTTATCCCTATGAAGGACCTTGGACACTGATCTAGTTCCATAGATGCCAGCTTAAAGGGGGAACAAACTACAAAGAAAAAGATGTAAAAACTTATTCTCAAGGCTTGAGTTCTCTCTGTTCACCTGATGAGATGGCAGATGCTGATTAAAATTTTCATAACACTTAATTTAGGAGAGAAAATACTGTAAAGGAGTGAAAGACAAAGGAATAATGAGGAGATAATCATTATAGGAAACACCTGAGTTTTATTTCGAGGCAGGATTAATGTGGAAGACACTCCTTAACCTGCAGATCTGAGGTTGCACAAAAGGCACTATCTGTAAAATAGAGACTTTCTAAATTTTCAGACTTTAGGAAAATAATCTGTAACTACAGACTTTTAGTTTTACTTTTCAGCGCATTTGTAAGCAAAAACAACTGTAAGTGTTGGGTGGTTGTGTTTCAGGTTTTTGTATTTCTTTAAGTTGTAAAAAGAGAAAAATGTGCTTGGGTTAAGAATGTACATTCCAATTTTCAGCTTGGAGCTTATTTAATGGCGCTGCTAGTGAAAGTGGAGACAACTTTGATGCTAGCTTGTGGGTCCCCCATTCTGGCAGATTTGTCAAGCTTTTCCCACTATGAGATTGACTTCACTTGTTCCACCTCTTTATTGTGTCTTTTCTCCAGTGGAAAACAGACTGAGAGAGACTATGTGGAAATGGGAAAAGAAGTTTCCTGGCCAATGTGTTGTTGGGACTCTGTCTCCCAGATTCCCAGATTAGTGCAGATGATAGGGTCTAGGACCTGCCCGACATGTTGTGAGATGAAGTTTACAATTCCTGTAAAGCACCTGGCATCATAGTGTGTAGTCCAGAAATGCTACCTGTGTAGGATTGAGGAAGACACTGAAGATAGCTCAGCAGATTCCTACAGCTGTGGTCTAGTACCTTCATCAGCAAGATTTATTACATACTTAGTATGTGAAAGTGCTTTGCCAAGTGCCAAGGATACAGAAACATATGTTAAATAATACACTTGTATTTGATTCATGATTGATACAGGACTTTTTCATACTTGATGTCATGATACCTTCATGAAATCTTTGGGAGATATTCAAGGATTTTTAGCCCCATTTTACAGATGAGCAAGCTTGAGGCTCAGAGAAGTTATCTGTAGCTGGTAAGTGACAGCCAGGATTTATAATCAGTCTTCTGACTTCTTTCCACTAGGTCACAGTGTCTTTACGACTTGATTGAGAAAAAAATGTGTATACATTTGTGTGTGCTTTTGTACATGCACACTAAAATGTTAAGTGTCATATGAATATAGTCAAAACTAATGAGATGGTACTTTAGAGGCTGAAACCTCAGGAAGATTCATGAGGCTGGGTCTGGATCTGGAGCAACAATGAGTAAGGCTTGGAGGAGTGGCTGGGAAGGGGGAGAAGTTGGGAGAGTAGTCGGAGCAGCGGTCAGTGGTAAGGCTACATAGTTTGTTTAGGAAACAGTGAATAGATGAGTCTGACTGGAAGTAGTTTAGAGCCAGTTTATGCAATATTTTGAAGGCCAGGCTATGGAATTGTCATTTTAGCTCATTAACAATGGTTTGTGAAAAAAGCGGGTAGTTTTGGATGAACATAGAAATATTTCTATTTAAAGGTCACAGGAGTTAGATAGTTTCCTTGGACATTTTTCACATAGTGATATATCATGATTAATTAGCCACTCAAGAGCAAGTGCCTTTGACAAAGGGAATGTAATGAAAAATCAGAAAATTCAGACTAATGGCTCTCCATTCATGTGATTGATTGGCAGCCTGTTTATTCCCTTATTCCATTCAAAAAGCATGTACTGAGACCTTTTGATTTACAAGTTCTGTTCTAGCTGTCATCTGGTCCTATACTGGGAAATAATAGATCAACAGAAAATTTCAATAACTAATAAAAACTGTTCATTAGGAGTTTTGTGTCTCTCTCTTTCCCTCTCGCCCTTTACCCCTATTTTGAACTATCTGGATTCAACCATTTCAGCTCTGTTTCTTTTGGCTGTAGAGACAGAAAAGTGCTTGGCTCGTTTTTTTAGCATCGTATATTTTATGAGTTTAATTGATAGAAAAAATATGCCCAAGTGACGTCATGTCTGAAGGGTAAGAGAGAGGAAACCTAAAACCCCAAATCTTGGTAAAGTTCTGTTAGCCTAGACCTTGGAACCATAAAAGGCTAGTACAATTCAGCCAAATTCTGTAACATATCCAAGTTGGCATTGCATTCCAGTTGGGTTGAAGCCTTACATTAGCTTAGCTTCCAAGGCAATTCTAATTATGATTCTTTATTTATAGGTAGATATTAGTTTGATATCTGAATAGTTAGACTGTTAGAAAGTACTTTTTGTAAGAGAGAAAAATACACCTTTACTTTTTCCTGTTGCTGTTAGGACCCAGATGTTGCAAATCTCACAAATAGTGGCATGGAAGCCCCACAGAAGATTTTCGAAAAACCTTTTTTCCCAGACTGTGGTAAAGCCTGGTTAGGTCAGTTCAGGAAACATTCCTTCAAGGTTCTGAAGTAATATATTGTCTGGGGATAATATAAGCTCAGAGGGAGAGGCAGACGTGTACATAACCCACATACAAGAACATGCCAATGTCTAGAAATAAATATATGTTGTTATGACAATAGATGGTTGATCAGACTTATTTCAAGGCATCGCTGGGTGAACAGTGGCTTCCATTTTGGTGTTTCCTAAATGCTTGGTGCTTTGCAGATTTAGATCTTTGAGCGAATCCAGTATTTGACCGTATCTAGCTTCTGCTCAGGAGTGGTGCTCTTTCTCCTGTACTCCCCGAATTATAGACATACTGCTTATCATTCATTCTTATGTTTATCACCTATTGTTATTTTTTTTTAACGTACTGCTTTTACTTATTTATTTTCTTTGGTAAGAAGACAGCATGAGATCTCCTCTCTGAAACAAAGGTTTAAGTGTACGTTACAGTGTTGTTATCTGCAGGCGTGATGGTGTGCAGCAGATTGACTGATGAGCGGTTCCTCATTTTGCCCTTCCCACGGCCCCAGCAACCACCATTCTGTTCTCTGCTTCTATGAGTTTGACTGTTTTTTAGTTACCTCATAGAAATGGGCTCATACAGCATTTGTTCTTCCGTGACTAGCTTATTTCACTAAGGATAACATCCTCAGGGTCATCCATGTTGTTGCATATTGCAGGATTTTCCTCCTTGTTTAATAAGGCTGAATAATATTCCATTGCGTGTGTTTACCACATTTTCTTTTTTGTAACTTTTTATTTTGATATCACTTAAAACTAAAAACATTGCAAGAATAGTACAGTGATCTCCCTTATGCACTTTACACAGTTAAGTGATTGTTAACAGTTTGCTCCCTTTACTCCACCTTTTGCACACTTGTTCTGTAAAGACTTTTTTTTTCCCCGTAAGCACTTTTTTAACCATTTGAGAGTAGGTTACAGAATCATGCCCCTTCACACCTAATTATTTTAGTGTAGATTTCCTAAGAACAAAGACATACTCTTACATAACCATGGTGCAATTCTCAAAATCAGAATATTTTAATATTGGCACAGTTTTTTAGGTTAGCATATTTAGTTTCATCAATTATTGTTTGTCTTTCATAACATGTTTTCAAACTCTGTCCAGGATCCAATGCAATGATGATTTATTTTGCTTTGTAGTTGTGTCTGTGGTGTCCTTTAACTTTGAACAGTTCTTCACCCTTTCTTTGTCTTTCATGACTTAATATTTTGTGTGCGCGTGAATATGTAGTATTTTGTTTTTTTCTTGAGGTGTAATTGTCATATAATATTGTGTAAGTTTAAATTGTACAACGTGTTTGTTTTTTATTATGTTTTTTAAAATGATTTTTTCCAGGTTTTTTTTCCCCCTTTGGAAGATTTGCCCTGAGCTAACATCTGTGGCTGATCTTCCTCTATTTTGTATGTAGCTTGCTGCCACAGCATAGCTAATGAGTGGTGTAGGTCCATGGCTGGGAACCGAACCTGTGAACCCAGCCACCCAAGTGAAGTGCACTGAACTCAACCACTAGGCCACCAGGCCAGCCCCACACAACATGTTCATTTGATACATTTATATATTGCAGTATGATTAACACCAAAGCATTAGCTGACTGTCCTATCGTCACATAATTATTATTTCTTAACCGCATTTTCTTCATCCATCTGTTGATGGACATTTAGGTTGTCTTGGCTATTGTGAATAATGCTGCAGTGAACGTGGGAATGCAGATGACTCTTTGAGATCTTGATTTCAATTCTTTTGGATGAATACCCCAAAGCCAGTTTGCTGGTTCATATGGTAGTACTATTTTTAGTTTTTTGAGGAACTCCAGACTCTTTTCCAAAGTGGCTGTACGACTTATATTACCACCAACAGTGTAGAAGGGTTTCAGTTTTTCCACATCCTTGCTAACTGATCTCTTGTTTCTTCCATAATGGCCATCCCCACAGGTGTGAGGTGATAAATCATTGTGGATTTCGATTGGCATTTCCCTGATGATCAGTGACGTTGGCCATTGGTATGTCATCTTTGGAGAAATGTCTGTTGAAGTCCTTTGCCCATTCTTTAATCAGGTCATTTGTTTTTGTTGTTTTTTGTTTTGCTCTTGAGTAGGCGGAGTTCTTATCTATTTTGGATATTAACCTCTACTTTCTCCCAATCTGTAGATTACCTTTTTACTCTGTTTCCTTTCCATGCAGAAGCTTTTTACTTTGGTGTAGTCTAACTTGTCTATTATATTCCTAAACATGAGGAACTAGTTCAGAATTACTGTAGCTTCCTTTTCTAACTCTTTACAGTGAGTGGTGGGTTAAGGACAGCAAAATGTGACTAACTGGAACTGTGACGAGCATTGTATATAATTCAGATACTAACATGTACCTGGCCAGAGGAATTCCCGTGTATCCAGTCCGTCATGAAGCAGATCCGAGAGAGCTACCTCCCCACGTTTCCTTTGCCGACCTTGCCACTCTTTTGCCTTCTGGAGTCAGAAATGCAGGGTTCACTTGCCTTGTCATTTATTAGAAGAAGTCAACTGGTTGGAGCTCACTAATCAATTAGCCATTCTGAGCGGCTTTGAAAACAGAAATTCCTTCCCTCCCCACAGCACCTGCTGCCTGTGTTGTGCAGGTGGAGCTGCTTGCTTGTTGGCAGATTCATTGCCACACGTGACGTAGGTGATGCAGTTGTTGCCATAGTACTAAACAGGAAATGTGTTGTATAGGTTTCTGGAAAGATATATGAAAAAGTTAGTTTTTTATGCCTATTACTCATACTAGTGTTGACTTATTACTTCTTCACTTATTATTTCATATACGTATAATGACTGTGCATAAAATTAACACCAGAGGTTAGAGTCATTTCTGTTTGGTTTTGATCTCAAGTCGGTTTTGTAATTTCTTTCTTTCCATGTTCACAGAACTTTGTGAATTCTAATTGGCCGCTCTTCCAGGATAGTCTCTCATCTTTGAACTCTAGGGTAACAGTTTTATTTCAGTGCTTGACAAGATAGCAGGCAGTTCTCGCACTTGACAGAGAAGAGGGCCTGAGGAATTTGGTGGTGTTAGTTTCCCTGCAAAGTTTTTGTCAGAATTGTCTCTTAAAAAACAGGATTTCCAGAAAACTCGTGAGACCTCAAAATATAGCCCTAAATATCCCTTCCCCATTATTTTTTCTACAAACGGCAGGAGTGCCCCAAATTAGACTCAGGGCTGTTTTTGACCTCTGGGAACCCCCCTTTTGTGTCCAGGCATCCAGAGCCCCAAAGCTCTGCTTGCCCATTTGAAGAAAGAAGGGTTCTCGGGAGGCGGGTAGGTAGTCCTCCCCAGTGGCCCAGGCATTGGGTCACCTCTCCCTCTTAAATATTTCATTCCCTTGGTTTTCCCTTTTGGAATCTGAGGGAGTTCCGTCTGATCCTCACATCTCAGGCAAAATGTGCAGAGTTACAAGAGACCTACTTGTTTCAGGACCTCTTTAGACCTGTTCCTGTCACCTTGAAGGAATCCTTACACTTATTCAGAATGAATATGTTAGGCAGACAGTAATCGGCAAATATCTGTTATAGGATGTGAGTGAAAATATTGGAGTCTGGAGCTCTGTAAATGCTCTCATCCATCAAGGCAATGAGGAGACTGGCAAAATACGCCAGAATCGGCTTTTTCAGAACTGTAGAAATTAAAGTCTTTCAGTAACCTGGGAACATCTATTCAGGACAAACAACTGAATCTCAGTAAGAACAGCTTAGCTTTGTGGCATTTTAGCTTGCGCTATTCCCCTCCCTCCCTCTCCAGTTCCACAGAAGCCTTGAAAACCATGCACCGGGCACACCATTAGCCTGGCAGCCACTGGAGGAGGCAGAATGGAATTGGTCTTTGCAAGCCCCTCCCCCTCCTCTTGCTTCTCCCCCTCCTAGATTAAGCTATGATGGAGCATGAGATTTGAGAACTACTAGTGAAGAAACCAGTTTTAAGACTCAGTTAAGAGAATCTGCACCATCAGCTGTTGGCAATATCTGCAGTCACTCAAGACGTATTCCATGGATAGGACAAAGCTCGTCTGCCTTAATGTCCAGAGGAGACCCTGGAGTAAGTGGCGCTGCCTCTCATGGGGGCCTTTTCAATATACCACAGTGAACTGGAGGGATAGTCTCCAATCTGGCTCTGCTCCAATGGTCTCTATTTTATATGAAGTTTCGTAGTAGCCTCAGAAAGAAAATATTATAGTACTTGGTTTCACTTTATGTAATTCTGTAACAGAACACATGCTCAGTTTACCACAGAAGCACTCGTACCTCCTACTGAGTCACCGGCTTAATGCCTGTAAAGCTCAGGTCTTTGTGGAAGGTGTATTCAAATAGGTAGACTGGGATGATCAATGCTTGTGAAAGGTGGAGATAGCTTAGCCTCAGGGGCTGTGGCATAGAGCCGGGTATGGGGGGCCTTATCTACTCTTGCAAAGATAGTGTATCGAATCGTATTTATTTGTGTTAACGTGAGGATGCAGCAGCACCTTGTAATGCAATATTTGGCTGTTATGACTAGTTGCATTTGAGCTGTTTGAATTTTTAATTGGCGACTGATTATTGCTGTGACTTTCCACCCCTGCCTGAGTCAGTGTGACTTGTACACTTTATAGAGTTTGGTGACACTCATCAGTTACCCTCATCCTTTTTCTGTGGGAACTGTTAATCATTGTATTCAGGTTTATCGACATCCAGGTGGACATTTGCAGCACCAGGGAATAAGATTTCAAAGCTTAGTTTTCTTGATGATACTTAGTTCTTTGGTTACATGTGTTATGGTAGAGTTTGGCCTCATCACAGAAACTTGAAACTGCTTTATAAGGGAGATTAGGACCAGCTTTCTTCCTAAGAGCCTTCTAGAAAGCCTTCGTTAGGGTAAGTGGGAAAAGCATTATGATCATATTATCTAGTTAGCCTTCTGTCTTCAGGTGGATAGAAACCTAGACCATCTACAAGAGTTCATTTTTTCATGCAACTTTTTTCCCTTATTTGGAAAGTAATACACTTCCATTGTAGAAAATTTAGAATATAGACAAAAATAATGAAGGGAAGTATCTTGTAATTCCACCATTCAAAGAACCTTAAGATGAGTATGTTTTAAATCTGCATTGGTATTTCACGTTTATGTTCATTGTCACGTCACATTTATGATACTCTTGTCACAATTTGTCCATTCTTTTTATGTTTACTTCTTGAGTTACAGCCCTATTTGGAAACAACTTTCATATGCCTAAAGACAGTTACAAGAGTAGGTCCATTTTAACTCAGTCAAATCTGGCTTGATTGAGGAAAAAGGTTGGCTATACCTATATGGGGATTTTAAGTATGATGCTTTGCAAAAACAAGTGTTCTCCTTTGAGAAAGTGTGACTGTTATCACTCCACCATATTGTGCTTTGCAGGTGTGTGTACTGATATTGAGTTCATTTTATACGTTATAACACGCATGTGACAGAAGGGCTGGGGCTGGAGTGGACAGAGAACATCTTAATTCAGGGACTACAGTATGTACTTATCTATTGCTTCCTAAACTAGATGGTAAGCCCTCAAGGGCAGAAGCAGCATCTTTATCTTTCATTTTCTCTTAGCACTTAGTAGAGTTTAGCATAAACAGTAGGTGCTTAATAAAACTAATGTTGGGGCTTCATCATTTGGTTTGATTTCCTCTGGCTGGTGGAAAGCACCAGAGGTCACTTCTTCTAGATTGCTCACCTTGTCCAGGTGTCCTTGTTCTGGTAAAGCAGATCCAGTCAATGTTAGTCCTAATTCTCTTGATATTTTAGAGTCGACTTGGGGGATCTATTAAAACCAGCTCCTCTGGTGTTTTTTGTATGGTATCAACACTGGTGCATGAGAGCTTAACTTATCCAAAAAGTAAAAAGGTAGTCAGTTACTCAGGTAATAATTAAAGCAAATAAAGCAATTATCTAATTAGGTAAATTGTCAAATTCCACAAAATGTGCATGCTGAAGAGTAGATTAATGTACATGCTAACTCATGGTACAGTCCCTAAAATCTAGCCTTGGAGATTTAAGGTGATCCTAAATTAAGTCTTTAGCAAATACCTTGTAAGTGTGATATTTATCAGGGTACATTTACTTAATGGGAGAAAATTCTTTTAGAGTGAGAATTCTGAAATATAGAGCAAAATTTCCTATTAAAAAAAATACTCACTTTCCTGGGAAGTGATATAGGATAAAGATTTCAAAAGAAATCTTTGCCAAGTGGATTCGTTGCTGTGTTCTGCAGAAGATGCCCAGATGCTGCTGCTCAGCCTTAATCCTTCATGGTGAAATAATTTTGGGGGGAGTGGGAGAAATGACACCTATATAGGACTGAAGCAGAAAATGCTGTCAGGATGACAGCGTATAAACGTTTGACAGGGAACTCACCAGCACATATGGCTGTAGGTGGTAGCTTTTTCAAATGATAACCTGACAGATTGTCGATGAGTCAGATGGAGAAACAACTTGTAGAAAGTGACTGTCCTGAATCCCAGTGGGGAGACTTGGGGTCTTGACTGGTCTCATCTCTTACTTCTGCTTGCTCTGTAGATGTAACTTCTTTGGGCTTCTGTTTTCTCATCTGTATCAGAGAGGTTGGCATAATTGATATCACAGATCTCCTTCAGCTGTCAATGCTCTGTTTTTTTGTTATCGGTTGTGGTGGTGTTTTTTTATTTATTGTAATGCCATGATTTTTAAACACAAGTTCAAATGTTGCCTTCAATTCCCACTCTATTTTTGTAGAAACCAAAAATTGGAGAAAAATAAATTTTGAATACCGTATACTTTAGAGAACAGATTATTAGCTCTATTGTTTTTGTGCATAGAATATCATTATTAAATAAAATACATTGTTTTTATTTATTGACATATAGTGTATTTTCTAAACTCTGTTAAATATTGATCAATATGCTCGTGCTGTTTCATATTAAATACATTTTAAATGTTGATCCAGAATATGTATTTGAGATTGACCACCGACTACAACAAATAGTGCCTTTTGTGTTAATATTTAGTAAGTAGGGTATTATTTTAATTAATTTTTGCTGGTTTCTGGAAATAATGCAAGTAATGACAAAGACATTTTGGCTTCTTAGAAAGAGTCTTATTTTAATATAGCTGAAAAACTGGATTAAAAAATAAAAGAACCTACTATGTTACTTTACACCTCTTTGGTAACACCCTTAAATGTTGTGAGTTTCGTCTACTTGCTGGAGTCATTAAAATTTGTTTGGAAGTGATGCAGAGACATGCGACTGTGGAGAATGATTTATCGCATCTTCCTTATAGTTTTCTGTAGTCAGTGTATCTCCTGCACATAAATCTAGTTCAGCAAAGGGCAATTGATGCCCTTGAAATCACCTTTTCTTTTTTCTTTAACTTAATCTTAGATGACTTTGTTTTACACTAGTAGCCGTTGCTTTAGATTCAATATGACACTCTCTCTCATTGACTATTATATACCTAACAAATGATTCCACTAAAGAAATGTAAAACTGAGGTTAAAATGAATTAAGAAATGTAGAGGAAGGGAAAGAACTTCAGATGTAGACTAAGAAGGTCACGTATCCTTGGGTCCAACTTGGGTCTGTGTGGTGGTTGTTTAAAGATGCGCCAATCTCTGTGAGACATCCATCAAGTGAGTTAGCAGTCGTTCTCAGGCTGAGGTAATGGCAATGACACAGATTGTAATTTGGAGTTTAGATGTTGAATTGGGCTTACTAACACCAGAATCTGAGTTTGTATCTTTAACTTTGTTTTTGCATTCCAAATTGAATTGGGCCAACTTCCATTGTTGAAATTTTATTTCCTCATGAGAACAAAGCCAGAAGTCCTCAAATAAAGCATCCTTTATAACTAGCATGAGCAAACCGAATTTTACACACTCAGGTGTATTGGGGCAAGTGACTTATTGAAGTGCTTTTCAGAAATTTATTTGACTCATTAGTAGGCTTATGTGAAAGACTCATCTTCTATTTGATAGTTTTTGAATAGAAAAAGAAATTTAAAAGTACTACTCAGGCGCTGGCCCCATGGCTGAGTGGTTGAATTCTTGAACTCCACTTCACTGGCCAAGGGTTTCACCGGTTCGGATCCTGGGCGCGGACATGGCACTGCTCATCAGGCCACCTTGAGGCAGCGTCCCGCATGCCACAACTAGAAGGACCCACAATTAGAAAATATACAACTGTGTACTGGGGAGCTTTGGGGAGAAGAAGTGGGGGGAAAAAAAAGATTGGCAATTGTTGTTAGCTCAGGTGCCAATCTTAAAAAAAAAATAAAAGTACTGCTCAGCTGAACAGTTTCAGACAAACCTGTGAATTCAGTTTTCAACTCTTAGCCTGCACCTGTGGGACTTTTGAAAGCACTTAATATTAATCATACCTTTCTTTAAATTTTTTAATTACTTCAATTCAAGAAGGAAGGCCAGCCTAGAGGTTATTTTGTGCTGTATTTGTCATTGGCTCTCTCTGTAGAAAAGTAGTTGACATCTTTTGAAATTTGCTTTTATTTTAGGCTTAGAGTTGCAGGGCGAGCTTACCTGTGTTTCCATTCTGAGGCAATAATTTAAAGTTCATATTGAAGCCCTCAGTGTCATCGTCTTTTCCACTTGCACTGTGTTACATTGTCACTTCTTTACTACTTGCAGGCTCTGATAAATCTCTAGCCAGGAGAACTAAGGCTTAGCAATGTAGGGCCTCTAGAATGAATCCTAACATTGAAACATCTTAACCCTGTGAAATAGCAGCACGTTTCCCGCTAAGTTGCAGCTACCCTACCAGGCTTTAGGTGAGGGATCAGGCTGTGGGGACATTTGCTTAGCTAAGGTTTTGCATACCATTAAGTTCCACCATCACAGGCTGATATCAAAGTTGTTAATATATGGCCTTGCCTGGACTTAAATTCTGAAGCAAGGACTCTGGAGAGCAGTAATGAGAAGGTGCAGTTAAAATAAAATTGGGTCAGATGGTTGGAGGTCTACATACAAGCTAAGTGTCACCTCTTCGCTTGTTTGCAAATACAGTCTGCATGCGTATTGCCTCAGATCTGTGCACACTCAGCATGGCCTACTGATTAGGAGCCTGGGGTTATTGATGAGTCTCATGTACAGTCCGATTTGTTACATGCTGTGAGTGGGGTTGAGTTTCAGTGTCCATGGCTATCTGGCCTGACAAGATGATGGCCAGTACAGAGAATCATGTAGCCCTCTCAGTCTGTGGAAATAACTTTGTGGTGATGGGTTTGTTGATGGTGTATTTGACCTGCAGTCCTCATTTAGGTGCAGCTAAAGGTAGAGAACAATGTCCATTTTTTAATTGTGTGTGCCTGTGCTAAGAAAATCTGTATTTTTATAGAAGTTTCCCTTTTTATTTGTAGATATAATACTTTGCCAAGCAGAAGAACTCTGAAAAATTCAAGATTAGTGAGTAAGAAAGATGACGTACATGTCTGTATCATGTGTTTACGCGCCATCATGAATTATCAGGTATGTGGTTTCTGATCGTTTAAAAAATCTGAATTCTTGGGCCAGCCCAGTGGCACAGCGGTTAAGTGCGCATGTTCTGCTTTAGCGGCCCCAGGGTTCGCCAGTTCGGATCCTGGGTGCGGACATGGCACCGCTTGGCAAGCCATGCTGTGGTAGGCGTCCCGCATATAAAGTAGAGGAAGATGGGCACAGATTTTAGCTCAGCGCCAGTCTTCCTTAGCAAAAAGAGGAGGATTGGCAGTGGATGTTAGCTCAGAACTAATCTTCCTCAAAAAAAAAAAAGAAAAAATCTGAATTCGTCAGACTTAGATCTCGTTCTCTTTGGTTTCTTTGTATTATTATTGTATTATTTCTATTTGAATTAAATATCAGGATTTAATGAGGTTCTATTGAAAAAAGATCTGATTCATTCTAATACTCAAGATTTAGTCCATTGCCCTCATATTTTAATTAGCATTTATAATTTATAATGTATTTAAAAGAAAGGCATTCTCCTCCTACATGGATAAACCTGTCTAGCTTACTTGGTAGGTATTTGTGACCATTAAACACAAGAGTAAGCTGCTGGTTGTGGGCAGTAATGGAACAACTTTAGAACTCTAGGAATGAATAGACTCACACACTGGGTAGGTCAGTGGTTCTCAAAGGTTTATACGATGAATAGGAAGAAATTATAATTACTGTCTGTTGGACCCAGTGGTTCCTGATCTGTAAAAGAAGCACCTGGAGGATGCTTGTTAAACATACAGAGTCCTCCTTCAGGTGATTGTGCTGCAGGTTCTCCTCACTCTGAGAAACGCTGGGGGAGACAGTGCAGTGTCGGGGTTGAATTAATCCTAACCACAAAGTGGAAGTTAGAGCCTGGAGTGTCTAGGGTGAACTGACAGGGTCAAAAGAATAGTTAGAAAAGCAAACCAGGGGTTAGAATTAGAAAAACATAATTCAAATATAAAAATAGGATTTGATTTCCATTGATATGGAAGTGACAGATGAATACAAGTAGAAATGGACAATAAATACATAGGTAGACAGTTGGTATTAGAGTTCAAACCCAACATAAGGGTGCTGAATTGAATTTCAGAAGGGAAACATGCATTTATTCTTTCAGTTGATTAATATTTTTTGAACATTGCCGGACAGACCCTGTTCTAGACACAAAGACATTAAATAAATAAGTGCCCCATGGAAGTTACTGTCTAATGAGGGGAGACAGATGATAAATAAATTGGTAAACAAGATAGCATTCCAGATAATGATGATGATATAATGAAATGAAAGCTAACACTTACATAATGCTAGCTAATGCATAGTACTTCCTATAGGTCTAGTGCTTTTAAACATATTAATTAATTTAAGCCTCACAACAGTCCTGTGAGATTGGCAATATTACCCTCTGCATTTTACTGATGAGGGAACTGAGACATGGAGAAGTTAAGTAATTTGTCCAGGATCATATGGCTTGTAAGTGGTGGAGTCACATTTGAACCCAGAAAGACTGGCTCCAGAGAACTATGACTAAGTACTGTAGAAAAAATGACCAGGAAATAGGAGTAGGAAGTACTGAAAATATGGGTTCAGTTTTAAATAGGCCAGCCAGGAAAGTGTCACTGCGGAGATAACATCTAGTAACAACTTCAATGTGAGAGAACAAGGTAAGGGATATTAGGGAAAGAAGATTCTAGGCAGAGAGCAGGGTAAGTGCAAAGACCCTGAGGCAGGAATAAGTCTGGTGTGCTCAAGGGCAGGTTGGTTGGATCAGAATGAGAAAGAAGGAGAAGAGTAGAAGATGAAATCTGAAGTTGACTAGGGGTCCAGATTGTGTAGAGCTTTATAAGCCCATGAAAGGACATTGGCTTTACTATGAGTAGAAAGTTATTTAAGGATTCTGAGGAAAAATGTGACATGATCACTCTGGCTTCTGTGTTTAGGATTGACTTTGGGGAACAAAGACAATAGGTGGTAGAACATTTAGGAGGCTGTTGCGTTAATTTTAGGTGAGTGTTAGTAGTGTCTTAGACCAGGATTATAGAGTAGAGATGATGAGAGGGGGCCAGATTCTGGTTTTATTTTGATGGTATAGGCAATAGCATTAGATATGTGATGAGGAGTAGAGGGTGGCTCCAAGGTGTCTTGGGCACCTGTAAGATGGAGTTGCCATCTACTGAAATGGGGAAGGCTGCAGGATCAGCAGATTGGGGAACTATGTTGAAAGGTTCTGTTTGGGGATGTTAACTTTGAGATGCCCATAGACAGCCACATAGAGATCTTAAGTAGGTGGTTGGACATGCTAGTCTGGAGGTCAAGGCAGAGAGGTCTGGGCTGGAGACACAAATTAGGGAGTTAATAGATGGTATATTAAGCTATGGGAGTGAAGGAGATCAACAGGGGTAGACAGAAAAGCAAAGAGGTGACAAATAACCCTGGGGCACTCTGTCTAAATGTCAGAGAGATGAGGAAAACCTAGCTAGAGAGACTAAGAAATAGCCAGGAAGTTAGGAGCCAAGAACAGGAAATGTTTCGGCAAGGTAGTTCTCAGCTCAGTGACCAATGCTTACGTGACTAGTGTCATATAAGTTGAGGGGTGAGAGTTGGCCATTGGCTCTAGCAGAGTGCGGGTTGTTGGTGAGCTTGGCGCAAACAGTTTCGTTGGAGTGGTGGCATGAAATGCCTGGTTGGAGTGGTTTCAAGAGACATTAGAAGAAGAATCGGGAGACCATGAGTGCTTTAGAGAAAAACCATGAGTGTTTCTCTAAAGGATAGCAGAGAGATGAGGCAGTAGCTGGACACAGGTTGTAGGATCGAGAGAGATTTCATTGTTGTTGTGTAAGTTAAGAGAATTTTCGTCATGTTTTTATGCTAATGGTAATGAATCAGAGAGGGAGAAATAATGATGGGGGATGGGAGACTTGCTGGAGCATCTGATGTTCTTGAGTAGGTGAGAGGGAATGGGCTCAGGGACCCAAGTGGAAGGCTAGGCCTTGCATTGGAGTGTGAGAGAGTTCATCTTTAGGAAGAGGTGAGGAGCTAAGCCACAGATCTGTGTGGGTGGACTGATGTGATGGGAGCTTTTAGAAGTTTTTTTCTGATTACTTATATTTGCTCAGTGTAGTTGAAAAAGTTATGAACTGAGAGTGAGTTTGGAAGAGAATTAATAATTCCTCAACTCAGTAGAATCAAGAATGATTCTTGAGCCTGTTGTTGAACTTTGAACTTCGTTTTATAGAAGGATGAGCAACATGCCTCAGAACAAGGCAGGTTTTCCTAGGCTCTTGGTCCTGATAGCCATTGCCCAGAGACAGGACTAGACACAGTGATCGTCAACCCTTGGCTGCACAGTGAAGTCAGCTTAAAAAAAATTCAGATCCCAGGGCCCCGTCTTTTGAGGTTCAGAATAAATTGACCAAGGGCGGGTCCTGGAGAGTCAGTGTTTTGTGTTTTACTCTTCCAGGTGATTTTAATGAGCAGCCAGGATTGAGAACCACTGGGCTGGAGGCTTTTTACCATTTTAATAAAGAGAAGCATGTTGTTCATTCATAAAGAATGTGAATATGGTCCCTTGATAATCATGATTCCTAAAATTTTTCATAGAAAAATATGTTCAGACACTCATGTGCTAGAGACATAAATGCATTTATGATGGTATAAATTACATGAGGTAGAAACTTCAGGTTTTTGTTTTTTAGTCAACAATGGCAAGCCCCGGGTTGATTGCTAATACTTTGTTTTTTCCACCTTCATTTCAGTATGGCTTCAACATGGTCATGTCTCATCCTCATGCTGTCAATGAGATTGCACTAAGCTTGAACAACAAGAATCCCAGGTAAGCTTGCTCTGTAATGTGCAAGTCTAAATCTGACTAGGGAAAGCAGAGAGCTAGTCAACTCTTAACCAAGTTAGAGTGGAAACTGTCAAGTGTGGCTCTTCGAATTAAGATTGCCAGTAGACTCCTTGGCTGTGTAGACCAGCTAAGTTTCGTTCTTACATGTGGCACAGCTGAGCAATGGGTGACAACTCTAGCCCTTCGCTGTTCTCTTCCAGCTTTCATTCTTTTCGAGGCCCTGTTCTCAGCATCCTTGCAAAATTACCAAAATTTGTTGGAGAGCCTGAGGTTGCCAGGTTGTCAGAACTGGGGCTAGGAGAGTCTTGATACAGACTTAGCTACACCGCTTATTGCTGAAAGCTAACTAAAGCCACTCTCCCTTGTCCGCACTTCACTTGCAACCGTTATGTATGTAGCTTTTATTACCAAAGAAACGAACAAACAAAAAAATAACTGTGCATGCAGATTTCTTTCTATATTCACTTTCTCTAAAGGCCAGTGCCATGTATTATTCACATCACAGGTTACCTCTGGCAGCCTGTCTTCCTCAGTTTATTTTAGTCACTGTAATGTGTTTTCCATTCTGGTGAGGCATTCTGCATTTCCCACATGTTATTCTCTTTCATCAGATACCTTTGTGTAGACTGTGTATCTGCAAACTGTTAATTCAACTAAAAAATCTGATTATAAATTAGATCCTTTCTGATTTGGAATGCAATGCAAACCTTAAAGTCCTGTTTAACTGTTGAATATTATTATTTCAAATTTTTCCTGATTGAAGCTTTTGTGACTTTTTGATTGCTTCTTTTTCCCTGCTTTCTGCTCTGGGGAAGTCCTTATTCATTTTTCTTAAGATAATCGACATTGTGGATTGTCAAAACAGTCTTTATTTAGAGGTTGGCAATAGCTTTTATTCCAGAAAAGAGATGAAATACTGAAGTGATCTTATTCTGAAGAAACAATGCTGTCTTTGACACTGTTTTTGAAAACTTAGCGTGTATCTCCAAGATTCTTCTTCTAAGAATATTTCAGACGGAGTTTTATTTTCTTTTCTTGAGTCAGAGAAAATATTCTCATATTAGCACAGCTGGAGTCCAGCTCCTTTCAGGTCTCCTACATAGGAAGAAGAAATGATGGAGACTTGCATTATCATGGGAGATTTTCATGGCACTACCTGCAAATTCCTACATTCGAAATGTAGGACATTAATTTCAGTTGATTTTGAGCTTTTTTGGCAAATATTTTATCTCTGACTCTCAAACCAAAGAAAACATTTAACCAATGGGTTGTTTTCCTGAATATTGCCAAGTTTCCTATTTTCCTTAGCTCATCAATAAAACTTTTTCAACCATATTGTACTGTGTCACCTGATGATAGGACTAAAAGACTAATCTTCCCAGAATTTTCATTAGTGAGTAATTTGGAATTTGGGGAGTGGAAAACATGCCTTCCAAATTTGCTATCCTAGATAAAGCACATATCTAGAAGTTACTAAAGGTTTAAAAATGTGCTTTACTGTAACTATGTCTCAGTACAAGTTTAAAGGACATACACGGACAAATATTTTGTTGTTATCATATCCATCTTAGAAGGAAAGAACAGCTGATTCGTTGTGTCACTTTCGTTGATCTGTGTTTTTCTTTTTTCTTCTTGTTTTGACAGAACAAAAGCTCTTGTTTTAGAACTGTTGGCAGCCGTTTGTCTTGTCAGAGGCGGGCATGAAATCATTTTATCAGCATTTGACAACTTTAAGGAGGTAGGATACTCCATAGTTTTAAAAGAATGCTCATAGAAACATCTTTATTTGGACATCTTTAAATAGAAAGATTCACCTTTTGTGTGTGTGCGTGTTTTTTATTATTGAGATATAACTGACATATAACATAATAGTTTCAGGTGTACAACATAATGATTCGATACTTGTATATATTGCAAAATGATCACCACAATAAGTCTAGTTAACATCTGTCACCATGATTTACCTTTTTATTTATTCTAGGGCCTAAGGGGTATAATAGTTAATTTTCTAAGACATCAGTAAGGGAGAAATAATGAACTTTGTCTAAATATCTTAAATGGGTGCGTTAAGCTTTCTTTGGTGTCTCATTTCCAAGGAAAGTTAAAGACTATTTGCAGTGCTCATTTTCCTCTGGAGAATATGGACTAGCCAATTTGAAAACAGGTTTTGTTAAATGTATGTGGTTTTCATTGTGGTTGCTTTTTGAGCATCCACCATGTAAATTTTACAAACTCTTTCATCATTTTTATTTTCCTCAAATCATATGTATTATCATTGCTTTGGTGGATGCTATGAAACACTTATCAAATAAATATATACACTGATTTCAGCAGTTTGTGGTCTTAATCAGGTGACCTGTCCCAGGCAAACAGTACACCAGTAGACATGCATGGTTGAAAGTGGAAACTAAATCACTACCACAGAAGAAGCAATTACACATAGATCATATTAACCCGAGGACTCCCGCCCAAGGTATCGAGACGTCACCACTGCTCTACCAGCCAGTTTCCCTTGGTGGAGTGCTCATTACATGGCCGGGGAGAGTGCCTGTTTGTTCCCTAGTATGTGCCTGACATCTGAGGCTACTTTGAGGTGGGAAATTACAAAGATAATTGAAGGCACTTGGAGCCCCAGGTTACAGAAGGACCCTCAGCCCGATTGTGCCTTATCCTGGCAATCCCCTTGGATTCCAGATGCTGTTGGATTAAAATCCATATCTCAGAGGGACTTCCAGGCTCTCTCGTACCTTTCCTGGGACCCTCTGGAGTAGAACCTAGCTAGTATTTGTTGAGGACCTACTATGTCAGGGGCTGTACTAGGTACACACATGAAATCACTTGTTTCTCTAAGAACATCTGTGAGACGAGTATTAGTATCTCCATGTATAGAAGAATAAACTAAAATTCAAATACATTATTTGCCTGTGGTCACCTGGCTAGATAAGCGGCAGAGCCAGGATCAGGATTTGGTGCTTCTGATCCTGAACTTCCCTTTCAGGTGCCATTTGGGCTCAGTTGTGTGTGAATCTCCTGGAGGAAATCCTGAATTAGACAGGACCTTGGAGCCATTCCTCACACCCTACCCCCTTAATTGGACTCGGTACCCCCACTGCCAAATGTACTAGAGAGCGACCGGTAATTCTGTATATGGGCTGGGAAGCTTCAAAAATGTCACCAGGGAAAACAGTCCTCCTGCCTCTTTATTTGAATTGCCTCTCTCCCAGTTCCTGCTTTAAGGTTTTGATGTTATCCATTTTGTTAATGCCAACGATGGACACCACCAAATACTGTCTTTTTATCTATTCAGCCTCAGTGATAGTGAAAAAATATTCAGGTTCCAGGAAAATGTTGAAGAATAATAGTGAATCTTTAATTCATATTCTGACCTCCAAAACAAATAGAGACTTTAGGGATAAGAGTATATGAATGTTTGTCTATGAATGTTTTTATATAGCGTATATCAATACGTAAAACTTTACATTTATAAATAAGGAAGTATATGTTTGGGTGGAAGAGTCTAATCTGAAAAATGAAACAGCATGTGCCAATAATATAACTCCCAAATCTTTACCATTAGATCATATTTGAACACATCACACACCAAATCCTTCCCACGCTGGAAGCACTTACACTACAGTTATTGGTGACCTGATTATACTGCAGGTCAAATTATGTCCTAAAGTTATAATTGCATAGAATCAGTGTTAATTAAAGCCAGTAAATCATGAGATGAATGTTAAGTTTGTTTTCTCTTAGGTAAGCTATAATGTCTTTCTTATGCATAACAGGAACATAAATACTTGCAGAATTGAGTTTTAATTATCTCATGTCAGAATTGTATATGGTTTAGCCATTTGGGGCACAGTGTGTGCTTAGTTGGGGAAAAAAAAGTAATCCTACTAAATATAATTAATAGCTGGCTCTACTACATGAGACCTGAATTAATTTTGACGTTGAATTTTTAGAGCTTTAACCAAAATCTGCCTTGTTTCTGTAATTACTTATGAATGATGGTGGGTGTTTAGTTCTGATTCTCCTTGGACAAGCATTTACATCTTAGAGGAACCAATCCAAGTGGGAGAAGGGACAAGGACAGAGCTGGTTCTCTGTGTGCTGTTGGCCTGCATTAACCTCAAGCTCTGGTGTCTGTGTAGACAGACCAAGCAAAGGGATTAATCCTCATTGCCTTGTGAATGAGGACAGAGCAGGAGCATACCCCTGAGAAGCTTTATTCTTATGGATAGGTCAAAAGAGCATCAACCTGTTTATCTGTTTAATCTTAGGGTGAAAAAGGTGTTACTTGGTATTGATCTTGCTTTTTAGAAAAGTCAATGCCACTCACAGCCCAAAATCTTTTAAATCCCTTCCTTTTCTCTTTTTCTCCCATGTTTATGTGAGTGGATTCTTTTTTTCTTATACAACATAGTGAAGAGTGTACTCTTTAATCTTTTTAGCAAAAATGTCAGTGGAATCTTCTTGGTTTAGGGTGGTTTGGGAGCCAGCTGCTCCTGATTAGAAAGAGTCGTCCTTTTGATCTCAGATGCCTGTGCAGATAGGGTTTTGGTGAGTGAGTAATACCTTTTGAGCTGTCCATGGCAGACAGAGTACCATACTAGGTACCAGGATACCAGGAAGGAGGGCCAGAGAAGAGTCATTGCCCTCAAGATTGTTTGTAAAGCTTTTTATCCCATTTAGTAAGTTGGGATTCCCCCCAGCTCCTTAAGAGGGATGAAGGGATTATCCCTGTTTTCACTGGGAGGACTGGCGAAGGGTGGTTCAGCATCAGACATCAGTATCTATTCTTGCAAGTAAAGTAATATGCATTGGAGTAGCCAGACCCTTGAGGCTTTGATCATTGTTAGAACAGAGCTGAGACACCAGATGCTAAAAGGAAATTTAAAGACCACACATCTTAAGTATGTAGCAGGACTCTTCCCCCTTCTGCTTCTAGAGCCAACAAATCCATTCCTATTTGACCACTACTCATTAATTCAAATGTGAATTGAAGGAAGGTATCTTTTAGCTTTTGATAGATTTTTATGTATGATTACATCAATTTCTCATATTTCAATTAATATTCACAGCCCCAGCAAGTTTGGTTTCTATTCTTTTGGCAAAGAAATCTTGCTACATCTTAGAATATCTGAAGTACATGTTTTAGAAAAATAGGAAGCACTTCCAATTTAATGGATCTGTTGGTGGGAAGAATATAAACCAAAGACCTTGCTTTTGGTGAGTGTGGAGGTTGGGGCCTAAGCCTGATGTCACTGAGCAAGCACATACATCACCTCAGTGTATATGACAATAAATGAATTTTAATGACATAAGTTCAGATGGTAAACTTGTACCAGACATGTTTTGTGACATGCCTACTCATGTAGTGAGTAGATGAAGATTAAACTGTTGTCAACCATTATGCTCCTTGAATTCTTTTGTCTTAAAAATTTTTTTTTAACGGAATTAATATTGGTTTTGGTGTTGAAACATCTCCTCATAGAAATTTATGGTCCTGAATTGAGGACCACGGTGAGAACAAGGAAGTCATCTGGTTTTCCTTATTGGCTAGTTTAGCCATGTGGAAAGACATATTACCATCTTCCCTCAATTGATACTTTCTTAGTTACAAGGCAATATGTTTTTGAGCATTTGGCCTGCCGACAGAAAAAAATACATTTGGAAGTAAAGTTTACTCAGTATTTCTATTAGTTCAGGGTCTTGTTTGCAAGAAGCAGAAACTGACTCTAACGTACAGACGAAAGAGTTGATTGGAAGAATGCTGAGAAATGCATAGAGTTGACAAGGAGCCTGGAGAAACAGGCCTGGAAAATGGGCAGGCATTCCTAAAATGTGGCTAGACTCTCAGGCTGTGCCCTTGAAGCTGAGCCACCATAAACACTATTTGGGGTTCTGGTCATGCTTTTTCTTTTCTCCCAAATGACATGAACCATAGCTAGCAATCCATTGGGTCATAAAACTACTCTTACTGGTTAAGGACATCAACTAGCGCCCACTTTAGAGTTATAAATACTATCTGTAATCCAATTTCCCTTAGCAACCTTGAGGTCTTCTACCTGGACCTTGCTCTCCTCAGCTTTTCCTAGTCTTCTTAATTTTTTCCATTACGTTCTTTAATATATCTGAGAAATTGCCTTTAAGAGTGTCTCCCCGAAAGTGTGGCAAATAAGTGCTCCCATTTCAAATCAAAGGGGAGAAGTATGGAGACCCCGTAGACTCTGCAATGGAATAGCCTCCTCTGACACTAGTAATAAAACCCTCTGAGGGCTTGGAGCTACTAGCTCCCCCAGGCTGCTGAGAGATGCACCTGGAATTCATCAGAATTCCAAATCGATTATAACTGTGTTTTCATCTGCTTCCAAAATGACAGCATCTGGCTTACCAAGTAAGCCTGAGGCCTGAGTTTGGTTATTAAAGTCCCAACTCCTTCCCACTTTTGACCTTCCGTGTAGAGAGATGGAGCCTTGTGAAATGAGTCACTCAAGGCCACCAGCTCTCTTGTACACAGCACTCTTGGCAGTAGCCGTTATTTTTTTCGCCTTTTGCTAGAAGGCTTCCTAAGAAAGCTGATGTGGTTTAGCTACTGGGCATCTGAAAGCACTCGTGCTACACATTATTAAGTTGATTTAAGAAAGCCTGTCAAGTTTTATTTACAGTGGACCAAATTGGGCAGGAAGGAGAGCAGACATTTTGGTGTGCTTCCAGCATCCCTTGGAGTTTAATCCTACCTAATCTAACCTCTGGAACATTTGAGGGTATAGGATTATAAATCCAGCACAGGACCATCCAGATAACTCCGTCCGTGGTAAAATTGTCAACATGGAGAGAAGGGGACTTTTTTCAGTTTCTCACTAAACTAGAAGGAATGTGTTCTCTCAAATCTCAAATTATGGCAGCTACAGTTTTAGAGCGTGTGTGTATTTCACCACATCACTATGGCCAGAATTAGATTAATCTAATTCACCGAGAGTCGTCTTTGGCCAGCTCATCTTCCTACGATCAAGAAGCAAAAGCAGAGTAATTTTTTTTTTGGACTGTTTATTGACTCTTGCAGTTACTGCTTGTGCATAATAAATTATCCCAAACTTAGTTTTATTATGCTCATGGCTGTTGTGGGTCAGGAAGACAGGCTAGGCATGGCAGGGATGATTGTCCCTGCTCTATCATGTCTAGGGCCTCATCAGGGAAGAGCTGATTAACTTAGGGGCAGAATTCATTTGGAGGCTTCTTCACCCATGTAGCTTGTTTCTGGGCTGTGATGACTCAGAGGTTGAGCTTAGTGGAGCCTGGCAACCAGAGTGCCTCCATGTAGAGCTTCATGTGGCTGGAGCCTCTCACAGTGTGACAGTTGGCTTCCAAGGGAGAGCATCCAGGCAGGAGCATTCCGAGAGCAGGCATTCAGAGAGACAGAAGTTGCAACAAGTCTTCTGAGCTAGTCTTGGAAGTCATCAGTGTCACTTCTGCTGCATTCTGATGGTTACAGGTGAGTCCCTAAGGACAACCCAGATGCAAAGGGGAAGGCAGTGACTTCACTTCTTGGTGATGGAGTGTGAGCGTCACAGTGCAGAAGAACACGTGGGGTGGGAGAGGCTGCTGTGGTCACCTTTGGAAAATACAATAACTTTTCAAGAATTACCAATATATCTTTAGTTCTTCTATTTTTCTCTCTCTCCTTCAGTCAATCCAGTACTTGGTTTCTCCTCAGGACTGAAAACTTTATAAACATGTTCATTGATGATAGAAAGGTTAGTCACTGCTTATCTCAAGCCAGTGTTTTATGAGCAAACAATATTTTGAGAGCCTTTATAGAGGAGAAAGTAGCCATTTACATAGGATTTCAGAGCGCCTGGTGATGAACTAGTTATTTCTTTATCATCTGTGTCTTCATCATCCAGTAAGGAAGTGAAGGCTCGAATCCTGCTGATGATTAAGGGCTGAGTCCTGCTAACTTACTGGAAAAAATTTTCATGAATATTTGACTGCCACTGTGTGTCAGAAATATTAATAAACCCTGGACATAAGAAAATGAGTAAGACATAGGCCTTACTCTTAAAACGGAGCGTCCCAGTCTAGTTAAGGAAAGAGATAAATATTTCAACAGTTACACTCTTAGGCTCTATAAAGGGATGTGCCGGCTGCTTTGCAAAGAGGTGGAACAGCCAACCAAGAGGAGCTGGAGGAAGGCGGGCAGATGGGGTCAGAGCTCTCTGGGGGAGGCTTCCTGAGGAAAAGGGTGCCTGGGCTGAGTTTAGGATGAATAAGAGTTAACCAGGTGTATTCGTTTATCACTGCTGTGACAAATTGCCACCCCCTTAGTGGCTTAAAACAACACAAGTTTAATGTTGTACAGTTCTGTTGGTCAGACGTATAAAATGTCTACAGGATGGTGTTCTTCTGGAGAATCCATTTCCTTGCCCTTTCAGTTTCTAGAAGCTGCTTACGTTCCCTGACTCATGGCTGCTTCTCTGACTCTGATGCTTTGCCCTCGTTCCTTTAATGATCCTTATGATTAGTTTGAACCCACCCAGATAATTCAGGACAATCTCCCCATCTCAGGATCCTTAACTTAATCATATCTGCAAAGTCCCTTTTACATGTAAGGGAAATATGCACAAGTAGCAGGGATTAGGGCATGAACATCTTTATGGGGGACCTTATTCAGCCTATCACACCAGGTAAAGAGGTCATTTTATACAGAAAGATGGCATCTTAATAAAGCTTCAAGGACTTTAGTTTACCTTGATTCTCCAGTCTTACAGGGGGCAGGGTGTGGGAAGAGAAAAGGTGGGATACGAAGTTAGGAGCAGATCAGGAAAGACCTCATTGCTTTATTCCAGAGTCTTGATTTTGCCGTGTAGCCTAAAGGTGGCAGCAGTATGCGGTATGGTCCCCAGTCTTCTCCAAGTGTTGGCTGTTTAGATCGATTCTCTCAGTTACTAAAGAAATGGCTGTTCCATTTTGCTTCAGAAGTCAGTTGGCCCTGGGCTCAGCATGAGGTCACTTTGACAGAGCAGGGTGCAGTTGGGGTCTGAGATTTGTTTCAGAAATGTTGCCGTTCACATTTCTCATTCCTTGGGCCTCTTCCTCCACCGGCAGACAGTTGTCTGCTCCCTCAGCTGCTGTATTCATTCACTTCTAACGTCTTCAGGACTTGCCTTTGATGTGGGCCTGAGGGAGCTAAAAAAATAATAATAATAAACAATAAAAGAAGAAGTACAAGAGGTAGTGGTACCTGGGGACAGACGAGATGATTGCAGTATCTGACGAGCGGTTGTAGAGATGCTTGCTTTTCAGCCTGGCTTTAATGTGCCCCTCCCCTCTCTCCACACGCCTGAGTGCAATTTTATGCATCAGGGAGCCTCATTTTCTATTTCATTCGTAGCAGACACTTCATTTTTTAAACAGGGTGTTGCTTCCTTGTTATTTTTATTCTTGTAAAAATGCCATTTCTAAAACCTGTGCCCTTTGCCAACTGTAAAACAGTTGGCATATGTACCCTTATTTCATATTCTGGCAAGATAACAATGAAAGGCCTCAAGAAAAAGCAGTGAGGGCTGTGTGTTACTTTAAGACCCCGTAGAATCTGAAACAGAGGCTGGCACAGGTCCCTGCGCATGGAGCTTTCGCTTGGGAAGTGTCTCTTTGACATTTCGATGTTGTTATGGTTGGAAGGTACATAGGATGGTATGAAGCGCTCTGCTGTGCGTTGATCAGAGAACTCAAGTCAAAACTCTTACAGCTTTGGCAATATCATCACCAAGGCCCAAAACCACTGGAATGGGAGTTTCTAGTTCCCGCTCAGGACTTAGTTGCCATCCTGGCATTTATTTCTGCAGAGTCATGTTAGAGGTGTCTTTTAGGATCACCTCGTTTCTTCCTCCTATGCAAACGAGTCGACTCCCTGTTCTTTGTCCCCCTCACTCCATCCTGACTTGTGTAGTGAAGATCTTTCTTAAAAAGTCTGTATCTTGGGACTTACATATACTTTAGTATTCTATATTCCAGCTGCTTTTAAAGTAGTTTTATATTAAGTGAAAATGGAAATAATTGTTTTTAAGTGTCAAATAATTTTAGATTATAGGTTATTTTAGTGGTCATTAAGTCCAGTGCAAAGCAGTGGCTAAGCCTCAGAACCAGGGCTACATGAGTAAGCATGTAAGTGTGTATGTATGGTATGTGTGTGTGTGTGTTATGAGTAACAGCATAAAGGTGTATTTATGCAGAGTAACAAGCCCTAAAGGGAAACAGATGAGATAGTCTGGAGTGGCAGTGTTGCTTCTGTTTTGTGTGTGTGTTTATTTCTGTTGCTTGTCATGTTTGGGAAGTAACATTTATGCCTCATGTGGCTAAATTGTGCAGGGTTAGATTTTTCCTTCTAGTAGCATTTCATATGAGTAGCTTTCTCTTGTCTCTTCTAAAGATGCTCAGTTATCCTTTGTGTCACGTCTCTCCAAAAATAAAGGCATTAATCGTTACCACCTTTTCTTCAGAACTAGTAAACAAAATCAGAATTCTTCGGAACTTCTAGGGAGTTGGTAAGAAATATATTTGCTCAACGTGGAAAAAACACTATTATAAGATCAGGAGAGTTTGACAGAAAATAGAAGGCATGAGTTTTTCCCACAAGAATTTCTATTGCCTTGAGAAAGACTGGACTGACTTTAATAGGTATTTGGTTAAGGACCAAATGTATGCTAAGAGTAGCAATAATTCAAAACTTTAAGAATTGTGCTTATATTTATATTTTTATTCCCTATATTAAGTTAAACTAAAGTTTTAGGTGTTATTGCCAATGAATATGCTTATTGACTTGACTCACACAGGGAGTCAAGTTTAGATTTCATTTGAAATTTAAATACTTGTAAAGCATAAGCACATTTTTTTATTTGTTTGGTCATGAGCAGAGTTCATGAATCTATTTCATTTTATTCCATGTTGTAAACACTAGCCAGTATATTTGTTATGTCATGTGTACAAAAGCATATACATATATAGAAATAGTAAGGCTACCATTTATTGTTTGCTGAATGCCGATAGGCTAGTGTATATGACTTTATACAGGTTACCCTGTGAAGTAGGAGTAAGGAAAGAGAGGTTCAGAGTAAAGAGGCCTGGTGACATACTTTAGTAAATGGCAACCTTGGAATTTTTACTGAGATCCGTTTAACACCAAGGCTCACAGGCAACCTTATATAACATGGTGTCACATACCAAACACTTGCTGCACATGATCCTACTCACCCTCAATTTTCCACCAAAAAGCAGACCTAATGGGAACAGTTATAGTTTGGGTAGATTATGGGAGTGTTTGAAGTTATTAGTAAAATTCAGGACAAACTGGGCTGTTGGTATGGGGCCCAAGGAGAGAGGAAAGGTCTTGAGTAGGATTATAAAGGAAGGAAGAGACTTGATTTGGTTGGTGGAGGGTTTTTGGGAACAGGAGTGGGGATTGGCATGAACTGGGTCTTGAAGCAGTAGAAGTCAAAATAAATGTATCGGTTGGCAAGGAAAAAATATCAGACTGGGGTCCATATTACAGAATAGAGCATGACAGGAGGCAAGCATGATTAAACTTCTGAGGAAGTAATAGTGGAGAGATTTGAGACCTGTGATAAAAAGTGTCAGTTGGAAGATAGATAAAAGTGGGAGGGGAAAGGGAAGCAACAAATAGTTATATAGTACTTTACAGTTTGTAAAGTGCTCTTATATCTGTTCCATTTGATTCTCTGGAAATCTGAGAAGGGCATTTTATGTAATTCCAAGTCTTAGAGAGTATCCGTGCTCTGCATAGAATACATTGGAGAGGAAAAATACTGTAGTTTGAAGGACAGGTGGTTCAGGGGTTAAATAACTGGATGCTGGACCAAGTTTGTGGCCATGACGATGGATATGAAGCCACAAAATTGAAGACGTCAGCATGGTCCACTGAAATATGGGGACGGACATAAGAGGAGAATGAGAATCTATTCAAATAGTATACATTTAATTAAGAAAGCACAACCACGACAAACAAATATGATCTGGGAACATTTTTCAGGCAAACAAAATTAAAGGTTTTTAGTAAATTCATTTTTTAGTGATGGTAAAATGCCCAATGTCAGATTCTTGGTTCTGAGCTGAAGATGACGCATGAGAGAACAGGTTTAAACAGAGGTGAGTGGGGATTGTGTGTGTGATCCAAATCAAGAAGGGATTGTGACTAAGGAGGTGAACTTCCGAGGCTGAAAGAAGAGTAAGGAGGCCAGGCTAGCAGGGGCTAGCGAGAAGCTCAGAAGACACCAGCACAGAACACAGTGGATAGTCAAAGAGGATGCCTGGTGGGTCTGGTGTCTTGTGGTGCAAGTTCCTGCTAATGGTCTCTGTATCCCTTCCAATTCTACAGTTCTATGTCTCTATATAAAATTTTGTCTACATATGCCTGTGTGTGTCATATGTGTTATGCATATATATTCCAGTAGTCCCATCTGAGAGAGGTAAGTGCTTCTTTGACTGCAGATATAAAAACAAGATGCCTAGAAAATGAAATGATAGCTCCAAAAATTTACAAACAGAAAAAGAAGTAACGAAAGTCCAGGGCCAGTTGGTAGGAGAGTGACAAGCTTGAAGTAAAAATAGATCACTGTGGTTTTAGATTACAATGTGACTTGAGTCCCTAGTTCCCTTTAGTAACCCCCTGGAAATGGCTGCATCAGTCTCTAAACCTAAGTCTCATTTGAAACATCTGCAGTGTGTCACAGGAGCCTGCTGCTTCCCTAACTGGAGGGTGAGCTGGAGGCGCTGGCCACGCTGTTGGTACCTGCCACTAGGAAAGGCCTGTCTGTGAAAGCATGCCCGGCTTGGGCAGTGTTTGAAAGATGGAGCTTTCAAGTCATTATTTAGGCTGTTTCTTTCCCAGCTCCTCCATCATACCCCAGACTCGATTCTGCTCACTATAGTTTATTTTATTCCTTCTACCACAGTGGTGCATGTGGCTCCTGCCCAAATCTTTCATTCTATATATCAAGCTGCCAACGATATATAGTCAGAGTTCATTTTCATTCACAACAATTGACTGAAACACACTCAGTAGAAGAAAATGGCTCAGCGGTTCCTGATTATGGGCCAACAATCACTGTCAGTCACCCTTCATCATGAGGTTGAGATCTCGGACAGAATTTTTCCCCTCAGCTCTGTGTCACTGGAGGGTGGAAATGGCCAATCACAGTAACATGAGCCAAGCCTCTGTTTTGTTTCAGCAGTTTGGTTTTGGCCATGGAAAATGAGGGCTCCTTCCCCACCATTAAATGTACAAGCAACACATGTGGTATTCCCGATTCACTGGTACACCACTAAGAATAACACTGAATTTTCCATTTTGAAGTATTTTCCAGGAATAGGTGTAAAACCCGGAAATACTATATTCTATGTGGTAGGTATCAGGGACATGTATAGTGCACTGGTAAAAGAGAATCATCTTTTTGTTCCTTGCGTCTTTGTTCTTGATTGATATTGTAGCATCAGGCGTTCCAGACAAATCTGTTTACTTGGGGAGATTCATTGAGTCTGATTCTCCCTACACTTTGGGGAATGCATGTCCTATAGAAAATGTGGGCGAGAACTGTCTGTATTTCTCTCATGTTCTTGCTTGGAATGTAACATTCACTTGGCTTTGGGAAAAGAACATCTAGCTTTGTAGTGAGCCTGTGTGTGCCAGAGGTGGGCACATCCCAGAGACAACCAGAGAACAGTTAGGGACTGCTGCTGTCCAACCTGGTAAATGCCAAGGAGTGTCCCTGGCCTTGTTAAAACATGAGAATTGAGGGGAAGTCTTTCTTTTTTCTGCCTTGTGAACTGGTGGAGGGCTCCTTTATAGAGAAACGTGTCTGGTCTCTGCTTGGTGTGACTTCATCTTTGTGGAGAGATGGCAGATGAGTTGTTCTTTATAAGGGATGGTTGACTCCCCAATGATCTTGCAAGAAATTTTATTATTAGGGATTCATTTATTTGCTTCTTCAAGTTTTGGGTTTGAAGAATTTGTCATCTTTGTAGAAATAGAGAAGCTATTCTGTAATCCAGAAGTTCTCAAACTTTTGGCCCCAGGACCCGTTTTTTACATTCTTAAAAATTACTGAGGACCCCAAAAAGTTTTTTGAAGGTAGGTTATGTATTGCTATTTACCATATTAGAAATTAAAATTTTGATAAAATTATTTCATCAAAAATAACATCAACTCATTACATGTTAATGTTAACTTTTTCTATTAAAAAATTTCTTTTCCAAAGCAAAAGAAAAAAAAGAACAGTGGCTGTCTTAGTCATCTTGGACCGCCATAACAAAATGCCATACACTGGATGGCTTAAATGACAGAAACTTATTTTCTTGCCATGCTGGAGGCTGAAAATCCCCGTGCCAGCATGGCTGGGTTCTGGCGAAGGCCATCTTCCTGGCTTGCACATGGCCACCTTCTTGCTGTGTGTTCAGATGTCCTTTCCTAGGTGTGTGTGTGTGTGGCGAGAGACAGCTCTCTTCTTCTGCTTATAAGGCCACCAATCCCATTATTAAAGCCCCATCCTTATGACTTCATTTAACCTTACTTACCTCCTAAAAGCCCTATTTCCAAATACAATTGAATTGAGGGTTAGGGCTTTAACATGAATTTTGTGGAGACATAATTCAGTCCATATAGTGGCGTTATTTTATGTTTATATACATCTTTTCAAGTCCAGCTTAATAGAAGAGAGCTGCATGCTCATATCTGCTCCTGCATTCAGTCGTTTGTGCTGTTTTGATCAAAGTAGTTGAAGAAAATCCAGCCCCACTCAAATATACAGATGGAAAAGGAAGTATTTTAACAGCATTTTCAAATAATAGTGAATATTCTTTTTTGATACTATACTCTACGAACACCGGACAAGTAGTAGTTTCTTCAAGGTTAGTTGCAAAGTAGAATCTGAAATTATCTTAATGAACTTCTTGTACTCTGTTACCTTAAAATTTGCCTATCTTGCACCTTGAATGAATGCATAATTTTGTAACAACATGCAGTGGTCACTTGGAAAATATTGATTCACCATATTCTCCAGATCTTCTAAATACTGATTCATTTCATAATACAATATTTTTTAAAAATCACATTCATTATTATCACCACCAATCTCATCAGAAAAGTGTTGAAATATTGGGAAGTTGTCAAGCTCACGGTGGATACAAGTTTTCCAAAATCCTTATTTTTGCTTGAAAGCTCAATTTTTACATTTGGGAACAAATATTGTCAGTTGTTTTCCTTAAAGTGAAAGGCTCACTTTATTCATTTTCAAGAAAATAACTGCCAAATATATCAGTGTAACTGTAGTTTGTCAGTCATTCCTTCAAATAAGAATGAAAATGTGGCTAGTCCATCTTGCAACTAGAATAATCACAGAAGTGCTTTTCCTCGAGAATCGTATTTTAATATGTAGCAGAAGTACTTTATGCAGACTTCCCATTTCATCATGTAGAATGTTAAAAAAAGTGTGTATTCAAGGGTTGAGATTTAATAAAATTTTTGCTTTTTATTGTATCATCAAGAGTATTTTTAAGTGCAACTGCCTTTTTTCTTAAAATTGAGAATGCACGGCTGCGATGAATTCAGTGATCACTGGTGTAATGCCTTGATTCGTGCTAAGGCACCGACAGTTTTATTTACCCACCATTGCTTTTGCACCAGCAGTGCAAATGTTAACTCTGTGAAAAAGGCAAGGAACATCTTAGTATTATTATAGAAATAGTTTTGACCTTACAGACTCTGTAGAAGGGCCTCAGGGACCCTCCCTGTTCAAAGACCACACTTTAAGAACTGCTGCCCAAATCCATTGTCTGCTGTCGTCTTGGGCTGGGTGGAAGTAGTTTCAGGTAGCTAAGAGCCAAGCCCTCCTGATTAAGACCCAGAATTGGGGCAGAGAACAGAAGAAAAGAGAAGAGATGTGAATGAGAGTTAGGAGGGAGCAGTGGACAAACTTGAGGCATTTGCCTGTTGTGGACTGAGGTCTTTGATCTAGCAAACAAAGAGTCCTTGTCTTCAAGGGCTCTGAATTCAGAGCACATCTTTGTCCGATTTAATTGATTTGTTGTGATTCAGGCATGAGGAGAGCATGGTTGACATCTCAGGTCCCAAGGTCTGTGGTGAAAATGCCACAGCATTTAAACGGCTACCACCATCTGCTGTTGCTGTGGTTTAGTGAACATGTGATGACCACCAAAAATGTGTCATTGTGTCCCCTCCTCTGCCTTGCTTGACCAAATCGGGTAATGCTGAGGGGATGAAACTATGAGAATAAATGAATGAAATAAGGATGGTGTTAGACCTTTTTCTACTTTTGAGGGGTCTGACTGGTAAGTCATCCCAGAGATGACTGAAGGCCTTGGTCCTTTAGTTCTCAGGTAGCAATTTTAAATATCAGTCTCTCTTGAAGAACTAGAAGGTATTTTGGTCTTCCTGTAGGAGTGGAAGCCTTGAAAGAATCTATATGTGTCCTTACGGATGACCAAGAAATGTGAATCTTGTATTGAAGCCAGAGGGATTTAAGTTGGACGTTAGGCATATTTCTGAAAGATGTCACTTATGAGGAATTGTATGGTGGATCTTTACTCTCTAGAATTTAATGAAGGTCATCTTTTTTTAGGGGAGTGATAAAAATACATTTCTCGTTTAAGGTGTGGTATGTCAACAAGTTATCCTTTGGGGGTTTTACCACCCTTTGCTTCTACGTCAGGATTCTCTGTTCAGGTCAACAAAATATATGCACGGAAAGTAAAAAAAAAATCATCTGGACGCTTTGTCTGCCTGATGCCAAACATCTGGCTATTTGGAAACATCTGGAAAAGTGAAGTTTTCATAAGGGTGTTTAGCATTATGTTGATGAAACCTCGGGCTCATAATCAGATGTCTGCCAGTCTGAGATAGATATAAATACTTTATTCATTTGTGAGGAAGGAGAGCTGACTAGATGGTAGAGTACGTTCGGTTATTTAGCTGCTATTAGTTTTTATTCCTGTGGAATGAGAGAAGGTGGTTTCATTTCAGAGTGCTTCGATTTGATGAACATTTTCACCTTTTAAATCTCAAGGAGGCGTGAGAGCCAGCAACAGGTCAGGGTGATCTGCTTCTGTCACAGCAACCGTTTGGTGTTAGGGTATGAAATGTGTGGTCACCTCAGGGGAAAAGATCATAGACCCCAACAACCACAGAGCATCCAAGAAAAGTGGTTTCATTAGGCCATCCTGGCATCAGCTAACCCAGAGACTGCGGGTCCTCTCAATAGAAGGTGGAAGATGCTTCTCACCTAGGCCTAACTCTGAAATAACTATTTACTTCATGCAGCCCTGAAAAGAAAATGAAACTTTTGTTCCCCAGCAGACCGGAGAAGGGTGGTATAATTAGTCATCACAGACTGTGCCTCTAAGACGGTGCCTTCCTGCAGGGAGCCCTGCGGATCACAAGGGCCAATTGTGAGAAGAGCAAAAGAAAGGATTGAGGCAGGCGCCAGGCGACAGAGCAAGAAGGAAACACTTAAGCAAGGGGCCTTTAATTTTTATATAACTAACCCAGAAGCACATTTTATAGCCACCTCATAAGATCAGGCCTCGATCTGACTGCAGACTTTGTCTGGTGCCCTGGGAGTTGTTGCTGGGGGAAGCCAAAGACAGTCACTGACCTTGAAGGGGGAGGGAGCAGTGGCTGAAGGCCAGCAATCTGTTGTTCATTTCAACATCTGGCTAGCAAGATAATACTCTTCATTGCAAGGCTTTTGTGAAACCATCTTTTCTCCGCTATTGGCCTTTAGGGAAATCATCCCCTAACCTCTGCCCACCCTTTGAGATGCTTTAAACCCCCGCCTCTTTAACATGCAGGGCCCCAGATTTATCCACATGGTTTGGGACATCTTCGGAAATGTCTTTTGCAGATGTTGGAGAACAGAGTTGAGCTGGGTTTTGGCTCAGTTGTGCTCTCACTTCAGCTCTCCTTGAAGTGAAAATGTGTCTTGCTATCCTGAGTGTGGCCCCTTTTCTCTGGGCAGGGCGAGATCGGTCTGCTTCCCAGCACCAGTGAGCCGATGCCCAGACATAGTGTTGGTCCTTATGATGGGTACTTGGGGCCTGTGTAGCCGAGGACATCTCTACATTTGGTTTGTTTGGAACTTCCAGGCTGGTCAGTGTGGGAATATCATGTTATATTGCCATGCCTGGATTAGAATTTTACAGTTTCAAGATATCGATTGAGAGATTTTTTTCCAACTTTTATTAGTAATGAAAACCTTCAATGAAACTCTTTTTTTCCAAAGGAAGTCTTACCAGACAAGTCAGTATAATAAAGCAGAGTTGGATAAATGAGAATAGAAGTCCCAAGAACCTTACTTGTTTTTGCTTTTCCTTTCTCTGCCAAACCCCCCATCTTTGGAGCCCCCAGTGTTCCTCTGTAACCCTTATGGCTTCTTAGAGCAGGGCTTGAACCAATGGTGTAATATAAGGCACTCAAATTGAGAGATGTGAAAACCAAAGTGAGAGAGGTTCCTTGAGTTCTCCAAGCTCACAGTGGGGTGGTAGCAGAGCCATGACGTATGACCTAGGTTCTCTGGTCCCCTGTTTAATACTCCACATAGTCCAATTTTTGCCCTCATATCCCTTCACCTCCGTCAGTGTTAGAGCTTGAAGGTGCCAAGAGGGGGCTGGATGTGTTAGGCAGGACCCCACAGGGAAGGGTAGATGGGTGGCTGTGCTAGCAGACTCAAGTCTGCTGTCCAGGATCCCAGCCTGCGTGTTTTCAGGGTTGGTGAATTTATTCACTTGAGACTGATTTATAAATGATTTATACATGAAGATGCCTTTCAGGTTTACAGTAGAGTGCATGCTTTTCCAGAGCATATATTTTTATTTTTCTGCCAATTCACTTAATTTCTGGTAGCCTTGGCTGCTAAGCAGTGGAAGTCTAATTCCTGATGGAGTGATTTAAGGCACAGAAGGGCTTCTCTCCAGTCTCTGTTCAGCATTTGTATGGCTGTGTCTCTTCAATTCGCTCCCTACTCCACCTACTTGTGGCTACTTGTTACTGTTATAGGAAATTGGTGTTAAAGCTAGTGGGGGAATGAGAAATACCAGTGAATGCTAAAGTCAAGAAATGACAGATTTCAGTTGCAATAGTACAATTTTTTTACTTGAAAGTTTTCAAATCATATATTATCTGGCCTTTGTTGGTACATGGAAGTTATGTGCAGCAGTATATAAAATGCAATATGTATGCATGCAAATATGCTGCTGACTTTTATATATGTGTTGATGAAGCCCTTGAGAGCATCCTCATGAAGGCCAATATGTGGATTTTGAAATTGACTGAGAGTCAACGTCTCGTTCCTTTCATCCTCACCACTTTTCTAAAACGAGGCCAATTTCCATGGAGAGAAGAGTCGTGTTCAGCCATGATGGTCCCATTGGAACCAAGTGTGTGGGGGTGGTCCAGATGTGAGCTGTATGAGCTAAGACGACTTTGCTTTGATGTGAGACATGACTTTTACCAACCTTCCCCAAACATGTCTTCCCATTTCCTGTGGGATTGTAGTATACACTTGTTTAGTGATTGCTAAAGTAGTGTAGAAACAAATGTGAATCTGGTTTGCATGCTTCCTTTCCTTTAGCAGAAACGAAGGGGGCCTCTGGAATCCATGCTGTTCCTGTGGAACATGTCAGAAAATACCACCCTGAGCTCCTCAGTTGAGATTGGCTGCAGAGCATTCTAACTGAACTTTTCTGGAGGGGGTTTGGTGGAGCTGCTGGGAGGGGCTCTTGTTCTTGCAGTGGATGAGAAGAGTGGTCAGTCAGATCATTCTCTCATGGTTTCCCAAAGCTGGCATCTGTGTTGGCAGCATGTCCTCTTGTGCATTTGGATTCTTTTCCCCGAGTTCGTAGCAGCTATAAATTGGAAGATATTTAAGTCTGTTACTTTTGAAGATTAAAGGTATTTCTCTGTTTCATAACACATGTTCTCAGCATGAATTTGTCTGGTGACAGAATGAGGGATTTCTAAAGAAATGCGTATGTTCAAGGCTCTTCTTAATGTTTATTTCAGTCCTGTCTACCGGGCTAGTCCAGTGATTTTTGGGATCTTTACCCTGTATGAAATTAATCTAAAATTGATTGTTCTGGATTTGATGCCATCTATGTATATTAACAGGCTATGAATAGTTTGTTTTGTTGCTGCCCACGTGTACTTTCCTCAGCCACATAAAATCAATTTTCTCTAACGACCTGGACGCTATCCCTTATTATTTGGGAGTTACCTTATTATTCATTGTACCTATGCAGGGGCAGTAGGCCAATCCTTGCAGCATTCCTATGATACCCAGTTATAATAACTGTTTCTTTATTTGTGTTATTAAATTGGAGGTTGAGTGAGTTGGAGAGTTAATAAGCCAACTGTCCAGTTTACAATTGGTAGTAAAGGCTGAGGGTTTAATCAGCTAGTCTAATATTGTATAAGCTACTGGTTCCCAAATGCTGGTCCAAGGACTGTGAGTACTTTTTAGAAACACATTCCTAGTTCTGTCTCGAGATTCTCCTTCCTTATGTCTTGATTTAGACTCCAGGTATCTGCCATATTTAGAAGTACCTTGGAAGATTCTGATGCGTGGACATCAAATGTATGCACAATGTAATGACTGTGCTTTTTATAATAACGTTTTTCATCTCTGTTGGTGTCTCAGATAATTTTGGAATGCTTTAACTATAGTCTTAAATGGTGTCTGTTTATCTGAACGTTCTGGACTGTGTGGGAGAAAGAACATCAGGCCGGCAGTTGGGGACCTGGTTGACCTTTCATCACGTTGGGGGCTTTTGATCTGTCTAGGTATCAGTCTCATAAGTTGAGGTGGATTACCCAAGGTGCTTTCCAGATTTCTGACATTCTTTGATTCCAAGGGCTTTGCCCTCCTAGGAATTATATTCATCATCGCTGTTCATTGTTAGCTGTTGCCTCTTCTAGTTGGGTGATTGCCTAGTCGCACAACAGAACATTGATCATGGCCTGCTGCTCAGGACAGCTGGTAGCCATCCCTAGATCCAAGACTGCCTCTCTTCCTTCCTCCTGCCACTACCAACCTCCCAGAACAGATTGAAGTAAACCATTCCCCTGGGGAACAAGCTCTTACACTGAGGTTTCTCTTAAGGAAAATTCAGGTTGTAATTCTGACCTTGTGTATACCAAGCCTTGGCAGTTTTCACCCACTGGGCCCTTTTTGCAGGCTAGGGACACTTGTGCCTTTGGGCACGAGATGTGACTGATGTAGTCTAAGGAGCTCATCTTGCACTGCCTCATCCTCCTTCCACAGATCTTTTGTTTCCAGGAACTTCCTGCATATTCTCTAGGGGGGCTCGTTGGAGCAGGGGCAGAACATGATACCCCTTGAAATCCCTGGTTCTCACCCTTTGCAGAGCATCAAAATGGTCTATAGTGCTTTTACAATTGTACATGCCCACATCACCCCAGCCCTGCCGGGGCCTGCTGATCACATTCTTCAGGATGGGATTGGACACATGTGCTTTGTAAACTCTCCCTTCTCCTGGAGCCTCCTCCTCGTCCTGCAGACTGGGCCCATGCACTGTTCCTCTGTCTTTTGTAATTATTTTTTATTAAGGCAGATATAAGTAAATGGAGATTGGTTATCAGAATACAGTCAACCGTGGTTTGAATCTATTGAGAAAATTAAGTTGCTTTAAGACTAGAAGGGCTCAGGGGTCGAAGTCAGTTCACCTTCACGTTCTCAGCACACGGGTTAAGCACAGGAACCAGCACTAAAGATTTACTCCTGACCACAGTGGTCTGACGGTTCTTGTTTCACCAATGTGATGGAGAGTAGTAAGTCATTGACCCTTTCCTTAAGTGTGTTTTAATATAATTACTTGTTTATCCTCTGTTCAGTGCAATTCAGCAAATATTATTGAGAACCTACGCTGTGCTAGGCATTGTTCTAGATGGTAGGGATAGAGGAGTGAACAAAACATGAAATTTCTGCCTTCATGGGACTTTCTGTTCACCAAAATATATAGAGAGAGTCACATAGAATTTAGTATGATGGAATTAAATGGCTGCGTTATAGCATTATGAAATACCACTTTAGGAGAATTCTTTAGAATTGGCCTGAGTATCCCTAAGATCAGAAATGGAAGCAGATCATTTAGTTAAGAATGTGAAACCTGGATTAAATTTGCAGAATGTTAAGAGACTGTGTTTTTACTAATACAATGTGTAGCGCGTAGGTGTCCAGGTAAATATATTCTGAAGGCAGAATGAATAAACCAGGGGGCTCCAAAAAAGGTAACTAGGGACACTGTCAGAATTAAAGTTTATCCTTTGATTTTGGGAATAAGTCTTCAGAGTTATTATTTTGTGCAAATCTTTCTTTGACTCTATGCTTTTTAACTCCGTGTATTTAATTCCATGTGTCTGCAGCTGCCTTAGGCCCTGGAGTTCATGGTATTTTATCTACTTCTTTCACCAGTCCAACTAAAGCATTCGTTTGAGCTGAATGCATATTATTTCAGACCTCTGGGGAGCAACTTCAGAAATTACTGCTTATTTCTATACTCACCTTGAATGGGTTAATATAGCTTCCCAGATTGTCTACTTCTGTGTTGTAGTTTATGCACTAAAATTATTTGATTCAGTTAGACATAATAGGAACATTTTCAATCTGCTTTTCAAGGAATTTAAATACTAAATTATTCAAATCTTTTAGCATCTCTGTTTTAAAAGTGCTTTTGTAAAAAGGAAAACGGGTCTCTCTCTTTTATTTTGAATCATAAACAACATTCTAGGCTTCTGAATGCAGGCTAAAAAATTGACAGAACTGCAAAGATAACCAATGAAAGAAAAACACATTTGATAAGATTTCAAAATTTCAAGAGAACATGCGAAAACAAACCCAAGGATCAGGTTTTGGTCCTGGCTCATGTTGCTATTTGTTACTAAACTAACTTAGAGAAGAAGTGCATAGTGTGTGAGAGAAGGAAAAAAGGATATTCTGGAAATCATTATTAATGCTAAAATTTCTGCATCTAATTTTAGACTGCTTATGTTTGGAATTTCATGTGCGTGGTGAAAATGTGTGTTTCAGGTCTGTGGAGAAAAACAGCGCTTTGAGAAGTTGATGGAACATTTCAGGAATGAAGACAATAACATAGATTTTATGGTGAGTTATTTCAGTACTACATTCAATAAAGCAAACTCAGTTTCAGCCCTTTTTCCTAAATCCATTCATATTTATATATGTATGTGTATGTATGTATATGCATGTAAATGTTACAAAGGACAGGAAATTGAGTATGATATGGTATAGATCCAATCTAGAGTGTCCTTTTTTTTAATTATTCTTTTTTAAATTTTATTTATTTTTTGGTGAGGAAGATTGGCCCTGAGCTAACGTCTGTTGCCAATGTTCCTCTTTTTGCTTGAAGAAGATTGTTGCTGAGCTAACATCTGTGCCAGTCTTCCTCTGTTTTGTATGTGGGATTCCACCTCAGAATGGCTTGATGAGTGGTGCATAGGTCTGCGCCCAGGATCCTAACCCACAAACCTTGGGCTGCCGAAGCAGAGCGCATGAACTTAACCACTATGCCACCAGGCCAGGCAGGCCCCTAGAGTGTCCTTAATCTGTATTTTCCCTTTATGGTGCTTATTTACAGTTTTGTTCCTTGCATACACACTATAATAAAGGCCAGAAGCACTAATTATTTACAGCAAAATAGAGTAAAGCCATGCATTTGAGACAAAGAAGTTAACTCCTGGTGCGAATGCCTGCACTTGCCAGCTTTACCTGTCGATAGTGCTGCAGAAGAATCCTGTAGATAGAAACCAAGAATCTTGACCAATTTGTCTTTTGCACATCTCAGCTGGGGGCCTTCTCCAGACTTCTCAAAGACTAAAGTGCTTTGGTTCTTAAAATTGACTCTACGTGTCCCCCACGATTAGCATAGAGCCGTGATCCTCCCCCTGTGATCTCTTTCCTGCTCTGGTAATTCTGTGGGGTGGACTCCTACTGCAGATCGCCTTAGCAGGGTGGATCACATTCAGGAACCTGGGGCCAAGCGGCAGGACTGTCCTCTTCAGGCACGAACAGCAAAAGGAGTTTGAGCACTTCTGAATTCATATACCTAAATCTTAATCCTGGCCTGAAGATGGAATCTGCTAGAGAGAATTTCCTGAGACAGATTACCCTGGAGTGCACCCCAGTCTGCAGTCTTTCTTTGACCTAATCCAGTCAAGCCAGGGAACTGGGGAACCCGGGAGATCTTACCAGATCACTTCTAGCCTGGAGCAGATCCCCAGTCATTGTGGACTCTTCTAAAACGTGTGCTTGGATGCCAGGAAAAGTTTTCATTTGAATTGCTTTAGTGATTGTAAAACATGGAACACAGCTTTGCAGATTTCTAACCCTTTTATGTGAACGTTTTTCCCCAGTCTTCAAATTTTGTATGCATCCTAGCCCTCAGCCCCTTCCAAAATCAGTCAGAAAGATGAAGACCTTTATAGAGCAGCTTTTCTGTTCCATAAAGCATGTTATTTGCCTTTTAAAAAGGTAAAAAATAAATGTGAAACAAGAATACTTTTACATTAACTTTTTAGTTCTTGTTATTAGAATTTCTTTGGCATGTTTGAGGCTAACGTTAGCGCCGGTGATACATGCATAACAAAGTCATGCCCTGGCTAAGCTACAGTTTCTTTCCTCTGCCCTGATAGGGGGAACTTATTTGTTCCTTAAAGCTGAGTTTGCAAACTGCAAGCTTTCAGGCTGAAGCCAGCCTACAGGCTTGTGAGTTTAGTCTGACAGTGATGTCCCCCCCACCCAAATTTGGAAATTACTCATAAAAATACAGATTTCTGCTTTTCTTAAACATTTCTGGTAACACTAGGCCTCTGTTCTTGCAGAGTATCAGCTGCAGGAGTCAAGTAGCCCTTTATTCTTTTGTCTGAAGATATCCTTTCTAGTTCATCACAGTCCACACCATTCCCTATTGTATTATACATGGCCCACCTCACTCATTTACCATACCTAGCGTATCTCTCTGCCATTTGAGTTTCTGCTGAAATTATATTAAGTCCTTTCAAATGTCTGCACTGTTTACAGATGAGAGTGTATTTCTTGTGAGTTCATTTGTTTATATGTACATACATTGAGGAACCATTTTTAGAGGCTGCTAGTGTCCAGGTACTATGTGCTCGATTCATGTGTCACCTAGCAAATAGTTTCCTCTTAGGCATATCATAAAACTCAACAGATCATTTAGACATGCTTTCAGAAGAGAAATGGAAAGATGCCAGAATCCAACCATATTTTTCCTCCAGAAAATGAGGCTTTTCATAAACTGTCTTAGGAATGCAGTTAAGTCGTACAACCTCCCAAACAACATATTCCTCATAAAATATAATATAAATTTTTCTAATGTAGCATAAGACCTTTTTCTCTAATTTTTGTGGACAAAAGAAAAAACTGAGAAAATCTTCTTTAGTTCATTTAACTAAAGAATTTGAAGTAATTTTTTAGTCAATTTCAATAGCGTCCTCTTATAACCTAGAGAGTTTACACATCTTCCAAGATATCCAATGTATAACATACTCAAAGAGGAATCTAACTGGATTAAAACAATTTACAAAAAGATAAAGGAAATGGGTTTGGCGGAGAGAGGAAGAGTAAGGCAATTTTCAGAGTAAATGTGAATCTGGGTCCCTCAATCATTTGCCTTCTTGCAGCAGACTCTGTTTAACCATAGAGGAAGAGCATTAGTAAGATATTTTCACCATAAATAAACTGACTGTCACTATTAAAAATAAAATAGATCTGTTGAACTCTGTTCTGTGACTTACCAGTGTGGGGACTGGCTTTCTCTGGGGCAGGTCTCAGGGCCACTGATGCAGTTGTGGGAAGAAAGCAGTAAATCCAAGGCTTTTATGGAATGGAAACTGGTTGATTGTTTAAAATGGAAAAATGGGTCAAAGGTTCCGTTAAGATCCTGTTAGAATGGTGGGGCCCACAGTGAAATGTTAGAAGTTATCTTGTGGGGCCACTATAGGTGATTTAAATGTTCTTTGTAATAGTTTTTACATTTTTCTGCAATATACCTGTAATAACTAACACAGTTTGTTTGATATACCTATAAGACTGTTTAAAAATAGCTTTACTGAGATATAATTAACATACCATCCAACTTACCTATTTAAAGTGTACAGTTCATGGGGCTAGCCTGGTGGCATAGTGGGTAAGTTCACACATTCTAGTTCAGTGGCCTGGGGTTTGCAGGTTTGGATCCCGGGCGTGGACATAGCACCACTCATCAAGTCATGCTGTGGTGGCATTCCACATACAATAGAGGAAGACTGGCACAGATGTTAGCTCAGGGCCAATCTTCCTCACAAATAAAAACAATAAGAAACCAAAAAAATGAAGTGTACAGTTCAACATATTTTTAGTATTTTTGCAGGGTTGTAATTCAGTTCCCTGAATTACACCTGCAGTGTAATATTTTGTTGCCTCTGCATGGATCCCTCTACCCATTAGCAGTCACGCTCCATTTTCCCCATGCCCAGTCCTAAGCAACTACTAACCTGCTTTCTGTCTCTCTAGATTTGCCATTCTGGATATTTTATATGAATGGAGTCATAATATATGTGGTCTTTTGTGACTGACTTTTCTCACTTAGCATAACATTTTCAAGTTCATCCATGTTGTAGCACATATCAGTACTTCATTCCTTTCTATTGTCATGTAATATTGTGTTGTATGGATATATCATGTTTTTTTAATCTATCAGTTGATGCTCATTGTTTTTTTGCCCCCTGCTTTTTTGTTATTATGAACATTTGTGTACAAGTTTTTATATGGACATATATTTTCATTTCTCTTGGTTATATACCTAGAAGTGTGATTGCTGAGGCGTGTAGTAACTGTAGTTAACAATTCTGAGGAACTGTCAGACTTTTTGAAGTGGCTGCACTATTTGACGTCCCAACCAACAATGGATGAGGGTTCCAATTTTTCCACATCCTTGCCAACACTTGTTATTGTCTTTTGTTTTGATTGTAGCCATCCTAGTGGATGTGAAATGGTATCTTATTGTGGTACCTTTATGACTTTTAAATTTAAAAAAATATATAAAATATTTTTAAAGACCTAATGAAATGAAGGAAAAGGAAATTGGTAAGTGAGCTTAGATTTATGCAGTTAAAAGCATGTGCTTATGATTAAACTGAGAAAACAAGTTTGGAGCTGTCTCACCCATTGGCAATTTCATTTCAGGTGGCCTCTATGCAGTTTATTAATATTGTAGTCCATTCAGTAGAAGACATGAATTTCAGAGTTCACCTCCAGTATGAATTTACCAAGTTAGGCCTGGACGAATACTTGGATGTAAGTATAGCTGTAACCTTTGTCTCCAACGTAAGACTTGATTTATCAGTTACCCTCAAAGATACACTTCCGTAGTGACTAAAGAACGCTTAAAGCCTATGTAGTTAACTTCTCTAGTGCTAGTTAAAAGGGACCAATCTGAGTGATGCAGTCTGCCAGAGAAACTGGATTCCTGCTGGCCCCCTGGGACCCTAGGCTGTCTTCTGCCAGCAGCTATTTGGCCCTGGAGTCAGATCACCTCGTGTAGCCTTGCTGCAGTTTTCGTCTGCTGCCGAGCTCTGTCTGGGTCCAGTCTCGTTGTCCCCTTCATCTGTGCTGTTGAGCAATTTGCATTCTTCCTTACTCTGGGGACCCCATCTGGGCAGAGGAAGTCAAACCAAGACTGCTGTGGAGGGTTGAATAAATGCTTAGTGCATCAAAAAAATGAGGAAATCGACACTAGGAGACTTCTTCATGTAGCTGTTAAATTCTGCTTAGAGTGCTTGTAGCTTCAGAAGTTCCACGTTTAGTTCTTCGGAGAAGGGGATCTAAAGTTTCTCTTTCTCCCGCTCCCTTACCAATGCTCACACAGTTCCCTCAGGTTCTTCAGCTTAGAAACAAAGTTGATGTGAAAATCGTAAATGGACTTGAGTAGCTCTGTGTGCGCAGGATGTACCCTTGTCCTTGGACTCTTGGGGGGTTTTGTTTTCCCCTCTATATAGGAGTGGTTGGCTTGAATTTGGAAGACTATTAGTGATAGGGCAAGGATGGTTGACCTCAATTTCAAGGCTGTTTCTAGCTATGAAGAAGATAGACAGAAGTACTTTTCTTGGACATCTCCAGAGTTCAGCTGCCCCTCTTCATTAGAGGGTGAAGCCAGGGAATTACACAGAATGTACCCTCAGTTCTTTGCAAGGTGGAATTGCAGAATTGGTTACTTTGGAGCTCAGGGCCTCATCAGACCAACTGCGGGGTCCTGGGCTAGACTGGCCTTATTGTTGTCTGAAGAGTCTACACAGGGAGAAACATGATGGATTTCCATTAGAGAGTTGTTTGAGTTGTTTTCCCATTTAAAGACCCACTGATATCTTTGACAAAATATTGTATTGGAATCCAGTTTTTTTCCTGCTTTGAGATCAAAGTTTGTCTGTTTTCTTTCCCCACATGCTCTGAGAATGGCAGTATGGGACCAAAAATTGGGTGTGTAGATTCCTAAGGTGTTCTGGGTTCAGTCTTGTGATGGCCGCACAGAGCTCACTGCGGGCTCCAGGGTACAGTGGGAGGTAGTAACTCATCGGTCAGTGCCTGTTATTCATTGTGAAGCTTGTGGAAAATCCCACAAAGCTTAATCTCTGTTTTCCTTTCCAGCCTTTGCCGCTATTCAGAAATCTTTTCCAGTTCTGACTCCTAAACTAAGATGGAGCATACTTTCTTCAGAACAAGCTCAGTTGTAGGATTTCAAATTAGACCTAGGAGAAAAATCTATTTTCCTGAGAATTTATGTAGAATGGAATTCCTCTTAAAAATTTAAGCTTTTTCAGAACTCTGTATTTCTGTAACTTCTTGATCCTTTGATACTGGACTCATAGATAGAGGCGATTAGAAGAACATTATAGCCATATATAAGTACTTCCTTTGTTTACAAAAACTCAGCCTTGTAAGTAGCTGTTGATTTGTTCAGTAAATGTTTATTGGCATCATCCATGTGCCAGATATTGTTCTGGCCACTCATGTGTTCTCCATGTTACTTGTAAGGAAGATTCGCTTGACTTCTCATTACACCTTAGAGCTAGTTGAGTTCCGTCAGGATGCCTCCCCCTGGGATGCAGTGAATGCAGGAAAGCTTCCTGATCTGTGCTTTGGGGAGCCCTGCGCTCCTCTTGCTGGGAAAGTGTCTTGGGGAAGTAATCATGGAGGGTGGTTTCTAGCAATTTGTGCTAAAATAAGCCCAGAGCTAATATACTTTATTAGTGTCTACCTCACCTCCCACTTAACTCTCTCTCCCAACTGGGGGACTATCATCACTACCCAGGCAAGATACCACCCACTTCAACCTCTTCTGCTACACAGATACCCCTCAGGTTTTATGTTACCTGTGACTGTTGTTCCCTTTTGAAGCTGCTTTTAATTTTTCTATTGTCCTGATTTCGCCTGTATTGGAATGTTTTAGGTTGGAATATATCTACATGGGGAATAGATGTATAGGAAGGCTTAGGGAGGAAATGTCTGTACATTTGGGAGATGGTATTCACCAGAAAGTAATCTGATGGTACCCTCTTAGATGGTCACTCCATAGTTCTCTTAAGGAGGAGGATATATCAAACCTTCTCTTGGGAAAGACTGGACTATTTGGAACAAACAAAAACATGTGTAGGCTGTTGGGTAAATATGTTCTATTTCCACAGATATGCTAACACCGCCTTCTCTTGCATTTTGATTTTTAGAAGCTGAAACACACTGAGAGTGACAAGCTGCAGGTACAGATTCAGGCTTACCTGGACAATGTGTTTGATGTCGGAGCTCTCCTGGAAGATGCTGAAACCAAGAATGCAGCCTTGGAGAGGGTGGAAGAACTGGAAGAAAACATCTCTCATGTAACTACATCTCAGAAGAGGGAAAATTGCTTATGTTTCAACTGGGTGCAGAGCAGAATAAATGTTAGCTTTTATGGCAGTGAATGAAAGGATTTGGAGTATGGGAATGAGCTTCAGCTTGAGATAGAGAGCTATCAGAAGCTATTCTGAGGTCTTTCAGAGAAGGCAGGTGTGTTAATGCTAAGTGGAATCCATTGCCTTGCCTTAGCTCACCTGCTCAGTTTCTGCTGAGTCCAGGTTGCTGGCCATCTTAGTTATAGGCACAGGAGAGTTAGATGATTGGCGTCACGTAGAGGGAAATACAACTGAAATATGTGAGTGTGGCCGCAGGTGAAGAAGTATCTTCTTCTGAATATGTCATCTTCTACCAAATGTGTCCACACAGGCCAGTGGGCAGGACGATCTAGTGTCTTCATGATGCATGTCTGCACATTCCTGCCTTAGGGTTACTCAACTTCTAAATAGAGTCGTTTCAACAGTAGGCATTTTCAAGGACGTCAGCAAGCATTCCTGTATGTCCTCTTCTTTGAAGAAGAGTGTCCTCGCAGTATAATGTCAACTCTGGATCGCGGCAGGGACTCATTTTTCTTTGAGGGATTTTTCTTGCCACAGACCAAGTTGAATATGAGTCTAAAGGCCTTCAGGGGTTGTTCATTTGTTCATCCATTAAACAAATATTTAAGTACTGCAAGAATGAACAGAAAAACGGTGCTTTTTAAAAACCCAAGCATGGTGAGGGCCAGATTCTTTTGATGAACTCTGATTGACAGTGTCCTTGATTGTGAAATGAATTGTCTTTTTTTGGAGGGATAGTATTTCCCCCTTTGAACAGTCCATTCATTTTCCTCTGCATTTTCTTAGTTAAGGGTATTGCCTGTGCTTAATGGTCTTGCATCTTTTCCTATCGCTCTGAAGATGGGCATCTTCACGGCTTGTGGGTAAGCCGCGGTGGTGAGCCAAAAGCTCTCCCTTTGTAAGTGCTACAGTGACCTGGTTGGCACCTGCCGAGGAAGAGCATTTACGGGCCCGATGTTTCTTCCCTTGACAGATGTGTATTATATTCTGAACCTGATCAGCATTAATCTCCACTCTTACCCCTCACCTTGCCTCCCTGATTTTCTTTACTTGTGATCATTTTCAGTGAGATGTGAGAAATTAGAAGTTGCTCGATTTTAGAGCTTTATGGGAAGAATAACTGATAACATGCTTACTCTTTCTTTTGAAGCCTCAGCTGGCATTGCACAGCCATGCTTCTGTCACTTACTGTTGTAGTAGTTCACCTGCTTATTTGAACTGCTCCTCCAAAATGACTTTTATTGTTTGGGTAGTTTGGGTGAAAACAAGCAGTAGTATTTTTTCAACTGGTTACCTGTAATAACTGAACCAGGTTTTCTGGGTCAACAATTGTCAAAAACTTTTGCCTAATAGCACCTTCTTAGGGAGAGAGAGGTGGCCCTCCCCTCCTCTCTAACTACCATTCTCTACCCTTGCTAGGCCCTGCAGAAATGGAGAGAGAAACACTGTGTTGAAACACTAAGGGAGTGACGTATGGGTTTTATTAAGGCTCACGTATAAATTTATTCCTGTTGGAAATGAATATGTATTCAGAACCATATTATAAATATTAACATTTCCAGAAAACAACTTGTGGGACACATGCAGGTTTCTGACGGGTCTTTGAGCTACACTTTCTGAGAACCAAGGACCTGATCAGAATGATCCTGTGTTGTGACACAGCTTCCCTTTCAAAACTTTACAGTTGTCTGAAAAACTGCAAGACACAGAGAATGAAGCCATGTCCAAGATCGTGGAACTGGAAAAGCAGCTCATGCAGAGGAACAAGGAGCTGGATGTTGTTCGAGTAAGTGTGATGATGACAACCGCCCCAGATGGCATTGCAGAGAATATGCTCCAGCTGTAGTCTAGTAGAACACGGAATACATTCATGTCAGAGGAATGCATTGATGCAGCATATTTATTGGAACCATTTCAGAGGTGATACTCAAATGAAAAGTACACATAGTTAGGGTCTGTACACACATGTGTGTGCAATCAGATGCTGGGGGTTCAGGACTGCCTTATCTATTACAGGTTTTGGGAGCAACAATATTCTCCCATCTGGACAAGTCTGAGTTTGATTTCGTAGATCACCCATTTGGTTGGAAATAAAAACACAGCATGGATTTAATTCATGCCACTTATTTATTTTTATTAGGATTTGGACTTCTTTGTACTTCTTTGCTTCTACTTGAAACCAGATTTGGTGGTTGCCATGGAAACAGTGAAATCACAATACAGGCGAGACCTAATGGCGTTCACCAAAAAGACAAAAGGCAAAGCACAACCTAACTGTTTTATTATCAGATAATCCCAGCTATTTTATTTGGCCTCAGCATTATTTTACCTTCCGTGTCAGATACTTATGGAGTGCCATCCGTGTACTTGGAATGGTCCAGAACATAAAAACACCAAAATGCCTGGAGGGCTTTCAGGCAAATGGCTTGCCTTTACACCACTGTTAATGAAATGGCACATTTTATGTGAAGGTTATCATGTCTGTGTGTGTTACTTGATATTCTGACATGTCCTACAGTTAACTCTAGGAAATTTATTTTCTGGCACACCATCGAGACAAAGTTGTAGCATATGGACTCAATTCAAGTTCAGACTCTCAGATTATTAGTAATAGACAGGGTGTGAAGAATGTTTCCCTGCCTGCTAGAGGTTTGTGGGGAGAGATCATGTGTACAAGACCCAACAAGTAAGTTTCATAAAATCCTTTCACTGGAACTTCTGGGGGCCCTTCTGAAAGGAACTGGGACAGCCTTTCAATTGTAACTTCTTTGTTTTCTACTAAAGACCTAGACAGAAATAAGTAATTAGTGGAGGGGAGCATTGGCTTATTTTGTTTAACTGCATTACCAAAGGGAAAATGTCACAACCATTGCTGTCCTGAGCTTGGTCAGGGGAGCATTGTGAAGGCCAGAGAAATCCATTCAAAAACAGTCAGTCCCGTGTTAGTCATGAGGAGATTATTCCATGCTTTGCAGATTTTTTTTTTTGTTGGTGAGGAAGATTAGCCCTGAGCTAAGATCCACTGGCAATCCTCCTCTTTTTGCTGAGGAAGATTGGCCCTGAGCTAACATCCGTGCCCATCTTCCTCCACTTTATACGTGGGACGCCTACGACAGCACGGCTTGATAAGCGGTGTGTAGGTCCACACCTGGGATCTGAACCAGCAAACCCTGGGCTGCCAAAGCAGAGCACGTGAATTTAACCATTATACCACTGGGTTGCCCCCATGCTTTGCAGATTTTTAATCCCAGTCTGACTTCTATCCAAGTCTGATTTAGGGCCCTTTCCTGATATGTGTCTAGGAGTTACAAATGAATTTTAAAATAATTGAAAGGAAAACATGCACCACCAGAACATGCTCAGGATATTCCAAAGTCAGCTATCAAATTATTCTTGGGTTATCTCTGCCCTATTCCTCTCCACCCACAAGGAAAATTGAGTTAGCTGCATTTACTGATGGAAAGCCACATTAGTAATAACAATTGTTAGAATATATAGCACACATTACGAGTGAACAGTTGAATATCAATGGGACTTGTTGGCTGAGTCTGTAGAACTCCTATATATATATATATATATATGAGTAACCTTTTCTGTTTTATTTGGTTGTTTTTTTTATCCTCAGTTTGCCGATCTGATGGTAATAGGTACGAATGTCATGTGAAGACAAACTCTTGACCATGGACTCTTTTGCAGGAGATCTACAAAGATGCAAATACCCAGGTTCACACATTAAGGAAGATGGTCAAAGAAAAAGAAGAAGCCATTCAAAGACAGTCTACCCTGGAAAAAAAGATTCATGAACTGGAGAAACAAGGGACCATTAAAATTCAGAAGAAGGGGGATGGGGACATCGCTATACTGCCGGTTGTGGCTTCTGGTACATTGTCCATGGCGTCAGACATGGCAGTGGGACAAATAACGGGGGCCGCCTCCACAGGACCCTTGCCCCCTCCTCCTCCAGCGCTACCTCCGTCGTCAGACACTCCTGAAGCAGGTAAGAAGCCTTGGTGGGAGAACTGAGGTGTACTATTGGGACGTTTGTGTTTCTTTTTTTATCCACTTTTCATTTATGTCCTTTGTCTTCTTTTGTTGGCATGTTCTTTTAATTACTGATTTTAAGTACTCTTTACATTTTGAGATTAAGGTTATGAATCTTCATTTCACGTATGTTGCCGTATATTCCCCATTTGTCAATGAGGACATTTTAGCCTCTGAAAAAAATCCTTTGTTTTTTTTCAGTGTTTTGCTTTTGGATACTTTAGGTGCATATGACATATTGCAGGAAAAACCGTTCCCCTATTTCCAAAGTCACTTTGTTTCTTTTCTTTTGCTAGTGCAAAATGGTCCAGCAACCCCACCTATGCCACCACCACCCCCTCCTCCTCCCCCACCCCCGCCTCCCCCACCTCCTCCCCCACCCCCACCTCTCCCTGGTCCTGCAGCTGACACTGTGCCAGCTCCTCCTTTACCACCTCCCCCTCCTCCCTCTGCACCCCCGCTGCCTGGGACGTCTTCACCCACAGTGGTTTTCAACTCAGGATTAGCAGGTAAGAGCACAGAATTAAGACCTAGGTACTTGTGTAAGAAATACTCGTTTATCTTCCCTCCAGAGGCTCAAAGCCATTCTTTCAAAGTCCAGGTCTTTAGCAGTCACATGCATCTCCTCTTAATATGAGAACATTCCTGCTGATACAGCCAGTAAAGGGGAAGTTGTCAGCACAGGAGGCATTTTCCTCTAAGCAGCCTTTGTCACTCTCTCCCTAGCAGGAAGTTCTGATCTCACACCATCTTCCCACCTTCGCTTCTCCCCCCTAGAGAAGGGAAGCGAGACAAGTTACCTTCTTAGGGATCAGTGCGTTACATTGGGTCCAGCAAACACTTCTGGACCTCTGTAGTAGTCAGAGCTCTGACACACAGTGCTGCTGGTGCTTCTGGCTCTTTTTTTGAAGATGTTTGTGCAAGATGCCATCTATAAAAGGGAAAATGCCTTTCTATGTAATTGCCTGCTGTAGGCTTCCAGGCATTTCTTCTGAGCATTTGAGGATATCAGAATTCACTGTAGTGGAATCACGCTTCAAGGGGAATGTTGCCAACAGCAGTGTCTGCATGCCTTGAAATGCCTCTACATAAGCATGTTGTCCTCCTGTTAACCAGGATAGAATGCACCATCCTTACCTCACCCAGGAACAAAAAGGGGTGGATGTGGGGCCAGAGGAAGAGAGGTGCTCGAATGCCTTGAAATATAAGTTGTTATTTTCGATTCATGGGAATGAATTTTTACTCTTTTCTAAAATATTGCAAGCCATTTTCCCAGTCACGGCGTGCTCCTCTGGCGTTTGGAATTGCTCCGAGCTTTGCCGTACCATCCCTGTGACATGGATGATTCTGCTTCCTCATCCACTTCAGTCCCTTCACGAGGTCTCTTATTTCCCACGAAGAACTACCCCTCTAATAGTCTCCATTTCCAAGGCTGCGATAGTTCTCAGAGCCTTTTACCCAGAGCCTAAAAGCCAGTCTCAGCTGTCAAAGATTTCCCACTCTCTGTCCCTTGGAGTGTCCCGTCAGCAGCTTTACCCGACAATCATTAAGGCTGGTTCATCCTAATGATGGAAGCCCTTTTGGACCCCCGAAAGCCACCCATAGCAGACTTGGTCCACATCAAGTCCACGGTGAGTGCTTCCACCCCACCTTCTATAAAACTGTGGAAGAGTGGCTGGCCCGGTGGTGCAGCAGTTAAGTTCGCACGTTCCACTTCGGCGGCACGGGGTTTGCCAGTTTGGATCTCGGGTTTGGACATGCCACCACTTGGCATGCCATGCTGTGGTAGGCGTCCCACATATAAAGTAGAGGAAGATGGGCACGGATGTTAGCTCAGGGCCAGGCTTCCTCAGCAAAAGAGGAGGATTGGCAGCAGATGTTAGCCCAGGGCTAATCTTCCACAAAAAAAAAAAAAGACACAAACTGTGGAAGAAACACACAAGATGCCTGTTCAAAGTAATGTTTGCAGTAAACCCGTGACTTATTTCTACCTTTCAAGGTCTCCCCCATCTACTGCTTTTTTCTAGAACTTTTATTGCTTCTGAAGGATAAAAGTTGGAGGAGTATCATTTTGGAACTGTTGGATTTCGCAATGTAAACAAACAAAAAACCTCTTAACAAGCCTCAGGAATCTGTTCTGTCAACAGGCTGTTGTGACTGTGTGTGAACACTTTGAATTGTCGTGTGCACCTGGGCTCACTTGTAGGCTTTCCTTGTAGCCCCCGAAGGGCATGCAGTGAGAGACACTGTGGTGTCTCTCCTTTGGTACTGCCTCCCTTCTCTCTGGCAAAGCCTAACGTGTGATACGGCTTCCATTTCCATTCACCTGAGCTCTAACGGAACTAGGAACTCAGAACTGCCTTGGCAAAAGAGCAAAAGAACCAAGAGGCTGAGATGCGCAGGTCCAAGGCTCCCTTCTGAATGGCTCTTGTCCCCTCTGGTTAATTTTTTTGCCTGGGTTTTTCCTACTACTTAAAATGTGTTGGCTCTGTTGATTGCCTCAATCTTAGGAAGTGGAACTCTGTGTTCAGCTGCTTGCCCACTGTTACCTTCAGGGTTGTTGCAGTTCAATTGGGAGTTGTCCTCTTTGTGTCTCATACGATTTAGAGGGCGGTATGTGGGATTGAGGAAACTCCTCGTTAGTGCTGTAAGTGTCCATTAAACAATTACAAGATGTTCTGTTTTACAAGATGTAAGGGTTGTAACATACTTATGAGTCTTTGATAGCTTGAGATCAGGCAATTTCTACAAGACCTTTAATCTCTTTTCACTACTTATCCTTAATTTGGCTGTGAATACTTAGTGGTTGTAGCCCATTTTGTGAGATGTTTTGCCAGTGTGTTCAGTAACTGTCTCTCTCTTCTGGAACTGAGGCCAGAGAGAATCCGGATGTTCCAGTAGAGCCAAGAAGTAGAGGTGAGATGATAGGCCACAGACTCATGGGCAGCCATAAACCTGTGACATCCCTGGGTCTCTGGATCCACAGGCAATAGGGTGTCTTATGTCTTCACTAGGCAGTGAACAGGTGTGTTTCTGGTGGCCAAGACAGGAGACCAGGAGGTGGTCCCCTAGGTGTATGTCGTTGAGTTTTCTTTCCATTTTTTAGAGAAAATACTAGTAATGTGAAATATGCATTTGCAGTATAGGGCTTACTTCCTCAAATCTGTGATCGAGTTATCTGTCTCCCATTTCCTGGTTAGGTCGTCTGTGACAGACCACTCGCTGGGCAGGCTGTAACCTTTGCTGTCTCTTTGAGAGAATGTGCTTTGGAACTTCACAATGAGAATTTGGACTTCGGCTGATTATTTTTCATTTAGAAATTGTTCATATCTTATGGAATACCTAGTGCAATTCAATATGGCTGTTTGGGACCATTATAATGAAATCATTTTTTTCCCCTCTTCTAAAAAGGAATTTTTTTATAAGCAAAATAATAAGTGAGTCTTCAAGGCAGGCCTGAATGGAAATGAATTTTTGGCTCTGTGCTGCCTTGTGAAATGTGTCCAAGAAGCATGAAATTCTATGCTAAGAGTGCGTGAACTGCTGAGCCGCTTGACTCTAACCATATCTAATATATTTTTTTGTATTTTCTTTGTTCTTTCTGCTTCCACAAAAGATGGGCCAATCAAGCTTTTCTGTAGGTTGCTCCTCACTGAGTGTGTTCAGTATTTGCCATGTTTTCCTGTTGGTCACACTGTGCCTTGACATCTTTCCACTCCATCTCACATTGATCCATTACATCTTGACTTTGTGTCTGCGGGAAGTCTTGGTGTTGGCTGACTGTTACCCCAGGTTTGCCCACACATTTTAGTTGAACCTGTAGAAGAGATTATGGTCCTTTAAGCAGACATCCTGGATTTCATATGCCACATTCCTTTCCCCCTGAGAAAAGGAGTGTTTTTTCTTTTAATTTTTGTAGTTGGATCTAAGGCCTCAAGTGTAGAAGGAATTTAGACTTATTCTGAGAGAAAAAGGAAAGCTCCTCCACAGAATAAGGAAAAGCTGCTGGATGCTGCTCTTTTAGTCCCCTTGGTCTCCAGCTCTCCCTGTGAAACACCCACCTACCCATGCAGAGCCACTTCCTTTAATCTGAACACCAAGAACACGGTGTCTATTGGGGCCACTGATAGGCCCCTCCTGCCCTAACCTACCGCTGCATTCCCCAGTCAGAGTCAGGACAGCCTTTCCAAAGAGAACTTTTTTGCCTGTGTTCTGATTTCAGGCTTATTCCTAATCTTGCTAAAGAGTTAAAAAGTAGGGTGGCTACAAATGGAGTGACTTTTAGTGAATGTCCTGAGGCCTAAAGCATCTGTGGCGGGATGGTGGAACCATATGGCACTGACCTGTCACCTCAGACTATGAAAAGATCCCCTCCCCCGCTCCCCCTTCTTCTCAGTCAACATTGCTGAAGTGCCCGACTAGAGGAAGGTCTGTTCCTTGCTCCCATGGAGAACAGGGTTTTGCTGGGTAGTATAGACCAAAATGAAGTGTGGCGAGGAATGGGGAGTGTGCGTATCCTCACTACCCAACAGGAGTGGGTCGTGGGGACTAAAGTGTCACATTTGGTGGTGGAAAGGCCTGGTTTGGCAAAAGCTGTGTTTCTGTGTTCCTGCATGCCTTTGTGTGGATTTATCAGATGACATTCCTGCTGTTTCTATGGCCTTCGTAACTCTGGAGGAATGAGAGGCACCGTCTGTCTCCCCTTTTCAGTTGCCTCCCACTGAGGCAGGCAGCCAGGGGAAAGCCTAGTCTTGTGTTGAGTTTGTTTTGTTCTGCACTGAACTTCCCTCCTGTGCTAATGATGGCAAATAGTGAAGCTCCCAAATAGTGTGGTGGGCATCCCAGGACAGACTTAAGAAGGCATATATCTCTATAGATGTATAGATATGTAGCTAAATGGTTTGGGAAGACTTCTTTATGATGTGTAATTAAGTAATGGAATTTCTAACAGATTACTTATTTTTTTTTAGCTCATTTCCCCAAAGTAGTGGAGTTGGTGCTTTCCCCTGACCCCTCAAGCGTAGATCCCTTCCTCTCTACTAAGAGGGTCTCAGTATTTTTAGTGAGTTCATCAATGCCTTCTAGTCACACACAGCTGACTCCTGGGGAGAACTTGCTCTCCAAAAAGAGGAGGAAGGGACTGTGGCTGTTATCAAAAAGCAGTACAAATCTTGGTTTCTAAGTACCCTTCTGTCGTCTTAAACATTTTCTATTTTGGGCTGTTCATAGCCCTTAGTCTGTTTGAAATAACTCAGCAGCCGATATAATCCCCATCATTGAAATCCTCCACGGGAATGTATTGCTCTGGCTGGAAGTCAGCCCTTTTGATGTTACATTCCTGGTGGTTTAGACAGCCACTATCTGCAGTCTCTGATCATCTTTTAAGATTTGTTTGGAAATATGTGTTCTAGAACCAAGAATTTAGGATGTCACAATTCAACTCATGCTCACAGATGTCAAACTAAGTCATGGAGTATTTGCCCTCTCTGCTATCTAATAAATATGAATAATAATTTTTGCTCCCCAACACTTTATTTGTTCTACGTATTGTCCTAACATTGTGACTATAATGCAGCAATCTAGTTGCCTACATTGAAAAAAAAGCACCTCTGGCTCTTGGAGGACTTTAACACACTGTTGTATCCTTCGACCAAATGATGACCTCAGATTGCTCTGGCCAAAGCCGTGTGTGATGTCTTTCATATTTAAAAACACCTGGGCACCTCCTGCCAGCCTTCCTCCAGTGTTAAAGTGTCATCTGCAGGGACTGTTGTCTGATTGTTCTTGGGGTCTTGGTGGAATCTTAATTTCATTCTCTCTGACCTCTGTAGCTGTGAAAATTAAGAAGCCAATCAAGACGAAATTCCGAATGCCAGTTTTTAACTGGGTCGCCCTGAAGCCAAATCAGATCAATGGCACAGTCTTCAACGAAATTGACGACGAGCGAATTCTGGAGGTATCTTTCTTGTTGGGTAGAAAATGGGGGGCCCTCTCTGTGCAGCAAAGCTAAAATGGGTGCTCTGGAAGTCTGGAAGTTAACCTGGAGGTTTCAGCGGTGAAGTGCCAGTGTCTTAGGTGCCTTGATGTAAAGAAGAAAAGGATTTACAATATCAGACAATAAAGTTACGTGCTGTGGGGCCAGCCCAGTAGCGCAGTGGTTAAGTGCTCACGTTCTGCTTCTGCAGCCCCAGTGTTCGCCGGTTTGGATCCCAGGTGCGAACATGGCACAGCTTGGCAAGTCATGCTGTGGCAGGCGTCCCACATATAAAGTAGAGGAAGATGGGCACTGATGTTAGCTCATGGCCAGTCTTCCTCAGCAAAAAGAGGAGGATTGGCAGCAGATGTTAGCTCAGGGCTAATATTCCTCATAAGAAAAAAAAAATTACATGTTGTTTTGTAAGGTGGTTCTAAAACTGTGTTTAAAAAGTTATGTTAAAATGAATAGTTTTGAGCCTCTTCAGTGTATGCCATAAAATATATATCTGACACAGTCTCTGCCCTTAATTTGTAAAAAGGCATAAAAATGGTTTATTGAACTATAAGCGAATAAGGACTCAATAATCACACTCAGTAGCTGGTTTGATGGATAGTCTGTGGTGGCCATCCCTGCAAGGTAATTATTGAAAGGCGTTTGAATTGGCTGGTTGGAATCAGTTGTCTGTTCAGGTCCGTATATGTGGCGTAAGTCACACTCTAACGCAAATAGGAAAATAGAGCAAGCCACGATCACAGACAAGTATTGAGTAGAAAAACTGAGTTCTTTGACACTTAAGAAACCGTCTAAATGGTGGCTTCCTGACTTAATTTTTAAGTATAACCCAAGTTGCCTGTTTCATCTTTCTACCCCAGGATTTAAATGTGGATGAATTTGAGGAAATATTTAAGACAAAAGCCCAAGGTCCTGCCATTGATCTTTCTTCAAGCAAACAGAAAATAACACAGAAGGGATCAAACAAAGTGACGCTACTGGAAGCAAATAGGGCCAAAAATCTCGCCATCACTTTAAGGAAAGCTGGAAAGACCGCTGATGAAATATGTAAAGCTATTCACGTGTAAGTTCAGAGCATTCTGGAAAATTGTATCCTAGTAAATTTAGGATAAAGATGAAAAAAAGTTGTGAACTGATAAATATTTCCATAGTTGGGTAAGATTAAGAAAAAGCGATTCTTGGTATGCACACACCAGGTTGTTACATATGTGACTTCAGAGTTGAATACAATGCTAACCCTGAAGAAGGGAACCAGAAATTACCCTCAGGAGTGCTGTGTTAGAGTGAGTAATTAATTGTTTTAGGAGAATCACACTGGATTGTGACATCATTTATTATATTGGTCTGCTCTGTTACATGGGCCTACAGCAGTGCTTACCTAAAAGGAAATTTGAGAGGAGGGTTGCAGATGCTAAGAAAGGGGAGAAAATGTCAGTTTTCTCTGGAATATGTGAATTTTATCCAGATTTGTTGAATCCAAATTTGATGGAATTCATGGAATGATACAGTTCGGTGCCAGATGCAAATATGATACAGATGCGTATTTTAATTCGTAACAATAGAAATGTGATTTCTGTTGTTCTTAGCACTTTTAGGACATCTTAAAGTTCAGTTCTTTTTTTAATCCTGGAACTGCAGAGAAGGCATTGATTTTGTTTACTTTTCTATTAGAAAAATCTTCCTGTTGTTCTTGTGGTCATGGTAACTTTTAAATGTGATAAGGATGTTAGACGTTTCAGGAACTAATTCATCATAAATTGGTATTTCATAAATTTTGCTCAGAGACTCTTAGAGAAGTAAATGGCACTGAGAAATCGTTTGTTCCAATTTCATGTCTTTAGCCGGGATCGTAATCTAATAGTCGAGTGCCTCCTATAGTCTATTCTGATTTCTGATGTTGAAACCTTATATGCATTCTGGTTTTCAATCTTGAAATACCTTGTTTGTCATGATGATTAAATGTAATTCCATTATTTTGCTAAACAAAGATTGTCCAGAGAATAAAACGGAGGTTGTAGAAGATACTCTGTTCAAATTGAGCATTCATCCACAGGGACCCTGGTATTCCTTCAAGGGATGTATGCGTTTAAGTCAAAACATCTGTAGGGTACAGGCATTTGGATGCATTTTCTTCTAAAGAAGGAAAAATAGCCCAAACTGTTGGTTTAATTGAAATATTCTACAGAGTTCACCAGATATTCTGTAATCATGTATATATAATATTAATTGCTTAATTAGCAGTACTCACATGTCTACAAAGTCGTGTTCTTGAGTCACTTAACTATCAGATACTTCAGCCTGCCTTTTGTCTCTTCCTGCTGCCATTTACTGCTTATTTCTAGAGGCTTAGAGCTATACTAATAGCCTAAAAACTGAACATGGTGATTGCGGTAAGGTCCAGGTTTTTAAGAAGGACCAGTGAAGGTACTTGATGCACAGTCAGGAGTCGGCACCAACAGGTGTCTTCGTAGTTCAGCTGTAGAGCTTGGTAACTCATGGGCTTGTTGGTGCGTGAGCTGGACCAGATGAAGGTGCGGTTGAAAGGCTAGGAGGTTTTCTCTCTAATACTGACCTGTCCACATCTGTCTTCAGATTTGACTTGAAGACACTGCCTGTAGATTTTGTAGAATGTTTGATGAGGTTCTTGCCAACTGAGAATGAAGTGAAAGTGCTTCGGCTTTATGAGCGGGAAAGGAAGCCCCTGGAGAACTTATCAGACGAAGACCGGTTCATGATGCAGTTCAGTAAGATCGAGAGGCTCATGCAGAAGATGACTATCATGGCCTTCATTGGGAACTTTGCTGAAAGCCTTCAGATGCTGACTCCTGTGAGTGGACCAGCGCTGATGGGGCACAGCTCGGGGGCAGGGCGGAGTGGTCCAAAGAGAGAGAGGATCTTTTTTTTCTTCTTCTAAGTCTCTCCTAGAATTATACTTAGTGTCATGGGCTCTGAGGACTTCTTCCCAGAACTTTCTAGATTGCATTTTTATTTTGGCCGTCTTTTTCACATTGTGTATGCCAAGTAAATTCGAAAATGACAAAACTCCATATTCCATATTGATATTCTCCCTAGAGAGTGCCATTTTCTTTGTTTAAAGATGTCATCTGAATTTCAAAGGACACTTCAATACAGAGTACAAGGAAAACCATTTTCTCAAACTTGGTCCTCTCTGAAACCAGTCCTCTGGCTGGGTTGGCCACACTGAAAATGTGCCTTTCATTTCTAAAAACAATCCCATATCTTTAGTAAACAGGCTTATTGGCTTTCATTGGAACCATTAAATTTACTACAGGAGTCTTCTTCCTTGGAAGTTTGTTACAGTGCACTGTGGTGATGTAGAAATAATTGCCAGCTATTTCCTCTGTGTTAATCTAGTTCCTTTGTGTTGACTTGGTAGAGACTTAGGAATATCATAAACATAAATGTCATAGTTCTTTCCCAGTTCTGTTTATAAATAAACTTCCACTAATCACTGATTATAGTGGCACGTCTGCCCAAAACATGTTCTGAGAACTTCTGGAGGGTGATTACATTCCTTTGCTGTTTTGTTGTGTTTTCATTCTTGGACAACTCCATTGATTTTAAAATATAAATGGTATTACTTGATTAGAGGTGGCAGGCAGGGAATTGGGTTCTGCTAGAAGATGCTGTTGACTCCTAACCGCAGGTCTCATTAGTTACAGATTTTGTAGTAAGCAAGTTCTGACATTGCTTCTTATTTCAAATACTTTTAGAGAGGAGCTTCCATGTAATAGTATGGTTACTGAACACCTAGTGGCCAACTTAAGTTTACGTTTAGGAAAAATAGAATCTCAGCATTAAGGCTTTAAGGTCTCAATGCAGGCCTGTTTTCTTCTGTGTTAATTTTTAGTTTCCGATTAGAGTTTCCCATTTTTAACATGTCTTTTTTCCCCCTCTCTTCCTTCCTTTGGCTGGAATCTAGCAACTGCACTCAATTATAGCAGCATCTGTTTCTATAAAGTCATCGCAGAAACTCAAGAAAATTCTGGAGGCAAGTGAAGTTTTCCTCGTATACACGTATGGAAGAGCTGACTTGTCAGCCGCATTCCTCTGCCTGGGAATGCCGGGGATTCTGTACTAATGGGCTTCTCCTTTCTTTTTTTGCAGATCATCTTGGCCCTTGGAAACTATATGAATAGCAGTAAACGAGGAGCCGTTTATGGATTTAAACTTCAGAGTTTAGATCTGGTAGGTGGCCTAACAGAAGTACAAGAGCTCTATGTGGGACGAAGCAGCTGGCAAAGATTAAGTCCTGGGGCGGAGAGAGTCTGTTCTTAGAAGTGGGGATGGCATGTTTTATGAAGATTCTCTGCTAGTGGGAGGATCAGTTGGTACAAATTTTCTGGAACCCCATCTGGCAGCAAGCAGTTAGAACCTTAAAAATACTCATACACTTTGACCCAGTGTTTCCATTTCTAGGAATCTTTCCTCAGGAGTCTGAATTATGGATGCTGTATTTCATTTATAATGGCAAATAATTAGCAACAGTATAGAGATCCAACATTTGGGGAAATGATTAAATATTCTATAACAATAGTTAATACGGTGAACTGTTCTTCAACTGTTAAATATTCATGAAGAGTTTTCAAAGAAATAGAGAATTTTGTGTTTAGAAAAGAAAGCAGGGTATCAATTGCATGTACAGTTTGATTTCAGCTAAGTAAAATATGTAGAAAAAAACTGAATGGACGTAGGTTAAGATATTACCAGAGAGGTTCGATGGAATTAGGGAATTTTTTTGAACTGCTTCTTTATACTTTTCTGTATTTTCTAAAAAAATTCTTTTTTTCCTGGATGGCAAGGGGTGCTCTGCTTGACAGAGTCACCTGACTTATATGACCAGGATTAGAGAAAATCCGCCATGGAACCCTCTCTCCCCGGCTGTGTGGGGCTGACGTGGCTTCCCCGTGAGAAGGTTGGGCAGTGGGTTGAGCCCCCAGCCTGGGGAGACACGTCCTCTTAGTCACAGTTCGGGCCCCCAGAAGGTCATGGTCCGTTAAACACACCTGCTTCGGTCATCAGAGGCTGGGGAACGAGAGAGGAGCGAGCTGAATGTGAGGACTGCAGCAGAGAAGCCCCATACCTGGTGGCTCCACACTCACTCCTACTCTGCTCCTCCCCTTTCGAGAGCACTGAAACTGGAGTCTTTCTGCTTTTAAGCCAGGGGGGGCAGAATAGCAGATGTGGGGAGGAGGAGTTCACGTGGGTACGAATGTGTGAACGGTTCTGGGTGCTTAGAGTCTGCCCTAAAGTGCAGCACCTCTCCTGGTCAGGAAGTCCTCTCGTCATTTAGAAATCAGCGGGCTGGTTCACTGAAGAACAAATCCAGTCTTGAATCTCCGGTGGGAATGTTCTTTGTCCGCTTTGAGGCACCTGTATTCACTTATTCATTGTGAGTGGGAGAGCGTCATCGGGTGGGTAACTCTCCTATCATCTCTCCCTCTAAGCCACATCCCCCTTTTTTTTTCAGCTCTTAGACACAAAGTCAACAGACCGAAAGCAGACGCTGTTGCACTATATATCGAATGTCGTCAAGGAGAAATATCACCAAGTGTCCCTCTTCTATAATGAGCTTCATTATGTGGAGAAGGCTGCTGCAGGTGCTTGATTTCAGCTACTAATGTGACTCTTGGGTATTGAAAGCATTAAATCGTGAGGGAACCGTTCTCTGCTTAAACACACACTCTTCAGAACCCCTTTAAAAAAGTCAGGAGCTCTGAGCTGGAACACGTCGGCCAGGTGTCGCCCCCTTCTGGGAGCGATATTGAACATGGACATGAAGGAGACCTCTCAGTGCCCTCTCTGCGAAGATCCAGGTCTCATGCACCGTCCCTCTTCCATTCATTGCCCTTTTTACTCTATTGCTGTCGTTTGAGATAGGAGGATCACCAGCCAACACACACTTCAGTTTGATTTTGTGCGGCTCTACTTGCTCAGAGGTGGCAGTTCTAAATATTTTGCCTTTCATCTAAGCACAAGTTAAATGATCAGTATGTCTCGGTTGTTACTTTGCTGTGATGGTTGCGCACTTTCTCATTTAAATCATCAGTGATTCCGAAATAGCTGGGCTGTACTAGGTAATAAATATCCTCATGTTTTAGATGAGAAAACTGACATTTTTAGAGGTTAAGTGTCTTTCCCAAGGTCACATGGGTAGAAAGTGATCAAAACTTGGCTAGATCCTGGGTCATCTTTTCATTTAGTGTACTGTCTAATGTACCATGTCCTCTCAAAGGAATAGTAGGCTGGGGGCCAGCCTTTTGGCTGAGTGGTTAAGTTCGCATGCTCTGCTTCAGTGGCCCAGGGTTTCACCAGTTCGGATCCCGAGTGTGGACATGGCACCGCTCATCAAGCCATGCAGAGGCGGCATCCACATAGCACAACCAGAAGGACCTACAACTAGAATATACAACTGTGTGTTGGGGGGCTTTGGAGAGAAGAAGAGGAAGAAAAAGAAGAGTGGCAAAAGATGTTAGCTCAGGTGCCAATCTTTAAGAAAAAAAAAAAAAGAATAGTAGGCTATTCTTTTTTCTAAAGGAACAAGAGGCAGATTGACCTCAGAGTTGGTTACAGGCCATAATTCTCAAATTGTGATCTTGAACCAGGAGCAGCCAAGGTGTTTATTATAAATTCAGATTTCTGAGGCCTACCCCAGACTTAGCAAATTGAAGCTTTGGTGACAAGACCTTCTCTGACTCCCTCAGAGCACACGGCTGTTCCTCCTGTCTTACCAAAGAGCACTCTGTACTACCCTCTCATACAAGATTTATCAAATTTTATTCTAACCATTTCCATGTCCATTGCAACCTGTGCACTTAAGAGTATAATCAGGTTTCATTTATCTTTATAATTCCCTTAGCCCCCAGAAAATTGATGGTGGAAATAATGAATGAGCGAATGAACAAATGAATGAGTGAATGAACAAATGAATGAGTGAACAAATGAATGAGTGAATGAACAAATGAATGAGATGATGCACTCTTGCTGGGATAGATGCTTCTGAAGCCCTAGTGGAGACAGAGGCAGGTGGAAATGATAGCTTGTGGAGGACTGTGCGGTGTGGGCTGTGACAGACCCACTGAGGGCCCAGGGCTCTCTCAGGCAGTTACTAGGACTTCTACTCTGGCGGAGTGATTTTCCTCCTTTCATTTCCATTTGCCTAAATTAGGAGTTGTTTACTATCACAATTCTCGTTAAGAGAAAAAGTTAAAAAAAATTCGTATCTTACTAATTAGCACATTTTGAGTGGCCCAAATGAGATTGCCCAAAAGTGCCATTTGAAGACAATCGTTGGGAGAAGATTGAGGTCCTCTCTGGCTGAATAATTTTCTGTATTGCTCTCTGGTGCCCAGGTGAGCTGACCCGGATTCTTTATACCTTCATTCATTTATTCACTCATCTTTCGTTTATCCAGCAAACCTTTCTGAGTCCCTCCTATGTACTTGGCACTTTCCTAAGCATTGAAGAGTCAAAGGTGAAGAAGACAGTGTGAATCTAGTGAGGGGAGAACATACTGCATTGTTCTGTAATTCATCCACGTGCCGAGCTGGGGGACGTCGTAGGGAGCCAGAGGTGGGGCGCAGACCTCCAGCAGGAGGATGCAGGAGTGTTCCTGCTCTGGGAGGGTGGCCACACTGCAGGTGGACAGCTCCCTGCAAATAAATGCTTTTGACGCAGGGAAGGATTGTTTATCAAAAAGAAGCTGTCCAAGGTTGCTTTGGGTCCTAGCGGGCAATACAACGAAAGTTCCACAGGTAAAATGCTACCCCCTGCTGGACAGCCACAGAAATGCAAAAGAGTTAAAAGCGTTAAAAGCGTTAGGTAGAGGATAAGGTCTTGGGTCTGTCACAGTTAAGGAACCTCTGAGCCTACAGGCCAACCAACAAGTTATCATCTTCTGTACAAGAAATGGAATAGTTGGGTCCAAGCACAAAATTTGGAGTCCACAGTTGTTATGTGAACTCCAACCCTGCCACCTCCTGTGTGACCTGGGACAGGCCATGTAACCTCATTATGCTGCTTTTTCCTTGTTAGCAAAATGGGCTAAACATGCAAATGAATCGGTGCATATAAAGAATTTAGTGCTGTGCCTGGTAGTGAGTACTTAGTGACTTGTTCATATTAAAGGATCTCAGTTCTGAAAGCTGGAAACTAGATCTAAGCCCCTTGAGTATCCCTGGGAATCCACCAAGAACTTGGCTGACCAGCCAGACTCAGGGTGGTTTGGACCTTCACGGGGACATTGCTTTCTTTACTGTAGTCTCCCTTGAGAATGTTTTACTGGACGTCAAGGAGCTCCAGAGGGGCATGGACTTGACCAAGAGGGAGTACACCATGCATGACCACAACACGCTGCTGAAGGAGTTCATCTTCAACAATGAGGGGAAGCTGAAGAAGCTGCAGGATGACGCCAAGATTGCACAGGTAACTGTCTGTACAGCCCCTTGATACCCACAAAGAAGTGACTGGATCCCTTAAAGCCATCTGGGATACCGGCCCTGGCTTTTGGGGAAAATTGCCCTTTGTCTGCTGAGGGTAGGTTTCTTATGTAGCTGATGATTATCATGGAGGGGATCTTCCAAAATATTGTGCCTGAAAGTGCCCCTGTCTTGCTCATTGTCTTCTAATTTGGGGTCTTGACTCTCTTCTCTGGAGGCCATTCCTGCCCCTGCCCCTCACCTTCTCCTCCTAGGCTTCTTCTGTTTGAGTCCTGGATTCAGTTCAGCCAACATGCATCAGGCTTGTGCTCAGCAAAGCAGTGTTCCCACTGTTGGTTTCTGTAGGCCTTGGCCTCGAAATCTTACGCTACACTGGGGGGTCAAATTTATGCACTTGGAAAACAGCCAGACTGCACACCACCGTAGCAGGGAAGACAGAGTGTTGTGGGAACTCAGAAAGCAGACGTGGTGGAATGGCTCCCATTTGAGGCTGGCTATCTTGTGTCATGGAAGAGTTCAAGCAGAGACTTTAGTGTCCCTAATGTGGGGATGCTTTAAGGAGTGGTTGGGATTTGAAGTCTGAGTGCCTTCTATGGTCCCTTCTAACCTTGTGGGTTTTAAGGCGTTCTGCCGTGGCCTCAGGAAGCTCTTGAAGGGAATGGTTCCTCGTGTGTGTGTGTGTGTGTGAAGGTGTATAGAAGTGGCAGGAGGTCCCAGCGATGAACTCCCGTGCAGCACCGTTGCATTCTTCTGGTTGCCCTTCACCGGGCATTCCAGGGGCACACGGAGGCTGCGGAGAATCCTGGGGAGCGAGGGAGGGAAGAAACCAGGGAGCTGCGGGAGCCACTGGGTCGTCCCTGCTGCTCTGCTGCGGCTCTTCCCCCAGAGTGTCAAGTTCAAATGCTGTGACTGATGAGATTCAAGAGAAATTTGCTTCTTCACAGGACGCCTTTGATGATGTAGTGAAGTATTTTGGAGAAAACCCCAAGACAACACCACCCTCTGTCTTCTTTCCCGTCTTTGTCCGGTTCGTGAAAGCCTATAAGGTAAATGGGAGCATGGCGTCCTTTAATGCCTTCTGTGGCATTATTCGTCAAGCAGGTTTCCTCCTAGAGCTGTGTCTGCGTCTCTGCTGCTCTGCAGAGGCCTCACCTGTTCCTCTGGGCAGCAGATCTGGGTGGACAGTATGAGACAGCAGTCTCTGGCCCTCTGGAGGCTGAGAGCTCCTGGGACCCTCAGCTCGTCATGCTCCCTGTCTCTGCCCAGCCAGTCCTGGGGTTCAACCCCAAAACAAAAGCTCTTGCCTGCTCCTCAGGGCAAGTGAGATGCTCCAAGACCATTGTTGTCCTGTTGACTCTTCACCTCGCAGGCAGGGTGAAGGACTTAGAAAATCCAGGCTCCCATGGAGTTGAGAAGGTAAAAAAAGTGAGCCCTGGCCTGTGGCAAAGATGCTGTCACTGAGCTCGGGGAGAGTCTGGTTGTGTTAGTCTTGCCCAGGCCTTCAGGCTGTCTAGACCAACACTGCTGTAGTGTGGACTGAAAGATGGCACTAGGAAGGATGGTTACTGTTTTTTTTTTTTTTTATCTGGACCAATAATGGCTCTTCCTTTAAATGGGAAGCCCTCTGACATAATCCGGGGCTGTGGTCTTGAAAGAGCACATGACCCAAAGAGGCATGTGTCAGAAGAATTTGTCCTTGGAGAAAGAATGACAAAGAGGACATTAGGGTTTAGCGCACTGAGGAGACATTGCAATCTATGTTGTCTGTATATAACAATGGTAATGTTGATGGAGGAAGGAGGAGTGTGATTGTAGAGCGGAGGGGGGATGTGGCAGGGTTATCTACATTTTTCAGAAACAGGAATTGGAAGTAATGGGTTACTTCTCCAGTGCCATTTAATGGCTTTGGAGAACCATCCTCCGGCCTTTTACTGAAACTCAAAAGATTTCATCTTCTCTCAGCATGGCTTAGGGTAGCAGTCATATCACAGGCTGTTTGCAGAAGGAAGGTGTCATTGGCAGTGAGGATGAACACAAACACGGCAGACGTCCATGTGCAGGATGCTGGGAGCTCCGGGCCACGAGAAGGTCACTGCCACCAGCTGCTGCTGACTGTGGTGCTCTGGGCTTCACTGGCTAGCAATGCTTGTGTGCTGCAGAGAAGGCTCAAGGTGGCTTTTGTTATATGCTGTGACCACATTTCTTCACAAATTATGTCTAAGGTCTAAAGAGAAAATACATGCTATTTTTAAATTATATACTACAAGCTGGGAAGTGGCTCTGGTTGGTCTCAAAGCCCAGCACTGCAGCAGGGATGTGCATAAAGCAGAGAAAAAAGAGAAGCTGCCCTTGGTGGTCAGTGGGGTGTCACAGATCATAACCTGTCTAGCAGCGTGCCCCTTCCGTGTTACCATTTCTCCCTGTGGTCCTGTTCGCTAGCTCCATGAGGCGCTTGTCTGGCAGTGATGCTATGGGATGCTTTACTTGCCCTAGATATTACATGTTGAATAACCTCCCAGTCTGACGCTGATACTGACCTGGATGTTGGGGTTTTAGGATGTCATCCCTCCTTTCTCTTCCTGAGTTCAAACCAAATGAAACTTAAAAGCAAGAGAGATCAAAATAGAACTTTATTACTGATGAAAGCTGGACTGGAGGACATGGCGTGTATCTGTGAGCTTACACTCCAGCCTCTTATCCGTCAGTTCTCAGCTAGACTATTAGAAGTCTCTCTAGGGAGGCTGGGCTTTGAAAGAGAGAATGCCCAAGAGGGCTGAGCTGAGGTGAGCCTGTTTGATTTCTTTTTCCCATTCATCAGACTAGTCCCCCTGCCTCCCTTGGGAAGGAGTGAGCTATGGCGAGAGGGCCCAAGAGTGTCACTCGGCTGAGGCCCTTGAAGGGACCAAGAGGCGAGGAAATGGCGGTTTTCCGCTAACAATGGGCAAGAGGAGAGGTCCTGAGATCTTGCTTTCAGAGAAGCTGTAGTAAGTGGACAGAATTTGGAAGTACAGCAAACACATGTGAAAATCACTGAGCAGAGCTGCCGCGAGGGCAGGTTGTCACCACATCTGTGGGACTGAGACTAAGAAGCAGTGTGAGTGGATCATCAAGAGAGGACTTCTGGAGGTGAATTTCAACTATGAGGTTTTGAAGAGATGTGATATCGACAGAGCATGAAACCCCAATTCAGAGTTCAATATAGTCCTAAAGTGTAGACTTTCCGAACCTTCCATTGACTCTAATTCCTGGCTCACCAAGGATTCTCTAAGAATGACTTTTAAATTTTTGTCTCCTGTCATTTCCACTAATCTTTTTGTTCTTTTGATTTTACCCAGCAAGCAGAAGAGGAAAATGAGCTGAGGAAAAAGCAGGAACAAGCACTCATGGAAAAACTCCTGGAGCAAGAAGCTCTGATGGAGCAGCAGGATCCAAAGGTGAGATGTGCCAGGCTCCTGAGATGGCCCCCACGGAGGGAGGCCCCGATGGCTCCCCAGAGGCAAGCAGAGGAGACAGGCAGAAAGCCAGATTTGGAGAGGATCCTCACCAATTCCTTGTAGGGCCTGGAAACTTAGCAAATGGACCTTTGTTCCTTCATTACTTTGTTCAGTAGCCACTAGAATGAGGCTAAGAGTGTGTTTGTTTAGCATTTCCAAGTTTATAGAGATGGGGAACTTAAGCACAGATGGTACAGAAAGGTCATACCAGGTAACCTGATGACTGGACAGCTTGGTGTCCAGGGGTGGCTTCATGGGTGCGCTGTTGGTGCTGGCCTTGGTAGCTGGAGGGCTTCGTGAGGAGGCATGGGAGCGTGTTTCATGGAGGGAGACATCGTAGGTAAAGACCTTACAGGCTGGCAGGTCAAAGTATTCCTCATCGTGATCCACTTCCCCAGAGTTTAAGAAGTTGGTGGTTATTACCAGCTGCCTCTTGTTGCATAGGATTGAGCCTTCCCATTGCTGTCAGCTGGAGTTTTGTGTGTGCTTCTGTTAAAGTTTTCTTCCCAGGAGCTTGCTGCGTTTTTCTCTCTTTGAGCAGATTGTTGGGATGGTGCTGTCTGTATTTTTGGCTGAGGCTGCTTATCCATAACATAGTGCTCAGGCACATGCTGGATTTTCTCAAACTTCCAGTCAGTGCTGGTCCCACTCATCTCTGCTATTCTTCTTTCTTCTCAGTCTCCTTCCCACAAATCAAAGAGGCAGCAGCAAGAATTAATTGCGGAATTAAGAAGGCGACAAGTTAAAGATAACAGACATGTATACGAAGGAAAAGATGGTGCCATTGAAGATATTATCACAGGTAAAAGATACTTCCTCATCGTGGCCCATGGAAATCCCATGCCCTCACCCATACTGGGCCACTTGCAGATTCTGTTGCTGCTTTTGTCCAGGGTTTACAAGTTCTTCAGTTGACTTATTCACATCCAGAATTATGCAGACTCCATGCTAGTTTGAGGATATTTATAGTAGCCTGTATACTCCCTATCAGAGACCCCAACACTCTCTCTCTGAAAAATCTCCTTCTTGTTTCTCAGTATCATTACAACTCTGTAAATTTCACCAGGGCTCCTTCTCCTAATGGTTTTCCATTGTCTTCGATTGGTTACCGTGCTCCATTTTCTTCCTTGCGACCACTCTTATGCAACTGCCTGGTAAATGCTGTAGACCCCATTCAGGGGTCTGTACTAACTACAGTCAATGCAGGGTTTTCCAGCATGCTCTTTTAAAGAGCATTTCAGTTACTCTGCTCATTCAGAGTAACTGAAGACAATAGGAAATCAGGAGCTGGAGCTTTCATTTGGAGGGCCAGTGGACCTCGGGCCCAGGCTTGGGGAATGGTCGTTCTGTCAGCTAGGAATGGTGCCTAACCCAGCTCGGTTCTTGTCTGATTAAGTTGTAGCTTAATGCTTTCTGCTCGAACCAGTTCTCCAGAGTTTCTGCATGCCCTCTGACAGAACAGGATAATAATTTGGGCCACTGTCTTGTGGCACTGGCTGCAAGTGACTTTCCTTTCATGTCTGTTGCATATGAATACTGTTTATCAGCTTCCAAAATACTTGAAACTTTTTTTGTGTGGGAAATTTTAAAGATATACAAAAGTATATGGAATAGTATGATGAGTTCCCATGTACCCATCACCAATCTTCAGTGCATGGCCCATCTTGTTACTGGTCTGCTTCTACCTACCTCCCATTCCTCAACTTCTGGGATTGTTTAGAAGCAAATCCAAGACATACAAGTTCATTTGGAAATATTTCAGTATGTATCTTCGAAAAATAAAGACTCCTTAGTAAAGCAAACAAACATACCCACAGTAACTATTTTCACACACCTCCAAAACTAATAGTTCCTTAATATCAAATATGCAGTTATTATTCACATTTCCCCAGTTGTCCTAATTTTTTAAAAATATAGCTCTTAGACTTTTGACTTCTCATTTCCTGTTAATAGCTTAGTCAGCATTGTAAATAGGGATCCCAAACTGCCAAAACCACAAACTTTTTCACCAGCTCAGACCCAAGGAAATAAGTAAATAAATCACTAAAAAAGGAAGTCAATAAAGAATTCCTTGCCCAGAGTAAAGCAGTGTTAAGTCCTGAGTGGATGGGTAAGTGGTTAGTGAAAATGCCGGTCTCTATATTCGGTGCACATGTATACTGTAGACATGTGCCTGCCCGGATCTCAGTGTTCACCCTGCGATGGCTTGCAGATGGCCCCCAGATAAAGCCCCATTGGTAAGCGTTGCTCCTTGCCTCCTCAATATTGAGGGGGAGGCTCCGCTCTGAGCGAGACCAGGAACAAATCTTCTTGGGTAAGCACCTCTTAGTCTCAGTGCCACATTAGATGAACTTTTAGGTAGAGAAGCATCCAGCCTTGCACGTTAAGAACTTAGTGTTCCTTTTTCATCACTGTTCTCCATCTTAATGACACTTGGTTTGTAGAATGAGTCAAGTGTTCAGTTTCCATTTGCCTGACCTAATCATTAATCTGCCATTGGAGGTGACTGAATATCTGCTATGGAGCAGTTTTTATTCTCCTTGGAACGTTTTCCATTTTCCGCCCTACCACCAAACCCCAGATTGAATAACTCTTTCAGACTTTATGAACTCACTTGGGTATATATTGCTTTCCATCCTTCTCTGCCCACCCTCCCCGCCCCTTCCCCAGGTATGATTAACAAAGCACTAACCGTGTACTAATGCAATAGATCTTGGCTTTTTACTCTCTTCTGTTTGTCTTGTTTGGCTGTCATTTTTGATGCAGTGTTGAAGACTGTGCCCTTTACTGCTCGCACCGCCAAGCGTGGCTCTCGATTTTTCTGCGAACCTGTTCTCACTGAGGAATACCATTACTAAACTATTAGTCTTTCTCACCTGATGCTCTTAAAAGGTTGCTACAGATTTTTTGACCTTTTATATCCCTCTGTATGTCTATCAGGGCCACCCAACGTGCTAGCATGGAATTGCCATCTCCACCATGTTCTAGTTTATGTTGTCTTCACGCTGCATGGTTTTTTTATTTCAGTCATTCCTGCTTACTTACTGAAACTTTCCGTACATCTAGGAATCCACATGGCTCTGACGGTCTGGGTGTGTGTGAGCTGAATTAGTAGAATTGCTTGCAGAAATTTTCAGAAAAATAGTAAATAGAGCACTTGTTTGAGAATCAGGATTGGGACCAACTAGGTTGCTAATAAGATTTTGGGGCTGATATCTTTGAAGACAAAATGATAGTCATTAATAACAATACTATGCTACCTAACATTTCCTGAGTACTTACTGTGTTCTAATAGGTTTATAGATATTAAACTAGCCTTTTTGTACTCGGTTAAGGTGCTTTGATAGTAAAATGAGCTTGCTATACAAGTGCTTAGGAACGCAATGCTCTAAAGTTGCAAAATGATTTGCAGAAGAAACTGTGAACTACGCGCAGCTGTAAATTGAACCTTTCTTAAGTATCTTACGTAGTCCATAGCCATCATCCAGTGTGCTGGAGCTGATGGCACGAGCTTTAACACAGGGAGTCCATTTGACCTGGAAGCCTGTATAAGCTGATAGAGGCAATCCATAGCTTTTTTTCCCTCTGATTGTCATGTCATGCTCAAGTTCAGCCATCAGCAATTCTGTGCTGGAGCAGGGCTGCAAGGCAGGAAGTGAAAACAGAGGCTGAGGAGCTCCCCACCGTCTTATCTCATTCATGCTTCTTTGCTGGTGGCTCTGTTCCATGTCAAACAAACGGTATTTCTTCTGTGGTGAGATCATATCTGGACCTACTTCTTTGGTTGGGATAGTGGCACCAGAAATACTAATAGAAAAATACCTATTTCTAGAAAATGCCACTGTTCTTAGAATTAAAAAAAAAAAAATCAAATCTTCCTAAAAAGTAACTGCCTTGGATTAGTTCCTGATGACTGGATAAGAGACAGACTGCTCTGCAGTGCCCAGTTGATTAGAAAAGAGACAAGGGAAGCACGCACTCTAACTGGAAAGAGCCATTGTTTGACTCCCATGCTGAGATTGACATGGAACTGGGTATGTGTTTGTTTTGTGGCATTAACTCTTCTATGAATTGCACTTTTTTATGTATGTTCCTCTGTCTCTGAAGATATCAAAAGATGTGGTGTGTTGTTGCCTGCTCTGCAGTGTGCTTGCCCACCAGTGCTTATTAACAAGGCTAGAAACTGTCTTCTACTTGGCTAATGTTTACTGTCAGTTTTGCTGCTGGGCTATCTATCCTTCTGGAGCCAAACTTCAAAGCAGCTTGGATCTGGGTGGTCAGAGAGCTGGGTGGGAAGACACGCTCATCCTTTTCTTATTTCATCTAATGTCTCTTGTAGTAGTGGCCTCCCACTCTCTTCCTCTGTTGGCTAACATGCCCGGGAATGTTAAGCACTAAGTTGAAATGCTTTCTATTTTCATCCCATTTTTACTTAACCATCATTTTGTGTTTTTGTTTTTTTCTGTTTAGCTTTAAAGAAGAATAATATCACTAAATTTCCAAATGTTCACTCGAGGGTAAGGATTTCTTCTAGCACACCGGTGGTGGAGGATACACAGAGCTGGCAAGCATCACTTTTTACTTAGCTTCCTCCTCTCTCTGTATGCAGATCAATGGTTTCAGTCTATGGCTGAGGGTAATACTGGTGAGAGTCTGATCAGGGAGAAGTCTTTGTACCTCACATTCCAGTGATGTGAGGCTGAGCCTCTCTGTTGGACTCTTTCTGGCCTGCTTTCATGTTCTCAAATGTGATGGCTTGGGCAAGGGTGTTTGCTGATGATTGTACTTGCTTCGGGTGGCTAGGATGTCCTTCCCTCACTGCCTTCTTGGCCTTCAAGTTATTCAATAAACCCCATTTTGACCTAAAGAAATGAAAGTCCTGGCCAGGGAACGTGATCTCTAGCTTTTATAGACTCAGGAATCACAGAGCTGCAGGACACTGCACATCCTTAGCCAGAAGTGAAATTCTGACCTTCCTTACCACTCTGGGCCAGGAAGCAGAGGCTTGAGAGGATTAGGGTATGCAAAACTTCTTTGCTTGAATTTACCAGGAGTAGGTCAGGGTCAAAAATTCCAGTGAGTCAGGAGCTGGGCTGGTGGGGACTGTGCTGAACCTGAGAGCCTAGGTCTCAGCACTCACTCAGCTCCAGCGTGTTTTTGCCATGAAAGAATTTGGGCCCACTATTTCCAGATCCTCCACTTTTCCAAGAGAAGTCAGAAATCCTGGTTTTTACATTAATTGCCAGGTTAAATATGGGGAAACTATATTTAAAATAGAAGTTGGGGGCCAAACCTTCTGTGGGTCAGGTGTGGCCCGTCAGCTCCATTTTCAGTCTACTCAGTAGGTGAAGGGATAAGACAGATTCACTCTGGTTTAATTCTGTTATTTGTTTGAGTTTCCCTTTCTAAAGGTAGAATGCTTCCCAGCAGAAGTCAATAATACTAAGTTAATGAAAAGGAAATTGGTACTAATTGAACAAAACAAGGGGCAAAAGTATAAAGCCTGCTTTATTATATTTTTCACCATACCCTGACTCCATCAAAAGGCTACCTGCTAGCTACATATTCACTAATACCTGCCTTTTTCATTAAGAAAGCATGCTGTCATGCTAAGAGTCCTTACATAAAATAAAATTCCTCTTGTTCATCCCACTTTCTCCTTCTAGAACAATGCCTTTGAATTCATTCATTCAACAAGGCATTTTTTTTAATGTTAGGCATTCTTCTGTGCATTTGCAATACAAATTGGAAAATGCAGGAAGGCCCATACAACTTCTGCCCTCTAATGAAAAACAAAAAATACTGGGTGGCAGGAAAGAATGTTTAGGAATGGAGGTTTTTTTTCTTTTTTTTTTTGTGGAAGATTAGCCCTGAGCTAACATCTGCTGCCAATCCTCCTCTTTTTGCTGAGGAAGACTGGCCCTGAGCTAACATCCATGCCCATCTTCCTCTACTTTATATGTGGGATGCCTACCACAGCATGGCTTGCCAAGCGGTGCCATGTCTGCACTTGGGATCTGAACCGGCAAACCCTGGGCTGCCAAAGCGAAACGTGCACACTTAACCGCTGCGCCACTGGGCCGGCCCCTGGAGGAGTATTTTGATTTAGTGATTACTTTTATTTAGTGGTTAATTGAGCATTATGTTTCTAATTCCCAAAATAAATGACTGACTTCAGCTAATATTAATGGAATAAAAATAATGGAACCTGTCTCTGCAAACTAGTTGTGGGTTCCTTCCTTGATTAAAATTTCAGATAAGATAGGGCAGTTGGTTTTACTAGTTTTGCAGTTTAAAATTCATTGTAATTATTGTTGATATTCAGGTTTCTAGAAAGGGAAAAAAAACCCAAAAGTAAGCCACAGTATTTCTAAATAAAGAAACATTTCAAAACAAGACTTCAGCTAGACTCTCTGGCCAGTGACAGAAGCAATCTCTTCTCCTATATATTTTTCTAAAAGTTCCAGAATCCCACCAGTATTATATCCTGTTTTGTTTGACTGTAAATATTGAGGGCAAAGTACATGTCTGTGGCTCAAATACTCATTGAGTTTGAAGGGCCCATTAGCTGACTCTTCTACACAAGCTGCTTTGATTGGCTGCCAGCTGGCCTTTGTCTTGCTTAGACACATGATATTAAAGGTTGCGGTTCTCATTGGTGCTCTCCTCTTTACAGATCTTAGAAACCAACCATACAGACGAGCCGATGCGGTGAGGAGAAGTGTCAGGCGGCGCTTTGATGATCAGAACTTGCGTTCTGTTAACGGTGCCGAAATAACCATGTGAACCTGAGACCTGCCTGTATGAATGGAGGGTGTGCGTGATTGAAACTGTCCACAGGAAATTTATGTGCTACCATTTAACTGCAGCCTTGAACATAGATAATATATTCTAAGGGCTCAGATTTAGCAAACACATAGGAATTTAAAAATGATGGGCTTTCCTTTCAACCTTTGTTAACAAGTGCCTAAAAGTGGAAGTACCTGCTCAGATTAATCAAAGCAATAGGATTTGATTTGATTAGGTATCTTTTTACACCAGTATGTTATTCAATTTTTTAACCAAAATGTAAATTTCATATTAGATTCATTACCTGCCATTGTGATTGTCCCATGATGGCCCACCCTGGTTTCCTGATAAATTGTAAATAACATGGATGCATCTGCTGTGGGCTTCCTTTGCTGAGATATCTTTTAAGAAATTAATTTTGTGTTTCAGCCATACCCATCAACTTTGTATTTTTAACGGCTTGCAACATGGAAGAAGGAAAAAGCCACATGATAAACTCCTTCTGCCCATAACCAAGCCCCAGAAAAGTACAGACAAGATGCAATTGCAGTGGCACAGGAGAAGTCACTCAACTCTCTCTCTTGTTTCACATTCTCCTGCTTCTGTGCTAGGGTACACTGCCCTGAGAGACATTCACCAGTCTGAATGCAAGGATATGATGGCATACAAATGTTGTATAAGACTTATTTGCAGTACTGTGTTCTTCAGCTAGAGGCAGCTTTTCAAAAATAATGCAAAATGTATTTATTAATTAGCACTAAAATTAACATTTCAGTAATCACTGTTAGGATTTCTGAGGACCATTATGGGTCAATCCTGAGAATATAAATCAGTGCCTTGCCAGCCAGGGAGAAGTCCACTAGCTCTATGAACAAGCATTCAAGATTACTTCCGCTAGCAGCGTAGTGTTAGTAACCTGGCCTTATTTTCCTCTGACAATCGCAAGGTTTTGTTTTGCTGCTGCTTCCTTTTGTAAATTGGAGAAGATATATTTGGCTTCATATATCAAAGCTAAGAAGTTATTTTATTTCTCATTACTTTTTGAGGAACTGCAGTGAAATTGCTCAAGTATTCACATTGGGATTAAGCTTAAAATGCTATGTAATGGGACTGAACAGCCAACTAAGCCACTGTTATTTTTCCTTCCTCTCTGGCACGGCACTTGATCCATTCCAAAGTCAAAAACTGGACTGAAGCTAATTTGTACTTTTCATAATATACATTCTGCTTCTGGCTTACCTTCTTGGTACATTACATCAATATATTAATTGTAAAGTTTATTGTATAGTATTTAACCACTGAATTTCTTATTTTATGTTGTGCTTATGTGAACTCCATGGTGAAGGTCCCATTTTCCTTGATAATGTGTAGTTATATGATCTCTTTTTAAATGTACAGATATTTTGCTATAAAACTGGTGCAGTTTTTTATGGTTTTTACACTTCTCTTTAATTCCCACCTAAGCCTCTGGGTAATATTGTAAATATTGTTTAAAAATGCATCAGCCTATGCTATACAATCTGAATGTTATTTTAACTTATAGTTTTTTTTTAATATATATATTTAACTACAAGGACAGTTTAGGGATCAGTTACATTTCACTTTAGCATACCTATTTACAGAAAGATTACGTTTAAACTGCCACCTGCTAGCACATTTTCTGAAATGTGTAATTGAAAAAGAACATGCCAAGATTTTGTCTTTCTGTTGACTGAACATTCATTTTGATGAAGAAAGCAATTTGACCATGAGATGTAGCACAAGTAGTTGGTCCTTTACCACAAGCAGCTGTTTTCCAAAGCTCAGTGCTGATGAGCATATGTTAAAATAATTGCCTATTTATTAATCTACAGACAGTAATGTTGGCATGTTCTTTTCTGTCTATTAATGGGCCTGCTTCTTAGCAATATTAGAAATGTTTTATAAAAGCAGTTCATGTTACTTTTCTGGTCTTTTCATGGCATATGAGCAAATAAACTATTTACACTACTATCCTGTAATATGTTGTTGCCTTTCCATGGTATATCTCAGGGGTTTTTTACCAGTTTTATGCACACTTTTATCTTCTAGAAATAGATACTGTGTTCCTGCATGAACTCAGAATCTAAATATATTTGGCAAATTTTAAGGAAAAATCCCTCCTTTTACAAACTCTTGATCACTTGCTGTGTGGAACGTAAGAACCAAATAGGTTTTGGTAGTAAGGGCTACATCTCCAAAATTGTACTTAGGAATTGATTCCTTCCAGAGAAATAGTACTCGTTTGGTGAGACACTGCCTGCCCCTAAAGTTGTTTTAATGAAGAGGTGGTAGATATACAGATTGGGTGTGTGTAATCCTGCACCGGACAGCCACCGTTGGTTGGAAAGGTACATACAAGCATGTTGGCCCTGTTGTGCACACACAATGATAATTGTAATGATAACTACAGGTCATCAGAAAAGTTTAGTACATTCTTTGCTATATTCCTTTTAGAGAAGGAAGGAAATCTGTTAATTTATTTTAGAAAACTGTCCCAGTGGCTTAAAAACTTAGGGGGTGTAAATTAGTCATTTAAGGAATTGTTGCAGTAGGTCTTCATTCCCAGTTCAGTGCTCTTTCCACTTCAACAATGTAGTTGAAGCTTTATTTTATAAAGAGGGGGAAAAGTTAGATTCTGCAGTTAGTAGAATCTCTAGTTTGTTCTATACCAGGACAAGTGCCTCATGATAAAGGAAATAAGGTCCTCAATATTATCCCAAAAATTCAGAATGTTTTTAAACCCAAACTACAGCTGTTCAAATGAGGCAGATATGGTTAGGTTTAGAGCATTATATACTAGTCGCATCCATTTTTTTAAAGATGTTTACGAATACCTCAGAATTAAGTCCCCTTGTTCCCCACTCATAATCCTTCAACTAAACATCTAAATCCTAATCCACTAAAATTTACTGCAGTGACACCACAATGAATGCCCAGTAACCTTGCTGACTGAACAACACTGCTCAGCACAGAATGGGACCTGATATCTATCACTGACTCTGCTGGTTCAACATACTGAATTCTGCAGAATTACCTAATTTTACACTAGAAGGTATACTTTCATAATATTAGCTTTATAATTCACATACCTATTAATTTTATTACTTGATAAAACTTCTTAGCCCTCATATATTTCCTAATTTTTATCAGAAATGTCTGCAAAGATGAATATACTGTCAGCTCATACAAAAGGATTAATCTCTTAGTTTTCCATTCCATTTGAAACTAACACCCCATCTATTTCCAAGAAAAAATGTGAAGAAACAAATGCATGAAGTGTCGATATGCTTTTTTTTTTTTTTTTTGCTGAGGAAGATTAGCCCTGAGCTAACATCTGTGCCAATCTTCCTCTATATGTGGGTTGCTGCCACAGCATGGCTGAGGAGTGGTGTAGGTCTGTGCCCGGGATCCAAACCCATGAACCCAGGCTGTCAAAGTGGACTGTGCCAAACTTAACCACTACATCATAGGGCTGGCCCCAATAGACTTTTGTTCTTGATCTAACTTTTTATAGAGAAAAGTATTACACTGAGAAAACAGAGAATATGGGCATCTAGCATCTCACAGCACAGAACTGCTGCATATGAAGGTTGCTTAAAGGAAAAAATAGACACAAATCCAACTTATTTAGTAAAAGATGCCATTTTTTCTAATAAATTATATTTATTTACAAAAGGTCTAATTTTATATAACTATGAGGTTCTTTACATCAGAACAATATATAAACAGAAGTGAAAACCTGGTAATTACACACACAGAAAATAGAAATCTTGTTCCCCCATTACTCACCTTTCAGAACAAGTCTTCAGTTTAGTTGTAGAGGTAGGCAAGAGACCAACACCTACCAAAAAAGTTTGCAGGCAGGACCAAAAAAAGAGATGTTTATAAATAGCATATTTATATAAACCCCAAGGAACAGCATAAAAGAAGGGCATCAAGAAATGGCTCAGTTTGAATCTGATCTGATTAGGCAGCCACTCTTTCAGTCTATGATTGAACACCAGGGTGGGGAGGATAGCCAGTTCCCCTGAAATGCAAATGTCTACCTTACACCTAGGGCAATTGCCATCGAATTAAGAGTAAATTACCAACCACTAACAATGACATAGCCTTGAACTAGATCCTATTGAGTCATACAAGTGATTTTCATATAGCAAGTTTAAAACATAGAAATACGCACTCAAGGACTAGGCCGGGTAGACAGACTAAATAAAACGGAGGACTAGGGGGAGCGTGTAGGTAATCAGAGCATATTCTTCTCACTTCCTACTTCACCCTAAGTCAGCTCCAGTACTTAATGTCACCATCATTCACCCCTTTGTCAGAAGTAGCCTGAAATGATTAGTTCTGAGCTCAGAATTTCAACAGGAATTTTGCTATTGTGTCCATTAGGGCCTTTAAAGAACAACTCTGATCTAGCTAAATGTTAGCTCAAATAAAAGTTACTACTTCTAAACTATTATGATATATTAATTTATGAATATGATATGAAAGGGATGTTTCAGATCATCACAAGGGATTTCCTTTCCTACTCAAAAACTACATGGAAGTTATTTTGTCACTAACGAGTTTTGGACATTTCTGAAGTAACAGTTAAGATAAGGTACAGTCACTAGAACTTACCTTAAGTGCACTTCAATTATGTATGTGGCTTTAGTTGTGGGTTAGTAGAGTTTATTGCAATGCTTTTTCAAGCCCTTTAATATAGATGATGGGTACTATGGATGGTGGATGAGTACATCTGTCAACTAATATTTTACATTCAATAAATACCTACTACGTGCCAGGCACTGCCCACAGGATATACCAGTGAATGAAACACAAATTCCTGCCCCCCAGAAACTTGACCACCATTTAAGTGAAAAAAAAAAAAAACTGAGAAACATAAGAGCAAGGTGAGAATTGATAAGGAAAGTAAGAATTGTGGGACGGGTACATCCCAGTACCAGAACCGTAGAATGAGATTATAAGCCTATTATTATAAGCCTATCAGAACACAGTTCCATTAAAATTACTCATATCATTTTGCTTTTCCTTTATGTAAAATGAGTGCAGTTTTACCTAGAGAATGTAAAAGAATTAAAATTCTACCTGGTATTGAGAGAGATACATCCCCAAGGGAAAAGAAAAACTCTCAGATGTAAGATATAAGCAGTTAACGTGCTTTGCCTCATTTTGCTTTTAGAAATGTTTATAGTTCTTTAGTTTTGTAGTTTACATTTAAATTACATAATCTACTTAAATATCCTAGAAGCTTAAAAAAAAAAAAGACTCACCACTCTTCCTTGTGTACTATTAAGTTAGAAACTGTTCCCTCTCTTAAATAGCATCTAAGCCTTAAAAAAAAATCTTTCTTTATGTAAAGGGCCTACCCCTTTTTGGATGCAAAAATAAAAGTGGCTGCCAAAGTCACTCAGTTGACCATTAACACTGTAAGAAAACCAGGATCATCTAGGCAAATGCTTCTTAACACAGGATGCAGGCCCTTTGGTAACTGAATGAAAGCTATGGACCTTCTTTCCAGAAAAATATGCAGATTTTCAGGGGTTTTACAGTTTCCTCATTTTACTACTGTGAATTAAGATTGCCTTACTCGAGGCCAATCCTTTTCATTTTATAGTTGTATAAAACACCCAATTAGTAAAAGTCTAAAGATGAAATAGTTGTGGTACTTTGATCATTTTCAAATTTACCGGGAGACATAAAAAGTACTTTTGTATTCTTCTTACTTGATTGTTTATACAAATCCAATTTTCCCACATAGGAATTATGGATCGGGAGAAAACAACATCAAATACTTGAGCTTCTTATTTTGACTACTAAGTATATTAAATTTATTAGTGAATTTAATCCAATAACTCAATATTAATGATGAGGGAAGGTAAACTCTCAACATTTATCCAAGAGTCTAAGGCTCAACTGAAAAGTATAAATTCTCCTTATCTGAAAATAAACATGCTTTCCTGTTTAAATACATTTGTTTAAGCTCTGTTCAAACTCTTGTCTGCTCAACTCTAATAGAACTAATATTCTAAAACATTTCAGCTTTTACCAGACTGATGATTTAGAAACCTAATCTAATAGGGTAAAAGTATTCATGTAGAACTCCTGCTTTCACAAAATTTCCCTATCACCTGTACCTTCAGACTGTACAGTATCTTTCTGACAACTAAATCTCATTTGATGGGATTATCAGAGGTAGACAAAGATTACAGTCGCTTCAATTACATCTTTTATAACAAGAATGCTGTATTTTGAGTTGCAAATTGTTCACTGGTTTCTAGGTCTAATAATTTTCATGGGTCAAATACAGGGAAACTTGAATTTGTATTGTCTTGTAAGGATATCAAGTTGTGAGAAGCCAGTATCTCTATAAGAAATACAGAAATCTATTTTGAGGACATTCTAAAACACATCAATAGCTTTTTATTTAAATAGAAAAATCAAAACTTTAAAGTTGTACTTAAAAAATTATCATTCATGGAAGTAATTAAAACAAAGTTTTACAGCTTCTAAATTCTCTCGTGAAAACATCACTACTATTTCTGCCAGTATCATATGCATAAAGATTGTACCACTGACTTCTGTGTCAAGTGTTTGACATGATTAGCAATATTAACGATCATTACAATGGGACCTCTGAAATTAAGTCTAGGCAACTCCACGTTGCCAAAGTTGTTCTATGTTTTGGTTCTAATGTACAATAGGAGACTAACCTCCAGCAAGCAACTTGATTACTTCATATTTTCTAAAGATAGTGATTCTCACCTTCTACAAAGTCCTGTCCTATTTCACAGCAGAAAAATGAGCTGGCAGAGAGAAGTTCAGAAACAATCAACCCCCCAGTCCCATTTTGAGACTTGCAACAGTGGCTGCTACATTTAATTGAAATACAGGGAGCAGGGATGAGAAAGAGTCGTCCTGGTCAGTCCCACTTTCAAATTAATCAGGATAGTGAAGGAAAAATAAAATGAACTTTCTGTTCTTCTAAATCCCAACTTGAAATGAGATCGCTCAAAGTGTCCAAAATAAAAAAAAATGCATAAGATAATACCAAAGACTATATGCTAAAATTTACTTTAAAAAATCTCCTGCATTGAAGAAAAAATAGTATAAATTACATTACCAACTCTCAAAAGTTAGCATATCAGGAGTATTCTAGCTTCAAATCATTGCCTCTCTAAAGAATTCTGTAGGAAATTCATAGATCAAAAACGAATATAGGGGCCTCAAATGCACTGATTCATAATATTCTTAAATATTCAAAAAGGAAAATAACCTAGCTATGTGGGTAAGATGAAGCAAAATTCCAGGGACTTAGTATCTTTAAGTGGTCGTACAATTTTTTTTTAGAGCTGAGCAGTTTAAGTAGAAATAAATACTAGTACACGCTAGAAGAGAAGGTTTAATAATTGATAAAAATGTACAAAAATATTCAAATCAGAAATGCTTTAGAATGTGTACCACGAAGTCAATACTTCTCAGTGAGTAGGGAAGGTAAAAGACTTCCTCAATGAAAAAAAAAGCAAGAGAAAGATCGAATTTTTTTTTAAAAAAAGACAACTGTTAAAGAAAATGTTTAAAGTCAACATTGATTTTTGTTTTAGACAAGGATATTGCAACTATCACTTAACGTTTGGTGGCACATTCTTTAGTAGGTCCTTAAGGCAATATATTTAAACTAATTTACAATTTGATTTGATGTTAACTTTTTAAACATCACCTCAAAATAATGCCCTCACAATAGCCTTTTTAAAATGTAATCGGATGTTTCATAAAAAATAATGGTGGCTTTATTATAGTAGTGCTTGTTAACACCACTATAGTTAAGGGTCTACCAGGTTTCCATTAAGAACACCTATTTCTGAGTTCACCATAAAAGATCATATCGGCTTTAACCAGTTGGGTAGTGCACAAAAAACCAGTTTTATCAGTTGCTGGTGCTTTGTTTTGTACTACTAGATATCAAAAAAATTTTCATTATATCTTCAAAATCCAACTTCTATAAAGTAAATCAAATCATCTCATGACTTAGACTTTAGAACAAAGTAGAGACATCTGCAGTTATCAGTAAATTGCCACCTTTAATCCATCCTGCAGTGCCCTCTGAAAGGGTCACAGAAAGACAGTTATGACCGTATGAAAATATGATTCTTGATACAGAATCAAAAGTTATTTTCAATTTCCTTTGCTTTTATAAAGTCCACAATAACAATACTTAAATGCACTTTTTTTTTTCTGTGATATAATTAAAACCCAGTGTTATTTCAATTGAACTTAAAATAGAGTCCCTGGTCTGAATTAGACTTTAAATCATACTGTAAACATATATTTGGTATAATTTATTGATCATCATCCAGTTGCTCCAACAGGGTCCTTCTGCGCTTTTCCAATTCTCCTTCACTCAGTTCACTGCCAGAAGTATCCCAATTACCCTGAAAAGACATAGAATACAATTATATTTGATGTCAAAAGGTTACATAGTAATGAACCTTTGAAAAATGATCCAAAATCTATATTGAGTCTCATCCACAGAAACAAGCACATCACAGGGTTTAAAGACTGACCTCTTTCCCAAAAGCCTATCAATGTGTTGCTAACTAAGGACTCCTTGGTTATATTAGGGGAGACACTTAACTCAGAAGGAGGTTTTTACATGGTGCTACTTTCACTTTACATTAATATGTAAATCAGGGAGAACGGTTCATTCCAGTTTCTTTTCCTTCCTCTTACACAACTGAATATAAAACCTCTTGTTTCCATTTAATGGAAGCTGGGTATTCATTTCCCAGGCACTATCTCCTTGCTGATTTTGCACAGATTCTAGGTTGTCCTCTTAAGTGTTTCGTATTACAGAAAAGCATTATGCTTTAAGCATACTGTTGTGCCCAGATAAACAAACATTTAAGGTTTATGAAAAGGACAAGACTTACGCTGAAAAAAAAACCCTCGAAAAATAAAAGTAATACTGCACTATCTATGAGAAACAACCTTTGAAAAATGGATAGTTCGCCTAACCTCCCTCCCTTCAGAGGTTTCATTTAACCTACTGTAAGGAAGAAACTGCTAAGCTGCTAATAAGTATAGAGAAAATATTCATTCTTCACCATGGATGTGCATCAGACTCACCAGTGCAGTTTTAAAAAAAAGCTATACCAACTGAATCAGAATATCCAAATGGAGCATTAGGGCTTATCTACACAGTTTAAACTCTCCACTGGTGATTCAGAGGCATTACCCTTGCTAAGCCCACAGCATTTGTGGAAGGAATGGCAAGGCTAAGGCAGCTAGGGTTATTGTGTTCTGTCATTCATAAATATATATATACACACACACACACACACACGTATATGGGAATCTAAGAACTAATTATGTAATTTGATATTAAAATATTTGGCTTGTAGCATCTACCTATTTGTCCTCACTTCTTCCCCTCAATGCTCATTTCTAATGCTACTTTTTTTTTGGTGAGGAAGACTGTTCTGGAGCTAAGATCCATGCCAATCTTTCCAATCTTCTTTTTGCTTGAGGAAGAGTATCCCTGAGCTAACATCTATGCCAATCTTCCTCTATTTTTTTCTATGTAGGACGCTGCCACAGCATGGTTTGATGAGCAGTGTGTAGGTCCACGCCTGGGATCCAAACCCAGGAACCCTGGGCCGCTGAAGCAGAGTGCGTGAACTTAACCACCACACCACCGGGCAGGCCCTGGAATGCTTCCTTTTGAAACTGGATTTAGTAACCATGACAACTGTGGACATCTAGAGGGAGAATTCCTGATTTGAGTCTCCTAAATGTTATATTCCTTAAAAAATTAGGTAGAAAATGTCTAGTGGCACTTCTTAGTGAGAATGTACAAAGCAGAAGACCATATCTTTTCTTAGTGGGTTAAAACAATAGTTACGGAATGCTGTTATTTTTTTAAGGAATATAAAATTTAGGACACTCAAATCGGGTCATTCATGACCACATAAGTTAAAAAACTATTTTGTGTGAAAGGTAGTTAACTGAATTTTCACTGTTTTCTTCAATGGCAGCAGACCTGAAAAAGGTCTATTCTTTAAACACCATCATAGTTTAACCACAGTATCTATTCTTGTATTTTGAAAATACAGGTATGACAGAATTCTAAATACTTACAGAATCCTTTCCAGTCTTTTTCTTAGGTGATTTGTGTTTTGATTCTGATCTTTGTCTAGTTCTGTCTTTTTCACTTTCCCGGTCTTTTTCTTTTTTATCCTTCTCCCGTTCAGCATCTGACTCCGGAGAGTCCTGTATAAATAAAAAATGTTAGGATTTTGATGAAGACACCATTCTATTTTTAAAAATCCTTATATAACTAATATTTAAGACCATTCACATAAAACAGGGTATGTGATCTCAGAGTGGTGAAATCTGAATTGTTAACATCAAGGATTCTTAACATTTCCAAGATTCATGGGAGGGAGATGGTCTTTCCTACAGGAAAGATGACATTCTAATAGGGTAACATGCCACTAAAAGAGCTTCATTAAATTAGGGACAAAGGTACACTTAAGATTGGATTATATCTATTATGTAAATATAGATAGATACTACATTTTCCACCAACCAAGTAAGATACTGATTTATGTGGATATGTATAATAGGATGCTGAGATCAGCTTAATCACATATTACGTTGACAGCTGTATAATAAAATTCTTTCCTCAAAATTGCTACCAAGAAGCAGGAATTACCTAAAATGTAATGCCTGTGCCTAAATAAACAGTCCTTTATTAGATATGCACAAATCCAAGTGAGTAGCATGAAAAAGTCTCATTCAACATGTTTGTGGTGACACCCAGGCCCTTACATTTTGAAAAATCTCCTTAGGTGTTATCTTGATGTGTACCTAAGATTAAGAACTAAGAGTGGAGGAGGGAGTTGTTTAAACATTTAAACTTTTGGTTCTCAAAAACAGTTGTATATATATATATATGTACATACATACGCATGTGTGGGTCTTTCTCTAAGATTACTTTAAAAAAAAAAAAAAAAAAGGAAATCTTTTTTTTTTTTTAAACTTCACCAAAAGATTTCAATGGAAGATTAAGGTGAAGAACAGCTATAAAACTCCTGAGTTTAGGTGCCCATCTGAACTGTGCTGGACTACATAGGACTAGATAGAAAAAGGTTCTACTGCCATTGAGGAAGTTGAGGGCAGAAGCCTAAAAACAGGGTAAAAAGTATAAGCTTGCTTACAGATTTATGTCTCCTCTTCTTGCTTTTCTTCTTATGTTTTTTTGACTTCTTATAGCTTCTCTCTATGTAGCATGAAAAGAAACAAAGCGTCAGAATGTGAGGATATCCAAGTGTCAATGATTTTAATCAAGTTAAAAGATAGGCTTACCAGACTCAGCACTAGAAGAATGTTCTGAAGCAGATCGGGACTCTGATCGCTGCCTTTTTTTCTTTGAATGGCTGTCATCATCATCTGAATCTGACCCCTAAAACAACAGAAATAATTTCATTCACAATGATGCTAACAAACATATGTTACACCTCAATACACCTATGATGCCATCCAATAAACTTCCTTACCGATCGAGAGCGGGAACGTTTCCTGTGATGTTTTTTAGATTTTTTAGAATGTTTCTTGTTCTTTGAATGATGATGTTGACATTCGTGCTACAAGGGCAAAGGAAAAAATTTCAAAAGTTCACATTTACTTTAAACAGCAGATCATAATTTTTAAAAGCTATACAAATAATTTCTTAAAGTAAAATTCCATTCATTTTGCATATTTAGGATGTACTCCCTTGAAACTGTGCAAAGAATTAACATCTCTTAAAATGCTTTCTTCTGTTCCTTCTTAACCATCCTGTATCTCCTCATTTAGACTCTCAACAATGTAAAAATGTATTAATAAAAAAGTACTTTTTATAGGAATGATAATGATGTGTGCTAGTAGGGATACTGATAACTCTCCAGAAAGGTATAATCTGCACAACAGTCACAGTGCTTTCAAAAACAGTGAAATACAATTACATTCAGACACAGTTTTTCCGATGAATCTGGCTTTGGCCAGCGAACTAGGCCCACTAAGAAGATAAAGAGCTACCTTAGAGCCATCCTTGAACTAAGATAAACGAGGCTAGTCTCAGAATAAATGCAAAATCTACTCCTTTATTTTTTTTTTAATTCTCTTCCTAATCAAACTTAAGACACTGGAAGGCAATCTACCTCTAACCTCACATGAAATCAAAGAGGAAAAGCTGTCTCTGTGGATTTTAACTCTTTCATTAAAACAATTATCAGGCTGGTAGAAAAAGGTAAATGATGCAGAAAGCTCCTTACCCCTAACACAGCTACGGTTCTGAAAATAAATTCTGATTCAGTTTACTTAGTGGAAATGGAAAATCTGGCTCAGAAGGACTCTCATTCTTTCTATTTCAAGGCCCAAGACTATTGGGATTCAAAACCTACTCTAATGTGTTCAGCCCTTCCCTATGCTACCATCTTAAGCTCCACTTCTAACTTGACCACTTTACCCCCAGTAGAGATCGTGAAAGAATCTTGTTGGAGATTCTTGAATTGAGGGAAAATGTTAAACACTAACTAGAGCAGAGCTTCTCAAAATTAAATACACACTCTACTGCCCGAGAATCTTGTTAAAATGATGATTCTGATGCAGGACGTTTGTCGGCAGGGCCTGAGGTTCTGCGTTTCTAACATGTTCCCAGGTAATGCAGATGTTGCTGGTCTAAAACACACTTTGAGTAGAAAAGATCTTAGAGGCCAACAGGACTAGATCCAGAGGCAGCTGGGAAACGAAATAGGGTACACGTAGGTATATATTAACAGAGCAAACTGCTATCAACAATGATATTCATCAAGAACAGTAAATCCAATGAAAGCATCAACGGTCAATTAAGTGACCTGCTATGCCCAATGACCATGCAACACTATATTAAGTATAAGTATGTGCCAGCTTTTAGCTGGTTTTAACGTATCAGTTCATCTATAACTGGAATGGAAGTATAGCATACTTGTTAAAAGCGTGAACCTTAGAGTCAAACAGCCTTGGTTTGCAAAGTACTTTATTTCTCTTTGCCTCAGTTTGCTCATCTGTAATTGCACAGCGTTGTTGTAAGGATTAAGTTCACATATGTAATACTTGTAAAACAATTAGAACAGTGCCTGGCCCAAATATTAGTAATCAATAATTACTGGTCAATTTAGCATATTCACCACTTACAACAAATGTCTACCTGAAATCCTTATCAAAATACCCTTATTCAGCTAATGGAGTAATTTGTAATTTTATCATTACTTGTTTTAACAAAAATTTACTACTTACTCTATTATTTTTCAGAACCCCCCTGAGCTTTCAATACATCTAATGTAGTGTAATATTTGAAACATGTGCTTAAAACCTGTTTTCTATCTACTTTACAGGATTTTAAGTTTTCTTTAGGTTTACTAGTTAGTCCATGTGGCTGTTAAATTGCTGCATATCTAAAACACCATAAAAATATGTAACAAATTATGAACAGTCTCCACAAACAAATCTTTATGTTCCCATACAAGCTTAGTTTGTTTCACTTAAGAGCAGTTTCTATAGAAAAATTAATTCCCTAACCATCCCAGGTAACTACATTTGTATAAAAGGAGTGTAATTTAAGAAACATACTTTGATCATTCTAAATTCTTCAAATTTTATATTTTATATTTCTACCAGTTATGAGAATACTAAAATTACCTCAAGCACATGCATAAAATCTTTAAATATTCGTTTTCTTTCAGACTCCAGAGTTATGTCCTCAAACGCTGGCTCTTTTACAAATCTCTCCCGGATCTGAAAAATTCAGATATGGAATAAATTCATGAATACCAAGAGAAGTGTGCCAATATGACTAAAAGAAATCATAACAGCAAGTGAAAACTGTGACAGCCTCGTCCTCTCAAGTCTCTTGTTTCCTTTTCTCTAAAGTCCAAACCATTTTTAAAAATATTCCTAAACGCAGAGTCACAGCTGACTTTATACTTTTAATATATGTAATATCCTTTCAATATATGTAATATACTCTACAAATAACCTTAGCTTGTTTTTGTGGCTCTAAAATGGGAAAGGAATTAAAAATATTTTTATCTTCACTTGTAAAGGAAACAGTTCATTAGAAAAATTTTACAAGTATACATACATCTTCCCACACAGCATCCAATTCTATTGGAGGAGTAGCTTGTTTCAACATACTCTTAAATGCAGATTCTTTTCGCTTCATCTTCCGAGCCTCCTCTTTTTCTCTTTCACGTTCACGGGCTTCTGCCTTTTCTAGTAACTTTTAGAAAATCACATTTAATCAGTTATAATAGAACAATTATAATGTTAGCTGAAACAATTCATTATTCTTAATTTAAGTACTCTCCTATCATTTATAAATTAAGGGCCAATTTATAACACCAGTTAATTTGAGCAAAAAAAGCTTAACATCAGCCTATCATCTAAATACATTTTATCTTACCTGGAAAGACTGTCTACTAGTATGTAAAATCCTACTCATATTCCTTTATTTCAGTAGCCTACAACTTAAGTACTTTTGGCTGAATATATTAAAAACTGTACTATTAAACTAGTTGTTTATAATTAAAGATGATAACTTACACTATTGAAAGCCAACTTAATATTTCCAGCATCTAATGTGGTTGATCTTTTAGTTGAACTAATTATTGCCACAAAATCTTCAAAAGTGGTATTTACTTCAACTACAAATCCTTTATCCTAAAAAACAGAATTCTTGTTAATATTAATAACATAAATCAAAGGAGCACAGTATCAGTTTCTAAAATACACTATAGATTTAACAGTTAACAACAGTAAGTATACTACTTACCTTTAGAATGTCTTTTATTATTTTCTTCTCATCATGGTAACGTGCTTTAAGATCCTCAACATAAAACTTGAAAAGGTCAAGTGCAGTTGATCCTAATGAAAAAACTAAAGAAGTCAAAAGCTAGCTCTAACCAAAGAGCTGCAATTACTTTTTGTTTATAAAACAAAATAAAGCACCCCCCATTCCCCAACATAACCACCTTCCCCTCTGGCCCATTCCAACTACTATCATAACTAAATTAGGAAAGAAAAGAATCTCACCCGGCTGACCAAGCATATTAGTAAATCTAATGTCAGAACTAATTGTTGGATACAATTCCATCCAAGACGACATAGAATGCAGTTGTCCATGTTCATGCAGTTCATCTAAAAATATCTGGGGGGAAAAGAAAACTACATTATAACTTAAAAGTTTTTTTTTTTTTTTTTTTTTAAAGATTTTATTTTTTCCTTTTTCTCCCCAAAGCCCCCCCGGTACATAGTTGTGTATTCTTCGTTGTGGGTTCTTCTAGTTGTGGCATGTGGGACGCTGCCTCAGCGTGGTCTGATGAGCAGTGCCATGTCCGCGCCCAGGATTCGAACTAACGAAACACTGGGCCGCCTGCAGCGGAGCGCGCGAACTTAACCACTCGGCCACGGGGCCAGCCCCTCGTAATTTTACTTTTTAAAGATCACCAGATGACTCTGATGGAAATTCAGGTTTGAAAACTATTATGCTAAAATTGCACGGTTCTTACTCTCTTATTTACTAACCCTATCTTGGGGAAAGGGAGAGGAGCCTAGTCTTTTACATTATGGAAATGAAGCTGCTTCAAAGATTGCTGAGCTTGGTATTTCTCCCTCCCTTAGAGGAAAGGTTCCCAACCGTGGCACTAATGACATCTTGGACCACTTAACTCTTTTTTTTGTGGGGGGTGCATTGGGGGCGTGGGAGTGGGGGGCGGGGCGGGGGGGAGTTGTCCTGTGCATTGTAAGATTTTTTAGCAGCACCTCTGGCCTCTCCTCAACCAAATGTCAGTAGCACCTTTCCTTGCAAATCATGACCATCAACAATAAACAAAATTGATAGTTGAATACCACTCACTGCCTCAGAGCCAATTCAATAATATTTCTTTTCCTCATCTCCTTCTTTCTTTTTGTCTCCTTCTATTTACCTTTAAACTATTTGGTCACCCTAACTTCCCCTACCATGCCAAAAGTAACTAAACACCTTAAATGCTACACCTAACCATATTTTTTCAGTCTCATCAAGACTCTCAACATTTTTTCTACTTTTGGTATGTTATTCTATCTCAGTGGTTCCTCAAAGAATCATTTGAAGGACAGGTAAAAACCAGATTATTGGGCTCCACCCCAGAATTTGATTCTTATTAGAAATGCAGATTTTCAGAACTCACCCCAGATCTACTGAATCAAATCTAGAGGTGAGGCTCAACAATATGTGGTTTTAAGAATCCTCCGAACGATCGTTTGGGAAACCAGTAAGATAAAGGACCCATCAAGAGTAGCAAATGTTAAGTTTTTATGCAATGAGGACTGAAATAACGCTATTGGCTATGGCATTTAAGATGGTTAGGGACCTTTGGCATGGTAAGGAGAGTGTTTTGTTTTTTTTGTGTGTGAGGAAGACTGGCCTGGCGCTAACATCCATTGCCAATCTTCCTCTTTTTGCTTGAAAAAGATTGTTGCTAACATCTATGCCAATCTTCCTCCATTCTATGTGAGATGCCGCCAGTGTGGCCTGATGAGTGGTGCTAGGTCCGTGCCCAGGATCCAAACCTGTGAACCCCAGGCCACTGAAGCAGAGGGTGCAAACTTAACCACTATGCCACTCAGCTGGCCCCAAGAGAGTGTTTTTTAAAAGCTCTCTAAGTGATTCTGATGCACACTAAGTTTTGAGAACCAGTGCCTTAGGGGATGGCAATGTGCTCTACCTTGGACCAACCAGCTGTTACTACTTCAAGAAATAAAACTCTTATTTAAGCCACTGTAACTTAGCATTTATCTTAATACGGTTTTTAATGGTGGAGCCTCTGTAATTAAGACTGCATAGATTTAAATTCTGGCTCCACTATTCAGTAGGTGATTTGGGCAAGTCACTTCACCTCTTCAGAGAGCCCATTTCCTTATCTACATAAACGGACATAACAAAAATAGTACCTACTCTAACAAGGCTGTCACAGAAATTGAGAGATTATAAATTTAAAATGTATAGCGGAAAGCAATCAATTAACACTAACTGCTATTATTATAATTACTATGGAAATGTGCAATCTGGTGAAATATAAAATGCAAAAATTCACTGCTCCAAGATATTCTCCATAACTCAGAGAATAAAAGTAATACTTGGAGGTGAAAATGAGCCACTAGCCTATACAGAAAATAGGTAATTTCAACGCTTGTGTATAATGTTTAAGAATTATGGCCCATCCCCAAACTATGCCACAGCATTCCCTACAGTTCTCTAGAGCTTAAAAAATCAACTAGTACTAATGACTCATCACACATAGTTTAAGTCTTTCCTCATGCTATTCCTCTTTCCCGAGTGACACCGTATCTATCAGTGCTCACCTTAAATACCAAATCTGCTACAGCCTTCTATGTTCCCCCAGCCTAAAATGGCTGCTCTCCTTGAGTGGATTCATAGCTAATTGCAGAACTTGAGTCAAATGTGTACAGATTCTCCACAAAGCAGAAGTTAATGATCTGGGATCAGGTGTCTCAAAATTGTTTATATCCTTGTTCAAGCTCATTAACCATAATATAAAATTAAGGTAAAAAAGATATTTTCTTATTACCTGAAAAGATTCTCTATTTTTACGCTGTCGTCTCCTTTCTCTCAGCAAACTCTTCTGTTTTTCTTCTTCTTCCTCCTTTTCTAAAGCCCGAATGTGTTCTTCAAAGCAAATTAATGCATCTTCTTTATCCATGTCTAGTTTTTTTCAAAGAAAATTAGAACGTCAAATATCAGTAAGGAAAGCAGTTTAATTATTTACATTAACTCCCTACAAATTTCAACTTCACCTCTCCAAAATACTTGTATTTAAACTCAAATATGACTTGTAATCATCTAAATAAGAAACATTTAAGGAAAATTACAAGATCTCATTAAATATAAGATACCCTGAATAAGAGGATAAAACAAAGACCATGCACATGATACAATTAATGAAAATAAAATTGTTATGACAAAATTTGTCTGCAATATCTGAATTACTCAAGATTTTCAAAGTATAGAATTCTAGGCCCTATCCCAAATCTACTGCAGCATGGCATTCAGAGGGATAATCAAGAAAGCTATAATTTAAAAAACAACTAGGTAGGTTAGAAAAAGACCAAAGTTGGGGAAGCTTAATGTAAGATAATGCTAAAACATTTTTTGCTTTTTGCAAATCTAAAGCCATTACCTCAAGAAGACAGTGTGAGTAAAATCTGGTAATTAATTAGGTTCTTACCAAGTCCTATAAATGGCAAAGGACAATTTCAAGTTTGACCTAGGATAAACATATTTCAAGGATTATCTGATAAGGCGAACTTTAGAGTTTTGGAAAAATATTATGTCCTGAATCAGAAAACTTAATTCAAAAGAAATATTCTTTTTGGAAACAAACAAAAACATTTTTTCAGAAAGGGGCAAACAATTTTGTAAAATTCACTTAGTGATCTCACAGAAAAAGTGAGAATTTCTTTGCTGCTGGACAGCTTTTTAGAAATTGTTTCTCCCATTTAGCCATTATTCTTACTCTGTAGTTCCTCATCTTCTGCAAAAGTTGGATTATCCATCAGATACTGCTGGGCTTCAGACCAAGTAGTAGAGTATGTTACGTTAGCCATGTTGTCAAGTATGTTTTTTAAGGCTTCCCAATTTCTCTTTCGCAACTGCTTTGCTTGTTCCTAAATCAAAAGTATGAACACATGTTTTGAAGTTCAAAGAGAATATAATATTGAAGTGCAATTAGTGAGGGTTTCTTTACATTCTAACTGATGACCAAATTTCAGATGTTACCTATTTACTTTAAATATCAACACTATTTACCTTTCCAGTGCTCTTGCCTAACTACTTGGTTTGGTACTTACCTTTAATTTCTTCACTTCTCCTCTAAACCTGGAATCTGGAAACCAAGCCCCTCCCCAACGCCCCCACCTCCATAATCTCTCTTCCTATAACTATGCATTATATAGACACGGTGTAAAACTAAGGTTACTGGAGACAAATCACACAATGGGTAAATGCTAAGGTTGTCAACCACTTGCAGCTATGTTAAAATTCTTGTTAATAATGTTTTTATAAATCTCTTGCAGACTGGATAATATACAACTTAGTGCATAATAAAATAGACATGAGCAAAAGAAGTGTTTTAAAACACTATGCTACAAGTACATTTTAGTGGAAACAATTACACATTACTGCCCTTTTTGTAAAAGAATCATAAATAGATGCATATGAGCAAAACTACTGAGTACTTTTTAAACCTAATTAGCTAAAAAAGTATCTTTCAAAGTGGGCATAAAACAGCCAATTAATGATAATTCAAGTAACAGCTGGATAAATCTGTACCTGTTATATCCACATCAATACTTACTGTAGGAGCTAACCACTTTTAAACCTAACTTCTAATAACCAGATCTGTGCCACATAAACTGGATAAACTAACCAACAGAAATGGACATGTTATAAGGTAACTCCTAATGAGAATGAAGAAACGTCTTGTTTTATCTATAAATACCAATAACTACGACTGAATAATACCTTTTCTTTTTTTGAAAGAAAGAATAAAACATCTTCATAGATTTCAAGACGATCACGTTCCGATATTGCATTCCAGACTTCCATCTCTCCAAACATTTGCTCTGCTTTTCTATTTGTTAAAAAAATTAAATGTTACTCTATATTATACAATAAAAGTGAATTTGAAGCCATTTTAATTTTATACTAAATTTAAAACCACCAAATGAACAATTTTTCCACTCTTAAGTTCATAACTAAGTATTATAAAGGAAACTTTTTGCATAGTTAAGAAAAAGAAAACAACAGCTTAGGCCTCCATTTCTCCTTAAGAGATAGAGGAGATAATTCCAACTTAGCAATGTTTTGCAGTCAAGACTATCTCTATTCCCACGGTAGCTACAGAGATTACGAAACTGCCCATGAACTAAATTATAGCCTTCAAAAAGTTGTCAGAAATTTGGGTAAGACTGAAAATAGGACAACTTAAAGAAATAACGAAGAGTCCTTCACTAAGACTCTTCTGGAAGAGTGAGGAAAATCAAGAAAGCACACAGGGAAAATGAACTTAATAGCTTATTGGAAAAATGTTAATACTAATTACCCATAATTTTAAATAATAAAGCACTCTAAAAATGAAGAATGCTATATAAATGCCAAGTTTTCAAAATGCTATACTTAATGAAAATACCTCTTTCTATTCCACAAATATCAAAAATTTCAATCCTTATATTAGCTAGACAGTAGTCAAGCTTTGACTACTAAATCTCTCTCCTTTTTGTTCTAGTCCCTAATTAATAACTCAATAAGTCTATAAGTTAAATTCCACATTTAATACTGATTTATCTTGTACCTTATGAAACTGCTACAGTCACAATCATTTAGTTTTATTTAATAAGCATCTACTTTGGGTTAGTTACTGCACTTGGCAAAGTCTGACACAGTAACAGTGCGGTAAATATACACCATGCACCACTAAAAATCTTACTTGTATCTGGTTGTGGAAGTCATTTTCTCATGGTTTTCAAGAAAACGCTGAAAGGATTCCTTAGCCTCTTTGTATTTTGATCTTGCTTCTTCTTTTTCTTCTTTCTCTGTCTGGACTTTATAAGCATTAAAGGCCTGCTTTTTTTCACTCAACTTTGCTAAAGCACTAAACAATAGAAAAATACCATACAAGAGTAAATGAAGGCAGGATGATCAAATGTTAGTGATTTGAAAAACAATACAATTGACTTCATTCACAAATTAAGAAAATTTCAGCCAGATATTAAAGATAAATGATTACAGAAAATAATTTCTACTTCAAAAATAATTCTAATTTCATCCGTAGCAGAGCGCTCAAATTATATCACAAACTTTTTGGCTTTTTTGGTTCACACACATAAAACAACTCTATTATTATTCAAAATAACAGAAGACAATGGGAATGAAAAGTTATACTATTTAACAGTTTTGAATTTGCTAGGCTTGCTATGCTCAAAGTGAAAAGTAAATTAAAAAAAATCACAGTATTACCTGTAGCGTGGATCATTAATGATCATTTTCATAGCTTGCTCCCATGAAGCATTGGATGGTACCCGCTGAAAATCATTTAATAAAAAAAATCAAAATTTCGCAAAAATATAGTTAAGTCATACAACACGAAACACAGTATAATACTCACTGCAAACATCAAGTACTTCCCTTTGCAGGAGTTTGAAAAAAGGTCTAAAAAAATAATTTCTTATTGAAGCAAAGCAAATCTGTGTAATATACCTATAGACTAAAAAGGAAACTTAAACTCAGTTCAAACAGAGCACAAATACTTTTTCTTAAGACTACTGATTAAAAGATAAACAATTTTTATTAACAAAAAATCTTAAATACTTAGGTGGAATGTACTATGTAGTACCTTGTACCCAACAGTTTTTTTGTGTTCAAAGTCAGTCTTAGAAAGTGTTCTTCAAAAAAAAAAAAAAAAGACATTTAGTGCATTTTCAGTTTATGAAATTAGTATTTTCAATAAAGGCTTCAAGGTACTGATTGCATTAAAGAGTTAAAGAGTAACTTAATTTACTAGACAATTATATATTTATATACAGTATATATTTACTTATATGTTATATAAAAATCAGCAATATAAATACCTTTTCTTTCAATAATTCTTTAAATGCTTGCTTTGCCTCCTCCTTTGTATTCCAAGTGTACGTTTTCTTTGCTGGTTGGCTTTCCTCCTCTTCTTTTTTGGGAGTAAAACTAGAAAGAAATTTAAACGTTTTTTATAATTTAAGTAAACATTTGCTTCATTTAAAAAAATGCTTTATTATTTAAATGTTTGATGTTGAGCCAAAATTTGGCAATTTTAGAATAAACTGTCTCCTATATGAACCCTACACACTTACCTGAACATAGAACACTAAACTAAAACACTAGTTCCACTAGTCCACAACTTAACACTTTTAAATGGCTTATAAAACTTATTCAATGCCTTCCTTTTAGTGCCTTAATGATCGAGGATTTGGGCAAATGTGCATAAATATGAAAAAGATGTAGAGGGGCCAGCCCAGTGGCATAGTGGTTGGGTTCATGCACTGTGCTTGGGTGGCCTGGGGTTTGCAGGTTTGGATCCTGGGTGCGGACCTACATGTGGCTCATCAAACCACACTGTGGTGGTGTCCAACATACAGAGTGGAGGAGGACTAGCACAGATGTTGGCTGGACGACAATCTTCCTCAAGCAAAAAGAAGACTGGCAAGAGATGTTAGCTCAAGGCCAATCTTCCTCACCAAAAAAAAAAAAAAAAAAAGAAGATGTAGAGATCAATCTAAATCAAGGTTGGCAAACTATAACCCATGGTCCAAATTGAGCCTGCTGTTTCTGTACACACAGCTTTACTGGAACACGGCCATGCTCATGAGTTTACATATTGTTTATGGCTGACTGTGTGCTACACAGCAGAAGTGAGTCACTGTAACAGACTTTATGACCCATAAAACCAAAAGTATTTACTCATGGCAGTTTACAAAAAAGTTTGCCAAACAGTGATGTCAAACAAAAAAAAATCAACATATCCAAGATTTATCAACTGAACATGTTTGTGGGTCTTCATGAAATGAAAAACTTGTATAATACTGACATTTCTTCCTATATAAAAAGAAAAGAATGCAGAAAAAACAAAAACAAAAGAAACTAAGTCAAGTCTAAGCAGAATTCTGGAGTACTCATTATGAATGCTGGAGTACATATTCATAAAAAAATAAAAATATATTCACACCCTCTGAATGAAGTAACCTTATTTTGGGAAATTTATTTAAAAATGTCAAAAATATTGTAAAGAGCCTAGTCAAAAGTTAACAGTTGTAAATGATCTGTATTACAGTAATTAAAACAATGTTATTCCAAAAGCTTAAATGTCTATCAGTAAAAGAACACTTAAATTTATATATATGTAAATAATAATTAATAGGCCATCACTCAAAATGATGAAGTATGTATCTCTATCGATGTGGAAGATGTCTCTTATATTTTTAAAATATGTCTGCACAAATTTTAAATAAATAGAAAAAAGGCAGAAGGATATAAGTAAAATACTAACTTTTTTAAACTTCTAAACACCAGAAAAAATTAAAGCTATTTCCCCTTTGGGAATATACATAAGAAAAATAAGCAAAAGAATATTTACAAAAAGGGGTAAGAAGATGGAAGTATGAGTGACCATATCTGGATCTTGACATCATGGTTAGCACTGTTAAAGTCTAAGAAATACAGCTCGAGGTTACTTTTTATAGCTGTATAAAGCATAGCCACATGAAATATTACTAGATCATAGAGACACAAGTACATGCTAACTGTAAAGTGACAGATGCAGCTATTTTGCCTTATTAAAAAGTTGTACCAATTTAATCTCACTAACAGTTTTCCTACACCCTAAGTGTTATCTTAATTTTTGTCTACTTGATTTTTCCATCTGTTTGTTCAACATCAAACTACAGCACTTCCTTGCAGTGCTGTGCTGAGCCACATTTGAGACTGAGGCAAAAGACAGAAAATCAGTAATACTAATCCTGTCTTTGCTTAAAATTTTGCTATTTTATCAATCATGGACTTTTTGCACTGATTTTAATATTGCATCATAATATATCTTGATTACTAAGGTTTTTAGTATCCCCTTAAATCTGTGCCTCATCCTAGTCCGAACTCTGCTTCGTAAAATTTCTGTGGATTAGTTTTGCAACAGTTTGATAGTAAGGTCCCACAAAATTCAGTCTCAAAAATGATACAATATCTAAAGGTTTATGTTTTGATTCTCAAAATTTTTCTTTTTTTTAAAGATTGGCACCTGAGCTAACAACTATTGCCGATCTTTTTTTTTTTTTTTTTCTGCTTTATCTCCCCAAATCCCCCTGGTACATAGTTGTATATCTTAGTTGCAGGTCCTTCTAGTTGTGGCATGTGGGATGCCGCCTCAACATGGCCTGATGAGTGGTGCCATGTCTGCGCCCAGGATCCAAACCAGTAAAAGCCTGGGCTGCCACAGCGGAGGCACGTGAACTTAACCACTCGGCCACGGGGCTGGCCCCTCAAAAAATTTTTAAACACTTAATGGCCACTGACTAAACTGGCACTTTCTTGTATTAATGAAATCTGGTACTGATTTGCAGCAGACAAGATACTAAACTTACTCAGCTACAGTTTCCTGCTTAGATGTTTCTTCTCCCGTATTGCTGGATACTTCAACACTTGGATCCTGAACAGCAGGGGTACTAGTAAGTTGTGCTTGTTCTTCAGTTGAAATTGTTACTGTATTTTCATTATCTACAACAGTAGCAACAATTGAAGTAACTTCAGGCTCAGGAACAACTGGAACAGTTCCACCAACAGTATTAGAAGCAGAGGTGGAAGCACTGGCATTGGCTGCAGCGGCGGCTGCTGCGGCGGCGGCTGCTGCTGCAACAACAGCAGCTGCTGCTTCTGCAGCAGCCATGGTGCTCATTGTGGTTGGAATTTCTGTTGTAGGAACTGGGGCTGCTGAAGTTGTGGTGCACTCTTCTTGCTTACTATACATTTAAAAAAGAGAAAACTGGTCATTTCATTACTAATAATCAAGAAGCCAAACAAAGCTAGATTTTAAATACCATAAAACCAAATGAATAAGAGAAACTGTTAAAAGGCAAAAAAGGCAGTGCTGCCAAACTACTAAGCCATTCAAAAGAGTAAAACTACATAATGAAAGTGGATTACTTTGATTTAATTCAGCAAACATTCGTGATAATGTATGACAGGCACTCATGCAACACTCTGCATTTCCAAAAGTCCAATAATTGTCTTCATTTACACAATGTCCTATCAGATTGTATTATGCCATAAAATTTGACCTATATCATAAATTTCTGTCAGAACTTTAAATTGCACCCATTTTACCTTTTAAAAGGAAAATCTGAGTAAACGAAGATATATATAAATAGATATTTCATCCATGCCCAAATTAACTCAAACCAAATTCTGGACTTTTCTATAACAAAGTCCTCTTAATTCTTAAAGGATACAGTCCAAATTCAAATAATCACTGTCTAGTAAAGCATTATTTGTATATCTTGAGTAAATATCCTCCTTCCTGCCCCAAATCCTCCAAGGTCATCAAACCATCAGGTCTAACGTTAAATATTATTTATACAGAGTTAAAACAAGGGTGTTACAGTAACATTTACAAATCTGTAATATATAGTGATGTCTAAAACCGCTTACCTGCTTTCTTCAGCTTTGATCATTGCTATTAAAGAGAAAAAAGAAAAGTTACAATACTATATAGTTTTTAAACACAATCACTGAAAACAAACTTTAAAGGAGATAAAGAAAAGTTTCATACAATAAGATTTAATTTACCATCCTAAAAAAGAAAAAAAAACCTCCACTTTTACTGAGCAAATGCTTGCTCCAAAGTTCCAGGGAAGCAATTAAAGAATGAAGACAAATTTAAATAATACCAATTTTTAGGACAGTTTCTCCCCACACTGCTACTTTCCCAAAGGCTGCTTGGGCTACTGCAAAAATTCCCTGAAAGTATCTGCATAGTTCTGGAATAAAATAGTATTTTCTCCAGGGATAAAACGATTTGTCTTTTTTTTAAGATACTAAATTCAAAACAGAATCAAACTCATGTTATGAAATTCCAGCACATATATACTAGCATTAAGAGGTAGATAGATACTTATGCACACCAACTATTTGTAGTAGGGTTATATCAGAAATGAGCTTGATATTTCTTACTAAACTGAGAATCTACCTATCTACAATATCATCATTAGCCAATGCTAGCATAGAAATTTAAATTGAGCTTTAATGATTTAGACTCATTATTTCAGTTTTCATTCTAGTTAAAGGAAATTTTTCTTAGGGACAACAAAAATATTTCATTTACTCAGCATTATTAGGGAATGAGGTGCTCCATGTAAGTGATGGTATAAACTTAACTCTATGAAAATAATTTAAAAGCTTATCCCCCTTTAAAGGAAATCACTTGTGAAAATCTGTCTGGGATGGCTGACCCTTATATTATGTTTTAAAGGAGTCATCACTACTAAGATAAATTAACATATTTTTTGGAGAAAATGATGATATAAGCCAATGAGGTGACAAAGGAAAAGGTAAACAAATTTAAGACTGCAGGGCTTTTAAGAAATTTTTTTTCTCTCTTTCCTGTCAGTTGTTATTCCACATTGAAGACTACTTTATTAGGCCCATTCTCCTACAATCTGTTGCTTCTAACCTGATATAGTTTATGACACCAGATTTTATTAGAAGCGAGAGAAGAACTAAATTCTCAATTCTAACTCATAATCACTGCTACTTTAAGTCCTGGGTTTTATATTAAATAGTATATCTACGTTTTCAGGGTATTCTGAATAGCTGAAGATGTTGAAAAATCTTCCCTTTGTAAGCGAGGCATGATATTTTGTTTACTTCAATTCTCCCATAACAAATATTTGCTATTTAGCAATGTTGTGCTAAAATAAAATCAGCATTCAATGTACAGTCTGACAATATATTGACAAAATTTAAACTAATAAGGATTCAAGGTTTTCTGCTATCTGCTAAATGGATTAAGTCACATATTCCATGTATGCACCAACACTCACAGCTCTATTTGGAAATATTGTACATGACGTCCTTGTTCAATTTCCCAATGGTAAATGTTGTTTTTTTTTTTTTTTTTAAATCAAAGTACAACTTTAAAAGGTATAAGCTCATTTATAATATAACCCTTAAATGAAAGGAATTCACTGAATTAGAGATTTCTCACTGCAGATTTATCCAATCATGGTTAGTGAACATTAGTGACATACTCTAAAAATGTTAAATAATGACAGAAAATGAATTATCAAAGCAGCTCACCATGCAGGTTTGATTTTGTAATAAGACTTCCAGCAACAATGGTATTCTGGTATCCTAGTTTCAGTGGAATCAAATCAAATAAAAATCTATTTAAAATCTATAGAACTGAGATCTAGAGCAACAAGAAAACTGTTACACCATGTAAAACGTTCTAATCATTTAATTTTTAAAAATAAGGTGTTTGTTTGAACAACCCTATTTATGAAGGATTAATTCTTTCAATGTGAATGACATAGATATGTAAAAAATTAACATTAAAAATTATTTTTTCCTGTTTTACCTTCAAGATCCTCAAGTTCTTTAGGTTTGGCCCAGCGAGATTCTTTTGTTTGAGAATTATAATAATAAGGTTTTCCAGAGTCAGATTTGTACTCCTTCCAGGGGCATTTAGACAAAAGTTGCTAAAGGGAAATAAAAACCTTCAGTTAAGAGTAATATAATTAGAATCACTCATCATTCATATCACCATTTTCACTAGGTATTATCAATCTATACAATTCTAAAGCTTATGAGATGATGGTAATATAAGCTACCAATTATAAGATACGAAGTGATGTTAAATATATTATTTAATCTGTAATATAATATTGAGACATTTGTACAATTGTTCCAAATTCATATGGTTACTTAGAGAAAGTAATTTGTCTAAGGTAACTATCTAATAAGGGGAGGAGGCAAGACTCAAAACCAGGTCTTTCTGAATTTCAAATCTTACATGCTCTTGCCATTTATACTCCAACACAAGTAAAAAATCAGCATCTATATTTCAAAAACAAGACTTCTCAAATACTAATGTAAGTAGGAAAAACAAAAATTATGAAAAAGCAAAATCTGGTTTAGTCATGCTTAGATTTCAGTTTCTTGATAAATAATTTATTACAAACCTATGTGAATTACCGTACGTAAGAAACAATATTAAGTATGATATATTTAAAACCTAATCTATAAAATCAGTTAGGGTGGTATGAGAATGCTATTGAAAACTCAAATCTAGACAGTGTCTTGGGCAAATATTTAATTGAAATAACTATGTCAGTACTGGGATAGGCACAAAACTATAATATCTACAAACCTCCCCTGCCAAGTACTGCTGTGCATATTAGTGTGGTGGCCTGGAAAATACTTTTACCTCCTCAAATTCCTTAATTAACAGGAGAGAAAAAAAGATGCTGCCAACTGAGAAAAATCTTAAGTATAGTCTGAAATGCCAGATCAACTCTTACTTAGGACTCCAGATTTCCTAATTAAACCACAAGCAACATTGCTTACTCAGTATACTCCTTCAATCTGTCCTGTATATCTGGATATTTTGAATGGCAAAATTTGCAACATAAAATTAAACATACATACTTTTTGTGGGGCATTTTCCAAAGAGACAATTTCCCACTCGAAGAGAAGGAAGTATTTGTACATGTAATTTAAATTCATCTCCATTACCCCAACCCCATTGGAAATGTTTAGAAACTTAGTGGGAAATATTTGAAATCACCCAGGTTTGCTATAAAGAAGGAAACAATCTGAAATGTGAATTTACAAAATAAAGGGGAAGCAGAGAGATAGTCCTTTTTTTCTTCCAATTTATTCTTTAAATCACCCTTCTTAAATTGATGGCACCCAGCCAGGGTTCCTGAGCAGGGACAAAAATCAGTAAAATAAAATTAGTCTGTCAATAGAAAAGAATGAGTTTTATCTGTCTTTTGCTGATTCATGTGACTGTATTAACACTTTTCTCCTCTGAATGCCTTTGTAGCACCCTTTTCTGAGATATAAGCAGTACAATTTTTTTGGATAGTCCATTACCCATAAAATCCTAAAAAAAATATGTCCCAGTCTACTCAACAATCGCTAATTTCCAGCCCTCAAATTTTTACCTCAGCAGGTGTTTTAAGATCATCTGGTTTCTCCCAAGTAGACTGTTTTGTTTCAGTATTGTAGTAGTAAGTCCTTCCATCAGGTGATTTATGTTCAGTCCACATTGACTTCTAAAGAAAAAAAATCACAAAAAGATTTAAATTATGTAACAGTGCCACTGACAGTGAATATCAGTATCATTAGTTTCAAAGCAATATACAAAGAAATTAAAAGTCGGAAATGGGCATACATTTGACAGTTTAAGTCATTTAGAATAATTCATCATTATTCTATGAAGGTAATTGGAAAACAGAAAATTCTGAAGACACTTCAAAAGCAGCATGGACCAATTCAAGTTTTAGGATTTCTCTCTATTCTATAAAGTCTCAGAATTATAAGGATATGACTGCTCTCTTAATAACTAGTCTCTAACTTACGCACATAAGACAAACTTTCATCAACATAAAACCTATGCCTTGTGGATAAAAGAAAATATATGAATTAGATGCTAATATAGTATAGGTAGATTAATCATGAGCTCAACATCTCTAATCCAAAGAGTATTTATATCAAGTTAGGTAAAGCTTTAAATTAACATGGCAAAGATGCAGCTGTCAAAATTAGAAAGGATGGCTTTTGGATGACAATCAGAGTTTAACAATCAACAAGGTGAAACTTAATAGGAACAAAATGTGAATCTAAATTCCTCACCACAAGAAAGGTGAGATAAAGTTTTATGTGAAACTTGCTTGATATAGCATATTAAATCCACTCTTGGGGTCCAAAAGAACTACTAAGAGCCTACTAAAATGTGCTAGTAAAATTTCAAGCATCAACAGACATGATCTCTCAGATAAAGGTTGGTTAAGAGTTTTACAAGATTAGCATACATACATGCACGTGCACACACACACAAAAATTAATAATAAAAGGGCTGGGAGGAAACTTCGGAAGGTGACAGATGTCTCTGGTCTTGATGGTGGTGATAGTTTCACAGGTGTACACTTATTCCCAAATTCATCCAGTTGTACACATTAAATAGGTGCAGCTTTTGTATGTCAATCATACCTTAATGAAGTGGTTTTAAAAAAGCAGTTTTACAAGGAATCATGAATGAATGAATTACTGGATGAGATCAAACATACTAAGTTCAGTTCTGGGACCCAGATTTTTCAGATGGTAACAAACTAAAGTGTGCTTCAAAGAGTTAGAGACATGACCTATACCACCATTTCTTCAAATCTAAGATAAAACATTATTGTACATAACTCTAGAAAAGTAAAATCACTGTCAAACTATCTCATGCTTTTTACCACTCAGATTTCACATTAAACTTTTTGAAAAGATTTACTTTTACTGAGACATTGGTTTTATCACATATCACTTTTGTGAATACATATAAAGAAAAACAGGCAAATGAAATGGTTAAGCTATTTTTTAAACTTCATATTGAGAACAGTTTTTGTATCTCAAAATTTTGCTGATGTCCACTATATTCCATACAATATCATCCTCTGTGGCACCAACAATGTCAGGAATGCAGCATTTCTTTAAAAGAAAAAACATAAAATAAAACCACCGGTATTGTTTCTTAATTTTCTTCTGTACTTATTTAAAGCTCACCTACCTTTCTTTCTTCCTTATCAACTTTATTGAGTAACAGAGCAGACATACTTTTGATTCCTGCTTTGGGAATAGGGCTAAACACATGATCCACTGCTTTTCCTCTCTCTCATCATAATCATTTTACTCCTAGCTCATATAAGAGTGCTGTTCCATTATTTCTGGGATTTTCTTCCAAACTACTGACATTCGTTCTCCTGATGTTGGCACTTTTGCTGTTTCACTATGCACAACTAAGCCATAACTGCTGCCTGGAGAACGAAGATCATAAGACACTATGGATTATAGGATGCATCCCAATTTCAGACTTATTTAATGGTGAAAATAAATATGCTAATTGAAAACTAGCTAAATTAAGAAACATTCGCAAAACGTGGGGATGGAGGACAAGAAAAGATGACTTAAGGAGCACAGAAATCAATGTAACTTTAACAAAAAACGAGGTAAAATGATTATTTTCCCTAAATTCTAAGAGAATTAGAGTTAATGTGAAGAAATTATAGCCATTAGAATTCAAAGAAAGCACTTGATAAAATTTGAGCTGTTTGATAACAAAATGATTGGCCCTTCCCATAGAAATCCATTAAGTCATCTGACACTACTATTTACACAATAGATTTCTGAATGATGTAGCAGGATAGTTAGATAATTCCAAAGGGTATTAAATTCTTTAACTTGCTTCTAGCACCTTGTATAGGATATGACAACTATAATCTCTCTGAAGCAAAATTAAATAGCTCTGGAAAATATTTAGCTTGCTGTCACTCATCTATTTATTATAACATATTCTAATCAAAAGGTGATGCAATTAGAGACATATATGGAAGGTTTAAATGTAATGAGTAATGCTTTATATCATAAATTAAATGGCATTAAGAGTTTTCTATTTCTTTATTTTTAAAAAAATGAACTCAGTAGCATCTCAGAACTGCACTATCTAATGAAAAGTCTACTATAAGTTCCAAAATCACATTTAAACTTCTCAAGTCACATCTGCTAAAAGGCATCAAGGAAGAGGAAGTTCACCAGAAATAAACTTATGAGATCACGGAATAAAAAAGAAGGGGCAATGTATACTTGACCAAGTAATGGGGAGAAAGAAGGGAAGTATACAAACCAGTAAAGCAATTTAGTAAACAGTAAGCAATTTAGTATTCACTATCTATTACTTTATTTGAGTCTTACAACTAACAATACAAAGCAGGTACGACCATTTTTCAAGTACGAAAACCAAGACTTAGGAGGGTTGCTAACTGGCTCATAGTGTTTCAGGAAATAAATGATAAAACTAGAACAATTAGTCATCTCTGTCCTAAAGATCACATTTTACCCACCCTGAATTAATGTTTCATGCTTGCTGTATTCAGGGACAGTCTAATTATCAATAAGGACAGATAAATTCCTGATTAACTACTAACTATTAAACCCTGTGCTAATTGCTTTGCATCAATTCTAAGTTAATTATTTTAATAACCCTATGAGGTAGTATTTATTATCTCCATTTTATAGAAGAGAAAACGGAGCATAAGAAAGTAACATGCCCAAGGTAACATAGGTGGCTAGTGAGTTCATTACAACATTGTCCTGGCTCAAACTAAGGTCCTATTAAGGAGGAAGGTTCCAACTCTTTGCATTGATAGAAATAATCATTCCAGACAGGAATATAAATTCCGCACTAATGTTTTAACTAATATACTAAATTCATTTATACAAGTCAATTCTCAAGTGAGAAAAATGATTTATTTGATAAAGTTTTTACTCCTTTGCCTTCAAAGTATCAAATGTGCAACTTGAAGTAAAACTGTAGTTTATCTTGCTTCTTGCCAAAACTAATAATTAGTATTTTAAAAAGAAAATTTAAAAACAAATGTATCTGAACGTTGAGTATAACACGAAAAATGGCATAAAACATTAAGGGATATATCAACAACTACAACTAGAAAGTTATCTTCATAAGATAAAATATGACTTATGCAAGGAGTTATTAAGTACTGATAGTCATATTAGCATGGTCTATTCACAAAACTTATTTTCCTATAAAATTACTATTTTTGTTTTAAACACAAGTCCTCTCCAGAGCCATAAGCAAATGCTGCTTATCAAAGACGTAGACTGCCCTTGCAGAACTGGGGAAAACCTAACAAAGACTTGGATGTGTATTTTGAATGGGCTAAAGCCACGATATTACTTTTAACCTTAAGGTTAGTTGCTTTGGGACCTTGCAGGAATTATTAAGATATTCCTTGCAATGGAGCTTTAGTATTACTCTGCACTTTTCTCACAGATGACACCATTCCCAAAATTATTTTATTACTGAGACATTTACTGTACTAATAAAATATTGTTGACACAAATGGCAGTTCTGGGGAATCAAAAGTTAAGATTTTATATTTGCAAAATGAGAGATTAAAAAATCATTATCCTATAAATATACAAAATACCTATAGATATACCTAAAGACAATGTTGTAATGAACTCACTAGCTAGCTATGTTACCTTGGACATGTTACTTTCTTATCGTATATCTTTTGTATATCATATTTCTTTTGTATATCAAAAGATACACAAAAATCTGCCACAATCAGTAAGACAATCTAAAGGAAAAATAAACACGGCCATTAACAGAACTCAATACAAATAATATAATTAGACGTTCAACTTCATTAGTAAATCAAGGAAGCACACATTAAAATGAAAACTACTTTGCTCCTCAGATGAATGACAAAGAACAAAGACTTTAGTATACAATGTAAAAAGGGTGTGAAGAAAAGGGTACTCTCATACTGCTGTTGGGAATGAAATTAATATTATTTCTCTAAAGGGCAATTTAGTAGATCTTATCAAAATTTAAAATTAAAACACAATCTCTTGATCCTGAAATTTCACTTCTCAAAATCCCATTCACATAGTTTCAAAATTGTACAAGGATGTTCTCCACAAGACTACTTGTAATGGTGAAAAACGAGAGCTAATTCAACATCCACTCAGAGGAAAACAGTCCAAATATGACCCATTTGTACTATAGACATAGCTTATGCAGATCTATTTTTAATATAATGGAAAATGTATTAAGATGCAGTGTTAGAAAAAGAGTAAGACCTTGTAACAAACGATGTAGTGAGAAAATATATGCAGAACATACTTCAAAGGCAACTCACCCCCACCCCCCACAAAAAACCTAGGTATAAGGAAAAAAATGCACATATATTATTATCAAGAAAGCTAATACTTTCCAGATTCAAAAAGGCCAGTTAACAATTGGGTTGTGAATAAATTCAGTACACTCAAACTTAACTATGTATATGTAATACAAATATATTCATACAATGTATAAGCTCAAGTGAATGAAACTGAAAGAGGAAAAAATGACTAAATCTAAACATTAACTAGGTAGAAAATCTCACAACTCTAAATAAGGAAAATAAGAAGCCAAAATAAAAGATCAGAATTGAGGAAGAACATAAACACAGACACAGAACAGATTTACAACAAATTTCAAAATCTAGAGGAAATGACTTCTTTGCAAATTACTTTACTTAAAATTCACCCCAGCAGAAACACATCACACTCGAATATTCCAATTACCACAGAAGCAAACAAAAGATACTCAATCAGACAATTTTACAGCAGAATACTATATACAATATTTAAAGGACAGAAAAATACGGTATCATTGTTTCAGATAACAGAAAAAGATGAAAAGCTCTTTAATAAACAAAACTCAGTAAAGGTACCAAAAAAAAAAAATCAGGAAATGTTACTTGTGAATATAAATGTAACAATTTAAATAAAATATTAATCAAAAGAATCCTGCAATGTATATACACTTAACCAAGTAGAATTTATTGTAGAAGTGCAACTTGTGGTACAATATTGGGAATCCATAAAAGAAATTATTTCTATTAACAAATGAAATAAAAACCAATGACATGCTCGCATAAATAGACTGGGTATGATCAAGTCACATCCTGAAAATTGTGACAATTCACCAATATCCAAAATATAAAAACAAAAATCCTCAAATAAAAGAATAAAAGGAGAAATATCTAAACGGTAAGGGAAATTTTTCAAAAGCCAATAAAAATCATTCTAAAGCCATTCCCATTAAAATCATGGCCAAAACATGAGTCTGCAATCACTATCATTCAACAAATACAGCATGGCAATAAAAATGAAATGACTAATATAAATATGGGGAAAGAGATAAATTCTCTTGCTTTTACTGCTGAAGACTCAAGTGAAATCTAGTTTAAAAAAACAGCTATTCTAAGTATGCAGAGAATCTGATAATAAAGCTGGCTAAAGATAAATATACAAAATTTCTGAAGTGACATAACTAGCTTGTAATAAAAATGGGAAATTGTTTTTTTTTTTTTTTTTGAGGAAGATTAGTCCTGAGCTAACATCCGCTGCCAACTCTCCTCTTTTTTCTGAGGAAGACTGGCCCTGAGCTAACATCCATGCCCATCTTCCTCTACTTTATATGCAGGACACCTACCACAGCATGGCTTGCCAAGCAGTGCCATGCTTGCACCCAGGATCCAAACCTGTGAACCCTGGGCTGCCGAAGCAGAACATGTGCACTTAACCACTGTGCCTCTGGGCCAGCCACTATCATTTTCTAATGTATCACTTAGATAAAAAATAGACAATATCTGCACAAACTGTCACTCATAGACTAGAACCTTACCATTCAGTAAGTCAACTGTCAGTATTCAAAACATGCAGAACGTGTGCACATAATCGCTGTGCCACCGGGCCGGCCCCGGGAAAATTATTTTTTTACAGTAAAACAAGTTTTTACAAGGCAAAAAGAAATAAAAATATCTTTTCAAGTTAAAGATTTTAGTACACCCCTCTTGTTAGGTAGATCAAGCAGATGAAAAATATGCCACGATACAGGAATAACAAAATAAATTAACAGTACACAAAATATTCGTAAAGATTGGTCATAAAACAGAACATAAATGAAGCTTTAATAAACCACAAAGAATCAACATCTTATAGACTGTGCTTTCTGATCATAATGTAAAAAAGCATACCTTACAAACATTAGTTACCCACAGACACGATCCATGGAAGAAGTAATTGAGAGGCTGGAAGTCATTAAAATTAGAAATTTCTTCTCTCCCAAAAACACAGCCCAGAGAATGAGAAGAAAAGCCACAAACTGGGAGGACTTATTTACAAAAGACACATCTGATAATGATAAAAGACTTATCCAAAATATAAAAGAACTCTTTAAACTTAACATTAAGAAAATGAACCCAATTAAAAAATGGAAAAAGATCTGGACATCTCACCAAAAAGACATAAAGATGGCAAATAAGTACATTAAAAGATGTTCAACACATCATACATTATTATGGAATTGTAAATTGAAATAACAAGATCCTCTAAACACATATTAAAAAGACAAAAATCTAAAACACCTACAACACCAAATGCTGGTGAGGACGTGGAGCAACAGAATTCTCATTTATTCCTGGTGGGAATTCAAAATGGCACGGCCACTCTGGAAGACAGTTAGGTAGTTTCTTAGAAAAACCAAATACACTCTTATCATGTGACCAAGCAATCATGCTCCTTAGTATTTACCCAAATGAGTTGAAAGCTTATGTCCATATCAAAACCAGCACACAAACGTTTACTGCAGCTTTATTCATAATTGCCAAAACTTAGAAGCAACAAAAAAAGTTTTTCAGTAGGTGAATGGATAAATAAACTGTGGCACATCCGGACAATGGAATACTATTCATTGCTATTATTATTATTTTATTCAGTGCTAAAAAGAAATGAACTATCAAGCCACGAAAAGAAATTGAGGAAACTTGAATGCCTATTACTAAGTGAATGAGGCCAAACGGAAAAGACCACGTTCTATATGATTCTAACTATACGACATTCAAAAAAAGGTAAAACTATGGAGACAGTAAAAAGATCAGAAGATTGCCAGGGGCGGGAGGTGGAGATGGGGAGAGGGATGAATAGGTAGAGCACAAGATTTTTTTAGGGCAATGATTCTTTTTTTTTTGAGGAAGATTAGCCCTGAGCTAACTACTGCCAATTTTCCTCTTTTTGCTGAGGAAGACTGGCCCTGAGCTAACATCCACGACCATCTGCCTCCATTTTATACGTGGGACGCCTGCCACAGCATGGTTTTTGCCAAGCGGTGCCATGTCCACTTCCAGGATCCGCACTGGCGAACCCCAGGCCACCGAGAAGTGGAACGTGTGCACTTAACCACTGGACCACTGGGCCGGCCCCGGACAGTGAAACTATTCTTAATGACACTATCATGATGGATACACATGATTATACATTTGCCAGACTCACAGAATGTAGAACACCAAGAGTGAACGCTAATGTAAACTGGACTTTGGGTGCTAAGAAGTTTCGATGCATCTTTGATTGTAACAAATGTTCCACTGTGGTGGGAGATGCTGACAGCAGGGGAGGCTGTATGTATGTGGGGGGAGGGGTATTTAGGAACCCTCTACTTTGCACTCAATTTTCCTATGAACTTAAAATTGCCCGAAAAAACAAAGCGTACTTTTAAAAGAATCCCACATCCGGAAACTGAGAAAAACAACACTTAAATAAAGAAATCAAATGAGGGATAAAGAAAACAAGATATTGAGAGCTGCATGACAATCAAAACGCTGTATGTCAAAACTTACGCAACAGAATTAAATCAGTATAAAAAATAAAGGTATCTGAAAATCAGTGAGCTAAGCACTCAAGAAGTTAGAAAAAGAGCAACAGAGTAACCAAGAAGGAAATAAACAGCAGATAAACTGAATTGGTACCCCCTCAAAAAAAAAAAATCATGGTAGCTATTATGATTTCTAGTTCTATGCTAAATAATTATTAAACCTCAATGAAATATATAAATATCTGGAAAATATAAAATTATTAGAAGAAATCTAAAACTGGAATAGCTTAATAACCACTAAAGAAATTGAAATGGTAATCCAAAACCTCTATCCTCAAAATTATTAGGTCCAGTCAGTTTTTAGTTGTGTTCTATCAAGCTGTTAAGAAATAAGTGTTCGTCATTTATACAAGTTGTTCTAGAGACCAGATAGAGAGGAGCTATTGCTCAGACACAAGCAACTTAAATTAAGATATTCAGACTGAATTCAGAAGAAATCAAACACATGGTGTGCACATATACACACCCCAAATACACGTAATGAATAACTAGGGCTCACTTTAGTAATGCAAAGATGACTCATGTCAGAATATTTATCTATGTACTTTCACATTAACAGACTAGACAGGAAATACCATATGATCATCTTAGTTGATAGAAAAAAGCACTGGAGAATTTAAAAAATAAGTACACACTAAAATCTATCAGCAAACCAGGAACAGAAGCAAGCTTCAACTTAATAAAGGTTACAGAACAAAAAGCTATAGTAAACATATTTAATGGAGAAATTTTATACAAATTCCCTTTAAGAGAAGAAACAAGATAAAGATGCCAGCTTATCACTGCTACTGCTCACCTTAGTACTAGAGGTTTTGGCTGACACAATAAAAGTAGAAATAGATAAGAAGATTAGAAGGAGCCAAAACTGTCATTATTTCAGGATGACAGTATAACATACACAGAAAACCCACTAAGGAAAAAGACTTCAGCAAACCTGCTAGATAAACAGACATAAAAATGATCATTATAAAGCATAACAGAAAGATTCAAAATAGCACCAAATCTTATGCAATTATTTCTAACTAATGGAATGAAGGATGCACAAGCCGCCTTTAACAGAGAAAATGTTAAACTCTATTATAGAACAGACACAAAAGAAGATCTGACTACCATGTTCACTGACACGATGACATTATTATTAACATGTCCCCATGATTTATAAATTCAATGCAACTTGAATCAAAACACCAAAAATACTTTTTGGACAACTTGACAAACTGATTCAAAAATAATGAAGAAAAACACAGAGACCAATAAAAACACTGAGGTGATTAAAAAGAAAAGGGAAAAACAGGTAAGCCACAGAGTAAGATACAATGCCAGTTATAGGAAAAACACACATTCTATATAGAAAATCCTAAAGACTCCACCAAAAAACTGTTAGAACAAACGAATTCAGTAAAGCTGCAGGATACAAATCCATGTACAAAAATCAGCTGCATTTCTATAAACTAACAATGAACTATGAGAAAGAGAAATGAAAAAAAAATGAAGAAAATCCCATTTACAATTGCATCAAAAAGAACAAAACATCTAGGAATAAGTTTAATCAAGGAGGTGAAAGACCAGTATACTGAAAACTCTAAGACACAGATGAAAGAAACTGAAGATGACACAAATAAATGGAAAGATATTCCATGCTTATGGATTGGAAGAATTAATATTTTAAAATGTCCTTACTACCCAAAGCAATCTGCAGATTCAGTGCAATCCCCATCAAAGTTGCAATGGCATTTTTCACAGAAATAGAACACACAGTCCTAAAATCTGTACGGAACCACAAAAGACTCAGAATAGCCAAAGCAATCTTGAGAAAGACAAATGAAGCTGGAGGCATCACGCTCGCTGATTTCAAACTGTATTATTATAAAGCCATAGTAATGAACACAGTATGGTATTGGCATAAAAACAGATACATAGATCAACGGAACAGAACAGAGAGCAGAGAAATAAACCCACACATACATGGTCAATCAATTTACAACACAGGAGATAACAATATACAATGGGGAAAGGACAGTCTCTTCAATAAATGATTTTGGGAAAACTGGACAGCTACAAGCAAAAGAATGAAACTGGAGCACTATCTTATACCATACACAAAAATCAACTCAAAATGGATTAAGACTTGAAACTATAAAACTCCTAGAGGAAAACACAGGCAGTAGGCTCCTTGACATTGGTCTTGGTGATGATCTTTTGGATCCGACTTTAAAAGCAAAGGCAACACAAAAGCAAAAATAAACAAGATGAACTACATTAAACTAAAAAGCTTCTGCACAGCAAAGGAAATCATCAAAAAAATGAAAAGGCAACCTATCGAATGGGAGAAAACATTTGAAATTGTATGTCCGACAAAGGGTTAATATGCAAAATACAAAATAACTCATACAACTCAATAGAAAAGAAAACACAACTCAAAAATAGGCAGATGATCCAAACAGAGATTTTTCCAAAGGTGATATACAGATGGCCAACAGGCACATGAAAAGATGTTCAACATCACTAAACACCAGGGAAATGCAAAATCAAAACTACAAAGAGTTATCACTTCACATCTCTTAGAATGGCTATTATCAAAAAGACAAAAAATAACAAGTGTTGGCATGGATGTGGAGAAAAGGGAACCTTTGTGCACTGTTAGTGGGAATGTAAATTGGTGCAGCCACTATGGAAAACAGTATGAAGGTTCTTCAAAAAATTAAAAATAGAACTATCACATCACCCAGCAACTCCACTTCTGGGAATTTATCTGAAGAAAGCAAAACAAACATAGTAGAAAAGATATATGCAGCCCCATGTTCACTGCAGCAATATTTACAATAGCCAAGATATGGAAATAACCTATATTTACAATAGCCAAGATATGGAAATAACCTGTCAGTAGATGAATGGATAAAGAAGATGTGGTATATACAGTTATGTACTGCATAACGACATTTTGGTCAAAGAAAGACTGCACATGTGACAGTGGTCCTAAAAGACTAGTAACATATGGCCTAGGTGTGTAGCAGGCTATACCATCTAGGCCTGTATAAGTACACTCTACGACATCTGCACAACAACAAAATTGCCTAATGACGCATTTCTCTGAATCCATCACTGTTAAGTCATGCATGACTGTACATATAATGGAACACTATTCAGTCATTAAAAAAAGAATGAAATCTTGCCTTTTACAACAACATGGATGGACCTTGAGGGCATTATACTAAGTGAAATAAGTCAGACAAATACTTTATGATTTCACTTATTTGGAATCTAAAAAACAAAGCAAACAAACCAAGCTCATAGATACAGAGAATAGACTGGTGGTTCCTGGGGATGGGAGGTTGGAGGGGGTGAAACGGGCAAAGGGGGTCAAAACACACAAACTTTCAGCTATAAAATAAATAAGTCATGGGGATGTAATGCGCAGCATGGTGACTACAGTTAGTAAATTATAGTCAATAAATGGTGACTATATTGCACATCTGAAAGTTGCTAAGTGAGTACATCTTAAAAGTCCTCATCACAAGAAAAAAACATAACTGTGTGGTAATGGATGTTAACTAGACATAGTGGTGATCATTTTGCAATGTATACAAATATCAAACCATTATGTTGTATGCCTGTTATACGTCAATTGTACTTCAATAAAAAAAATAAAGATGAAGAATTTAAAAAAAGAAGAAGAAAGAAAAAAAACAAGAAAAGCATAATAAAAAAGTTTCATAAGCTTCTCCCAATACATACATGTCCTAGGACATATATCCAAGTGAGTTACTATTGGGGAGTGTATATGAGAATGAAGATGGAAAATAAAGAGAAAAAATGTGACGGATCCTCCATGGACCAATGATAATGACCATAATATAAAGAGTACAAGTAACTTAAATTTGTGAACCTGAAATTTTAAAAGGAAGAATAAAACAAACAACAGGAAGTTTTCAAACAAATACACAGCATTTTTGGATGGGAAAGTTTAATAGTAAAGTATGAAAATATGAATTCTTCTGAAACTGAAATGAATTAAACATAATCCCAGATAAAAACACAATTTTTCCCCATAAATTTAAAGTATTAAGGTATTTTTGATCAATTCACAGCTTTCTCATTTTCTCAACAATAATGTGAGGGTAAGAGCTACCTCTCGGGACTGTTTTGATTAAATTAGATTATACGCATGAACTCTTCTTTTCATTGATCTTTAAGAACTAAAGAAAACCAAAACAAAAAAACCTTGAGGCTAAAGAATGGGGCTATTATCAATAGTCATAAAATAGCTATCTTTAAATGAGGCCTCAGGCTTAAGTTATTTTCCCAAAACACCATAAAAATGTGTAAGGATTCCACATACAGAAGCCTTAGCAAAAAGAACTGGAAGATTACTATCTTAAAATCAAGTATTGAGGGGAAAAAATGCAGCACAGCAATATGGTTCCCCCTTTTCCTAAAAAGAAAAAAAAAATCCAAGCAATTTTGAAAATTCTATTTGTCTTCCTGACATTGTGCAAAGTAAGGTACAAGCAAAAGAGTATTTTAAACTACTACGTATTAAGAAAGGTTTACAGCAACAAACAAGGGTACATAAATTTTTATATAGAGAGTTCTTTCTAATATAATGCTTAACCAAAAATTATTAGGTTAATCACCACGTCCCTACAAGTTTTGTTTCCCTTCTAATTGTGACAGGGAGAATTCAAATCCTTGTGAAAACCAGTATCGATCTGATTCCCTTTTCTCTCATTAAGTCCCATCAAAATTAGATTTTAAAATAAATCAAACAATTTTTCAATCTTTGGCATACAAAAGAAAGAAAAAGGGTTCAACTTAGTAAATAATCATTAAAATAGAAATAAGGATTGGTGTAGTAGGCTAAAGAAGTATAAGGAAATAAATATATTCCAGAGGTACTTACTGCACCAGATGTTGTACCTAAAAAAAAAAATAAGAGGAACAATATTTACAATGTGAAAAAATCATACCGTTCTTGAGTTTTAAAATATTTATACATACTATTTCTTCCTCCTCATCCTGTCACACTAGATGTGTGATATCCTAAGACTGTCCCTTATGACCTATGTGCTTGCTCTCTTTCCTAGAAAATAATCATCTAGAGTGCAAAGCAATTTCAGAATTAAGTGGCACTATGAGCTTTCAATCTGCCAACTCACTTGGAGCAGGTTTGAGAAGTATTCACACCTTTTGTTTCTCTTCTTGTTATTACAGGTGTCTATCTTGACTAACTCCTCTTCCTCTGCTATATTAATGAGGCACAAAATGCCTTGGACCTCTGATTCTATGCTTTAGGTTTCCAGGAACTTCAACTATCTAAGCTCCAGACTTGTGCTGTACAATACAGTATCCATTAGCCACCACACATCCCTGTTTAAATTAAAATTTAATTAAGATTAAGTAAAACTTAAAAGTTCAGTTCCTCCTTTGCACTAGCCACATTTCAAGTCTTCAATAATTACATGTGTCTAGTGGCTACTAGTCAACAAAACAGATTACAGAACATTTCCATCACTGCAGAAAGTTCTGTTAGATGGCACTGTCCTAAACTACTCCTACAACCCCCTTAAGACACAAGGGGAAATGCACATTAATCACAAAGTTCATATGAATAATCTTTACTTTTAGAAACTAGTAACTTAAAATTGTATTTAAAAAGGAAAACAAAGACTGTATGTAAAAAGGAAACAGTTTTCTTTAGTTACTGAGAGCTATCAAATGAAGCTACTATGGACATCAATGGTAAACCAAAGCATTTAAGAAGTAATTAAAAAAATTTTAAGGTTACTTTCCAGGATTGTTTAGGGTAACAGTAAGCAGCTCTAGATATCTAAATAGGCTAAAAAACATTATACTAGGTATTTCAGAACATCACTTCAGCTTAAATAATGAAATTTGTGAAACATCTTAAGATGATCAATTATGTCCCTTATAAACCTGCAGGAAAGCACATACTGCATTTTAAAATGTTTCAACCCATACCGTTTAAAACAAAACAGGTTTTAGCATAATCATGGGATGTTCAACACCCAGAATACTAATTTATGTGGAACATTATTTACTCAGGGATAACCGAGGCATTACTATTAAGTGTTAGAGACACACTAGTCAAAACAAATATTAGTAAGTGGCTGGAAAAAAAATCATCACAGGGTTTACAAACTCCAGTGACTACAAAGACCAAGCAGGTAACAGAAAAATGACTGTGAAGTTGTCCAGCAGGCCAAGGAGAGAACACGCTCCATAGCTAAAGTATGGAGTTGCTATCTCATTCCACAATGCTTGCAGAGTACAAATACAGACAGAACTAGAGTTTTCCATTCAAATACTCTCTTTGTACCTACTGTGTTGACAAGGACCACTGTAAACAATAAATATTCAGATCATGCAACTTTTCAAGAAAAATTTAATCTCTGTGTAAAAAGATAAATTCAATCTTTATGTTAAGCCCGCAGACTTTAAATATTAGCAACTAATTATAAAGTTTAAAAACGTGTGGGCCAAAGCACACCTGTAGACCAAATCTGGTCCTAGAAGTCCTGATCCAAAATTATGATAATTTCTTATGGATTCAATTATAAATACTATCCCTATTTACCACTGCTTAAAAGAAAAAAAAATCAGGAGCTGATTATAAAGCGTAAGAGACACAGCTTTTATTCCTCATTATAGTATGGTTGCTACTGTCCAAATGACCAATACATACCACCATAAATGGTACACATACCTGCTGCCACATCCATATTATTTACTCCTGGCTGTAAGAAGAAAAATAATCAATAATGTTGACCTTGTTTAACTATATTTTATACAAGTCCCTCATAAAGCACAGTCAATCAGTCCACTCTCTATATGATTCTCAAGCCTCTGACTCAAAGATTCTTGGTAAATTTTAGTGGTCTCAGTTCCCTGAGCTTGCCATAAATTGTAAAAAACATCAGGAACCTGGGGGTACTGAAGCACTTTAATCTAAATGTTATATTTATATAATCATCAGTTACATACAGATCCACAATTCTTTACCCACAATTCTGAAATCCAAAAAGCTCTGAAAACCAAGTTTTTTCAAGTTTGGCACTAATACTCATTATAGTGGCAAAACCTACCCTGAAGGACACGAGCTCTTTAGAGTATTTATCTTACCTCAGAGTGAATATCCGTAAGTTTTGCTGTAGAAATATTGTGCTGGAAATTATAAGGCACTGTCTAAGGCCTCACAGGAAATTTTTAGATAATTTATAGTATATGTAAAATATTACTTTACAGTATTAAAAAATTCTGAAATATATCTGGGCCTAAGAGTTTTGGATAAGACACTGCAAACTTACCACCCCAGTGGAGTATCAACTTCTGTTCACTACAACCACTAGGCTATCGGGTAATAAAGAAGTTATGCTAATTTGAATATCATAACAATTTATATAATTGTGATACTACAGGGTGATAAGGCCGTTCAAGGATTTTCTAAGTAACGTGTCCCAGGTGAAGTCTCATGAAATGTGGATTTCAAATGAAATCTTTTTTTTTTCAAGCTACAGCTTTTTTATTTTTATTTTTTTTTAAAGATTTTATTTTTTTTCCTTTTTCTCCCCAAAGCCCCCCCGCATATGGTTGTATATTCTCCATTGTGGGTTCTTCTAGTTGTGGCATGTGGGACGCTGCCTCAGCATGGTTTGATGAGCAGAGCATGTCCGCGCCCAGAATTCGAACTAATGAAACACTGGGCCACCTGCAGTGGAGTGCGCAAACTTAACCACTCGGCCACGGGGCCAGCCCCTCCAATGAAATCTTTTGATTTCTAAATTTAGGTTCTAGTACTAAATTATGTCAATTTTTAATTATCACTCAGTAAAACAAATGTCCACTCTTTAAGATAAGAAAGCTACCAGACCCATAAAGTGCTTCTGACAAATTATGTTTTTTAGTGTTCTAGTCGTATTTAATGCAGAATGAATTTAATAACAAAGGATGTACATAAAATATAAATATTGGGGAAAAAATGTAAGTGCCTGTCATTCAAGAAACTAAAAATAAAAGTCCACTGTAATTCCCATCTTACACGTCCGGAGGCACTTAAAAAGCTAATGATTGGTTATAAAATACATATATATTATTTCATAAATAAAAGTAATCAAAACACCACAGAAAATAGTTATTTTCACAAGATTACCGGTAAGGCAGGCTGCATGGAAGCCTGAGACATATGAGACATCATCATTCCAGGCATTACTGAAGACATCATTCCAGGCATCTAGAACAAAAGTAAAAGAAGGTTACTATATAAGACCAAAGCACTTAATATGACTTTAAGAATCTATCTGGTTATTAAAGCTAATATGTACAACTTAAGATTAAAACCCAGTTAACACTATACCTACATGGATAGTATGCTTAGTAAGTGCTTGTTGAATGAATGAAGTATTTTATCAATGATCTATTTTAATACTTATGTCATAATTTTTATGTACAGTGAAAATTATTTTAACAAATAAATTTAAAAATTCAGACTATTATGTTATTTCTAACCTAAATTTAAGAATATTAATTTTCTTTTAGTTTTAACTTAACTCATGTTTTTCTCCCTTCTTTGGAGTAAGACAAAATATTTTTTCAGTATTTCTCACCTTTGACTTTTAATATCTGTATTAAGCCAGCTTTTATAGCGATCTGGTCCTTTTTAAAATTCTAAATCAAAGGTGCTTAAAATTCAGTGACAAAAAAATACATAAAGAACATAAATCATCTATGCCCTCTCTCTTTTTTTTTGAGGAAGATTAGCCCTGAGCTAACTGCTGCCAATCCTCCTCTTTTTTTGCTAAGGAAGAATGGCCCTGAGCTAACATCCATGCCTATCTTCCTCTACTTTATATGTGGGATGCCTATCACAGCATGGCTTGCCAAGCCGTGCCTTGTCTGCACCCAGGATCCGAAGCGGCGAACCCCGGGCCGCTGAAGTGGAACACGCGAACTGAACTGCTGCACCACTGGGCTAGCCTCTATGTCCTCTCTTGTAAAGAAAACCTTAATGAAGTACACACATGAATATGTGAAGAAACAAAATATTAATTTGGGAGCTTAACCTTGTCTACCAATAACGGCAATTCAAATCTATGAATTAATCTTTACCCTATAGTATGAATAAAAATGATGATTACCATAAATTTCCAAAGGATTTTGACCCAATGCTCATCTATATTAGGAGAATGTGACATTGTAATTTTGATTTTAATATGAACTAATTAAGGAAAATATGGAGGGGAATAAAAATTATATACAATAACCATAGGTACTGGGAACAAGGTTACCAGTTATTCAACAGTTTCAAATTAAATGAACAATCTGAGAAATAGGAACAACAAAAGAGAAATAAGTGTATTGGTCAATAGGGACATAGATGAGAACACTCACACTGTTTTTCATTACTTATGAAAGTCAACTCATGAGCAAAACCAGGCTAAAGTACATTAAAATGAAGTAGCATGTTATTAATGGATTAAAAAACAACGAAAGCTTTTCTGTTCCTCAAATCATTCAATAAATTGTTTAAATATCACTAAACAAGAACTTGACAGAAAATGCATGACTACAACTTGGAATATACGGTCAAATGATAGTAAAAACAAAAGGTACAGAATTAGAGAAATAATTTATACATTAAGGGAAAAAAATAGAGCAATCAAATGAGAACAAAGCTTGTAACCTCTCCTCCTATCCCCAACAAATATACACTCACAATTAATTTTGCTTTAGGAAAACAGGAGAGCAGGTTTGAATTCTTTAAGCACTAAGTAACTGATTATGCGGGGAAAAGCATGGTAGGCAACAGAGAGAAACAGTCTGCTTTTTAAAATGGTTTGTATATAAAATCAAAACTAGTAACATTCAAAAACTAGAATACTAAGCTAAATTGAGAAACTAAAATTTGAAAACTAAGAGAAAAACAAATCAAAGTATTTTCTCATAAGAATTAAAGACATTACGAAAACGGAGGTAAAATCTCCATCATACAACAGAACATTTCCACATGGTAGCTGTACACATGACACATGAATGTAATTTCAAATTGAAACATTCTGACTTCATAAGACACACACGGATCAAATCCCATTTAAAAAACAAAGCACAAAAAACCTTCTATGTAACAAAAGTTTACTAGACCAGGCAAATGACAGAGCAAACAATATCTGAAAATCACTAAACAGAGTTAGACAGAGTTCTCTCAATTGTTCCTCTTCCCACACTTCAAATTTTAAAACATCTCAACAATTTGCCTTTAGACTAGAACTCATGGTATGGGTTATAAAATGAGTTAAGGTCAAATAAAAAGCTAAATTCTCCCTCAATATCTCTGTAAATTCTGAGGGCCAGCAACTAGCTAAGCTTATTCAACCTGACAAACATTAGCAAGATTCTTAAATCACGTACAACTGAATATTCTAAAAGTAAATAGATTACTATAACTTTAAACCAAAACTGTGATGTTATTAACATGAAGCCAAAGAACAAAGACATCAACATACAAAATACCATATTTCTTATGAAAAGCTATTACAACATTTGACAAATTAAGAGCTCTTCCAGAGGCTTGAGCATTATAGAAAAGCCTGTTTACCAAAGCCTTAAGAATCTACTTTGTGGAAATGTTATGATTTCCATTTTTCATTAATTCTAGGATATACATAATATAGAGATGTATGTTTCAACCCATGTGACTGAAACTGAATTCCTTCAGAGAATTTGTGTTGACTTAGGCAACACCATCAATCTGAGACCATTAAAATTTTCTAAGTTGTTATTTTTTTGTTTTAACACCACACTAATACTGGGAATCCAGGCTGCAAACTTATTATAAGAACTAGTTTGTGGTTCAAATTCGCAGAAGTGATTTTTCTCTCCCTCTGCCCAATAACCAAAGTTGAGACATTGAAGCTACTTTACTGTCTCCTTTTGCATGGTAGATATACTACTTAATTCACACATGGAGGGACTAGCCCTTTGGTGGCCTCCAGCTTTATTTGTAGAGTATTTTCAACTTGTCATGTTAGGTTTGTTTTTCTGTGAAAAAACAGGCACATAATATAATGGAGTGTCTGACCACTGATGACATCTTACATTCAATGAAAATGGAATGCCTGTTCAAAATGGCTAAAGGGAAGAATTCTTAACATAGTTGCTACAATAATGTCACAACAAATTCCATATGCCAGATCATTCTTAAAGCCACAAAGTCGTAGTTCATATAAGATTAATATGAACCACACTGAAAATCACAACCATGCAGAGCTTCACAAATTTCCATTTAAGCTACTTTGGCAAATATATTAAATGCTATAATTAAGAATTTTTAGTTGTTAGGAGACAAGGAGAGACTAGGAAGAGTGAAAACATATTATGTGGGATTTAAGCTAAATTGCCTAAAATATTAAACATTTGAATTTTATGGACACTTTGGCACCTCCTAAAAACAAAAAATAATTCAGATATACTTTTTGATATACTTTATTCATAAGTGGTCAACCATTTGTGTATCTATACACTATATAAACAATTTTTTATTTTCTTAATGATAAAAGTTAAATCAATTATCAAGATGCTTTCAGAAGAATCAACATCGTGAACAAGAAAGAAACCAGTGAAAACTAGGGCGCACCACACAATCCGCTCAGTCATTCTTAGCATCCCAGTTTGGAAAATTTCTAATGTTAGATAAAAACAAAGCATTCTTGTTGTTGATACATTCATGTATCACTCTAGGTATTTTTAAAATTAAAATAAAAGGTACAGTAATAAAAGCAATTGTATCAAGGCTACAGCAAATTAAAAATGTAAACTAAATTAGCCCAATTTTATTGTGACATGAAAACAAAAGCAAACATCTTCACGTGGGCACTTCAGAAGTTCTTTTCTTGGTAATTATTTCCTGAAGTTTTTCCCGGTGGAAAGAAATCACACAACCTATCTTTTGTCTAGATATTAACTCTTAAATTTGGTTCATTTTTAAAAACCATACCTGCTGGAAACCTGCAGTTCCAGATTATCTAAAAAGTTTGATTCTTGCCTTTGTACTTGGTTCCTTTCAAACGTACTAAAGTCAAATTCCACAAGATAAGTACACTCTACAGAGGCAATTAAGCACAATATTTAAAAATGACTATCTCCTACACCACTAACTTACCTTATGAAAAAATATATGAATGGAAAGTTTATTCTTTGAATAAATGCAAAAACTACATCTTTGAAAATAACTAAATATCCATTCAATTGGAAATAAACAGAAATACCTCTCTTTAAAGAATGTCCTTAGTAACCCAAAGTAAGTGGTTGCATTTTGGGACAATCATTTAACCTTACTTCCTCTTCAGCTAGAGTTATATATAAATTCAAGCCATTTCTCATTTTCTAATATAACATTTAGATAAAAAATAGACAATATCTGCACAAACTGTCACCTCATAGACTAGAACCTTACCATTCAATAAGTCAATTGTCAGTATTCAAAACTATTTAGTTTGCTAAATTCTCTCAACCTGGAGAGTTCAGAATTGCTGAAGTATACACTATTCAGATTCTAAAGAGGCTGGCTTAATCCCCATACAGGGAAGCAGCCTAGTATGGCTATTAAGTACATTCCGGAGTCAGACTGCCAGAATTCCTATCCCAGATTGGACACTTACCAGCTGTGTGATCTTGGGCTAATTCACTTAACCTCTCTGGGCCTCAATTTCCTCACCTGTAACATGGGGAAATAGTATTCATCTGATAGGACTGTTGTAGGGTTCAAATGGGATAACACACAGAAAGCACTTAGAACAGTGCTCAATAAATGACAACTGTTTTATTACCACTACTCTCCTTCAAATAATATAATGAAAGTACTTCTTATATTGCTCCTTCTCTCATCTATTCCCTATCTATCAGTTAGGTAGGCACTTCGGTTCTTTAAAGGCATCTAGTAAATACCGTAAAAGCATGATCTTTAGTAGGAATCAACACATGCAATAAGAAGTCAATCACAGATTAAGCAACACATTTACTGCTGGCTCTGCAATGTCACTGTACAATTCACTTAATTCTCTGGGCCTTACTATTTCCATCTAAAAATTGGACACTTACCTAGCCAACTCACTTTTCAGAGTCAGGAGGATCAAATTCAATAGGGCATATTAATCTTTCAAAGTTATATACAAATATGGTGCTAGAATCATAATTCTTCCTAATATAGATTAGATACCATAATCCCATTCCCTGAAACCTTAAAAAAAAATGTGAAAAAGGGCAAGAGGTTTAAATTATTTAGTGTTACTTAGCCCATTGTCTCTTGCTAAACTTGAAACTAACTTATTAAATGAGGGTACAGAAAATATAAAGAGAAAACCAGTGGGTATGGATACGCGACACAAAAACTCAGAAACAGAACTGAATGAAAATGAACTATCATTTTATTTTTAAAAACCTCTAGACATACTGGGGATACACACACAAGTTGTGGTGTCTCAATTAAGTCATACAGAATTAAAGACTTTAAAACTTACTCTAAAAAGTTGTCTAAGTCTTCTTTTGGACACAAGCCCTCTAGGACACAAGTACAGAAGGACACAAGACTATTTCCTCCCCTTCCCCAAGTCCTTTAAACCAGATTAAGTATTATACCTAACCTAAATCATTATATATTTGTCTATATGAAACTTCATTTTTAGTTTCTTCTCAATTATGAGCACCTTTAGGATACAGAGCATGTCTCATTTATGTACGTATTACTGGTGCAAAGAACAGTTACACAGTCATGGCAGAAACTCAAATGCTCGTAGTAGACAACTTTGTGACCAGTCCTCATTTCTGTATAAAGGAACACTTGGGTAATTTTCTATTATACTTAACAAATACATGATCATAAATACATAATGATCCTGAAATTAGTGAAAGATCCCCTTTCAGAGAAGTAACAACTTTCTCGATAGCCAAAGAAACTATACCAAGCCCATGTTTTCAAACAGGAACTTAACGCTCATTTATCGAAGGGTAATTTAAAAAGTCTTAGCCCAAACAGAAGATCAGGACCTAGTGAGTAAAATTACATTTCTATCATAATGAGAATTTTGATTAAAAAAGCCTAAGATAAATGAGATGAGAATTTTGTTTAAAAAAAAAAAAATTAATAAAGAACTCACACAACTCAACAACAAAACAAAGAACAACCTATCCAAAAAATGGGCGGAGGGTATGAACAGACATTTTTTCAAAGATGTACAGATGGCCAACACGCACATGAAAAGATGTTCAACATCACTATTAGGGAAATGCAAATCAAAACGACAATGAGCTATCCCCTCACACCTGTCGGAATGACTATTAAAAAGCTGAGAAATAAGTATTGGAGAGGATATGGAGAAAAGGGAACCCGCATACACTGCTGGTAGGAATGCAAAGTGGTGCAGCCACTATGGAAAATAGTATGGAGATTCCTCAAAAAATAAAAAAATAGAACTACCATATGATTCAGCTATTCCACTTCTGGGTATTTATCCAAAGATCACAAAAACAGTAGTTCAAAAAGATACATGCACCCTTATGTTTACTGCAGCATTATTCACAATAGCCAAGACTTGGAAACAACCTAAGTGTCCATCAGATGAATGGATAAAGAATATGTGCTGTACACACACATACTAGAATACTACTCAACCATAAAAAAGGTGAAACTGCCATTTGCAACAACATGGATGGATCTGACCTTGAGGGTATTACACTAAGCAAATATAAGTCAGACAGAGAAAGACAAATATTGTATGATTTCACTCATATGTGTAAGATAAACAAACACATAGATAACGAGAACAGACTGGTAGTTACCAGAGGGGAAGGGGGTAGAAGGAGGGCAAAAGTGAACAACGGGTCACATACGTATGGTGATGGATGGAAACGAACATGATGTAGTCTATACAGAAGCCAATGTATGAAATATAATGATGTAGACCTGAAATTTACACACTGTTATAAGCCACTGTGACCTCAATTAAAAAATAAATTTCAAAGTCTAAGATAAAACAAACTATATTTCAACTCAGAACAATCCTACTTGCTGGCATGTTTAGTTCTTTAAGAGACATGGCTAACAGCATCACTCAGATTTGAAGACCTAGATTTCCATTTTGAGTGCAGTGCACCAAGGAAAAAGCAGTTACAAGATTTTCTTTCAAGTCCATCATGCAAAATATCACATCTTCAATAACCGATAACTACAACTAGCTTTTTTTTTTAATAAACAAGAGAAATGTATGATTATTTGACTAGAGAGAGAAAGAAAACAAACATAAAAGATTCATCTCCACTAAATTTTCCAATGTCTAGAAGTATCATGACACGAGCAGTTGGAAGATGACAAAACAGTTTAGCCAAGCATTTGAGGAATGCCTCCAAGTTCCTTGAGTGCAGGGTGTATACATCATCCATTTTTACACTCACACCAAAGCAAAGAGACTTAAATGTCTACTGACTAAAAGAAATATGAAGGTATGGAAAAAAGATATAAGAATGAAGGACTAACAATAACTTCTACAGGAGACAGTAATCTACTCACCCTTACTTATAAACCTTCACAACTTAGACTTGTTATTTATTTATGTAAAAAATAAACTAGAAACTATAGGAAACTATAGTACAGAGCTATGGCACATACATAGGTACCAATTCTTTACTATCTACTGATATACCACTCATGATGACTGGAAGTCACGTCATCAACATTTCTAAGAAACCTAATTAAAAATCAACAGGTTATAGGGCCGGCCCGGTGGCACAATGGTTAAGTGCGCACATTCGGCTTCGGTGGCCCAGAGTTCACCGGTTCAGATCCCAGGTGCAGACATGGCACTGCTTGGCAAGCCATGCTGTGGCAGGTGTCCCACATATAAAGTAGAGGAAGATGGGCACGGATGTTAGCTCAGGGCCAGTGTTCCTCAGCAAAAAGAGGAGGATTGGCAGCAGTTAGCTCAGGGCTAATCTTCCTCAAAAAACAAAACAAAACAAAACAAAAAACAAAAACAGCTTAACCTGTGTGTACTAAATCATTTCAATGTTCTCTTTCCCCTAAAGAGCAGACTAAATCGATAAGGGGACCCAATCCAGCATTTCTCACAAAATGCTAATTCTGTGCAATGTTATTCCATGCAATGTGCTAGACAAAGCAAAAATAAACAGATAACAGTGGGTAAGGGAGACCGGGAAAGATGGTCAAACAAAACCAAGAAACACTGAGTAAAAACAGTTTTAAAAGGCTTCTGCAAGACTTCTCAGAATCTTTATAAATATTCTGCCCTGTGAATGTCAAAGGGGAGCGGGGGGAGAAGTACAGTTCATTCCTCCAAACTTACATGGTTGTCTTAGATCTCTCCAAATACTACTCATACTTAAAAGCACCACTCTAGCTAAAGTTTTTGAACAGATGAGTTTTGAAAAGATGATGCTATCTTCAGATAATGAAAATAAACTTACAGTATCATTAGTAAAACCAATCAAAATTTAACTATATACACAGCCCAAAAGTTATTCAAACATATTAGGTCTGAGTCAATCTATTTTTAAAAAAGTTCTTGCCTGGGTAATGTAAATGAATACAGAAAATTACCTAGATTCAATAATTATGTGCAGATAACGTAAAAAAAAGTCTGTTTTTGTCATTGCCCAATGTCCACTACAATGGGATGGATTCTGTAAATACCTGAAAGGGTATTCAAAAGCAATAGCAACCAATCAATTTGTCAAATCAGTCAGATAAATCTAAGATACCAACACTCTGGATTTCTCTGGAAGATCTATATTCCAAATCATGATTTTCCCTAGGGAAAATATTTAAAATAAATGGAAAATAGTATTTGTTTTATTCACAAAATAAAAATTACTTATCTTCCATTTTTGTCAAATGAAAAAGCAACAGTAAAGAGGCAGACACTAAAAACAAATGTAAGTAGTAACAACGTAAAGTCACAAGTAATCTCTGAAAACAGTCACATGTAGCATCGACTGACTTCCTGCCTTTATTACAGGGAAGAATATCTGTGTTTCTTTCATTCATTCAACAAGTATTTTACTGAGCACCCATGATGTGCCAAGAACTGTGCTCAGCACCTAAAGACTTCTTTAAAAGTACAGAATATAGCCCCTGCCCTCTAAGAGCTTACAATCTATTACATGTTGGGAAGACAAAGCAAATAAACCATAAAACAAAACAAGTCAGTAAGTGCCAAAATAAGTGAAATGGTAAGAGTCATGGGCAGGTTACACAGGATTTTATTTTAATAATTTGAAGGGAAGGTGTATGCTGGGCAAAGTTATTGCTGAGGACTTCCTGGAGAGGGCAGAACTTGAAACAGTAGAACTTAGGTAAGCAAAGGAAAGTTCAAGGCGGTAGTGAGCTGGGGGCAGGAAGGCAAGAACAGCATAAGCTGGGTCATGAACTAATACAATCACTCAAGATACCATGAAAAGACCACCCTGTCTTCAAATTAGGGAATGTGAAGACATGCAGCTCAGAATTGTGCTTTGAATTTTGCTATGGGAAATCCTTCAAAGTTATGCTGTGGAATTTAGACATTATGCCATAGGCACAGAAAAACACTGGAGGTTCTTGGGCAAAGAGATAGAATGCTGAAACCTATGAGAATTTTGGGAGGGGCAAGCTTGAAGCAAGAAAACCAGCTCAAAAGTTGTTAAGAGTATCCTAGGCATGGGAGTGTGACGACTTGGGCTCAGACAGCAGCAGGAATAGAAGTAAAATGTCACTTTAAGCCTGCCTTACTCAATATAAGAACAAGAACATTAAACTCCTTTTAAATAGCAATTACTCATTTATCAGTTTATTGAACAAAGAAAAAAAAGTACTGAATAATTAGAATTAGGGAGGCATTACTACAAGAATTTTCTTTTTCTATATCTCCATATCAACCCATAAAATCTCATACCACATCACCTACTCTTCTTAAAAAATGAGCTGAATTGAATCATAGGCTGTTAGAGCTGAAAGGGACCTTAAGTCTTTTACTCCACTCTTCTCATTAAAAGAAGAGAAAAACTGATAAAAAAAAAAAAAAAAGAAAAAAGAGCAAGCTAGGAGGACTCTCTTGGGCTTAAGTAAAGGCAAAATCATCTGTGATAAAGACAGCAGGACTTGCAAGTCCTTTGTGTAGAAAGGATAACAAAAGAATAAGACGTGAAAACATTTTAATGGCAAAACATTACTCACTACAGATATGGAGGAAGAAGAGGCCTCACACGTAATTGTATCTTAATGCAAATCTCTACTAGAAATTCTTGAGTATTGCGATCAAGCAGGAAAATTACTTTATTAACACAGTTTTTAACCAGTGATAAACCATTACTTAACTCACATATTATTTAAAGTTTTAACATCTTTTAAGGTCTCTTCCAGCTCTAAGATCCTATAATTCTGTAAAAGTAGAAGCACAACTTTCCCAGATGAAGTTACTATACACTAAGAAAGAGGCAAATTCAACCTAACGGATAATTGAAATAAACACGAAAAAAAATTAAGCTCCATTTGATAATTTCCAAATATTTATTACTACCAATAGATTCAGCCTGAATTCTAAAAAGGGCATTCTAGGTTATCTCATTAACTAAAAATAAAATAAAAACAAACACACTACTTCTTTAATCTAAATAACCTGCTGCATTTGAAAAATCATGAACTCTGGCTTCAGTAGATTGTTCTTCTGTCCAGCTTGCTTATTATTTTACCAACAAGTTTTAGAATTTCATCACGTTCAGTAACACTCCAAAAACCACAATCATTTAGCAAGTAAGACACCCACCGATTTTAGTCCTCAGTTGGGTCTCAGAATGAGATTTTAATGTGAACTAGGCACCATACATGAAGGTTCCATTAACTTTCAGTCCCAAAGTCAAAAGAAGTTTTAACTTTTTAAAATTGGATGGTAGAATCCTACCAACTTTGCATCACTGCAGTGAACTATATATAGGCACCCTGCTTCTACTCATTATCTTCTGACCACTTACTGCTCACTAACACTTCTTGAGAGTGGGTAGACAGAAGAAACGATGCAGAAAAAGGATAAATTTTACCAATCATCTACTTTTATTTTTAAGGTAGTTGTTTACAGGACTTTAAATTAGATTTCTGGATTACTTGAGTATTCAAATTATCCATCCCCTCCCAGTCTGTTATCAAAGCTAAAACAAGAATTAGTTTTACCAAGTTTAGGCCTCCTATTTGTTAGCTGGATGTTGACAGGGGAAAAAAGGAATAATCTAATTTTAAGGAAAAACAATGAGGATTCTCTTGGGACCCCTATAGCTGAACTCCCAAGACATTCGTTTATTATCCTAACAGGAGCCAAAAGGGAGAGACAGACTTCTAAACATCTAAAAGTCAGGTACACTTAAAGGCACATGGCATATACTGGCCTAGGAAAAGAAGCAGAATAAAACCACAAGATAAAATTCTGAGTATCTGAATGGATGTATACCAGGTAGCAAGTAACCTTACGAGAAAGATGGTCACTGATACAGTTAAAGAGAAAGGGCCATAAAGCAAATTGTGACCGGCTTATGTCAAGGAGATACATGAAAGTACTTACAAAAAAAAAAATGAAATCTGCATTTTACTAGAAATGACTAGCTGGTATCTTGGTTTTGGTAGTGCAATAGCACCATTACAGCAAGGGTAAGCAGGTCAATCCCTTGCAAAACTTACCTTGATTGGCCCAATGGAAACAGAAGGCCCCAGAAAAGAGAGAAGCATCTGGCAGTAGCAAATTGTTTTATTTTATCTTTCTGTGGAAAGAAACTAATTTTAAATAAGAACCAGAGCATTTAAAGAATAAATATTTTTAAAGCTCATTATCTAGTTAGAGCAGCTCTACTAAGAAAACAAGAAGAGCTCCTTGCTGCTTAGAGATGGAAAGAAACAGAAGAGGAATCAAAGTTGTTTCTCTATCACCTAGGGAGTTGTAAAACTTGCTGTCACTCTAGAGTAACAGAATAAATGGTTCTTTTATTTAAAGAACTCCTACAGGCAGAATCTTTTGGGCCCGGTGCTTTCGAATAATGGTTTTTACACAAAATTAAGGGCTATATTCCAAAGAAGAAAATCACTTGACATTAAGCCCTTCCACTCTTAAGGTTAAGTAAAAAGAGAGAGACACAGAGCAAGCTCCTTTCTCCACTACAATTTCACCAATAACTTAAACGATCAAGGTTTAAACAATTATCAAAGTAAACAGTATTAATTAGCAGAAAGATCATACCTAATTGACTGGCTTTCCAAAATATTTTGTTAGCCTAAATTTTTGAAGATTTATTGAGATACTCAAATGGAAAGAACCCAGCCACCAAAGAATATTTTTATTATAGACCCTAACAGGGGATATAAAATTACTCACGGTAAGTGAACCTGTTACCTTTCTTGGATGCTTCTCCAGGAACTCAGTTATACTGAATTCACTGAGTCAGCACTGAAACCTTTTGATGCAAATCACTCCCACAAAATGTGTTTACAATTTGTGCTGGAGAAGGTAAGGACAGCTCAAAAGCAGGAGTGCAAAAGCAATAAGCATTTAAAAAAACAAGCAAAATAGTGTAAGTGGAAAATGAACTACCTATTTGGCACTGTCCTATGAAGAATCAAATTAGAATAGAACCTCCCCACCTCCACCCCCACCACACACACACACACACACACACACACACACACGAGGAAGCTATCTCAGGAATAAAATTCATTCTAAGCCAAAGGCCTAAACAATTGCTATTTTCGAATTCTATCCATTTACATGGTCCACTAACACAAATTATGTTGGCCTATCAGATATTTACTCTTAGGACACTAACTTCAATTGACATACCTGGGGAAAAATGTCATTAAACTAAAAAGCCTAGATGTACACCACTACTTAAAGAAAAAAAAAAAAAACTCTGTTTTTTTGTGGTAGAAAGTAAATCTTTTATACAGAAGGCTTTTCATTACATTCAAATTTTGGTTAGCATCATGATTCAACATTTGGCTTACTTGAAAACATTATTTTGGCATAAACTAATCCTTAAACAGCTGCAAATATTGACACAGATTTTGAAATCTTGACACAATAATACCACAAGCAAAAATAAACAAACAAACAAACACAAAATACAATGAAAACATTCTTACTTGTCCCATTGGAGGCCCTCCCATAGGGGGCATCATTTGCGGCATCATTCCATGAGGTACAGGAGGCATATTTGCTCTCTGACCCATAGGGTGCATTCCCATTGGGGCATAATGCATGCCAGGGTGCCCCATCTGAAAAACAGGGACAATTTAAAAATTAGCAAGTAACAATAAACGCTTCTCAAAAATCTGATTTCAGTAAATCAGTTACATGCAGTGTCCTAACATTAGGCTGTGTGATTCAAACTACTGGGTTAGCTTATACTTTCTCGTCTTAAATAAACTGCACTACACCAGTAATTAGAATGGGCTTGCAACTGACCAAATTACAGAACAACAAAGAAAAAACTAGAAGCATTAGTGGACAGCTAGATGATAGCTTTTTTTAAAAAGCACACTGGCTTGCAAAGCTCGGAGGAAATGTACGTGAAAGCCAATTTAAAAACTGTTACGGTGAAAACCGCAACTTTTTCCTATTTCACACAGACATAAAGAGAGCTAGCTAGCTATTATTTCATAACGATACGCATTATTAAACTTATTTCTAAACTTTTTTTAAGCTTTAACACTTAATTTACCAAATCAAGTCAGACGAGGGTTGGTATTATAAAACACAAACCGTACGGGCACCCAGGGACACTTCACTCCTAACAAACCAACATATAACGTCCTCATAGAATCGCTAACACAGGTAAAATTATTTCTGCCACAGTTTTTTTTTCCCCAAAGAGTGAAGTCTGTCATTCAAAGACACCAAATGCAAACAACCTAATTCATCCATTTTAATGCGCTTTTATAAGAAAACTACTTTCTTTACTACTGTGTCCATTGTTCCAGGTCTTAAAACCAGGTATTATCTCCTGCCAATTCTCCCGGCTGTCCGCCCCCCTGCAAATACCACTACTATTGGTGAAGAGAAATTCTGGCAGCCTCTTTTAAAGTCTGCAGAATCGAGCCTCCGCCTCCCCCTCCCAGTTAAATCGGGCCTACATCTCCAAGACGTTCACCCCGCCCAAGGGCTCAGCACCTACACCGCGCATCGGTCTAGGCCAGGCCAGCCGGGAACTTCCAGGGTTCCACATCCTTCCCTTTGTGCATCCCCGCCCTCCATTTCTCTCCCTCGGAACATATCCCACCATCTCGAGCTCTTCCTTCGTTCACTCTTATCTTCTTCTCCTTTTGGAGAAAGCTTCCTGTCTCTCTGACTCCGTTTTTCATTGTGCCGCTTTCCCCCTGCCCCACCGATCCCTTACCGAGGGCCGTCTCCTCAGGAAGCCGTCAGCAGAGACCCAAGAGCTGGAGCAGAGGCTTGAGCCGGACAGTCTCCGCTCCCCGTCCCCGGGACCCTGCGAGGGAGGATGGCTCTCCATTTCACTCACCATGAGGCCTCCACGCTCGGCTCCCGTTCCCGGCCTCATCGTCGGGCTCAGACTGCTCCGCCGGCGGCCACTGCCGCTACACATACCAACAAGAAGCGATCTGAGTGGCTGGCGCCCGCTGGGGCCAAAGGTTAAAGGCTGCCCTGCGCTACGGGGCGGGACCAACGGGGCCAATAAACTGACAGGCTTCCCCGCTGTCCAATCAGAGGGCGCTGCCGACTCGCAGCTCTGCGGCGATTCGCCGCCAGCCTCAGCCTCGCTCGGCGTCGCCTGCATGGAGGGGGGGGAGGGGGACGGAGGAAGTTTCTGCGCCGTGTCCTCTGCCGGGAAAACTCCACCAACTTCCCCCGGGGAAGGGAAGACAGCCGTGTCCCAGCTTCCCGAGCTTAGACCCCCTCACCCCGTAGGGGGTGGGGCCGTGGGGGCCTGCCACCTTCACCCCCCCGCCCGAGCTACGTACGCCCCACAAACCTGAGGCCGCCAGGGGTAGGGTAGGGCGGGGCGGGGCTGGGTAAGCAGCTTCTAGCGTTAGTGGTGGCGGGGGCCGGATGCGCGCGTGCGGTGCTCGAGGCGGAGGGGAGGGGGCGGGGAGGGCGAGAGGAGGGGCTGTTAGGCTCCGTACGCACCAGCTGGAGAGCGCGCGCCGGGGCGGAGGGGGCAGGAGGCGTGTCGAGCAGCGTGGAGGAAGTTGTGGTAGGGGTGGGGAGGACGAGGCGAAGGGGAGAGAGGGTAGGCAGTTAAGGCGAGGCGAGAGCAGCAGGGGGTGAACTGCCGTTAAGGAAGGAAGCTGGAGAAGAGTGCGAGCGTAGCGGGGAAGAAAGGAGAAAGCAATAGGTTGGGGAATGTGAATCACAGGTGCAGGGGCAGGCACTAGGACCGGGCGTCGGGAAGATGCGGCTTTGGGGCGGCTGGGGCGCGCGCTTGCTTGGAGGTGACGCGGCGGTGGCGGAGGTCTTTGGCCAGGACGAAGCACTGAAGGGAGAGGAGACTCGGCTACCTTTGGCCTCGGCTCGCCTCTCCCTGCTCCCTTTCCTGCCCCCACTCCCTCCTACTGCCCGAGGGTTGTGCCCTGGTCCAGGGTCGCCCAGTCTCCCTTCGGACCCCAGGGCACCTTCTCCGCCCCACCGCGCATCCCTGCGCACCCCTGCGCGCCAAGGCCGGTTGGTGGAGGCCGTGGGGGGCCCCGGCCGCTGATTGGCTACAGCGGGCGCGGGGCGGGGCAGGTGGGAGACGCTCGACCTCCGCGGGCCTGGCCGTCTTTCCCGCCATGTCGTTCTCGGAGAGCGGGAGGTGCTCGGTTCCCCTGCGCCGCCGGCTGGGCACCCCTGTCCCGCTCGCTCGGCCGGCATTTCCCGCCTTCACTCACGGGGGCGGTTGGGGAGAGGGTGAGGTCGACGAGGAGGAGGGATGTGACCAAGTGGCCCGCGACCTGCGGGCGGAGTTCTCGGCTGGGGCGTCGTCGGAGCCCAGAAAGGGCTCGCTGCTCCCTCGGGACGGGGACGGGTCTCCGGTCCTGCCCGATAAGCGCAATGGCATCTTCTCAGCGGAGGCAGGCGGCCGGGCCCGGGCTCGGCGGTGGCCGGTTCAGGTCCTCTCGATTCTGTGTTCGCTGCTGTTCGCCATCCTCCTCGCCTTCCTCCTGGCCATCGCCTACCTGATCGTGAAAGGTACTGTAGCTACGGCCATGAAAGTCTGAATAGGTTAGTAAAGTTGAGCCTGGACGTGGCTCGTGCCTTCATCACCCCCCTCCCCGTCAAAGGCCGGCAGGATGGTAGCCGCTTTCACCTACGAGTCTTCATCTGCACCTTTATTTGTTCTTGCCCTTTTGTCTTCTCTCGTATTAAAGGTCCAAGGCCCTGGTCCATCATCAGAAGACCTCTTTTAAGAAAGGGTCTTGATTAAATGGGTACTCCTAAAGAAACAGTATCAGTGTCAGCGAACACTTGGGGTGAAATATTGGCAAAATGCAGAAAAAACATCATTAAAAGGAGAGGGTGAAAAGTGTGTGTTCAATTAAAATAGGCTATACATGTTCAAAGATTTTAATCCACAAATGGTTAAAGATGTGCTATCCTCTGATTCCTCTGTACATTCTCAGAATTCCTGGAGGACAAAGAGTTCCATCTCACAGCCCAAATTTCAACTTTTATAGATAAAATATTTAGCGCCTCTCTGTTTTGTATGGGGTTTGCAACCTAGTGTAGTGGTAAAGCTCTAGTGCAGGAGCCACACTCTGTTCTTTCTCTGATTAATAGTTTTATATTCCTGTGTCTGAGGTTCAAACATCAGCTAGATTGGAATTAAAAGAGATGTGCCTTGAAAGGCTGTCCAAAGTTTATACGGAAGTATTATATGGTTGAATATTTTATATTACAATAGAAAGAATCAGATCTGAGTTTAAATCTCATTTCTCACTCGTGTGTGACCTTGGCCAAATTATTGAAAAAAAATTCAAACGAAAAGAACTACCTTAGTTTGTTGTATGAAGAGCCCCCAAAACATTGCCACTCAAGTATTACTTTCACCTCACTAAATAGAATTAAATCTGTTTAACTCCAGTTTTTATTTTTCCTCATTGCTTCCAAGCTCTTAGTGGGCTGCAGAAGGCTTTTAACAGCTTACCATGCTGCTTTTCATACAGGAGTCAGATTGCCAAGTTAATGTGCAAGTTTACCTCTTCATAAAATGGCATTGGTCGTAAATTGTCACTGTTAAATATTTGGGTGCCAATGTTTCATTCCTCTCTGTCAGTTCCCTCCCCTTTTTTTTCACTGCAACTCTGAGAGCGTTTTGTCTTGTAGGTAGGTTCTCTTTTGCTCTGACAGATTACCTTGTATCATAAAGTCACCAAACCTGTTAAGTGGCAGTCCATTGCAGAAGACATGGATTCCTGCTTATTTTGGAGAATGAAGAAAGGAATTGAACTCAAAACCTAGTATGTCCTGTAATTTGCATTACAGAAAATGCCTTCACACAACAACCTTAGGGGAAAAAATTGTCATTTTATATATATGGCAGTTGACTCATATAGACAGCTTGTTTACTTAGTGAAGGTCACATAGCTAGTAAGTGGAATTAGAATTTGAACCCAGTTGCTGCTGACTCCACAGCACTTTGTACAACTCTACAATGTTTTCCCAGCCTTTTAGCTACTCTTCAAATTATAAAATCATCTTTTTTACCCAAGCACCTGTTTGTATTTACAGAATTGCATGCTGAGAATTTGAAGAAAGAAGCTGATGTAGACACTGGGCTTTTAGGTATGGATTTAATTGTCACTGGATTTGGTTTTGAGCTCACTTTTTTTTTTTCCAAATCATGTTTAAACTCTACAAAATTTTGGATATAATACTTAGTATATTCCCTTGTGTATTTGATTCCGTCTGGATCTTTTTCATTTATATCTGTGCTTGGTAAATTTTATTAGATTTTGTTTTATTTATGTATGGCAGGTGTGGGTGGGTATACTGATGACTAGGAAAAAGTCAGACTTCTATAGAATGCCTGTAAAATGCTATAGTTTATAAGTTTCTAGTAAAAAATTCAAGGGTTATTTATCTTATTTATTTCTCTCTGCTAAAATGATTTGAACAGTTCAGAACTTTACCTGTCCGGCATTTTTTACTTCTGTTTGCTATAATTTATTTGATTGATCCTTCTAAATTGGGGGAAAAAAGTTTGAGATCCTATCCGGCGTGTCACCCTTCCCCCAGTCTTAGCTAAACTACACATTCTACCTCTTCAAGGCTAATGCCGTCATGATGATACAAAGTTTAGTCTAACTGATTTTGCACAACGGGAAACCTTTATCTTCAAATCGCAGACAAATTAGTTTGCTAGATATCCCTTGAAAACTTGTCTACGCTCTTATCAACTTCTTGCACGAGAAAACATATACTTTTTACTCATTCTATCAGTGTATGTAGTTATACTGTTTCATCTCTAAAAGACAGCCAAGATTATGAAGTTTTTTATTGCATTTGTTGATCTGTCAACTCTTAATGCCGTGGAAACAGTCTTATGAACAAGGCATGAATTCTAACTTGCTATTTAAAAGTTGGCAAGATTTCACATTTATGAAAAGAGTGAGTAGCATCTGTCATCTGCAGGAATGGCTTGTTCAATATCAAAAGGAATATAATAGGGCTTTGTCATTGCCCTACTTTCTTTTCCACTGCCAGGTAAATAGTTTGGTATTGCTTTTAGGTGTGCTTCGTAGATACTTACTACACTAACAGCAAATGGGAAGATCGTTAAGTCTTTGCTTGTGACGTGAATTCACTTTCAAGATTCAGGAACAATCTCAGGAGTTAGGAGAAACTACTGTGTCTTTATGGCAAAAAAACACTGTAAACATTAGTATGGCAAAACAAAGATCCTTATTTTGATCCAGTGTTCCCCTGGTCAAATGGAGAATATATTCAACATCACCTAATGGACGAATTCAGTTTCCTGAGGATTAATTTTAAAGTAAGCATAGTTATGTTTATAGCAAATATACATTATAACATGTGATAGAGAATACTCTTCTCTAGCAAGAGAATAAGATTCTTCAAAATCTATTTCAGAGAATCAGTGATTGAGATGATTAAACTGTTATAAGGTTGAGGTGACTGAGGTAACACTTGCCCTTCACTGTTCTAAGCTGGTATTCTCTCCTGTTTGGGAGAAAAATACAAGTAAATCTCTTTCCCAAATAATGTTTTGAATTGACTCCCAGCCTCTGGTTAAAAAGGCTGACGGTTGAAAAGACAGGCCTGTTAGTTGTTCTATCAAACCTTGACTTGCCTCCAACTCAGCCCTGATTTGATTAACTTAAATATCAAGAAAGATTGCTCTGAAATTATGTCCTTACCTTTTTACAATTAATATAAAAGTTTTCACATGAAGAAACAATCCAGAGTCTTCAATAAAAACTGCTGTTGAAGTCATCCATTATATACAGAAAAAGAGGAATGCAGCCTTTTATCAGTGGTAATGATTTTGTTGTGTTTCATTGTATTTATTTTGCCTTGTTTACTAGGAACCTCATAGCTAAATGTAATGTTTGACTGTCTTATATATTACTTTTTGTTTTTTGGCATGATAATTATTGTATGTACATGTTATTATCTCTATATTTCAATGATTCATGTTTCAATTTTATTGCAAACTGCCTCAATTCTTTGAAATTAGGTTGGTTTTTAGAAACAACGTGAGCACAGTAACTACTCTATCATGAAAGAATTCTCTTTCTAGATGGATTGCACACTGCAAATTTTTTTATTGCAGTTTAATCCTAGTCCAAGGTTGACATAATTCAGTAAGAGCAGATTATAGCAGTGATTTTCATTTTGGTTTGTGTAAGAATCACCTAGATTTTGTTTTAGAAAGCACCTCTAGATTTTTAGCCCAGAGTGGGTCTCAAGAATCTTGCAGGTGATTCTGTTGCACCACAGTTTGAGAAATACTTTTGCAGGCCCAGAATCTCTTTTTTCTTCCTGAGGAAGATTTGCCCTGAGCTAACGTCTCTGCCAGTCTTCCTCTATTTTGTATGTGGGTCACCACCACAGCATGGCTGCCGGCATGTGGTGTAGGTCTGTGGCCAGGAACTGAACCTGGGCTGCCAAAGCAGAGTGCACTGAACTTAACCACTAGGCCGTGGGGCTGATGCCTCAGAATCTCATTTTTTTAAAAATTTATTCAAGGGTAAAGTTCTTGAGAGTGGACTAACAAGAAATAATATATAAACCCAAATGCCTGTTAAGAAACCTAACTTCCAAAGGAGCTGAGACACTTCCATTCTCTTGTCATTTTGTGATTCTGAAAGAAATCTTCATGGGAAGCCCTGTTTATGGTTTAAAAAAAAAAAGGGTTCATGATGAGCGTAGTATTAGTGCATTTGGGAGGTTAATTGATCCTAATGGCTAATAAGATTAGACTATCATAGTCTTCATCTTTACTAATGAGGTAGTCCAGCCAGGAAAGTGTGATTGATAATATTAGCTGGTTTTGGAATTCATCTCCACTGATCTCCCCTGGGTGGCTTTGAAGTCACACTGCAGAGTTCTTAGGGCTTGTATTTCATAATTGTCCTGCAAACCATCCGCTACTGTAAGCCTATTTTACAGGGAAATTATTTAGTTAAAAGCACATTCTAGTTATTCCTCCGTAAGGTTATTCTCAGGCCAAATTGATTATACACTAATCATGTACAACATTAAGTTCTTTCATTTTGCACATTGGCTTTTGCATGTGTCACATTTTTCTGAGTTTTATCACATTTCACACGGTTCTATTTCCAATTTTTGCATTTTTTCCCCTAGTCTTAATATATGGTATAATAAAATGACCGTTTATTTGAGGCAAACCTGCAGTAAATACATAAGAAGAAATTGCCTTTAGCAGAAAATACTTAATTTAAGAGTATTGTTATCAAATTTAATGTAGGGCAGTACTTTTATATAAATGTTGTAAATAGTCAGTGCAATACAGAAAATGTAATGAGCCTTTATGGGGTTCCTTCAGTGTCTAAAAAGCTTTTGAACTTGCTCTTTGTTGCCTGTCATTCCTTGACATCTATTAGTAAACAGTTAACGTTAAGTCCCTCTTTTGGCTAGGACCTGATTGCCAGCGTCTTGCAGTGTCAAGGGCTTTTTTCATTTTTGGGCTCCCCATTTAGTTCCTGTTTTATGATTGAGATGTTTCCAGGCTTCTGCACATCTACAGAGAAGAGATGACTGACATATATTGAGTTCAATCAGAGTTGAAGCCAGCTCATTTGAAGAGTCATCAGTTATTTCTTTACTACTGCAGAGTGATAAATGGGACTTTCTACCATCATAATTTCATGATGTAGAATGTTAGAAACCTGGTAGAAATTTCCAAGACAAAGGGTGTGTTGGTAAGTGAACTGTTCTCTTAGAAAGGTGCAAGTTGAGAACAACTCACTCAGTTTCTAATGTTAGTGAAAAAATGGTTGAAACCCTGAACTTGAACTTTCTAATGAACATATGAACATTGTAATTTGAGCCCACAGTCTATTAAGGAAATGATACACTGCTATCTGCAACTGGGTGAGGTCACTCAAGTATTTCATTTAAAAATTCACAAATATTACCCTGTTCTGTAGCACAGTATTTGTAAAATTGTGTATATTGCTTATTCATATGAGTAAAAGAACAATGACTAAGGCCAAAAGAAGAGAAAAACAAAATCCCAAAATGACTGAAAGGATACAACCAAAATGTTAGTGTATCTGGGTTTTGGAATTATGTTTCTTCTTTTTTTTAATCTTTTTTATTGCAACTCTCAATGAGAAAAACCTTGTTTAAGGAAAAGCACAAAATTCAGTTTAGAAAAGTGTAAATAACATGTTCAACAATTAATAATAATACTATTGAACTTTTGTAGTATACCAGAAACTAATCTTTTACATGTGTAATTACACCTAACATTCCCAAGTATCCTGCATCCGTCAATATAAATTATTTCCCTCTAAACCAAAACATAGGACAGTGTATATTAGAATTTTTATGCCATGAGATAGTTTAGGTGCATACCAAGGCAGAAACACTATGGGTTAGTGGCAGGAATTGTTGTTATGCAGCTAAATTATTAGTCATAAAATCATTACAGATCTTCTGTTAACACATAAATGCAGTAATGAGAATCACACATTGGGACCTCTAAATCTCAAGAAGTTAGTTGGTAATTGTTGGTGTAATACTGCTTAGCCCAACTTTGGTGGTCTGGAGAGATGTTTCTTATGCTAATGAGGTCAAACTTTACCTGGCATCAGAATCACCTGGAAGACTTGTTAAAACTCATTTTCACCTGGTCTAGAGTTTCTGATTCAGTAGGTATGGGATGGAGTCCAAGAATTTGCATTTCTAATAAGTTTTTAGGTAGTGCTGATGCTGCTAGTGCATGAGAACCAAACCTGACATATCAAAAAAAAAACCCTGGAGATTTTTTTTTTTAATTTACAAAATTTCAGACCCTATACTAATCTACTTAATCAAAGTTAAAATCACTTAATTGGCTGCATGCTTTAAAGCTCCGTATACTGTCAGGGTCCATTGGCTCCCTCCGCCCGCCCCCTTTTTTTTTTGTTGAGGAAGATTCATCCTGAGCTAACATCTATTGCCAACCTTCCTCTTTTTTACCTGAGGAAGATTTGTCCTGAGCTAACATCTGTGCCAGTCTTTCTCTGTTTTGTATGTGGGTTACTGTCACAGCATGGCCGCCAATGAATGGTGTAGGTCCACACCCAGGAACTGAACCTGGGCCACTGAAGCAGAGCACACCAAACTTAACTAGGCCATGGGACCAGCCTCACTGAACCCTTTTTTAATTTTCTTCAGTGGTTCTATTTGTAAGAATTATTTTGTGACTTTTGTCCTTTCTTAGGGGATCTTCCAAGGAACAAAGAGAAAATCAAGTTAATACTTTTGAAAGCATAAAGCTTATTTGATCTTGAAATTACCCTATTGGTCTTTTAGACTCTTTTATAAATTTAAGGTACATTATGGGATTTTAGTGATCTTATTTTCCTATATCTTGAAACATTTTGCTATTTCATTATATTAGGAATCATTTTAATATTATTCATCTATTCTCAACTATACTAAAAAGAATAAAATAATTATGATAGAATCCTCTAGAGCAGAGGTCAGCAAACTATGATCCACAGGCCAAATCTGACCTGCTACCTGTTATTGTAAATTGTTGTATCATAGCATAGCTTTGCCCATTGCTTTATATATTGTCTATGACTGCTTTCATGCTGCAATGGCACAATTGAGTAGTTGTGACAGAGACCTTATGGCAAGCAAAACTGAAAATATTTACTATCTGGCTCTTTTCAGAAAAATATAGTATTCTCATCCAGTTAGTCATTCAACAGGAAGGACTTGAGGCAAAAACACAAACCGTCCCCTTTTTGCTAAAAGGACGTATGACAGTATTTTTCATCTTTTATGTCTGTGGGCCCTAATTTATTTGATATTGTTTGTAAGTGGACAAATACTAAAGGGAGGTGTGTATACAAAGGTGATTGGAAAGAAATGGAAAAAAATCATTGGATCATTCAAATTGTCTATAAATCTAAAAACAAAAATTTTATGTTTCTTTTTTAAATTTTTTTTATGTTTCATTTCGTGTTTTGCAAATTATGGAGCAAAGAAGATAGGTTCTCTCTTTACCAAAATGATAAACCATGAAAGGTTTAAAAAATTCCTTCAAGCATTGTGTTTTGATAATGCAAGTACAAAAAAAAGCAACACTCACGATAAGCTGTAACGAATTAAAGATGTACCTGAAAGCTGGAATCAGTGTTTACAAGGTGGTTATGTTCCAGATTCATGCATGAAGTTAGGAAGCGATTATTTGCATTTAGAGGACATGCTCATTTCAAGTGTCTGTGTCTTTAAAACCAGGGAAATTCAGAATAAAAATTTGGGTTCACTCTATTTATATTTTAAAATTTCTAACCAGTTTTTTTTCACTTTTTTTATTTTTCTGTAAATTGTTCATCAGATAACTTAAAAATAAGGAAAAGTTGTGTTGCACCCAGAAGATAGTGTTAACTCTTTTCCCTATTATACTGAAGATTACAAGATTCAGAGGAGGATATAGGTGTAACATGATTTGCCTTGAGTTAATTGTTTAAAGATGAGTGATGGGTATATGGGATTTCATTGTACTCTTCCCTCTACTTTTGTAAGGATATTTGAAATTGTCTGTAATAAAAAAGCTTTTTTAAAGTTTCCCATAAGAATCTGATGATTTCCAACATGGCTGGAAACTACTGACGTTATTTATTTTTCTAGTTTCAGTCGCTTTGCTTGTCATAATGTGCCCTGGTTCCACTTTTCTTACCTTTTTCAGCAAGACTGGGAGTGGAATTACTGAATTATAGGTGGATGGGCAGTTGGTGGAGACCTTTGCCAGTGGAGCTGTTATGCACCCACTGTGTTCAGGTGGCACCGGCAGGGGAGGAACAACCCCTTTCCTCTGCTCCTGCTCTTGGAGATAATAAGTGTGAAGATTCAAGGCTGTCTAGCTTTCTGACTTAACCTGTAGAGAGACACATTGCTCGAGGGATTTGAAGACTTGAGCTATCAATGGAATGTGGTTTAGTTTATTGAGAATACTAAATTATTTAAAAAGCTGTCATCCTCCTAAGTTAGAAAACTATAGAATCTGATAAGTTTGCAAACATTTGTTTACATAAACGTGTAAAAATTGTTGATTAGTTTTATGCATGAGTACTTCCAAGCTTTTATTAGTAGCCAGCTGGTTATAGATTTTACAGCTTTTAAAATTACCTAAATGTTAAATTAATTTTCACTTTTAATTTTATAAATTAATTATATAAGTAATATAGTCTCACTAGGGGAAAAAAGTTCCAACATTTAAAGCAAAGTGTCCCACTAATCTACTTGTATTATATTTTCACATCTTTTTCTATTCATTTATATACATGATAATTTACAATATGTGGTTTTGTCACTATTGCAGAAAAAGCATAATTGGCATCATGGATGTTCTGCAGCTTTATTAAAATGTCTTAGAGTTCATTCTGTGCCAGTATACATAGATCTGCCTCAATCTTTTTCACTACTGCATTGTATTTCATAGTCTACCAGTTTATTTAAATGTTTCACGTGTCAGAAGCTCTAAAATGGGACTTGGTAATTATCAATGTACTGTTGCATTTAGTCCCATTGTTTACGTATGGCAGGAATAAGTTTTATGAAGAATGTGTACTTGATACATGACAGTGTTTAATAAGAAACCTCTCCCATTGTGGCAACATGGGAGGTTTTTTGGTTTTGTTTTGTTTTTTCTGATTGTTTCTTCGTATGTGTGCAAACTACTGCCTCCAGATCTCTGCCTTCGTAAAACTTCTGAAATTGCTAAATAAAATTTAAAATATTTGGAACATATAGTAATCTTTGCTGGAAGCTTTTATATAAATACAGAAAGCTGCCAGCATATTTTTAGAAAAGTAACTACACTTTGAAACCAAAATCACATATTTTGAAGAATGAACCCAAATAGAATATACCATTAGATAAGTGAGTATAAAACTCCAGCAAAGGGATTGGCATGGGGATTTTTCACCTACCCCCATCTTTGCTAGGTGAAAATATTGAGTCCAAGAGGCTTCACTTGATGGAAGAGATGAACTTCCATTGTTTTCATCAACTGATGAAAACTGAACTGTAGTGAAAAAGGATGTATGTATGTGTGTATTTTAAAGGCCTGTATCCTTTGATACAGCAGTTCTTCCTCCAGAAATTTGTTATAGATATCCTAGTACAACTGCATAGTTTAGTACAAGAATGTTACTTGTAGCACTGTTTTTAATAGTGAAAAGCTGGAATAATAAAAATATGCAGGAATTATGGCTCTATGTACTGACATGAAAGGTCTCCAACATTGTTATGTGAAAAAAAAAGCAAAGTGCAGGACAATTTTTCTGGTGAAAATCCCTTTCAATGGTAAATAAACTGAGAAAATATATATATACTGTTCATTGCTTGTACATAACTAGCTCCATACGTCTATCTACATTGCTTAGATAGCTATAATTTTTAGAAAATATGCACACAGAACTCATAACTGATTGCTTTTAGGAGTAGAGTTGTGGAAGGACGACTTTAACTTAATTTTTATACGCTTTTGTACTTCTTAAAAATTATGTTAACTCTTAGTAAAATAGCTTTACAAAACATTGATTGTCAAATTTTTAGCTTCAGGATTCTGGAGACACGGACTTGTTACAAATTTAGTTGTTGGCAGTTGCCAGCTTCTGTGGCTTTTCTGCTTGTTCATAAACGAATTGAGTAATTTTCAGAAGCATAAGCATTTGTAGACCACAATACTGCAGTGTACTTTTTTAGCCCTGTCAGTGTGACCTTGCTTTTATCAGTGATGTAACTATTCAACAGTTGAAAATGAATATAAAATAATTAAAATGCTCAAGGTGAGGCAAACAGATTATGGAATAGTAGTTACTTCTGGAAACTCAAGAATATTCTTGTCTTAAATTTGGTAAACTGTTTATTAAAGTACCTGAGTGAAAAAGCTTGATGGGCTTTCGAGAGCCTCACATTTAGTTATTTTTTAATGTTATTTTGTGTCTTTCTCACTTTTTTTGATATTTAAAAGTTTCCATTATTCCACAGCAGTTCTCAAACAGAAACTTGATTTTTAATAAATAACAGCTATTTGGCAGTATAGCCACCTTTAAGTTGTTGTATACTAAGAAATCTTATAATTTCTGTTTTGATCCTTTATCTCACTGGGTTGTCAGGAGGGTTGTACTTCAGTCTCTACTAAGGTTCTGTCTACCCAGTCCCAGGTGGGGTTAGCGTTCTAGATGCTGACACTGTGCCAGGGTATTGGGATGGGGTGCAATCTAGTCCTCAACACATTTGCTGAAATGAGTTACCTCTGAAACATCTTGCATTCTGCTCAGGATGGCCTTTCAGATGTAGTACCTTCCAGCCACGTGACTAGCTGCTGTTTCTGTGCCCTGCTTAGGGCAGAGGCATTTGGAAGCTTGGCTCTAGGCCCACCTGCCAAGATACTGTACAGCTATGATCCCTCTCTGGTGTTGTGTGGCCTCTTCTGCATGGCTCTGCCAGGAAGCCCCAGCAGCAGTAGTCCCACCCTGTATACACACACAAGTGCAAACGTACACACACAACACACTTTTTTCAAACCAGGGGAATCTTTCTTGCCTGTAGGGAAAGCCCTCATTCTCTTTCTCCCTGTTCTACACAAACATTTTATCTGTACCCCAATCAACTTAATTGTCCTTAGTGTCTATTCAAGGCATTTTGTGTTTATCTATCCTCCTGTTTCTATCTTTTCTAGTTCCCCTAATTATTTTGCAACATAAAAACCAAAGAGATGCTTGGGCTATTTCTCATTTCTTCTTTGCCACATCCTTCTTCTGGGACAGGAAACACAGAGTCTGTTATCTCTTTAAAAGGGGGTAAGGAAAAGGGAAATATCAGGAGAAAAAATTAGGTTAATCTTTCAAAAATACTTTGCTGCAGTTTTTCTTAATGCTCAATTGCCCTGAGATTGTCTTTTAGCAGTTTTATCAGTCTGTTACCAGCTTTCAGATGGTTTGAAAACAGTCCAATCACGTATTTCTTACCTGCTTCTTGCTAAAATAAAGGCACCTGTGGTTGTGCATTTTGTGCGGCTGGGAAATATGGTAATTCTTAGGTCATTCTCCACTGTGGGGTCCTCAGCCTTTCCTTCCTCCCTGTACTACTGAGGCTTGGGGCACACACTCATCAGTAGTGGTGGCTTAGTGAACTGTCTTAATGAGGCAGTTTGAATGCGTATCTAAAAACCTTCAAATTAATTTATTTGCTCTGTTGTCACTTTGTTTATTTCCCCTATTCTTCCACATTTCAACCCTTTCCCCTTTTCTTGAGTCCCGTATAGAACTATGCTTTTGACTTGATTTCTTTGAGAAAATGCAGTTCCAATCTGACCAGAAATAAAATCTAGCATCCCAGTCCATTTATAAATTGAGAATTAACTTTTGTTCATATACTTAGCTAGGTTAAAGAATCAGATTGGAGGGCCGGCCCCATGGCCAAGTGGTTAAAGTTCCTCATACTCCACTTTGGCGACCTGGATTCGCGAGTTCAAATCCTGGGCGTGGACCTACTCCACTCGTCAGCCATGCTGTGGAGGCATCCCACATACAGAGTCGAAGAAGATTGGCACAGATGTCAGTTCAGGGCGAATCTTCCTCACCCAAAAGAGAAAATAATGAGATTAGGTTTAAAACGTTTGTAGGAAAGCTGTAAAGAATAGACACTTTAAAGTTGATTCATGTGTCAAAAGTGCATGGTATGGTGCCAGCTCCAGTGGCATGGTGGTGAAGTTCAGCGTACTCCACTTTGGCATCCTGGTTCAGTTCCCAGTCGTGGACCTACACTGCTCTGTTAGTGGCCATGCTGTGCTGGCAGCCCACATAACTAAAAAATAGAGAAAGATTGGCGTGGATGTTAGCTAAGGGCAAATCTTCCTCAGCAAAAAAAAAAGCATGGTATGGAAAGAAAGGAATCACTTAGTACTAAGTAATGAAAGTCAGCAAGCTCTGATTCACAAAGGTAAATGAAAAATGTGAAGATGTTTTTAATAGTGAGGTGTTTTAACCATTTTTCTATAGTTGAATTTTATAAAACTGAAGAATTATATTCTTACGTTTAATTTGTACTCTTTTCACATATTAAATTATAATTGATTTGAAGTATTCGTTGATATGACTTCTCGTTGTGCTTTAGTATTTTATGCTTCTACATAGGATAGCTTGTACTAAGCTCAAATCTCCTATCATTTGCATATAATTCAGGAGATCAGAAATACACATGATCTTTTTTGAAGATGACAATACTGGTTCAATTTAAATTGCTTTGATGTTAATAATTCAGGTTTTTCCCCCTCTTCCCATTAAGGATTCTGGACGCTACTTATAATATCCCTAACTGCCGGATTCTCCTGCTGCAGCTTTTCTTGGATGGTGACTTACTTTGATTCTTTTGAACCAGGAATGTTTCCTCCTACTCCTCTTTCACCTGCCAGGTTCAAGTAAGTATTCCTGTTTCCTCTTGTTTATTTTTTAACCCATCCCAGCTCTGTCGAAAATAGTAAAATAGAAGCAAGAGGCTGCTTATTTGTAAGATAATATGTTGAGACCCGAGACCGCAGTCTTTAATCTGTAAAATACCAAATGACACAAGGTTTTCAGCTTGGCTTAGCCTTTAGATAAATGGAAAATATTTAAAATTCCATGTGTAGATAATGCAATGGTTTTTTAAAAATTTGAAATTCAAGAAATGATCTAAGAAGTAATTTGTTCTTTTGGGATGGAATTTCATTTAAAACAGTTTATGAAGGTTACTTTAATATCAGCAATGTGGAAGTTTCACAAGATTCATGTATAAATGGTCAGACTTTATTACAGCTTAATAATTGGATTGGATTTTTCCTCAGATTTAAATTTTTGTGATAATTAGCAAGGATTTATGGCACCAAGTCTATATGTCTAGCATAGATTTGATGCATTTCATAGTGGAACAATAATAATTTCTTTGGTCTGTATTTTCTGTGTTTCAAAGAGTTTCAGAAGTTCAGTAGGTTGTATCCTAATCTAGGAAAGGTAAGGTTTTAAATATAAATTTCCATATAGAGCGTCTACCTCTGGTGTCTTCTACAAACTGGGGGGAAAGAATGAAGAGTAGAAAATAAATTATTAAAGATCTGTGTATTCTCAGAGTGTTATAGTTGTTACTGTTGTTATTACTACCAGCTCCAGCTTAGTTCATGGACAGCTTGTAGAGATAAAATAAGAAAATCTATTTGAGGGACTCTATAAATATGCAGTTTAATACTAATGATAGTTATTAATAATCATTGTTACAACTGGCCTCCATTATTAGTAAACTCATAAAATTTTCTGTCTTATAAATATATCTTTAAAAATTTTGGCTTCACTTCAAATGAAAGGTGTGTGTCCAAATCATATACTTGCCAATAAATTTTGTGTGTGTATTTGAGGTGGATAATGATTAATTAATAATCCAATTGACCAAATTATACTTAACAATGCAGTACTGTCCCATAGTTTACATGGCTGCCATTCAGTTGGAAAGTTTATTTTGCTAAGTGATAGAGTGTTCAGCTCAAATTTATATTGTTGCTCCCTGTTGACATCAATTACTTTAACACGGGGTATGAGTCTAATATGGATAATATACTGAGACTCCTTTCATAAATCACAAAAAAACTTAATCTCATTTGTTTCTTTTACTTATTTATATCTCACCTCTCCCCTGAATTCCAGCCCTACATTTCCAGCTGTTTAGTAGATCTTGCAACCTGAAGTTTAGAAAGCATCTTGCACTTAGAATTATTAAAACTCTTGTCTGTCTTAAAGACATCAGTATCCACCCACTTATCAAGGATTGAAACTCTTATTCACTATATTTATCCCTTCACCAAGTCCAGTCATTTCTGCCTTTTGAAATGTTAGTGGAGTATTTTGTCTTTGCACCCCCAGTGTTTTTGTCCTATTTAGGGCCTTGGCCAGCATACTTGACTCCCTGGTCTCCCCTACTCCAAGCTGTCACTCTTCTGATTTGTCCAGTATATTGTTACCTTTCTAGAAATAGATCTTAGTCACAGCTTTCCCTTGTTTGAAAGTCTTCAGTGGCTTTCCCACTGCCTTAAAAATAAAGTCCCAATTCCCAAGTACAGCATAGCAATCCTTCCCCAAGTGACCCTGCTCTGCTTTTCCAACTTTACCTTCAGCTATTTTTCCAAAGCACCCTATACTGTAGCCACATATCAGATTACCTTGGCATCCCCCAAATAAACTACATACTTCAAAAAAAATTATTATTTTTTTGGTGAGGAAGCTTGTCCCTTAGCTAACATCTGTTGCCAATCTTCCTCTTTTTTGCTTGAGGAAGATTGTCACTGAGCTAACATCTGTGCCAGTCTTCCTCTATTTCGTATCAGGGATGCTGTCACAGCATGCTTGATGAACTGTGCGCAGGTGTGTGCCCAGGATCCAAACCTGTGAACCGTGGGCCGCCGAAGTGGAACCTGCAAACTTAACCACTGTGCCACCATGCTGCACCCTAAACTGCATACTTTTGAGATGCCACGACTTTACCCTTGCTGCTGTTCTCTCTTCCTGGAATGTCACTTTCCCTCTCAGCTTCTCTTCCACCGCTGCCAGAATTCATAAGCGTCATAGATGTTAGAAACTTTTGGAATTTTCTAGAGAAAAGCATTTCAATGTTCTCTTAAAGATCTGGAATTCTGAAGGCATTTAACTAATTTAAAAATTAGCTTTGGATGGCTGGCCCCTTAACGGAGTGGTTAAGTTTGCACAATCTGCTTTGGTGGCCCAGGGTTTCGCCAGTTCGAATCCTGGGTGTGGACGTGGCACCGCTCGTCAAGCCATGCTGAGGCGGTGTCCCATCTGCCACAACTAGAAGGACACACAACTGAATATACACAACTATGTACCGGGGGGCTTTGGCAAGAAAAAAGGAAATAAAATCTTTAAAAAAAAAAAAATTACCTTTGCATTATTTTAAGCTGGAAGCAGTAGTGGTGGATTTTCAATGTGTTTATTAGTCATTCAGTTTTATCATGAGATAGTGTCAGATCAGAAACTTAGATTACATATTTGTTTATACAGCCTTAAAAATACAATTTTGAAATATATACATTATATTGCGTGTATATTTGAATTCCTTTCAATATGTAGATAGGGATAAGTTAATTTTACATATGATAAATCAGCTATTAAATATCTCATGGAATCAAACTATAATTTAAAATTGTATGTTAATAGAAGCACAGTCCAAAAGAGACATATAATAAATATAGTGATAGTTGATCACATATTAACAGAAACCACCGACCAAAAAAAGGCATTTTGTATAGTGGTAATTGATGAAATTGAGTTTTATAGTGAAAACTCTGCCCTCTAGTGCTTGTAGAAAATAATGCAATTACTTCAAGAGATAATCAGAAAAAGTATATTCTCTCTGTCACCAGTAGAGTGAGTGCTTATACGGGGAAACAACTTCTCTACCTTTTGAAAAAGCTGAAGTCTTTTCAGACTTTATTTTCTTAGAAATCAGGTTGATGTATTTTATTAATTTGTAGCATCAGACTTTCATAAAAGTATCTTTGTAACAATTTATATACTCTTCTTACCTAAAGTAAAGCATGATGTTAATACAAATATTTTTCGGGGCTCGCCCCGTGGCCGAGTGGTTAGGTTCTCGCGCTCCTCTGTAGGCGGCCCAGTGTTTTGTTGGTTCGAGTCCTGGGTGCGGACATGGCGCACTGCTCATCGAGCCACGCTGAGGCAGCGTCCCACATGCCACAGCTGGGAGGACCCACAGCTAAGAATGTACCACTATGTACCGGGGGGCTTTGGGGAGAAAAAGGAAAAAATAAAATCTTTAAAAAATATATATATATTTTTCCTGATTTTATGAAAGTAATACAAGTTTTGTTGAAAATTCAAAAAGAAAAATAATCAAAAAAGCCATAATTAGAGAAAGTGACTGCCAATGTTTTAATGTATATTTTTCCATTCTTTGCACATTTGAAAAATTAAAATTAAGATCACAATATACATGTTGTTTTGTAATCCATTTTTTATTATTATATTGGAACATTTTTCCGTTCAGTATTTCTTTTGACTTTTCAATGTTTTGAATACCAGTCATTATATATGACCAATCATTGTCTCAATTTAGTTTTTAAAAGGGAAATCTAATATAAATGGTAGCTGGATTCTAAAATAATTTATCAAACAGGGATCTGTTTAACTATTTAGAAACTAAAGAAAGGCAAGATAATTAAAACATCATAAAATGAAAGACTTTCTAAGATTAGGATTGTTATTAAAAATATTCCCTGTTTCCAGCTCCATGACTATCAAACATAGAGTAAAATAATCCTGTCTAATTGGTGTCTTAAAAAAATCTTTTGCTCTCTTTTGCAGCCTTAAACACATGGGCTTTATTTTTTTTAGCAAACTAATTAGTGGAAGTGGAAAACAAATTAAAAAGACCATGTTTACTATAGCTATCAATTAGTTGTGTTTCCCTAGAAACGTATAAACTCCTTGAGGGAATAAAAAAGTAAGCTTTATTGATGGTTAGTAAATATTAGATGAAACATTTAATGAAATTAGAATTTGGATCAATAATTCATTAGAGGAGTTAAAATTTTTTTCATACTTATTCTTCTATATTTGTTAGCTATTATCTTAGTTTAGGCTGCTATAACAAAGTGTCATAAACTAGGTGGCTTATAAACAACAGAAATTTATATCTTTTCCAGTTCTAGAGACTGGAAGTCCAAGATCAGGGTGCCAGCATGGTCAGGTTCTGGTGTGGGCTGTCTTCTGGGTTGCACATGGCCTTCTTCTCATTGTTTCCTCACGAGGCAGAGCAGAGAGAGGAAGCAAGCTCTTTGTGACTCTTGTAAGGGCGCTAATCCCATTCATGAGGGCTCAACTCTCAGACTTCGTCTAATACTTATTACCTCCCAAAGGCCCCACCTCCTAGTACCATCACACTGCAGGGTAAGGTTTCGACATATGAATTGGGAAGCGGGGAAGGGGGGTCGACACAAACATAATCCATAACAGCTATAGCTTAGAAACTTTCACTTTTAAATAAGCACAAGACCTTTAAGAAATACAAGATAGTTAAATAACTTTGCAAAGTATATTTTCAGACAGGTACTTAATGGACTTCAAAAGGCATATTTTTAAGAAAAGTGGTCATGCTGACTTACTTTGCAAACTTTGCTGAGTTAAAAGGTATACTGCAATGTCATATATACAAACTTCTCTGTTGGGAAGCAGTCATTTTTTTGGTGTTTTTGGATCAATTACACTTTTAAATTATTGTCTTAGTTATTTCTGAAAATCTGTTATAGTGTTAAAGAACAAGAGGCAGAGGCAGTAATTTTAGATTCGTTGTAGTATCTATGTAGGCATTCCCCACTTCTCATTAGTTTTCCTTCTTCATTCATTGGGTCTTGTCACTGATTTCCAAACAGGCAAATACAGTCATGCACCACATGACAATATTTCAGTCAACAACGGACTGCATATATGATTGTGCTCCCATAAGGTTAGTACCATATGGCCTAGATGCGTAATAGGCTATACCATCTAGGTTTGTATAAGTACACTCTGTGATATTTGTACAACCACAAAATCACCTAATGACATTTCTTAGGACATTTCCCTGTTGTTGAGCGACACATGACTGTATAACGGTGTGTTTGTAATTATTATTTCACATTGTGATGATCTGCTTTAATTATAGTTTCCAGGAATTAATGTATCTAAGTATAAGAGAACTCAGAGATTGAAAGAATCGTGGAGTTCTTTCTAGGCTGGGCTGGTGGCAGCACCAGAAGTTTCATTTACATCCTCCTGATAGGAGAGGAAGTTAGGTACGGATAGGAGATGTGCCTTGAAGCTGTGTTTTTCCTAACAAGTACATCTTTTTAACAAATATTTTAGGATTGCTAACGATGCTTTAGAGGTTCCTATTAAAGATTATGGGGGAACTAAGTCCCTGCTGAGTCCTCTTTAGGTTGTCATTCATCTGGGTGATCCAGTTTTTAACAGAGAAACTGAGTCCCAGGGAATTTAAGAAACTTTCACAAAGTGAAATAATTTGCATGTAGCGTAGCTAGCATGTGACTCTACATTTATTGTTTTTGTTTGCCCTGCCAGCTAGCCCACCTCTTCTGCCTTATGAGATGAATCAACAGGAGGAATTTCACTAATTGAAACAGTATCACTGTGAGCTTTTGCTGTGTGACAGTTTTGCCCTCACAGTATTGTTAAATCCAATCAAAATCTGCTCTTAACATCTTACTGTCTTTGTTCTCTCCTTCATTGTTTTCTCCCAGTGACCAGTGTTCTGCACTTGAGACTGCAGGCCACCTTTCACATTACCTGTGCACAAGCCCCATCTAGTGGAGCAGTGATGTAGCTGCAGGTTTATAGTTGTTCAGCATGCTAAAAAAGAAACCACTCTGATTATAATAGATCCTGCCGGGGATAGAAATGTTATTTTTTTATAGCCTTGAAATAAATTTAGTGGAAAAATGATAGTGTAAGGGGGTCTAACAAAAAGCACAGTGTAGAAAACTCATTAATTTGGTAATTCAGTCAAAATATTTAGTAACAGTGATATGAAAAATAGTGAAATGTCATTAAATTTGTCTACCTTATAGTACTTTTATGTAGAGTCAGAGGTCAAGGGCCAATATTCTTCAAGTTAAGGGCGTTACTTCATTACACTCAATGGTGATAATCACAAAAGTCTTATTGCTGGCACTAGAAAATGTTCATTTTTTAGATCAATGTTCAAATTTAACGGTATATACTCCTATAACCTTCAAGCCAAGAAGTTAACTTTGTAGGGATAGCACCATTATTTTGCACTGGAAATATGCACGGAGACTTACTTCCAAGGAGGAAACATCAGTGTTTGTATTTAAAGTTACTGAGGGTAGGCTAACTGCTATAGAAATCAAGTGTTACACGAAATTTCAGATTTTTTTTTTTTTTAAGATTTTATTTTTTCTTTTTTCTCCCCAAAGCCCCCCGGTACATAGTTGTATATTCTTCCTTGTGAGTCCTTCTAGTTGTGGCATGTGGGACGCTGCCTCAGCGTGGTTTGATGAGCAGTGCCATATCCGCGCCCAGGATTCGAACCAACAAAACACTGGGCCGCCTGCAGCGGAGCACGAGAACTTAACCACTCGGCCACGGGGCCAGCCCCCGAAATTTCAAATTTTAACATGCTGGTCAAAGGTTATATAAAAGTAAGATTTTCTGGTGCATTAGATATCTGAATCCAAATCCTGGATTTTTGAATCACTTTTTGAAAAACTGATTTTAATTTTTCTCTTGTTGAGATATATTATAGCATGTCTTGCAGTCACAGTGTGGTAGATTTTGGAGAATGTCTCAGTTCTTCATAAATCCTCTGTTAACTTCTGTCCTAAGAGGCTTACCATCTTGAACCTTACAGCTGAAGATGAGTCTTTTTGAGAATAGAATGAATTATTTTAAAAATAAATTATCTCAGCCTTGAGCACAATTCTGCATTCAGTTTAATGACTTCAAATATCTGTTTGTTATAGGAATATTTGTTAAAAAACAACATCATTTTAAGTTTCCCTCAGTGTTTTTTTTTTTCTTTTCTTACGGTGAGGAACATTGGCCCTGAGCTAACATCCGTTGCCAATCTACCTCTTTTTGCTTGAGGAAGATTGTCTCTGAGCTAACATCTGTGCCAGTCTTGCTCTGTTTGTATGTGGGATGCTGCCACAGCATGGCTTGATGAGCAGTGTGTGGGTCTGTGTCTGGGATCTGAACCTGTGAACCCTGGGCCACCAAAGCAGAGCACGTGAGCTTAACCACTACAGCACTGGGCTGGCCCCCCCAAGATAGCTTTTAAAAGAGACCTAAGCTCGCAAAATCATCCCTCAAGTAGCTACTTTGAATTATCAGAAATTAAGCAAAAATATTACATTTTATTAACCTCGACTCTTTAGTTAGTGTTTGTACTTCCACATGCCTCTCAAATAATCACATCTGTACATTTCCTAGAATGAAGCAGATTAGAAGGCATAATGGGATGCCCATTTTATAGAGCTAAGAGCATAAATTCACTATTTTATATTGTTAGAGAAGTTTGAAATTTGGTATTTGCTTTTAAATGTATTATTGGTTGTGTTTATTGGCTTTTTCGATGTGGGGCTCATGGTCAAAATGCAGGGAAACTTTACAATTTTTGGTGTTATGTCTTGATTTCTAGGAATGTGCTAAGGTAAAGAGTGGTGTCTTCTTTTCTCCAGAGCCTGCTTAGAATACTATCTATAGAACTTGATTGGCAGTCTACAGTATTTCATAGTTATATACAACCCAGGTGCTGTTTGCTGCCTTCCTGATGCTGTTGGTCTTTTCTTGATCTGGATCACTCTTGGTTATCTACCTTCCCATTTCTTCTTCTACCACAAATGGTGTTTGATAAATACTAAGGCACTCAATCCCAAAAAACACATACTTTTAATTTAAATTTATTTCTGCACAGCCTTGCTTTTTAAAAAAAGTTGTATCACCTTACAATGCTATTTGGAATCTGCAAAGTAAATTAGAGATGAGAAGGAAAAGGAAACGACTGTTTTTTGTTTGTTACTTTTTGGTAAACTATTTCTGGTAACTTTGACAAACTAAAAACACATGATCTGATACTCTCGTGCATGTGTTATTACCTATGTAAAGTGATTTGGATATAATCAGAGGCCGAAATTGTTAAATTTCCATTACATTTATGGTAAATATGTGTTTGTTATTACTGTTGTAGGAGGGAAGCAGACAGTGAGTTAGAATATTTAATCCTGGAAAATTCAGGATTTAGGATTGGCATTGCTGTATTATAATATGCTTTTTCTATTCAACATTACATTTTTCTATGTTAATAAAAGGTTTTCTCGAACTTCTTGTTCTTCTTGACATTGGGGGCTTTCATTCTTGTGGGTTAAGATAATAGTACAAGGAGAATACATTCATACACTGCGTAACGTTTCAGTCAATGATGGACCACGTATACAATGGTGGTCCCTTAAGATTAGTACTATACAGCCTAGGTGTATGGTAGGCTATACCATCTAGGTTTGCTTAAGTACACTCTGTGATGTTTGCACGATGACAAAATCACCTAACGAATTTCTCACTTCTCAAAACTTATCCCTGTTATGCATGACTGTAGTAAAATCATAATAGAAAAGGAGTTACAGGTTCTTAATTTGGGCAGTAATATAAGTCTTGGAGGTCAAGAAAAGTGAGTAATTTAGCGTTTAAATTCGCAGTTTATTTTGCGAGCACACTAGATTTAACGTTGAGCACAATAAATTGACTCTACTACTCTTTCATACAGATTTTGGAGAGCTGCCTCTTTGTCAAATCAGATTCTTTATTGCCATGGACTAATGAAACAGATGTCAGATGGCTAATTGCAGTAGGAGAGAAAAGCTGTTCACAAAAGAGATAGATCAAGAACTTGGCGTTGATATTTGAGTATCATGAAGTTTCATTATCTAGGGACTGTTTGGAGCCGTTGGTTGCAATGCTGTCACTATTAATGACTATATTGATGGCACTGCACTGCAGTTTCTTGAAGTGAAGAAGAGTTAATATATATGCATCTCTTATAAAATATATTCCATTACTGTTCTGAATGGAGACTCAAATAGAGGTAACAAAATCCTGTAAGAAAGCATATTAACTATTCTTAGTTTCCTTGTTTTCATAATGTGATATCTAGTGGGGGTTTGCTTTGCACCTGTTTGCTGTGGCCTTTGCTTATGCTAATTCACAGTGTTACGCATGGGCTGCTAAAAAGGCACAGGTGTTCACATGCTTGGAACAGCACTGATAAGAAATACCTGAGAGAGAGCACTTGCCAGTTTTGTACTTGGAACCCTTTCTAAGTGAATTCAACAATCTTTGTAAATTGTAAGAGGTGGCCTGGTATATTAGAAAGGGCTTATAAGTCAGAATAGGTGGCTTTCAAATCCAGTCCACACCATATATTAGCAGAAGAACTTTTGAGCAAGTCAGTTAGTGTCTTTGAGCTCAGATGTGTGAAAGGGGAATAGATTAGTACCAACTAGCCCATCCTGTCTCCTACTGAGCCAGTCAGACATGGAAACAAATAGCCACTTGGTTCTTAATATAACTTCGTATTCTGTCAACCACCGAGAGCTTTCTGCTTAGAGCAAAATCAGTTGGCAATGAAGTTAGTCTTTTAAATTGTAGGAATTCTGTCATAAGAGTGTGTCTGAAATGTGGGAATATATGTGAAGGAAAGGAAATACAGGTATTAACATGGTATAGGAATGAAGGTTTCAAGAGAGTGGAATCCAGTATGTAGTACAGAGATTCAGTTCAGAGTCAACCAAGGCTGGAGTAAAAACAATAAATAATAATGAAACATGAAAAGAGACCTGCTTGAATCTGTCGGTCTCTCTCTTAAATAAACAAAGGCAATTATTTGAAACTTTTGGCAGGGCTTATTCAGTGCTTTATTTTGTGGTTCAAAAGTAAGAGTATAGTGACTTAAATTGCCAGAATCATTGAATTCATTTGAATCTTAAATTTTAAATGTATTTCTCTTTTTTTTTTGAGGAAGATTAGCCCTGAACTAACATCTGCCACCAATCCTCCTCTTTTTGCTGAGGAAGACTGGCCCTGAGCTAACATCTGTGCCCATCTTCCTCTACTTTATATGTGGGATGCTGCCACAGCATGGCTTGACAAGCAGTGCGTAGGTCCGCACCTGGGATCCGAACTGGCAGACCTCAGGCTGCCGACGGGGAACGTGCGAACTTAACGGCTGCACCACTGGGCCAGCCCCTAAATGTATCTCATTTCTGAAAAATGCAAATAATTAAGATACAATTCTTTCATGACATATTTATGTTACTATTAAATATCAATATAAGTATATTGATAGAAATTACATTTCCAGGCCACAAAAAAATTATAAAGGGAGAAGTGATTGTGAACTTGCAGGAAGAGAGTAATGCCAGGCAGAAGCATACACATACATGCACAAACCTATAGTTCCTCAGTCTCTTTCTCCCATCCATCTCCTGGGTCTGTGTATATGATGTTATTGTTTGTTTATTTGGATTTGAGATGGGTCTAGGTTTAGGTGTTTTGCTTAGAAGGAAGGGAGAGTTGAAGTAGAAGGTCAAAGGAATTTTTTAAAATCTCATCTGTAGCTGAGTTTTCTTTACTATATAGTGGCTAACATTTATTGATCTTTTGCTATATGCCAGACACCTGATCCTCATAACAACTTTATAAGGGCAGATTCTATTTTTATTTCCATTTTGGGAAATTGAGGCTCACAAAGGTCAAACAGTTTTTGTAGCTTTGTATCCCTTATAAGTGGCAAAGCTGACGCTCACACCTATCTCTAACTACAGAGCTTAAACTCTAAACCACTAACGGGAACCATGTAAGTACTTCATTGTGGGATTCTTTATTATTGGAAGGAATTTTTGGATCCAGAACAAAATAATACCCTTTTTATAATCTTTTAGGATGTGGAAGTAGTTCTATTAGAATGAGCTTTTCTTTATAACCATATTTTTTCCAATGTATTTTACTCTTACTGAACAATATTTCTCATTTATTTTCATTTTGATTTCATAATTGTATTGCAGTGGGAAACAACTTTATCTCAGCTTAATAAAATCCACATTTAGGAATCCTAACATTTACTTTAAGAAATATTCTGGTTTTGTCATTGAGTTCTCTGTGTATTTTTCTACTACTTATTTTTAAATGGTCCAATGGCCAGTCAGGTCTTATAATTTTGAATTAGTATGTTAAGTGATATCATCTGTTAATTTTCATTATATTTGTGGAGTCTCCTCGATTGACTTTTTGGGACTGAAATATTTATGTACTTATACTCCCTGCATCATTATTCCAGTCTAAGTACAGGTAATGTTGATCTATAATGTATTTTAATAGGTAGGAAAAAAACTACATAATCTCTTTCAAGTGTTTTTACTTATTCTGTCTCTGCTACTTTGAATAGTCATAGAAATTTAGAACTGGAAGGGACCTTAAGTTTGTCTGGTTGAGCCCTCCACTTGATAAACATGAAATCTTAAGTATGAGTTCACTTCTGGTTCTCTCCTTTTCCCTTTACACCACAATATCTCTTTTGTCTGCTGGTCCATTGCCACATCTTTGAAAACCTAGGTCAAAACTCATCATTAACGTATCTTGACCTTATTAACTGTATTGTTTGCTCTTTTCGCTTGTTTTATATACAGTTGACACAAAAGCATTTTGAACAAAGGGGTGTTTTAGGAAAATTAATCTGTACAGTGTGTTTAGGTATATGGAGAGAATGTGAGTGACTTGGAAAGAATTTCATCATGAATCAGTTTTCTTAGTCACATTCATATATGAAATAATAATTATAGCAACATCTCTAAAAATAGTCATGCTATGTTAAAAATTCTTTAAGCCTATTTCAGAATCCTTGTGAATTTTGAAATAGAATGGATGGTCTTCAAAGTTAAACATTTTCATTATATAGTGGTATGAGACTACGGGATTTGTTTTCTTGTGGGTTTTTTCCCCCCACCTTATGCAGTAGTGTGGTCCAGATTAGAAATCCATATGGCATGACAAAGAAAATCAGATGAGCTTGACAGGGCCACGTATTATCTACCCACATTTGTGGGTTTGGCAGTATTAATATTAAATAATGCTGAAGTTTTACTTATTCTGGATGTAAATTTTTCATTTTATTTCTGATTAAATTTCTCATATTAGAACTTATTCCATAGATTTCAGAAATGATAGTTATTTTGCTTTACTGATCTAATTACATAACAGAGAAAAGTGCTACCCCTGATCAGGCTTATCATTCTTCTGGGATTGGATCCTTTCCTTTTCCCTTCATGAAAGTATAGAAGAAACAATGAGCAAAAATTGTGTACACTCTACTCAACCCTCCCAAGCCCCTCACCCCTATATTACATTACCATTTGCCTAGCAGTGTGTGACTGCTTCACATTATGGAAATAAAAGGTCATGAATGCCTTGTAACAGTAAGAACCATTTTGGAATCATTACAGACTCCATGATAAAACTATGAATAAAACAATACACAACAGATACTTTGGACCAGTAGAATTTTTATTTTTACTTTGTGCAAGACCAGTAGTGCCTTGTCTTACACACATGTACAAATTAAAAAAGAATTTGTAATAGACCAAAAAGTACCTTCTGAGCCTCACATTGAGAGTGAGCCTATCAAGAATCTACAAACACTAGAATTGCAGGAATTAATCTAAAAATGTGACATTAGTCTTACTTTTTTTCTTAATATTCAGTAGAACTTGTGGGATTACAAAATAAAACCAAAGGACTAAAAAGAAGCTGCCTGAAGTCATCAATTCTTTTTACTCCATGTAAATATAATGACAGCTGTTTTGAAAATAAGCTGAATCTTGATTTCTCCTACACTGATAAATGAAAAACCATGATTAGGAATAAGAAGGAAGGAACTTGAAAAGAAATAATTATTTTATTTCTTCTGACTTAAAAATGGCTTGTTGGTAAAATGTAAAATTTCTATGCATTTATTTCCTTGCCTCTGCCCCCACTGCACCTCCCTCATACCTACGTTACAAAAACATAGATCTATTTCTGGATGCTGGAGTCTATTCCAATGTCTTTTTTAATTTCTGGTTCTGTTTCCTTTTTTAAAAATTAATTTGTTTTTACGTTATAATTTGATTTTTTCAAAGATTTTCCTTTGACACATTTACTGTTATGAGATGTGTCAGTTTCCCACCAAAATAATTCTGTTGAGCTACTACTAAGATCTCATTGAATTTACAAATTCTTTTCGAGGTAGTTGACATCTTTACAATGTTGAGTATTCCCAGATTATTGTAGGTACCAATCTTTATTCAGAGCCTCTTTTAATATCCTTCAGTGAAGTGTTTGTTTGTTTTTGCTGAGGAAGATTAGCTCTGAGCTAACGTCTGTGCCAATCTTCCTCCACTCTATACGTGGGTCGCCACCAGAGCATGGCCAGTGAATGGTGTAGGTCTGTGCCTGGAGTCTGAACCCATGAACCCAGGCCACCAAAGCAGAGTGCACTGAACCCAACCACTATGCCTTGGGGCTGGCCCCGAGTAAATTTTTTTGTTTTGTTTTTTTAAAGGTATGTTTTTTTGGTGAGGAAGATTGGCCCTGAGCTAACATCTGTTGCCAATCTTCCTCTTTTTTTTCCCCTTCTCCAAAGCCCCAGTACATAGTTGTATATCCTAGTTGTATGTCCTTCTAGTTCTATGTGGGATGCTACCACAGCATGGCTTGATGAGCAGTGTGTAGGTCTGTGCCCAGGATCTGAACTGGCAAACTCTGGGCTGCCGAAATGGAGCGCATGAACTTAACCACTACACCACTGGGCCAGCCCTTAAAGTTTTATTTTTAATTGCAATATAATTCATATAACATAAAGCTCACCATGTTAAAATGTATAAGTCAGTGATTTTTAGTATATTCACTAGGTTGTGTTTCTCTAATTCAAGAACATTTCCATCACTCCAGAATGAAAATTCCATACTCAGCAGTTACTCCCCCATTCCCCCCTCCTTCTAGCCCCCAGAAACCTCTAGTCTACTCTTTCGTCTTTATGGATTTGCCTATTCTTGGCATTTCATATAAGTGGAATCATACAAATCCCAAAAATGTGGTCTTTTATATCTTTCTTTCACTTAGTGTACTGTTTTCAAAGTTCATCCATGTTGTAGCATATGTCAGTACTTCTTTCCTTTTTATGGCTGAATTATATTCCATTGTATAGATACATCACATCTTCATTTATCCATTCAATTGCTGGAAATTTGGTTTGTTACCACTTCTGGCTGTTACAAATAATGCTGTTATGAACATTCAGGTACCAATTTGTGTAAACATATGTTTTCAGTTCTCTTGAGAATATACCTGGAATGGAATTGGTGGATCATATGGTAACTCTCTGTTTAACTTTTTTGAGAAACCACCACAGTTTCCTACAGCGGCTGCAGCATTTTATGTTCCCACCAGCAAAGTATGAGATTTCTGGTTTCTCCACATCCTCACCAATACTTGTTGTTTTCTTTTTTGTTTTTTCATAACCATCTTAGTGGGTATGAAGATCTCCTTGTGGTTTTGATTTGCATTTCTATAATGACTAGATGTTGAGCATTCTTTCATGTGCATATTGGCCATTTGTGTGTCTTCTTCATAGAACTGTCAATTCAAATCCTTTGCCCCTTTTTAAATTGGGTTGTCTTACTTTTGAGTAATAAGAGTTCGTTTATATCCTAGATAGTAGACCTTTATCAGATACATGATTTGTGAATATTTTCTTCCATTCTGTGAGTTATCTTTTCACTTTCTTGGTAGTGTCCCTTGAAGCACAAAACTTTTTAATTTGGTGAAGTCCAAATTATCTTTTTCTTTAGTTGCTTATGCTTTGTTGTCGTATTTAAGAAACCATTGCTTAATTCAAAGTCATGAGGATTTACACATGCTTCCTACTAGGGATTTTATAGTTCTTATGTTAAGGTGTGGTCTATTTTGAGTTAATTTTTGTATATCATGTGAGGTAGAGGATGAGATTTCATTCTTTTGCATCCAGTTGTCCCAGAACCATTTTTTGAAAAGACTGTTCTTTCCCTATTAAGCAGTTGTGGTACCTTTGACAAAACATAATTGACTGTAGATAATATGGGTTTATTTCTGAACTCAGTTTGATTCCGTTGGTCTGTATGTCTGTCCTTATCCCAGTACCACAACATTTGATTACTGTAGCTTTGTTGTGAGTTTGGAAGTTGGGAAGTGTGAGTCCTCCGACTTTGTTATTTTTCAAGATTGTTTTGGCTATTTGAGGTCCCTTGCATTTCCGTATGAATTTTCAGATCAACTTGTTTATATCTACAAAAAAAGACAGTTGGAATTTTAAGGACTTACATTGAACCTATAGATTAGTTTGGGGAATATTGCCATGTTAACAATATTCTTTTCAATAGGATATCTTTCTATTTATTTAAATCTTCTTCAGTGAAGTTTTATGGTTATCTTCATGTGTCTTGCACATTATTGTTGTGTTTCTAAGATTTTGTAGTTTTTCTTTGATGTTATAAGGGATCTTTTAGCATAAAATTTTTTAAGTGGCTAATGCTGCTATATGGAAAAGTTGTTGATTTTATCAAGGGTAGACAAATAGACCAAAAGAATACAATAGAAGGTCCAAAAAACAGACCCACACATATATGGCTGTTTGACTTAGGACAAAGGCACCATATCAATTCAATGAGGAAGAAAGATGATCTTTTCGGTAAATAGTGCTGAAACAATTGGGTATACATAACGAATAAAATGAGCCTTACCTCTGCCTATACACAAAAATTAATATGAGATGAATTATAGACCTAAATGTCAAAGGAAGAACAATAAAACTTCTCTAAAAAACAGAATATCTCTACAACCTTTAATTAATCAAAGATTTATTGAAACGACCACAAAAAACTACTAACCATAAAAAGAAAACGAATAAATTGGACTTTATCTAAATTAAGAACTTGTGTTCATCAAGAGCTCTTATTGAGAGTGAAAAAACAAGCCATAAACAGAAGATATCCATGACACATATTTCTGATAAAGGATGTGTCTAGAATATGTAAAGAACTCAATGAGCAAAAGACAGAAGGTTCAAAGAAGAGGATATCTGAGTAGGCAATAAATAGATTAGTCATCAGAAGAATAAATACCACAACCCTGACATGCTCTGCAGACCCACTAAAATTAAAAAGACTGGAAATACCAAGTATTGGTGGCAGTGTGGAGCAACTGAAACTCATACATTGCTGGTGGAAGTGTAAAGTAGTCAACTATTTGGGGAAAATGTTTGATGCTTTCTACTAAAGCCAAATTTAGATCTACGTTATAACCCAGAAGTTCTGCTCCTAGGATATACCCAAGAGAAATGAGATGCCCACCCACCAGAGATAATGTATGTAGTATCGTGTTCATAGTATCTCTATTTGTAGGGGCCCCAAATGAGAAACAACCCAGATGTCCAAGAGTAGAATAAATAAATTTTGATATTTTTATATAGTGGAGTACTAAACTGCAATACAAAAGAACACACTAATGCTACATACACCCGCTTGGATGAATCTCACAGACAGAATATTGAGTGAAAGAATCCAGACACAGAAGAATATATATTGTATAATGCCATGTAGTTGGAGTTTCAGGGGCAGGTGACACGAGTGATCCTGATAGCCAACAGTATGGCAGTTATCTCAGGATTTGGGAGAGGGAAGGTGGATACTGACAGGGAAGAAGAACAAAGGAGCTTTCTGCAGTGCTGGAAATAGTCTGTATTTGACCTGGATGGTAAGTCCGTGACTGAAGATTCCTTGATCTGTATACATGTTAGGCATTTGCGCTTTACTGTATATACTTTAAAAAGTAAAATGCACGTATATATAGAGAGATTGAGTAAAAAAGACACTATACTTAGTCATCATTTTAAATTCAATAGTTGAAGATAGTATTTTCATTGTAGCTGAGTCAATTCAAAACATATTCTCTACCAGAGATAAATGAAAGGTTTTGGCAATGGGGAACCAAGATACCTTGAGGGTTTTAACAGGACTTCAAGGATCACAAATAAGAATCATAGGTGGTCATACAACTCAATAGCCAAAAAACAGCCCCGTTAAAAAAATGGGCGGAGGATCTGAAGAGACATTTTTCCAAAGAAGACACACAGATAACCAACAGGTACATGAAAAGATGCTCAACCACATTAATCATCAGGGAAATGCAAAGCAAAACCACAATGAGATATCACCTCACACCTGTTATAATGGCTGTTATCAAAAAGACAACAGATAAGTGTTGGTGAGGATGTAGAGAAAGGGAACCCTTGTGTCCTAGTTGGTGGGAATGTAAATTGATGCAGCCAGTATGTAAAACAGTATGGAGGTTCCTAAAAAAACTAAAAATAGACCTACCATGTGATCCAGCAATTCCGCTTCTGAGTATGTATCTGAAGAAAATTAGAACACTAATTCAAAAAGATATGTGCACCCTCATATTTGTTGAGGCATTATTTTCAGTAGCCAAGATATGCAACCAGGTGTTCATCAGTGGATAAATGGATAAAAAAATTGTGGTGTATATATACAATGGAATACTATTCAGCGATAGAAAGAAATGTGAAGGAAAATAGAAGGAATGCTATTTCATAGAAGGAAATCCTGCCATTTGTGACAACATGGATCGACTTAGATGGTATTATGCTGAGTGAAATAAGTCAGACAGAGAAAGACAAATACCATATGATCTCACTTATATGTGGAATTTAAAAACAACGACGAAACCATGCTTACAGATACAGAGAACAGATTGGTAGTTGCCCGTGGCAGGGGTCTGGCGGTGGGAGAAATGGGTGAAGGGGATCAAAAGGCACAAACCTCCAGTTACAAAATAATTAAGTCATAGGGATGTAATATACAACATGATGTTTAATAATACTGTATTGCATATTTGAAAGTTTCCAAGAGAGTAAATCTTAAAAGTCCTCCTCACAAGAAGAAAAAAACTTTATAAAAAAAGAGTAATTACACTTAATAGTACAGATGAAGTAGACTTTCCTCTTAATATTTATGGCTTAAGTGTGTCAGATATACACATACGTGCACACACAGACTCAATGTTGATTCCTTATCTTCAAAAGGAGAACTATCCTCCTAAATTGTCCCCATACAGCTTTGTATGAAAATCGTACACTTATCACAGGCCGTCATGACTTAGCCTTCCTCTTCCTCCCTGTACTTTAATGAAAAAGATCCAAAGAAAACAAGGAGAGTCGTAGGAGGGAAAACCTGCAGGGATAGTTTGTGTCTTCCCCCAGAGAGGAAAATCATGGTGAGCATTTTGAAAACGAGCTGTAAAGTAAGTGATGCCTTGAAGATTTTAAGTCCCTTGCCTAGCAGTACCTGTGTGACAACTGTTACAGGGTTCCTGGTGGGAATGTGGTACGTTTGAGATGGTAAACCACTGTCTGGGGCATTTCCTCATTGGCATTAACATTTCTTGCTTTGCCTGTTTTGTAAGGGTCACTGAGCATTTGAGCATCTCAGTAAAATTCAGTTATACCAACATTGTAGTTACTATAACTTCCTAAAGTTTAGTAAACTGTCCTTTCGAGATTTTTAAAATTTTTTTGGGTGTGCAGGGTCACAAACTTTGTAAAAGAGAGCAATTAAGTCCTGAAATTCTGTCCCATGATTAACTTTATTTTGTTAGTATGAATTTAAATGTTCTTGAGTCTTTAGTGTTTCTTTTACAATGAATGATAATGCTGATGGTTTAATTTTATAGTGAGGTTTCTGTTCACTAATCTCGCTATGTATTTGAAGAATTTCTTCTTTTTTAAAGACGCAAAACATTGTGTATCTCTTTTATCTTACCATAGAATAGGTAATACAGCTAGGTAGATTAACCCTTAATGGCACATGAGAAGCATCTTAAACCAGTCTCTAGGTGAATAAGGTTGAGTGGCAAGAGTAAATAATAACTCCCATGGACAAGAACAGGGGGCCATCAGGAAGCATCTGGGTCTTTCTCTAGTCTCGGCCGAAGACGAAGGAGCTGTTCTTGAAGAATGTATGTTTTTCACCCTGTGTCCCTGATCTTGTGTGACTGGAATCATCATAAAGAGGTGCTCTTCAGATGTTAATTCAGATCTAAGTACCTCCCTGGCTTTGACCTGTCCTTAGGAAAGGAGGAGAGGACCAGGGCATAATGACCCTCTCGGTCCAGGAACCTTATTACTTATGACTTTCAGCTCTTACTACTGCCAGTGCACCTCCGTATATGTCCTCGATTTGGATTGCTCCAGTGAGGAGAAGATTCTGTTCTGCCTCTTGACACCGATTGGACACTACCTTCTTTTCTTTTTAGCATATCTCATCCTTATTAGGATAAGCAAAGAATATTATTGCAATAAAGTTAGTGGAAGCAATGTTAACAAAGAAAATGTAGTAAAATAAGTAAAATTGCTGCCAGATAGAGGGAACAATTGTCAGGGAAAATCTACGCTCCTAAGCTAGTCAGCACACATGGTAATCATAAAACAAGAGTTGTGTCTTTGCTGATACTTAGGAACTCATTGGAAGCCACTTGAATTAAGTAACCTATTAGGTTGAGAACTGAAATGTCTTAAAAAACAATCTGATTTATGACTCACATATGGACAAGTGCTGTTTTTAGTGCTCAAAGAAAAAGTAGAGTTCCTTCATATAGTCTAAAAATGGTACAAACAGGACAAATACTTAAAATAATACGTATTTAAGTTCTAAGAGAGAACAAGAGAGCAGGGAAACACAATGCCAATTAATGACAGAACATGTTTGTGATGTAACAAGATTCATACCTTAAAATTAGGTTATGGTACACACAGTGACTATGAAGCACAGTAAAGAAATAGAGGGATCAAACTCAGCATTTTGCTCTAAGTAATGAAATTGGGAAATTATGCTTGATAACCAGGACAGTTTTTGACAAAGAACTTGAGATCTATCCATTACTAATCCTACAGATGTTCAGTGTTCTTTTTAAACTCATAATGTATAAAACATTTGGGAAACATTCCAGATTGTAACCATTTTCAGTAAAAACTGGTAGTGTTTTTTTTTTAATATCAAATTACATTTTCCTTTTTTCATTTGTGTTTTTCCCACTCTAGGAAACTGACTGGACATTCTTTCCACATGGGCTACAGCATGGCAATTTTGAATGGCATTGTAGCTGCTCTTACTGTAGCCTGGTGCCTCATGTAAACCCACACTGAAGCAGTATTCTCAGCAAAACTTAGTCATGATTGCTTCGTGATAACAGGGAAGAACATCATTGCCTACACAGAAGACCAAGAGACCTGCTTTTATGCGGATCACATACGTGCCATATCATCGTCATTACAGAGGACCTTCTCAAGCATTGTTCTAGAGCCTGGGCATTGGGAATATCTGAGTAGTACGTTTCAAGTATTTTTTTAAAAGTGTAAGATGTTTACCTCACCTTTTTACTTTTGTGTGTGTGGTTTTTTATACGTTGTAGAAAACATTTTAATGGAAATCAAACTCGAAAACTTGAATACAGAACAATGCCTACCTTTCTGTGTATGTACTACATTTTTGCTAAGAAATACTGATATTACTGTTTAATTGAGACAGAAATATTTCTTATTTATTCGTTGTATTAGAAAAACAAACAATGCCTACTACTACGTTTTATAGAAGCTACTTTCAGATCAGAATACTTAGTTTTTGATATTCATATAATCAATAGAAGGTGCATTTATATTTTTTAATGGGGCTTAGTTCCTTATGTGTTTTTTATGTATTTTCCTACTACATATTGAATTTGTATGTTTTTAAAATTGTTACATCTAGACAAATGTAAATGTTATTTTTTAGCTGGTTCAAACCTAATACCTACCATTTTTAATAAGTATTTTGTCTTTAAAAAAACAGCAAAAAAGCACACTGACCTGAGTTTAAAATTAAATAAATTTATTTTTAACAAAAAACAACTGAAAAAAGATAAATTATTTAAGCCATTAAAATAGTGAGAAAGTAGAAACTGTCCGTATTTCTCTTTCCACAATTCCAAATATTTATCTTGGTGTATATATGGTTACTTCAACAGAATTGATATTATTTTGTTTTTAATAAATATAAACCTGAAATTTTTATATTTAGAAATGCTTGAACTAGTTTGTTTTTAATCTCAAAAATTACCAAAATAGAAATAGTATTTTGAGACAGTGTGTGTATATATATATGTGTAATTTTTTTATATGTAGTTTCATAATTTTTCTATTTAAATGTTAGTTAATTTTGGTGTTTTTGTTTTCATACTAATTAAACCTTAATTGTTCCTACTTCCTTTCTAGAAAGTAACTTCAATTTTAGAAAGATGGACTATTTAAAATGCTGTTTCTCTGGCCATAGAAAAACTTACATTAGGAAAGCATTGTGTAGTGAAACTGCTGATTTCGGCTAAATGGGAAATGAATATTTTCAGTGTCTTCCTGTTATCTGCTGGGTGTTGTTACTGAGTAAATGATTTAATGATGTTTCTAAAAGTCTTAACTTTTTTTTTTTTTTTACTATTCAAAAAACCTTTTGTTGGAAATGACAAACACTGCTCTAACTTAAATTATCTGAAGTAAATGTTTAGATTATTATGGAGGGATGTGTATGTATATGTAAATATACATACATATATACAAATTCTTCCTTCCAGAGTGATTGTTGCAATGAATATATTTTCACTCCCTGCCTCCCCCTCAACCCCCACCTTGGTTCTAAAGGGCTCTTCCTGTGCAAAGGAATGTACAGGTAACAAAATCAGTTTTTCTTCTCTCCACACCTCCAAGTCCCCCTTCCCCAAATTTGGATAGCTTCTTCCATATTCTTTGTGTCTTATGACTAAGAAAAATATTACATTAGACCCTTCATATGTAGTTATCTATAAGATAGATAGATACATGCATACATATAGATAGATATCTGTAACATATTAATTCTGGAACCCTATTTCTTCTGGACAAGTACTCTTCCTTGTTGAGAAATTTCTCCCCTCTCTGCAGTCTAACATAGGGTCTGAATAGAAATCATGCTCCTTCCAGGGGCCAGCCCAGTGGCACAGTGGGTAAGTGCCCACATTCCACTTCGGCGGCCCGGGGTTCCCCGGTTGGGGTTCCAGGTGCAGACATGGCACCACTTGACAAGCCATGCTGTGATAGGTGTCCCACATATCAAGTAGAGGAAGATGGGCATGGATGTTAGCTCAGGGCTAGTCTTCCTCAAAAAAAAAAAAAAAATCAGTTTGATAAAAATATACACTGTCCAAAAAGACCCCAACTGTAAGTATTGTCTCAGCTGGCTTCGTAACTAGGTCTTCAGTAGATTATTCCGGTGTTCGGAAACAGCAGCTGATAAGATAGAGGCACATAATGGGGAGGTTAACAAAACAAGAATTAAGCACTTTATCTTACCTCTTTTTTGGTGTAATAAGTTCTTTGACGAGAGCAATGTTGTGTGGGAATCCACAATAATGTATAAATTATTCAGTAAATCCATAAATGGTAGTGCTGCCAGAAGTATCACAGACAAGAAAAGCAAATCTAAAACTACAACATGTCTACCAGTGAGGACAAAACTAGAATGTTACCCCTTCTAATGCAATGAGTTGGCTACTAGGTAGCTGGCTGACCCCCAAGATAGACCATAAGGAGGGCTCTTGACATGGAGATGGAGGGAGGTAGGGAAGGTGGGGGAGGGGAGGCAGCAGTAGCCAGGGAAACCTCTGAGAATGCAATTCTGTCTGTAGACCCCATCCTTGTCCTCTTGGCACTTTATGTTCTCATTAAGCACTGGCTTGACAGGAGACTGAAATCTACAGAATAGATTATCTTGTCTACTTGATTACTCAGATCCTCTTTGACAGTGAGGGCTTTCCTGTGAGTATTAACATAGCTCAGAAATATTCTCACATTCTGGACCCATTTTAAGAGACCCATTTATATACCCCTTCCCAACCTTAAGTTAGCACCAATCCTATTCCAAGCCCATGACAATCCAGCCAAACTGCTAGTTCACTCTCCATGAATATGCATAATCTTTATTTCATACCATATCTCTTCAGGCCAAGGAGACAACAATATGAACTACTTGAAGTTCTACTCTCTGGGAGGATTTTCCTTTCCTGTCCTTTGCTGCCATCCATGAACTGGCAGTTTAATGCCCCCTACCACTTCCTTTTTGTCTGGTGGTAACAAACAGAATCACCTATAATTCAAGCTTGAATTTTTTTCCAACATCAGTCAGTTATCCATAGGAAACTCTCATGAGGCCATAGTTGTGGGCTGAATGAAAAGAGGCAGCATGACAGGAGACAGCATACTGGGACTGTGGTCATAGGACACTTCTCCTGGATGATGGAGTTCAAAGGACGCACCCATGTCAATGATTCTCAACTGAGGGCAATTTTGCCTTCCAGGAGCAAAATTTAGCACTTTAGCTAAATATTAAGCAATGTGTAGAGACGTTTTTGATTATCACAATTGGGGGATGCTACTGGCAACTAGTTAATAGAGGCCAGGGATGCTGCTAAACATCTACAATGCCCAGGACAGCTCCCCACCAGAAAGAAGAATCTGGGCCAAAATGTCAGTAGAGCCATGGTTGAGAAACCCTGATCTGTACTCATGACTGGATGAATCAGCTAGCATCCTGTTCAGAATAGACAGCTGGAGTCATAGAGTTACCAGGAGTTCCAAAATCAGGTGTTCCTTCTCCAAAAGGCCAAATAGAAGGAGCTGTTTCTCAAAAGGAAGGAGTTATTAGCCTAAGAGGACTTGTCTCTGCATCAGTACCCTGTGGACCTCTGTCTGGCAATGTCTGTCACAGACACCAGTCATTAACTATTGTGTTATTAAAGTTCCCCGCATCATACTTCTTCTGGTCAAAGAATTCAGTTCACAAAAAAATAATCCACTCACAAAACGTTTTCTTCCCATGTTCATGTGCCGCCTATTTTTGTACTCAAGGGAGAAATGCTTCCACAAAGATTATATGCAACAATGCTGTTGTTGAATTGGAAGCTGAGACTCCTTTGGCCATTGCAAGTTCCTTGTACCATGTGCCACATAGGTAAAATGGATGTTACAGTACTGACTGGAGTGATTGATCATCCACCACACTGCTACACAATAGGAGCCAGGAGGAGTATGGACAAAACCCTGAAGGCCCTGAGTCACTTCCTTGTAAGACTTTCATAGTAAGTTAGTGGAATATTACAACAGTCTTAACAGCAAGGGGCACAAATCCCTCAGGAATGGGGTTTTGATCCTCCCACTGGATTACGAAATCTACACCTGTTAAGAGTTCTGGCTGAAAGTCAAGGGAACATGGAATGGATATTGGACAAAATATGTTATAAATATTAGCTAGGGCTTTGTGATCAGTTTCAAAAATGAAGAGCTATAACCTCTACCCAGATTTCTTTCCTTTTTATGTGTGTATTTTAACTAATTTCCTTTTTATTTTTTTCTCTGTTTCTTTCATTATTGTATGTAGGATTTTTGACACTGGCTAACTACAGTGTAGTGCATAGATTGCACGATGTTGTGATGGGATCACTATGGAGCTGGGAAGAACAGACATTCCCTGAGATCCTGGATTTGAAACTGTATGGGAATAGAACAGCTACTATGTAACCTTGGTACCACCAATTGTGTGCTCCTGCCCAAGTTTTTTGGTATGTGTGAGGAAGAGCGGCCCTGAGCTAACAGCTGTTGCCGATCTTTCTCCTTTTGCTTGAGGAAGATTGTTGCTGAGCTAGCATCTGTGCCAATCTTCCTCTGTTTTATGTGGGATGCTGCCACAGCGTGGCCTAACGGGTGGTGCTAGATCTGTGCCCAGGATCCGAACCTGCGAACCCCAGCCCGCCAAAGCACAGGGTGGGAACTTAACCACTATGCCACTGGGCCGGCCGTGTGTGAGGTTTGAGTTGTGAATGAATGGCACAATAACTAATAGAATGCTTAGAATTCATTCATAGTGGTGCCATTCTGTGGCGTGGCAGTGGTTTCTAGCAGTGTTCAGCAGTGATTGGGCCAGTAATGGAATCCTAATCAGGCTGTTTTGAAGCATAGCCTTAGCTGTAATCTCTGCTACCAAGCTTTCCTTGGTTTCTGTCATTTTATGATCCTGGTTTTCTGGCCTTTCCTTCAATTGTGTGAGCTACTCCCTAATCTTATAATAAAATTACTTTCTTAGCTAGCTAAACATAGTTTCTGATGTTTAAAACTAAGAACTAAGAATTCATATATCAGCTTTCCACCACTACTTGTCCACCAAGCTTCTTGAAGAAACTTTGTTGTACCATGATTTCTGCCATCTGGATTCATTTCTTTTATTACTAATTAAAAAAATTATCATATGCTATCCAGCCTTAGTATTTTATAATGATTCATCTTCCTAAGAGTCTTTTAGACTCTTTTTTAAATGTACACGATACTTAGGCTGAAGCTTACACATAGCAGGCTCTCAGTACTTTATGACATTTATTGAACACGATTGTACATAGAATTACAAAGTGGTATAAAGAAAGATAAAATAATTTTGGAAGAAATGACCTCAGATCTTGTGTATCTCATAAATACATAAGTAGACTATAAGAAAACTTACTACAAATATATAGACAAGTGTTCCCTACGCTAGTATAAATATCTTTTTATACAATACTAAACTTTTTTCAAAAATACAAAGAAAGGTAATAGGAATATATAACGTGTGATTTTTTTTTTTTTTTGAGGGAGATTAGCCCTGAACTAACATCTGCTGCCAATCCTCCTCTTTTTTGCTGAGGAAGACTGGCCCTGAGCTAACATCTGCGCCCATCTTCCTCTACTTTATATGTGGGACACCTGCCACAGCATGGCTTTCCAAGTGGTGCCATGTCCGCATCCGGGATCAGAACCGGCCAACCCTGGGCCACCGAAGCAGAACGTGCAAACTTAACCACTGCGTCACCGGGCCAGCCCCTATAATAGTGTGATTTTTAAAATAAAACATCCCCTTAGATTTCTTTTAGATCTGACCATTTGTAGTGCAGACTGAGCAGATAAGTGGTGTATTTAAAGGACAATCCAGATATAATTTATTCAGATTTTTATAAGTTAATATATCAGAACAAGCCTCCACAGTAAAGTAGTCTTAAATATTGAGTCACTGGGATATGGACCTAAATTAGGCAAAACTACAGGTCACTATTCTGAGTAAAGAAGTATCCAGCAACAGGAGATGGTTGGTCAAAGATCAGTGCTTAGACTGATAATATTTTTATTTATGATCTTAAAAAGTGTACAACAAAATGTCCAAATTTACAGATGACACTAAACTCTCCTAGATTTTGGAATTTGGAAAAACTCTACAAGAATATTCCAGAAAGCCATACGAGTGGGCAGAAAAGTGATAGGTGTTTGACAGTGGACAACCTGGTAACATTATGGGGAAAGAATCCAGATGTATGTGTAAGGGACCACTAGGAAAAGTGTTAGAAACAAATTGAAATACATACTTTGAACTAAAGTTCTGACTTCTGCTACTCAAGAAAAAGTCAGAAATGTTTCAAATCCATGCTGAAAAGATGGACCAAACTTGAATATAAGAAGTCTTCAGTTTGAAAAGTTTAAGCTTTATGTATGTGGGGGTAGTCACTAGTGGTTTATTAGATCATAAAGGAAATGAATAAAATTAAAATGGATGTTTACAAATTCCCGATATGTAAAAATAGTAAAGGATCCTTAGAACCTGTAAGTGGTAGTTTTAGAAGAAAAAATTCCTCAGCGCATTGCAAACTTAGGATGTAGAGTTTCTACCTATAGATAGTATGGACTAAATATCTAGATAGATAATGGCTTATAAAACCATGAGTGATGAATGCTTCAATTTTTGAAGGTACAATGCTTTAGAGATATAATTAATCTTGGAGGTGGGGGCGGGGGGGGGGGGGGGGGGTGGGGGAAAGTTCTGGAAAGTAACCAAGAGCTGTTTTGTGTTACCAATAGGCGAGAGCACTGAACTGGATGACAGTTGCTGATGTTTACCCTAGCAGCCTTTCTTTCCAGCAAAACTCAATACTATTTCCTTGCCACCTCCTCCAGCACCATACTCCCTGCTCATCCCTCCAAGCCCAGAAATCAACATTGTTTTACACTTGCTTAAAGGGAATTGACTGCTGAGACGGGCCCATCCTGGACTCACTGAACTCATATTTTCCTTCTCTTTCGAGAAGACTGGAAGACCAGCCACTCGGTGGCTTTTGGTCAGCTCCAGAATGACCCTGAATATTCAGTTCAGTGTAATCTGTCAGGGAAGACATGAATTCCTAAGAGCAGTTCATAATTCAAAACAAAATCCTGACTCCCCAAAACTTTGGAAGGTGTTGCCTTTGCTGCTGAAAGTTTAGTTTTTTCACAATACCATTTTAAAATCTGTCAGCACAGTTTATATTTCAGAAGGATAACACTTTATATATCTGTATTTTAGCTAGATACTGAGAAAGTAATTACTACCTCTAGGCAAGTTATAATCATTTATAATTCTTAGTGCCGTACAAATCTGCCTAAGGTGAAAGTTAGTATGCTGAATCTAAAAGTGTAATCAGAGTATGATTTTCCATTTTGCATTAAATACAGCGGGTGCTTACACTGGTGGATGTTACAAGCTCCTGTTGATATAAAATATAGAGTGCATAGCATTTATTCTATATGTTTTTTGTATAAAATTATACTTTCAGACTGAGCAAATTTCTGTTCATATTCAGGTTTGGAGAAATAATTAAAATAAGAATCATACTTTTAAGCATCGTGTAGGCATCCAGTAAGAAACATTTTATAAAATTGATGAAGTGAATTGTTTTAGATTGAAGGAGTTACTAGAGTGAATTTCAGAAAAAGTTCCTTAAAAAGCCTTTCTTGGTAAACAAATTTTTATATCTAGGCTAACGGCAGGTAGAAGTCTTCAGAGACAAGCAATTAGAATCGTGGAAGTGTATTTTGTAAATCAAAATCATTCTTAATTTCTATTTATTTGTTTCCCAGTAAAAACTGAATTTTTTATCTAGTAGAAGTGTCTCAGAAATCGAGTCAGTGAAAAAAAGCTTATTTTAGTACTGTAAACATCTGCATAAAACTAAAGAAGCAGCTTTTCATAGAAAAAACCCTACAAAAGAAACTTAATTTTAGTGACTTATTGCCACCTCAAACAGGCAGATACTCCCCCAACCCAACAATAAAAATCTTAAACAATTGGAAATTTCATAATATTTAGAAAATAAATCTTAAGAATGTAGGTAATATAAAGAATATGGCATCTCCCCCTGTGGAATATGAATAGACAAACCAAAGGACAAATTTTTGAAAGTATATTATAGCAAAACTCTTATTATAATGTGTTATGTTTATTCATATAGTCCTATATTAAAGATGTTTTTCTGATAATGCAGGAAGAAGAAAAAATGTGTAGTAAATGGCTGATGTGGGCACCATGAAGCTGGAGGGGTACAAGAGTGCTGAAACTGAGATTTAGGGCGTGCTCCTTCCTGAATATCTGAAGGCTTGGTAGGAACAATTCAATAACTAATGAAACTTCCAGTTTGGCAATATACCTTAAGAGCTTTGAACTCCTAATTTCATTTCTAGGGCTTTATCATAACAAAGTGATGTAAAACAGAAAAATATCTGTGCATCAAAGATATCCTTCACAACAAATAATTTGTTGTAGTAGGAAAGAATGGAAACAAATTTAAAGACCAATAATATATGGTACAGAAGCAAAATGGAATATTACACAGCATTTTTAAAAAGTTGTTTATCAGGAGGAGTAACATAGGAAATGTTATGTTGTAATCTTAAATTAAAAAGCAAGATACAGGGGCCAGCCCAATGGTGTAGCCGTTAAGTTCATGCACTCTGCTTCAGCAGCCGAAGTTTCATGGGTTCAGATCCCAGGCACAGACCTATACCCTGCTCATCAAGCCATGCTGTGGTGGTGTCCCACATACAAAATAGAGCAAGATTGGCACAGATGTTAGCTCAGGGCCAATCTTCCTCACCAAAAAAGAAGCAGGAGACAGAATTGTATAAAGCTGAATTTCAACTATGAAAAGTAACTGCATGGAAAGAAAATATGAAGGAAAATCGTTGAAATATCGTCAGAGGTTTTCTCTAACCAGTTAAATTGTAGGTGGCGTTAATTTTCTTCTTTATGGATTTCTACACTGTTTTCTATAAATGTATATTATTTCATAATTAGAAAAAGTATAAGATTTTTAAAAATAGGAATAGTAGTTAGCTATTTATGGTTCTTGTGAGGATTAAATAAGATACTGAATGTTAAATTCTCTGGCACATACTAAGTATTTCCTTAGAAATACAAATAAGAAAAGGGATGGCTTCCATTTCTAGCAATAAGGGTTGCTTGAATTATTGTTAGAAAACAGTAAAAAAATACCTGCATGATGCATAGAATCAAATCCCATCGCTGTACTTATACACATTTTCAGGGATATTAATTGAGGAATTGTTTTAATAATGAACAGGAGGAAACAATCTAAATGATAACAACAGAGGATTGGTTAAATGTATTTTGTTCATCCACATAATGGAATATTAGGCAGCCATTAAAAAAGAATAAGGTAGATCTATAGGCATTGAAAATGAGGATGTCCATGATAACACTCTCAGTGAAGGCTAAGTTTCAAAACAGAATCATTATATAATCCTTGCTCTATCAAAGATCAAATAAAAACAGGAAAAAAATCTTATATTTTATGGGTCTGATATAATACTTTTAAGGAGCTAGACAGGGACATGACTGAATCTCTGATCTGAAAATCAGGAAAACACTTCTAACTAAAGTGCCCAACTATATTTAAGATTTTAACTTTAAAAACATAGCATAATCTAGAGATCTTTACCTCTAGTGTTGCAAGACACCAGTAACTTATTAAGAATATTAAAGTGTCTGTCAAGATTTTTGAATGCAGGTGAAAAAATACATGGGCTACTTTATTATATGGATGCTGTAGAATCTCTCAGAAACAAAGGCTGAAAAACAAAGCCCTTGAAATATTTTCCCTGATAAGAGTGTTTTTGTATGCCTGAGGCCTTGGGCCATACTCTACCAGTTTGACAAGATAAATTCATCCTAATGATCTGATTTATGGTGAATGCCTGTTTTTGTTTGGGGGGGGGAAGGGCTGGAATCTGAGTAATTGAGGTCAGTCACACAGGCTCTGTATACATGCATGACTGAACCCCAGTAAAAACCCGGGACACCAAGGACCAAGTAGACTTCCCTGGTTGCCAACACTTCAAATCTGTTGCCACATTGGTTGTTGAGAGAATTAAGCATGTCTCCATGTGACTCCCCTGAGAGGGGACACTGGGAAGCTTATGCTTAGTTTCTCCTGGACTTCACCTCATGCGCCTTTTCCCTTTATTGATTTCAATCTGTATCCTTTCACCATAATAAGCTGTGACCATGAGTATATAGCCTTTGTCCCTTGAGTCCTTCTAGCACATCACCAAGCCTGAGGGTGGTCTTGGGGACCCTGATACAAGAATTAACTGAAATTTGTCAAAAGACAGTTATTCTCCTCTTTCAAGGACCTACATAAGTGTTTACCCACCATTCCCCAAAATGACAAGCTCTGCTTGAACCATATATACCTGCTCACATGTCCTTCATTAGAGGATGCTGGCACTGGAAGGTGATTTAACCCAACCTTCTCATTCTACAGATGAGGAAATTAAGGATGGAGGAAATTCTGTTAAATGACCTCTAAGCATCTGGATGTCAACCCAGCTTGAAGTTAGATTGACTCCTCCTTTACATTCTCACCACAGGAGCCTAGAATAATTCTCTGCCTGTGTAATTGCGTAAGGACAGCTCAACTTGCAACTGTTCTGTTGTAGCTCTGTGCTTATTTCATAGGCCACGTGGAGCCATGGTACTGACCCTTGACCAGCATGGGAATAGACTATGCTAGCTAGTGATTTATAATGTAATGTGCTCTTTGAAGTCTCAAACTTCCCTGGGGGTATCCTGTACCAGCTTCTCTACATTGTTTACTGAAAATTTATAGATTGAAGGTTTTGATTTGAATTTTATCTTTGGTCACACAAACTGATTTTTGCTCTTTAACCAGTGTAGAAGACCCCTTGGTATATTAGTTTCCTAACGCTGTCGGAACAAATCACCACAAACTTAATGTCTTAGAACAACAGAAATCTATTCTTTCACAGTTCTGGAGGCTGGAAGTCTGAAATTAAGGTCCTAGTAGGGCCACACTCCCCCTGAAGGCTTATGGGGAGAATTCTTCCTTTCCTCCAGCTTGTGGTGGTTCCTGCCATTCCTTGCTTGGCATGTAGATGGGTCACTCCAATCTCTGCCTCTGTCATTACACCGTCTTCTCCTCTGTTTCCTTTTCTGTCTCTTATAAGGACATTTTCATTGACTTTAGGGCCCCCCCAAATCCAGTATGTTCTCAACTGAATCCTTACTTTAATTACATCTGCAAAGACCCTACTTTGAAATAAAAGTTCACCTTCTGCGGTTCTGGGTGGACATGAATTTTGGGAGGACACTGTTTCACTACACTCAGCTTCCCTGCGTCCGAGACATCTCACACATATTTTGGTGGTTTGCGCTCTGAAGATGAAGTATGTCTGTGTGACTGAGGGAGGACCTAAAGCCGTGCCTGGATTTTCTGTGTATTCTAATGTTTTCCTTTGCTTCCTTGCTCCTGCTGCTATGTTTGCTTGGCCTGTTATAAATATTTTGTGAGTTTAGCTTGTTAGTGCATCCTGTGAGTGCTTTCAATGTTCTTACCCAGCAGAAATTGTTGCAGTTTTGTTTTCATTACTTTTAGTTTTATATTTTCCAATAAAGTTACCTTTATTTTGAATCTTTCCTATTTTGGTGGAAAAAGCATTTGACTGTGGATTGTGAAACCTATTGCTAATCCTGGTCTGCCACATAGGAGCTATGGGACATTCAGCAAATCCCTCGAACCTCAGGTTTCTGAGCTAAGAAGTAATTTTTATGAGCCTAGATGATTTCTGAGGTCCCATCCTGTGTCAGTTTGGCTCCTCTGAGAAGCAGATGCCAAAAAAGAATTAGGAGTGAAAGAATTTTATTGAGGGAAATGCCTGTGAAAGATACAGGGGTGAAGGAGCGGGAGTAAGCAGGAGGAGTGCTACTGTCTGAGCCCCGTGACAGAAGGGGGGAGAGGACAGAGGACGAGGTAGTAAACCTCAGACTGCAGCACAGCTCCGACAAGGTCTCAGGAAGTCCCAGAACAGACTGCCCGTTAGAATTCTGAGTCCTGCATCTCTGTGATGGCCTGGCTTTAGTATCCCCACTGTGTCGTTAGCTAGGAACAGCCTAGGAGGAGCGTAGTCTCAGCAAGACCACTGCTGTGGATCTCAGAGTTAACTGGTGGGAATCAGCTAACTACAATTCTTACAGCAGATCCTGAAGGAAGATCTGATGACATACCACTGGGACTGTCACAATGCCGATGTCTAAAATTCTGAGATTATGACCAGTATAGACTGCAGGTTTGTGCCCCGCTCCGACTACTCCCCCCACCCCCAACACACACATGCACACACACATTCATGTGTTGAAGCCCTAGTCCCCAGGGTGATAGTTAAGGAGATGGGGTCTTTAGGAGGTAATCAGGTTTGGATGAGGTCATGAGAGTGTGGCCCCGTGATGGGACCACCTCCCATCTCCTCTTACAAGAAGGAGAGAGAGACCAGAGCTCATTCTCTCAATGACATGAGCATACCAGGAGAAGATGGCTGTCTGCAAATGAGGAAGAGGCCCCTCACTAAACACTGAATCTGCCAGCACCCTGATCTTGGACTGCCCCATCTCCAGAACTGTGAGAAATAAATTTTTGTCGTTTAAGCCACCCGGTCTATGGTATCTTGTTATAGTTGCTCAGACTGACGAAGACAGTGATGATTCCTCATTTTCACTCCAGAGAGCCAGAATTTTCTTCAGTTTCAATCAGTCTCACTCAATTTGAGAGCCATAGGCTGGGTTTGCTGGGAAGCTGCATTGTGAGTGTCCTTACTTGCTTCAACCTGCTCACCACCGTGTGATGCTGATTTACTCTTCTTCTCCCTCATGCTCCTTCTCTCTTCTCACCCTGAAACTCCATCCACCTCCTCCCTTCCCTTTCTTCTCCTGGCGATATGGTAGGCAATTCTACCAGGGCTGGCAGCAGAGCTGCTTCAGTTTCTTTTTCATGAAGGAGTGCTTCTCAACCTTGGCTGTACACTGGAATCATCTGGGGACCTTCAAAAATGTCCACTGCTCAGGGCGTGCCCTAGGTCAAGTGAATCAGCACCTCTGGGGGTGGAACCAGATATAAATATGTTTTAAGGCTCTTCAGGTGATCCAGTGGGCAGGCAAGGTTAGAAGCACTGCTGCAGAGGATCACAGCCCAGGAGAAAGCAGCAGCACCAGCTAAATTAATAAAAACACCCCGGTGGCAGTATTTCCTTTTTTTTTTTTTTTTAAAGGGACACATAGCTATTTTTCTTGCTTACTTTAGAATTAGAAATAAGGGACATTCATTTTTTTCAATAAGGGCAACACATAAAAGTAATGTTCATGCAAATTCTCCCCTGCCTTTTGTCATTTCAGAGTCTGCCATGTAACATATTCATAACTCAATTCTTGTTTTCTTACCACATTAAAATATTATTTCTACTGTTTTGTGTTTAAGAGGAAGTTATGTTTCAGCAATAATGTAAACTTTTTTTGATCCCTTTAAGACAGCGTTGATTTCTCTAATGCTTTTGTGGGGTTGGGGGTCATAGTCATGATGGGAAAGCTGAGTTAGAGCAGTTTTTCAGTGACATTGGACCATTTTAGATGAGACTTGTTTGTTCAGTTTTATGCTATCCAGCACAAGATCACACTGTCAGAAAAGAGATACAGATTCCTTGCTCTTTATTTAGTAAACAGGTATTTATTGTAGGCCTACTATGCCATAGGTACTGTGCTTGGGATCAGTGATATAAAGAGGAATAAAAGGTTGGGTGTATCAATTTGGAAATGGTTAAACAGTTTATGGAATATGCTTACAATAGATATGGGTCTAAAGTTTCAAAGAGTAACTTAGATATGTACTTACATACCTGGGAAGTTCTTCATGATAATGCTGTTAGGTGTTTGTAGTTTGTTTAAACATATTTTATTTTAAAATTGTGTGTGTGTGTATAAGCATATTAAAAATTGATAAAAAGTCATGTAAAACAGTGGTTATCAGTGGAGAGTGAGTTGAAGCAAGCAGAAGGAATCTTTCATACTTTGATATTACTTTTTTTTTAAAGAACAGTAGGATTTTAAGTGATTATAGGTATGGGGTTTTCTGCTATTTTTTAAATTCAAAAGATATCTATATCAGAAAGAAGTCTATTTCTTCAAGGAATTGAGAAATAATTTCAAGATGTTTTAAAAGATCTTGGCCAATAAATTCAAAGGTGTGCCCCTGGCTTCCCAGTAATAAAAGAAGCTGAAAAAAATATAATTTAATAACCCTTATCCTTTCCTGATAGCCCTGCTTTGTTCTGAAACAGTGGCCCTGCACTTTAAAGAATTGTTACCTTATTTACAATACAAACGTGTGAAGCAAACTTGTGGCAAGCAAAGAACAAACATTTCTCTCAGATCGCTTGCTTCAAATTGATCTCAAAGATGGCAAAAATTTCTTTAAAAGACACTGTATCAGGATTCCAACAGAGAAATAGATCCCGTAGGAGACAGAAACAGAGCCAGTAGGAGGTAGGTAGGTAGGTAGGTAGATAGATATAGAGATATCTACGTATCTCATATATAAGCCTATTCCTTGCAATAAACCTCTTTATATATATTATTATATAATACACACGCACACGCACACACACTTATATATATATAGAGAGAGAGAGAGAGATGGATATTTGTTGCAAGTAGTTGGTTTATGCCATTGTGGCAGCTGACTAGGCAAGCTCTGTCAGGGCAGGCTATCAGGAGGGCCAGGCTGGAAATTCTTGGGCAGGAGCTGACACTGTGGTCCACAAACGGAATTTCTTTTTCCTTGGGGAAACACTGTGGTCCACAAAGGGAATTTCTTTTTCCTTGGGGAAGCCTTATTTCTGCTCTCAAGGCCTTAAGACCTTTCAACTGGTGGGATCAGGCCCACTCAGATTATCAAACATACAGTAATCTCCTTTATTTAAAGTCACTGATTGTAGATGTTAATCACATCTACAGAACACCTTACAGCCAAACCTAGATTAGTGTTTGACTGAATAACTGGTTACTGTAGCCTAGGCAAATTGTCTCATTAAACTGACATCATGGTCTACCCTTTGTCAATTTGGCACCCTTTGTCAACAGCTCATTAACTGATGCTTAATCTCCAAATGAAGACAATAATAAGGTCATACTTCTGCTTAACATGATTCTGCCTGCATACAAGCTAAAATGCATTAACTCTTTCTCTGGATGAGGATGCAAAGTCCTTGAGTGAACTTCACTCTTCTTCTTAATATTCTGTAACTTATATATTATGATATAAAGTTAACTACTATTAACACATATTATGTTAGATGGTAAGGGGATAAGAGAGGGAATAAAACAATATTTTGTATATATATAAGAAATATTCAACTATCACAGTTCTTATTTTAGCAGTGGTCACATGGTTTTAGCTCATATTTATAACTACCGTTTTCCACTACCCATTCCATATTCCCTTTGTCTTCAGCAAGCACCTCAGCTAGTTGTCTGTCTTTGTCTGGTTGCCAATGTTCTTTCCTGATGGTTCTGTGCCATTAAAAATCCTGCTTGAATTGGGTTGTTGTAGTTTTCCATTGATGACCATCACAGGACGTGGTAGTACTAGAGACTCCTTAAGGGATCTCCTGTATTCTAGCCATATTCCCCCTTAGCTCTATTGTGTGGTAACAGCCCAATTTCCCTTTGGTAATCAGGATCAATCGCTCCAGCTCGTATAGTAACAACTTTCTTTCCTGTTGATTGAGAAGCATGGGGAGCCTAAAATGGCTGGGTGGCAGTCTTTAACTTCTAGTTCAATGAAATCATTGTTGGGTCTCCTGGAGAAGCATTCTTCCCATTGGGACTAAGACCTTGAGATGGGCAGAACATAAGGTCACAGAACAAGAAGCAAAAATTTGCCAGTGGATCACTAGGGGTGATAGCGGATAGTGCCACTCCCATTTCCACCCCTTAATTCCTGGACCTATGAATCTTGGCTATTAGAGAGACAGCACCATATACTGGATACCGATTCAGAGCATATATAGCCTCCTGGAGAACCTTTGCATCCATCATTCAAGGTGTTACAACCTAGTTGGCACTGTAACTGAGTCTTCATAAGGGTCATTCAACCATTCTATCAAGCCAGCTGCTTCAAGATGATGGGGAACCTGTGAACTCCAAGAGTATGGGCTTATTGCCACACTTAATCTGCTTTGGAGTAAGTGTCTCGACTGGATTAGAAGCAATGCTGTGAAGAATACCATGATGGTGGATAAGGCATTCTGTAAGTAAGTATATGGATAGTAGTTTTGGAAAAAGCATTGTGTGCAGGAAAGGCAAATTTTTATCAAGAGTAAGTGTCTATTCCAGTAAAAACAAAATGCTGCCCCTTCAACACTGGAAGTGGTCCAATGTAATCAATCTGCCAACAGTTAGCTGGCTGATCACCCTGGGGAATGGTGCCATATTGAGGACGCATTCTTAGTGTCAGCTGCTGGCAGATTGGGTATTCAGCAGTGACTGTAGACAGGTCAGTTTTGGTGAGTGGAAGTCCATGCTGCTCAGCTTGTGCATAATCTCCATCACTGCTAGAATGGCCACTTTGTTCATGAGCCCATTGTGCAATGACAGCAGTGGCTAGGGAAAGAAGGTGACTGATAGGCATGGAATGGGTTATCCTATCCACTGGATTATTATAATTTTCTCTGGACTCTCCTGGTGTGGATGAGCAGGTCTTACATGACAAATCCACTTTACCATCCCAATCTCCCTAAACCTTTTGATTCCTTCCTCTATAGTATGCCAAGGTATTTAGCTTCATTTAGTGTAGCATACCTTTTGATCCATGTTTCAGTCAACCAACCAAACTGTCAGAGCCCTTTCTAACCCCTCAAGCTAAACCATTGACTCTAGAATCTCTGCTTAGGTAGCCCATATCAATAAATTCAGCCCAATCTAAGTTTATATTCTCTCCACCATTCTTCCATACCCTTAATATCCACTTCCTAGATTTCTTCCTTTATAAATTGGAAAATTCATGCACTTCATTTTGTGTGTGTGTGAGGAAGATTGGCCCTGAGCTAACATCTGTTCCCAATCTTCCTCTTTTTGCTTGAGGAAGATTGTTGTTGAGTTAACATCTGTACCAGTCCTCCTTTGTTTTGTATGTGGGATGCCACCACAGCATGGCTGAATGAGTGATGTGTATGTCCATGCCCAGGATTCGAACTAGCATACTCCAGGCCACCAAAGTGGAGCACATGAACTTAACCACTATGCCACTGGGCAGCCCCATTCATGAACTTCCTTATTGTGTAGATAAATTATTCTTGTGTTACACTTATATCTCACCCTTTAGAGCTTGTTGGGACTTGAGTCTCGTTTTAGGTCTAGAAGCAAAGGGAGTGGCAATGGTAGGTCCTGAGGAGAATTAGCAGTGCCTTGCAAGGCAACTTCCTCAGGAGAGGCCATTATGGGTTCTTCAGGCAAAGCAGGGTTAACCTCCACAGACAGGGTGGAAGGGCTGCTTCCACTGGCGGAATTTAAAGGTTCTATTTCCCCAACTTCATTGGGATCTTCCCAAATATCCCCATCCCAATTATCAAAATCCCATTCCTTTCCAATCAATGTCTTCGCTTTAACAGAAGAAGCCTGGAGAGGTTGGGAATTCAGTTTGCATTGTAATTCAGCCACTTGCAGGAGGAAACTCTGGATTTCAGAAATCTCAGCCTTGTTTCCATAGGAGATACAGGTTTCTTTCACATCAGATGTGGAGACTTTCAGCTCATTCATGCAGAGCTCAAGCTGGGAATTTAAAGTCATCCTTTTCTTTGCCCACTTTCTCCAGTGCAGTTAGGGGCAACCAGTGAATTTTATTATATTCCTAAGTTTGTTCTAAAGTATCAAATTCATTGTCACTTAGGAACTCAACTTTTATAGGTATTTGATTAGGAGTAGTCAGTGGTGATATTTTGCATATATCTATCGCCAATTCACACTGGACCACAAATGCCCTCTTTACTACTGGATACTCCAGTATTTTATTTTTTGTTTATTTTTATTTAAAAAAAATTTTTTTAAAGATTGACACCTGAGTTAACAACTGTTGCCAATCTTTTTTTTTCCCTGCTTTTTTCTCCCCAAATCCCCCCAGTATATTGTTGTATATTTTTTTATTTGTGGGTCCTTCTAGTTGTGGCATGTGGGATGCTGCCTCAGCATGGCCTGCTGAGTGGTACCATGTCCACGCCCAGGATCCAAACCGGCAAAACCCTGGGCCGCTGAAGCGGAACATGCAAACTTAACCACTCGGCCACGGGGCCCACCCCCTCTTTAGTATTTTAAATCTAATCAAATTAGAGACCCAATTCAAGAAAACCCTGAACCAATTCATAAAACTTGTCCTTAAGATTCTGTTCCTCTAGATGGTCAAAAGGTACAGATTTCCAGTTATAAGACAAATAAGTACTAGAGATGTAATATATAACATGATGACTATAGCTAACACTGATGTATGCTATACAGGAAAGTTGTTAAGAGAGTAAATCCTAAGAGTTCTCATCACAAGGAGAAAATTTTTTTCCTTTTTTCTCTCCTTTCGTTTCTTATTATTGTATCTATATGAGAAGACGGATGTTAGCTGAACTTATTGTAGTAATCGTTTCACAATACATGTAAATCGAACCATCGTATTGTATACCTTAAACTTAGGCAGTAATATAGATCAATCGTTTCTAAATGAAACTAGAAAAAAAATTAAATTAAAAAAAAGGATTCTGTTCCTCTAGAAGCATCCTAGGTACCAAAATTTGTATCAGTCAGAGCTCCACCAGCGAAACAGATATTAATTCCTCAGAGCTCAAGATTACCTTATTTTATTTGCTTAGTGTCTATGTATTTATCATTAATTCAACCTCAGTCTCCTCTCAATATATTCTAGTACAACAGATATTCTGTCTTCTTGAAGCAGTGTCTCCTGGAGCCTTTGGACTGGCTCCAAACTCTTCTGGGTGTTCTCTTTGCCTGGGATACATTTGTCATCTTGGAATTTCTCTTCATCATCATTGTGGAGATTCCCTTCGCGTGCCTTTGACTGGGTATTCTATTTCCTTTCCCCATCTTCCCTTTTGTTTTATTCCCTCACTTTGATAGAGCATATTTTCCAGTAACTTCTTGAGAAAGGGTGCTTGGGTGGTAATTTAGATTTTAGAACATGCATGTCTAAAAATGTCTACATGATACTCTCACACCAACTAATAAGCTGACTGAATATTGAAGATCATTTTTTCTCTGAACTTTCTATTTTTTTCTGGATTCTAGTGTTGATATGGAAAAGTCCAAAGCCATTCTGAGTCCTGAGCCTTTGTATTTTGTCTGTGTCCTATTCTCCATTCTAGAAGCATGTAGGATGTTCTTCTTGTTGCCAGTGTTCTGAAATTTCCTGATAGTGTGTGTTCAGTGTTAAACTACTTTTTTTTTTTTTTTTTTATTAAGATTTTATTTTTTTCCATTTTCTCCCCAAAGCCCCCCGGTACATAGCTGTGTATTCTTCGTTGTGGGTTCTTCTAGTTGTGGCATGTGGGACGCTGCCTCAGCGTGGTCTGATGAGCAGTGCCATGTCCGCGCCCAGGATTCGAACCAACGAAACACTGGGCCGCCTGCAGCGGAGCGCGCGAACTTAACCACTCGGCCACGGGGCCAGCCCCGTGTTAAACTACTTTTTAAAAAAATTTTGCTGAGTACTAAGTGGGAACTTTTAATCTGGAAATTCACGTTCTTTAGCTCTGGAAAACCTTGCTGAAGAATTTAATTGTTGATTTCTTCCTTCTGTTTTCTCTGTTCTTTCTTCTAGAATTCCTATTATTTGGATATTGGTTCTCCTGGTCCAGTTCTCTAATTATCTTAGATTTTTTGTTTACCATCTCTTTGTGTTTTGGCTCTACTTTTTGGAAGATTTACTCATTTTGCCTTCCAAAACTCCAGTTAAGTTTTAAAAAATTTCTCCAACCATATTTTTAATTTTCAGGTTTAAAAAATTATCTGAATGTTCTTTTCTTTAAATAGCATGCTGTTTTTAATTAAATGTATGTAACGTCGTTTTCTCTTGTCTCCCTTAAGCTTTTTTCCCCCTTTTTCTTCTACCTACACAGTCTCTGTTTCATCTAAGCTGCATTTTTCCTTTGCTTGTTCTGTCTTCTTTCTTTTCTTTTAGAGGCTTTCTTCAGATGCTGGGTGACCCTTGGCTTTCTCTTCATATTGAAGAGTAAAGCAGTAAAAGGCCATTTAGAATATATACCCAAAAGAATTGAAAACATATGCCCACACAAAAACTTGTATACAAGTGTTCAGGGCATTATTTATAATAGCCAAAAAGCATTTATTTATAATAGCCAAAAAGTGGAGTAGCATTATTCATAATAGCCAAACAACCCAAATGTCCATTGACTGATGAATGGGTAGCCAAGTATGGTATACCCATGCAATGCAATATTATTCAGCCATAAAAATTAAAGATGTACTCATACATATTATACCATGGATGAACTTTGAAAACAGTATGCTAAGTGAAAGAATCCAGATACAAAAGACCACGATTTTTTAATTCGTATGATTCCATTCATATGAAATGTCCAGAGCAGGCAAATTCATAAAGACAGAGAGTAGATTAGTGGTTGCTGGTGGCTTAGGGGAGGAGCAATGGGGAGTGACTGCTAATGGGTACAGGATTTCCTTTTGAGATGAAGAAAATTGTCTTCAAATAGTGGTTGTGGTGGCATCTTTCTATCCTTTGGAGTGTTAAGAACTGTGTTGGACAGATATAGATATAACATATAAATACTTTTGACTGCTTTTAGCATATCTCCTTACCACCTACATCTTTCCTAATGAATGATGTGGGAAAAAATTCAGTTTATGAAGGATTCTGGTTAGTTAAGTTCTAGTAATCGATTAAATTTCTTTTAAAATTGTACATTAAACATATAATTGATTAAATTTCTTTTGAAATTGTTGCTCCGTTTTACACTAGATCCTCTGACTTTTTATCATTTTGTCTTAATGACTAGCTTAGGCTGCTCATAAAGTTAATGACCTGTTCATTTACTTAATCCATCTCAGTAATGGATGCAGTTCGTTGAACCCAGTGGTTCTGCTGGTGTGATTGATATTGAAAGTAAATGTAGCTGAAATAAGCATTGCAATCATTCAAATCCTTGTTTGTCTACTGCAGTGTTGTGACTCCCAGAATAAAAGGGCTTGTGAGGAGCCCTCTCAGTGGCCACAGTCACCCAAACAAGTATGGTCTGGGTACGCTAAGCTCATTCCAACCAGAGTAGTTCATCTCTTTCACTTGCTGAGATTGCCCATCAAGTGTTGTTTGAACGAAAGCTTTTTAGGCTAAAAACAAACTTTGAAAACTACCCGTATGTTGCATAAATATGACCGAAGTCTCTTAAGTTTTGAATTGCATCATCATTCATTCATTCACTCATTTGTTTATTCACCAAATGTTTTGTGAGCGCATACATGTGCTGAATGCTAACTTACCCGTGAAGAGAGGCCCCTGTCTTCAAGAGCACCAACAGCTAGCTGTCCTGGATGCAATCATTTATGCCTGGTGAGGGAAAATTAAAAGACAATTTGCAAGGTTTCCCTTGTATGTTCTTATCCAGTTTGCACAGTTTCCTTTTTCCTTGTTCTCAAGATAACCAAACAAGTGAGAACCAATAATTTTTGACAAGTTTGCAGTCGTATTAAACTGCAAGATATGGTGAATATTCAGAATTTGGTTAAGAAATCAGAAAATGTCACACTGTGAAACTGAAGTTGACCTCTAGCTCTGTCTTACTCAATTCCTCTGAACCTAGCAGCTTCTAGGGCAGGGCACATGGGGTCCAGAAGATGCGAGCTACAGATTATCACAGAGCTTTCTCCCCTCTGGGTCCAGTGAGAGATTTGAGACCAGCATAGCATACTCCATGCTGAGATCCTGGAGAAAGCTAGCCTTCAGGATCCTTGACCTTCAAGGGGAGGGTCAACTGGTCATGGTCCAGGAAACAGAGGAGGAGCTGAATGGTGGGCTGTGTTTTTCCACCTTGAGGTGGGAGAGCGGAGAACAGGGAGCAGAACAGTTTTATCCTGATGCTTGGACGGAGGACTGACAATCTTCCTGTTGCTGCACTGCCAGCCTGAAGTACATTCTACCTCTTGTGACCGTCCTCACTTAAGGTAGCAGCCACACCAAAGTCCCAATGGGCAAATGAAGAAAATTAGAGCACATCTAAGCAGGCCTAACAGTAGAAAGACATCAACAAAGGGAACAATCGGAATAGGCCTGTAATGACATAGAGATGCTATATGACAGAGAGAACAACTTAAACAAAACAATAGTTAGAATACTTAAGGTTTTAAGTAAAGCACAAATTAGACTTCCTAGAAATAAGAAAACATAACTTCCCAATAAAAAATTCAACATTTGACTTAGAGGAGAGGATAGCTATTTATATAATAAGGAAAGAATGATAAATCTGTATTTTAGTTTGAAAGAATATTTTGATCATCTCTTCTATGCCTGGCTCTATGCTAAGTGCTGGAGAGAAGTGGCAATGAGAAAATTACGGCTTTCCCCTCCTGGAGCCAAAAAACTTGAGAATGACAAAAATGGTGATCAGGGAAGGCCATTCTGAAAAAGTGACATGATAATGAGTATGATTAAAGTTTAAAATAGAATAATGCTCAAAAGAAAAGTAAAAAAGTAAAATAGATGAGATTGTCATCTCTGAAGTTACCTGACCGAGATGAACAGTAAATATGCCACTTATGCTGTCCAATGCTCATCAAAGGACTGGGGAGTCTTCAAAATTCTAACGAGAAAAGTGTAAATAATATAATAAAGGCCATGACACAATTAATTTTATTATGACCAAGGGTATGCTATAATGAGAGTGCAGTAGGTTGATAGCAACTAAGATTTTTTGAACAGATGTACCTTGCGCTGTGCTAAGCACTACATTTTTCTCTCATTCAGTCCCTATAAAGCGGCTTCCAGACCTTCCCCTTTTGATGCATAATAAAACCAGAGGGGCAGAGTGGTTATTCATTCACAAAGCTAGAAAGGAGCTGAGTCAGGATTCAAACATAGCTTTTACCTGATTGCAGTGAATTCTTTTCTACTACTTCATACAACTCTAACCTGGAGTCTTGAGAGTCAAAGACATTCTTGCATCTCTAGTATGGTCCTGGGAGAAGGGAGATCTTCTGAAGACCGGTCCTATTTCTGGAGACAGAAGTATTCCTTGAGCCTACAATGCAATTCATTAAGCAGATTGCTGTGCTTTGCTGAGAATACCCCTTTTTGTCATTCACTTGTCTCGTCTTTAATTCCCGACCCTCAATCAATAAGTTGGTTTCCGACTTATGATTTGTTTTGCTGACTTGAACTCGTGTCTTGTGAATGTGACTGCAGCTTTTCTGACAAACATACTTCCCTTTGTGAACTCTTAAATTGGCTTCTTATGAATTTGGTTAGTATGAATCATTTGCTCAGACCCGATTATGGTTTTTAAAATGCAATTTATTTTTATTACCTTTAAAACAAATGACAGACACCCTGTGAAACTCAGTCCCAGTAGTCATCTGCTGGACTTTAATATATATTTATCTGCAATAAAGAAATTATCTTCCACAAGTGGGTATTTTCAGATGAAATAAATAGGGCCTATACATTCAGCACTGCTACCATAAATGTCCCTTTTTAAACAAACGTAATAAAATAAGCATGCACAAAAATATCAGCGAATTGTGTGGACTCCACTGAAAATTGCACAGAAGAGACAGATAAGGCTTATTTGTGTCAAAAAAAAAATGATTAAAGACAATTTAGGTGATACACATAGAGTTTAACACTTCCTGAAGCGAACAGTCTCCTTTTAGAGAACTGCAAAATGAAGTGGAAGGCAGAAGGCTTTTATAGGATAAAGAATAAAGAAGACAGAAGAGACAAGTAGGATATATCTGATCAGCTGTGGCCACGTAGTCAGCTTTATTTGGAAGGAGAAGGCCCAGAATTGGCTTGATGTTTGGGGATTAGCTGACTGAATGTCCTGTTTCTGGTCAAACAGAGCATTTATAGGGACATAAAGCTTATTTAAGTTTTGATTTGCTGATATGGCACTCTGGGCAGGAGTGGCTCCATCTTGGGCCTACAAAGTTATTTCAATAGGAATAACTCATTTTTCCCTGGGTATCTCCCAAGTATGCATGAGTATACATGTTAATAAACTTGTTTGTTTTTCTCTTGTTAATCAGTCTTTTACTACAGGGCTAAGAACTCAGAGGGGTAAAGGGAAAATTATTTTTCCTCCCTTGCGTAGTTTAGCTCTTCAGAAAATGTCCAATCAATTTCCTGATATCATAATTAATGGGAAGCAGCTGTCTTTTTTATCTAAAAAGTAGAATTTATGGGTGTGAAATGAGGATTAATATTTATAAAGTACTTTTTGAGAGGAAGAAGTACTGTGATTATTCAATGGAGTGTAGAGTTATTGGATAGTGAGATTAATCAATCTCTTGTAAATATCTTTAAGCAGGTAAAATGGATATGACAAAGGGCCTGATCGTAAGACCCAAAAAGGCATCAGGTGCTCATCAGTGTGCTCTGTCAAGCGTGGCAGTATTTCAGAAAAGTCTGCAGAGTGTCACTCCTCCTGCACGTCCCCTCCCAGTGTAGTTCATCGCTGGTATATAACCCTGGTAAGACTCTCGGGCAGCTATCGCCCACACCCACCTAATGGTTCTTTTCAGCAAGATGTCACGGTACAAAAAAGAGGCCCGCTCCCCGGAGTAATGTAGATTTTTACTGAAGATTTACTGAGGAATGGAGAAGTGAGTGTAGATTACATATTCCACAGTAATACTCAGTAAAATCTCTATATTACAGCTCTATCTATTCGCAAACGTTCTTTCTGACTGACAGTATCCTTAGGTATGTCTGCGTCTGAATCTCTCCCACAGCCTCCAGAACCTCATCTGTTTTTTCGAGCCCTTCAGTTCTGACCATACCTCACTTTGTAAAACAAAGCATGTTGGCTAGCCAGCTTTTTGCCCCTAAGAAATCAGTTCAGGTTCAAGGACTATGTTATGGTTACTCAAGTCTGTCCCTGAAGCTTTAGTCCAATATTCCAGGAAGCAAATCCAGCACTCCAGAAAGCAAAGTATTAACACTTAAAAAAGTAGATGGGTGAGGGCGGGGGGTGGGGTGGAGGGGGCGGGGGGGGGAAGGAGAGAGGCAATTTTGCTGTTAAAAGAAACAAGGTTTTCTTCTTTTTCTCCAAGTGCTAACATCTAGATTTGTCCTCTCATCTTTAGATTTAGCTGGTAGACGGAGTCAAACAATTAAACATAAGATCTGATTTGAGATAAATGATAACATGAGGAAAAATAAAATCATAGTGCCTAAATTTCTTCACCATTCAGTGTGTCCCAATGGTTGATTTTAATCTAAAATAGTTTGTGAAGAGAGTTAAATTCAAGAAATTGCAATTGAGCAATAGTCACTTTTTTAAAATGATAAAAATTTGTGTGGATAGTAAAATGAATGTATTCAACAAATGCGATTACACATTAACAAAACAGAATATTAACACTGGCCTAAGAACAAATGGATAAAAACCGAGTGAAAAATGATGAGCAAAGGTCGTTTAAAATAAGCAAGTAGATAAACTTACCTTGGGGAGGATTTCATTTAAAATTCAAAACATTTAGAGAGAGAGTGAGGCAAAGGAGATAAAGTTTATAACTCAGATAGTTATGTTTTACATGAACTTGGTTTGAAGCAAATATAAGTAAAAACATAAAAAGCAGAGAAAGTGTAATACATGTTAAAAGATAAACTGAGGCATATTAAAAATTTTTAAGAGTCTATGCAAGCAAATAACTGATTCAAATCAGGCAGTGCCAAACAGGACATGGTTAGGAGGCTCCCCGGACAGGAGCCTGGGGAACGACTTACATAGAGAAGGTGAAGAAGCAAAGAGAGGAAATTATTTGATTGGCTACAGCTTAAAGCCTAGTTGGCGGCTAGTGGTTGGTTGTCCTTAGGCTTCGATTTCTTAACTTTAAGATATCTACAGGCTTAAGTTTTGGTTTGTTTACATTGGCCACCAAAGTGTTAGAGTCACTGTAGTCTAACGGCCTCCTTGTTTAATTAATTTCACATACTAAACACTACCAAACAGATCATAAAGTTAAATTAAGAAAGTACTTATAAAGATGACTCATTAAGTGATATAATTTTCAATATGCAAGATAGGCACAGTAAAGCACTTTTTAAATAAATATTCAAGAGTTGTTATCCAGAGATAATTATGAAAGGAGAACGATCACTGAGCTCTCTGGGAAGAGAGAAAACGGTTATCTTGGTAGGAATTATTCTAAGGTAAACACATTCAGCATGGCCCATCTCTGCGTGGCTCTCAGAGATGTGAAGACCAAATTGCCACCAATGATAGAGGTTGTTACTGCTTTAGACTGGGTGATTCTCCTAACTGTTGCAAATTTTAAGTGTTGGCAATTCTGTTGTTCCAACACTGCTTAAGCACTTTAGAAGTAATGAACTGAGACGGCTGGTGTATATTTTCTAAATCTTTAAAGCAGATCTTCAAATATTGGGGTAGTAGGGGAAAACTGTGCTTCTGTGGAGAACTATGTATTGTCTAGAGCACATCCTTCCAGGTTATCTGATACTGATTCTGTGGGAGCTATTTTGCAACTCTGAAACTCATAGATAACTGATGGCAATGCAAAATAATTCTTGTCTATAGATATACAAACTCTGTCCTGTGGAGGTTGAATTGACTCTCCTCCCCTCACTGAGGAATTAAATTGGTTTTACCTCCATTTCAATTTCAATATTCAATATTCTCATTTCAATATTCTTTATCTATAAATGTGTCAGTTCTTTGAATTCTCTTTTGAAGTGATTGTCACATCTTATGATTGTCACATCTTACCCATTCCCTCATTAACAAGTTAAAGAAAAACTTTAATGTATTCACTTTTATATCTGTATGAGAGTCACAATTTTACTTAAAAAAAAAATTGTCCTTTAACATTATTTAGGAAACAAGCCTTCTTCTACACCCAATTAATTGAAATGAGTGACCAGAACATCTATTTCAATGGCATGCTATATCTTCCCACACTAATTAAACATACTCTCTGCTTAGTGAATACGTTAAAGAAATTTCTGCTCTAATTAGTTTCTCATAATCAATCATTTTCAGTCTAATTGTCTTCTCTGCAGGGGATCCGTGAAAGTAGGGCTTACCCAGGTTTAATCTCTGTTACTGCATGCTAATGATTCTTTCTACATTGCAGCTGTTTTTCCTTTCTTATAGGACTGATACTATTCTGTGAAGTATAGGACTGAGTCTCCTGTTAATCTCACAGCTGCTGATTATGAGCTTACAGTTTATGTTGAATTATGAGGGCCCCTAAAAGAAAACCTCCTTTGTTTTCTCTACTCTCACACTTCTGACACCAAATGTGTGGAGGTTTTACCCACACCAATGAATTCTCCAGTTCTCTGTGGACACTAACTGGGTGTCCTACAGTTTAATTAGATTTTGACACTAACTGCCTGGAGTTAGCGCAGACCCCAGAGGTTAAGGACTCAGTCATATGAAACTTCTTCCCCCTACTTCAGGTACTAATTGCAAGTCCAGGTTGTCACTTGTGCTTCTGAAGACGGGCTGTAAATTGGAGGTTCCCATAACTGCTCCCTCAGGTTTGATAATTTGCTAGTGTAGGGGATAAGAATTGGCCACCCCAAAATGTGTCTCCTTGGCTTATTTATTTTTAAGGACAAAAGACTGAAAGAAACTTTGACCTTCCCCCTAACTACCTAAAAGAATTTAAGATAGAAAGCCTGTCTCCAGGACAGGCCATCACCATAGATAAGTCTGGGTAGGGTAGACTGGGAGGATCCTTGCTAAGCCCATTCTTATCAAAGTTCTCTCTCTGGGGTCATGTCTGTAGATGGCCCAGCAAACATTTGTTTACCAAACATTTGCTTTTCCATCTCTGTGTGAATTGCCTTCTGCCCCTTTGAAATTCCAAACTACTACCCTAACGTCTTCTTTTGTCTTTAGCTGAAGATGGTATTTAAGGTGGTGGCTTTGGCCATTTTGGCAAGTTCCTCAGTTTTCCTGGGTTTCTCCCATGTATACATGTTATTCAACTTTCTTTGATTTTCTCTTGTTATTCTATCTCATGTCAATTTAATTCTTAAACCAGCCAGAAGGACCTAGAGAGTAGAGGAATGGTTCTTCTTCCCCTACACTAGAGTGGTTCACAGAACTCAGGAAAACAGTTTACTCACTAGATTACTGATTTTTTTTATAAAGGATACAACTCAGGAACAGCCAGATGGAAAAGATGCATAGGGAGAATGGTGTGGAGCTTCCATGCTCTCTTTGGGCACACCACCCTCCCAGCATCTTGATATGTTCAGCAACCCAGAAGCTCTCTGAATCTCTTTGTTTAGGGTTTTTATGGAGGTTCCATTATGTAGGTATGATTGATTAAATCATTGGCTATTGGTAATTCAGTTAATCTCCAGCGCTTCCCTCCTCCCCAGAGGTCAAGGGGTACACTGCAAGTTCTAGGCCTCTAATAAGTAGTTGGTTCCCCTGACAACCGGTCCCCTATTCTTAGGGGCTTTCCAGAATCACCTCGTTAACATAAACTCAGGTGTGGTTGAAAAGAGGCTTGCTATGAATAACAAAAGACTTTCCTTTTACCTTTATCACTCTGGAGCTATTTCAAGAACTGGGGACAATAACTAAGCATTATAACAAAAGATGCTCCTTTAGCTCTTATCACTTAAGAAATTATAAGGGTTTTGGGGCTCTGGCCAGGAGTCTGGATAACCAAATATACATTTCTTATTACATCATAATATTGCAGCCCCTTTCTTTCCTGAATTATGGGAAGAATTATAATGTGTATTAGTCAAGCAAGTTATGCAATAAGCATTTGTTAAGCACCTAGTATACACTGAGGTCTCTGCAAGATGCTATAACATATTAAAAAAAAGACAGTTTTCCTCAGAGAGTTCACAATCCAATTGGCAAGGGGAGATTATGGAGCAAGAAAATAGAAATCAATAAAAGACTAAATTGGAGAATATTAACAATGCAGTAGAAATTAAGAGAAAGGAGTAATCAGAACCGGCTGGAGTATTAAGGGAAGGCTTCTTGGAGGAGGTGATACTTAAGCTACTATTGAAAGATGAACTGAAATTAGAAATCTGTGTCAGGGATGGCAGTTTAACTCTTTAAACAAAGGTTTTTAGCCCAGAATCCATGATTGAGCTTTGGGAAATCCCTGAAATTGTGCCAAACTTTGGGCATGTTTATGTTTGTGTATTTTTCTAATGAGTGGATCCATAATTTTTGTCAGCTTCTTGAAGGGGTCTGTGACCACTCAAAAGTAAAGAACCAGCCCTTAAAACCCTATATTCAGGAACAGGGGAACTTCAATCTTGGTCTTGTCCTAGGAAGTGACAAAACATTACAGTCAATGTCATCTCAACGCTTATAGTAATGAAATACCAGAGAGCAGTCTCTAACTTGCAGTGTGATTAAGCATTGACATGTGGAATGAAGGGGCTAAACACAGTCCTGCCAGCAGCATCAGAAGAGAAGGTGCTTTCCTACAACTTTCTCTGTTAGCGTCAGTCTTCTAGACATGTGTAAGGGTCTTTCATTTGGATTGTCTAACTTAAACTGAATACAGTTTATAGATAGTTTCTGTTCTTACGTTGGAAAAGTGTACGTTTTTAGAAAATAGACAAATCTGATAAATTAAAGCACGTTGGATTTTCTTTTCTTAATTATGAGCATGCTTATTCTTTACTCATGTGCATCCGCTCTCTCTCTCTCTGTCTCTCTCTCTCCTGTTGAACACAAAGGGACATAAAGGTAAGCAGTCCTGGGTAATCTGTACACAAATTGTTTCTTTTTATTTCCCACATCTCCTGTCTTGAAGGTAACAAAAATCTCTCTACTTTTCCTTTTTCCCTAAAATTTTGTATTTAATTTAAAGACATGCTCAATAAATATAGAAATCTTTAAGATGCAAATTTTTATTTAAAAACGGGTGTGAAAAAATAGAATCCATTACTTAGACCTCTTTACCCAATTACTTACACTCTATCATATTTTCTGAGAGTGCCAGCTGTGTTTTCCTTGTGGTAAAGGCAAGCAATTTGAGTAAATTAAGGAATGTTTGCAATTGATGTGTATAGAGCTGTCCTCAGAAGTGTACATGGTATTTTCATGATAGACTCTAATAAGTATTTTGTCTTTTCAATGCTAAGGACTGGTAAAATGATGTCTCTTTTCTTTCTCAGTTATGATAAGAAAACTAACATGGTAGGAAATTCTATATGACAATATCTGTATCAGTTTCCTAGGGCTGCCATTACAAAGTACCATAACATTGATGGCTTAAAATAGCAGAAATTTATTATCTCACAGTTCTGGAGATAGAAGTGTGAGACAGGGTGTTGGCAGAGTTGGTTTTTCCTGATATCTATGAAGGAGAATCTGTTCCATGCCTCTCTCTCAGCTTCTGGTGGTTTGATGGCACACTTTGGCATTCCTTGGCTTGTGGACACATCACCCCAATCTCTGCCATCATCTCACATGACATTCTCCTCGTGTGCATATTTGTGTTCAAATTTCCCCTTTTTGTAGGGACACCAGTCATATGATGACCCTACATTCTGAACTACTAGAGGTTAAGACTGTAACATATGAATTTTGGGGGGATACAATTCCACCCATAACAATATCATTTGTTGGACACTTTCAATATGACTTGGTCGAAGTGTTAACTCATAATGACTGGGAGATGTTGTTAAAAAGTTTTTCATGGTATTGAACCACAGCATGTTTATAAAATCTGACCATTTAGTGAGCTCACTACTCAGCGTCAGAAAGAGCTTTATGTTCTTATTGTTTATCGAATACAAGTGATTTCTGATGATTCCTACATGGATTACTGGTGTCGCGAATTATCTGTACATATTTTAAGACTATGATTCCCTGATATCACAGCATTTTTCTCTGGTAACTACAATGAGAGCCTGTTTCTCTAAACTTCTTGGGACAGTGGTGAAGAACAGTGGATTGTCCCACAGCTAGACACTTGCTTGTCCATCTAGAGAATGCCCATGAGAAGAATTGCGTCAATATCACCAGAGCAACTCTGACCATGCCAGGCTGAGGGTGGTAAAGTCAAGACCTGCTTGAGGTGCACTGGGGTAAGATTAGAAGTCAAGATGTAAGGGATAGCTTCACTGTTTTCTTCTTTTCTCCCTCCATCTTCCTCCTTCCCCAGGTCAAGTGAAATAGGGAGGGATAGTCCCCTTTCTTGATGGTAGCTGTGTTTAGAATCAGACCTGGGCAGAGCTGGCACTTTGACTGTCCACAAATAGCCTATCTGACCTTTCTGATTTGTAATCAGACAATGATGGTACATGCAGAACTATACCCAAAGTATAATACTAAAATAATATGTATAGTCAAATTTATGAAATAAACTTCACTTTTATTCACTTATTCATTCATATGTTTTCTTTTTTATTGTGGTAACATTGATCTATAACATTATAGAAATTTCAGGTGTACATCATTATGTTTTGATTTCTGTGTAGATGACATCATGTTCACCACCCAAAGACTAATTACAATCCATGGCCACACACATGTGCCTAATCACTCCTTTCACCCTCCTCCCTCCCCCTTCCCCTCTGGTAACTACCAATTTAATCTCTGTCTCTGTGTGTTTGTTTGTTGTTCTATTTATGGGTGAGATCATATGGTATTTGACTTTCTCCCTCTGACTTACTTCACTTAGCATAATACACTCAAGGTCCATCCTTGTTGTCACAAATGGTCAGATTTCATCCTTTTTTATGGCCGAGTAGTATTTCATTGTGTACATATGCAACATCTTCTTTATCCATTTCCTCCCTTGATGGGCACCGAGGTTGCTTCCAAGTCTTGGCTATTGTGAATAATGCTGTGATGAACATAAGGGTGCTCATACATTCTTTCAATGCTCATTGAGAACCTCTGTAGAATAAGGGTTAAGGCCAAGAGCTTGGGAGTCAGATATGTATGACTTGCAACCTGGATTCTATTATTAACCAATATGTGACCTTAGAATGCTTCTTAATGTTTTTGTTTGATATTTTTGAACCTCATTTTCCTTGTCTGTGTATATTTGGAATAATAAAACTGTCAGGATGAATTACACTGTACATTATACATTTTGGGGTAAAAACCCCCAAATCTCAGTAACGTGAAATGACAAATGTTTGTTTCCTGCTCATGCTACACGTGCATCCATGCTGGGTTCTCTGTCCCACAAGGGCTGCCTCCAAAATGACAGAGCAGCCAATATTTGGAACATTTCCTATTGCTATGGGAGAGGGGAAAAAGGGCTCTGGAGGGGTATTTTTATCAGCAATTCAATGCTCTGGCTTGGAAACAATTCTGCTCATAACTCACTGGCCAGAACCAGTCAGTGACCCCACCTAAACACAAGGGGGACAGGAATTGAGATCCTACCATGGAGAACTGGAAAGACCTGTTGAACCACACAAGGACTATCACAAATATCCTTCTCCAGAGTACCAAGGATTCCACGAGATTTTTTCTCTTGTGTGTGTAAATGTATATAAAGTGCCTAGTACAATGACTGGCTGGCACATGGTAGACACTCAATAATGGTAGCTATTATTATTCTAGTACTTTATTACTATCAAGCACTCACCATATGCCAAACACCGAGATAGATACTGGGAGGCTATAGGCTGTCAATGTAACTCTAGCCCTGGGCGAGGAGTGAGAAAGGTGTGACTAAAGAAGGTGATTGCCAGTTGTCTTGAATGAACAGATTAATAAATTATATTCATTTTCATAATTGATCACAAGGCAAGTGGGCTGGAACAGTATCCAAACATGTCTCATTTAACCCTCACATCATTGTATAAATTAGAGATTACTTATGCCAGTTCACACATGAGGAGGTGGAAGTCTAGGAGAATTATGTGACCTGATCAAAGCCACACTGCTAGCAGAGGTCAGACTGGTATCCTGGTAGCAATACTGGAAAACTCTCTGAGGACTGGTCTGCTACTACCTGCTGGGTGATATTTAGGGGCCTGGGGTTGGCATGGAATCAGTAGGTTTCATAGATACGGATAAATTGTTTTGATCATGGATTTAAGTTGGTATTGGTATGAGCTGTTTGTTATTCAATTTTCTCAGTGTAAGAATGGGATAATAATAATGACCATTTCATTAGATCTTTTTGAGAAGAAATGTGATAATAGTTCTAAGCTTTTAAAATAATACCTACCATTCAGTAAACACTCAAAAATATCAACTATCATTAGTTTTCTTTCAAATGCAATGAATTTAATTGGTAATAAGAAAGTGCAGTTGAAGTAGGTAAAAGTAACTCGTTCCCTCTGTAATCTCCGGGCCTGGGTGCTGCTTTGTCCCTACAAGGAAGTGAGAGTGAGAGCTTTTCCCTAAACCCAAAGGGACTCATTGTAAGAACCCATCCTGTATGTTGAACTCTCCCCTGCTTAAAGTCCTGAGCCAATAAAAGCCATCTGCTCCCATCCACTGGACCTTGGCCTCTATTTCTTTCAGAAACATATCGATCCTCAGAGGGAGCATGCTAACTGAGAAATTGTTGTAAAGTTGCCTTTCCTGTTCCTCCTGCCCAGGCTAGAGATAGGATGAAATCTAGACCTGGTAGCAATAATGCAAGTGTGAGTGTAACCTTCTCGGAAGGCAGGCAGTATAGGGTAGTGGTTGAGTCAGACTCTGGAACCAGACCTGCCAAGTTAGCTCTTTGCTACTCCCTACTTGGGTGATACCAGCACTGGACATGGGTTTCTTCAGGGGTAATGTGGGTATGACAATGAGTTGTGTAAAGCACTTCGAATACTATTTGGCACATAATAAGCACTTGAAAGCTGTAGCTCTCCTGACACAGCTGGAATTCCAACACAGGTGTTTATTGAGCATCTAGTGTGTGAACAAGGCCACTGATGTCTCTGCTTCCACACAACTGCCATCGACAAACTGGTTCCAAGTTCAAAGTCTTTCACTCCAGCTGAATTGTTATGCAGCAGGAGAAAGGGAATATGTGCTAACTAAAGTCATATAGTGATTTTAACTAATATTTCCTACATTTTATTAACTTTCCTCATTGCTAAAGTGTCAAACAGTAAAGAAGCATTTTGAATGTAATGTCAGAGTTAATCAATGATGGATGGGGATTTGAACACACGTTCTTTGATGCTAGATCCTAATTCTTTTGTTTATATATCATGGTGGTTCTCAAATGAAGGAGTGGAACACATGATCTATGTGATTCCTTCTGTAACTATAAGAATTGCATCTCATGCTTCACTCTTAGGGACAGCTCTACGGGAACTGGGTGACCAGGTTGAAAAGTCTGAAGCAGTCAGAGCAACAACTATAACAAATGAAGAAGGACAATAATGAAGATGGCTAACTGTGCAAAAAATGCAAGATGTATGTTTAAAATTGTTTGGACAGTGAGACCCTTTGTAAGGCTCCCAGTTACCTTCAAATATAAGATTAAATCCAAACTCCAGCTGCCGATGTGAATCTATTGTCCTTACCTCCACTGCCATCACTCCCCTACAGATAATCAAAGGGAGAGAGCTGGGGACTGAGTCACACTGGTGAGACCACAAGTGGATTCAAATCTACTTTCTGAACAGCAGTTTTGAGAGGTAGGGTGTCTCAGTTGCTCCAGGGTGCCTGCCTCCCTGTACAGTCACCGGAAACCTGGAGATCAAATGGACATGCAGTCTACGGAGTTGGAATGTCTTAACTTGAATTTGAGGCTGTAGAGCTCATGCAAGTGTAACAGGATGTTAAATGGAGTTCTTCCTGTTTTCTCACATCCTTCTGCATCCAAGTTTTGTTTTTCAGCATTCTTGGAGGGTGCCAAAGAAGATATGACAGAGCCCAAAATTTAGAGAACGAGCTGTGGAACTGCTGGCTAAAAACCGAAGTGCCCAAAGCTAATGACCAAAGATGGGAAGTACTACATATTCCCAAAAGAGTGCCAGCAGTTAGGGCCAGTTTCCTGCCTGCTGGGCTTACTACCAGGGGCTGGTGTAGGACCAGCAGTACCACCAACCATCTGCCTTGCCCAGGTCTCCCAACTCAAAGTAAAGAAGAGGAGGGGGAGATAACCTTTTAGGAAGTTCAATAAGAGTGGTTTATTTTCCCTTCCTTCTTATGGGGCAATGATTTCTCCTCTCCAAAGCCAAGGGATGATATTTCCAAGAGAGTCCCTCATATCTGTTGGTGGTGTCCTGCAAGCAGGGAGGACTGGCATTTTGCTATCCATAGAATGCTTAATGAGCTGTAGAACCGGCAAGCACAACTTGAAAGTCTTCAGAATTGTACGCAGAGAGAGTTCTTGGAGAATGTACTGTGAAACTAGGAATTCCCTTTCACAGTAGTTCCTCCCTATCTGTGGTTTCACTTTCCGAGGTTTCAGTTCCTGGGGGTGAACCAAAGTCTGGAAATATTAAATGGAAAATTCCAGGAATAAACAATTCATAAGTTTTAAATTGCACGCCATTCCAAGTAGCGTGATGAAATCTGGTGCCGACGTGCTCCATCCCGCCAGGGACGTGAATCATCGCTTTGTCCAGCATATCAACGTTGTTTACACTACCCACCAGTTAGTCACTTAGTAGCTGCCTCAGCTATCAGATCAGCTGTTACAGTATGGCAGTGCTTGTGTTCAAATAACCCTTATTTTACTTAATAATGGCCCCAAAGTGATGCTGGCACTTTTAATATACCAAAGAGAAACTGTAAAGTGCTTCCTTTAAGTGAAAAGGCAAAAGTTCTCGACTTAATAAGGAAAGAAAAAAAGTGCTCAGGTGGCTAAGATCTATGGTAACTTTTATTGCAGCATATTGTTATAATTGTCCTATTTTATTATTAATTTTTGTCATTAATCTCTCACTGCACCTAATTTATAAATGAAACTTTATCAGAGGTATATGTGTATAGGAAAAAACATATAGGGTTCAGTACTATTCATGGTTTCAGGCACCCACTGGGGGTTTTGGAACATCTCCCCAGCAGATAAGGGGGCACTACTGTAATATAAAGCAATTATGTAGTTTTTGCCCAAACTGGGACACGTTTATTTATTTATAATTATCTCTGGACAACAGGTGTAAAATAAGACTCTCACAGCTCAATCAGGATGTCTGATTACTCTATCATCACAGAGAGTATGATACACGCATATTAATTAGTTTTAATCTGCTAACCCTATGGATGGTTACTTAATATTTGAAGTCCCTTAATTGGGCATGCATACTCCCAAAGTGGTTAGTTAACATTTGAATGACTGACTAATCAGAAAGTTGTCTGATTAGTGCCACTCTCCTAAAGCGCATTTGCTTCAGTTGTCTTTGTTAGTGAGCATAATGAATGTTAGAAATTTTTCATTAGTGAAATCAGTGGTGCTCAAGATGTGTGGATAGGCCAGTACTGTCGTACAGCCATTTCCCCCCTTATGTGAACAGAGTATAAGTACTCAGGGAATTCAAGAGCCTACACTATTTGGAATGACTCCCTGGGTTTAGGATTCCAAGGAAATGGAGACTGTTTTCAGTTCTCTAATGGAAGATTTTGTTACCTGACTCTGATGAGAAGGCTAACTGAATGTCATTGCAATTGCTTCAAGAAAACCTTTCATGCATGGTTGGACAGAAAGCTAGGATTTTATTAAACCTACAGCATAGGTTGTAAGGCTGTTTTTCTGCCTTCTATAACACTTGCTAGTGTGGTAGCACATTTATCATAGCATACCACATGGCAGCAAGGTTGGGGGGAAGGACCTACACAATCCTTACCTACCTCTAACTGCAGGATACTACAGATATCTTCCAAGAAGGCCCAAAATGGCTTAGACCAGGGTGTGGCACTTGTCATTTTTAGCCTCCCCCACTATAGAAAAGAGGGGATGTTTGACATTAGTCCTCTGAGATTGGAGGTATGTTTGAACCTAGAGACAGGTGTCCATTGGGGCCTGGAGATTTCTGACATAGGATGTCCAATGGAGGAACATATACTTTCTGAAGTAGCCATGTGGTACTGTGTCTAGGAAGTGGAGGGCACGGGGGACAATTGCTAAGACACCCAATTATCTAAGGTCCTTGGAGGGTGTAGAAAATGTCTCCAAATGAAGGAAACCAGAGATTACAGGAGGGGCAGGAGCTCTGAGCTGTGGGCTAGAGAAGGGGGTTGGGCATTGTACCACTAGAACGCCCACGAGAGACACTCCTGTCATTTCTAAAAGGGGCCTCCATGATGGAGGAGGCCAGAGTGAAGTTTTACACTATTCCAAGAAAACTGCACACAATGCTTATGCAGCAACCAGCACATCACTTGAGGCCTTCAGCACTGCCCAGCAGAACCAGAGTAAGGTGGGGAACCCCTTCCTAATACTGACAGGACATCCTCCTATGATGTCTGCCTCCACATCCTTCCTCCCTCTCACGATTATGCATCCTAGAAGGGGGAGAGGGACTATATGTCTCAGGCACCATTTCCTCCTCCTGATGCCAAGCTCTCAGAAACAGAGAGATGGATGTTTCACAAAGATTTTGTAGGCTCACCAGTGGTTTCATGATGTACCAAGAGAAGAAATTGATCAAATTACAATATCCATCTTTGTTCTTTCTTCAAACTCTTCCCTCATTTGTCTTAGAAAAACTCTTCCCACTCTCCCGTTGTGTGTGGTTTAAATTAGTAGCTTCAATGAAACTACTACCACCCATTAGGGAAAATCTGTGGCAGTGTTTTTTGATTGTTTCTAGTCAGAGAGAGGATACTACTGGCGTTGACGAACTGGAGCCAGAGAAGCTAAATGTCTTACAATGTGCAGCAAAGTCCCACATAACGAAGAATCATACCTTGTTTTCCAAAACTCTTGAATGTCCTGCTGGATATCCATGTGAGTGAGAAACCCTATTTGTAATTGTCTGAGCCTGGAACTTAACTAAAGTGTGTGTGTGCACACGTGTGTGTGTGTGTTTGGCATGGTTTTAATACACACCAAGTTTTTCAGGAATGCAACTATTGTGCAAATCAAAAGAAGTTGGTGGCTTGTTTTGTCTTCAAATTTTCTAAGAGAGTGTTTGTCATTTCAGAACATCACATCACTAATGGCCGTATCATTTATGGTATTTGAGTGGCCAATGAAACCTGCCAATATCAGTCTGTATTTGTAGCTATTGCAATCATGGTGATTCCATCATAGGCACAAGCATCTGACTACCTCATTTAGTGTCACTGCGTAGTCAAGGTTGAGCAGTTACACGTTCAAATGCCTATTATATTACTGTCTCTTCTATAATTAGTGTTGCCAGGTTTAGCAAATAAAAATACAGGAAGCCCAGTTAAATTTAAATTTCAGATAAACAATGAATAATTTTTTGGTATAAATATGTCCTAAATATTGTCCCTCTGTTTATCTGGCAACCCTATTTCTAGTACATTTAGGGAATTTTATCGAATTGCTTGAAAAGTGTATGAATAGGAAATATTATCCAATAATTTACTTTCTGGAGGTATTACCCAATATTTATCAGAAGAAGGAGTCAGTGCAGCTGGAGAGAATTTAAACCACTGGTTTAGTGTAAAACAGATGAAGCAAAGGAGGGACTACCTATTGTCTACTAGTGTACTACTTGGGCAGAAGGTCTCACACTTACTATTCCCATCCCTACTCACATATTAAACAAATATTCTCTCAATTAAAAAAAAGTATCTTCCTTGGGAAGAATTATGCTCCTAAGAAACCTATTTTCTTTATTTTGTTACATCTAAATCCATATTTAGTTAAAGTACATGTTCTCCGTATGGAGAGGAGGGGGTATACAGTATTGATGACCTAAAACACCCGGAAAGTTATAACAATTTCTAGTGTTAATATTAATAAGTAAATTTTCTCTCCTTAAATCTAATAGTCAATTGTATTGCTTCCCAGACACTGACACCTTTTCCACATCTTTTGAAATAGAAGTATAGTTTTAATTTCTGCAACTTTAATATTTGATTAAAATATTGCTACCAAAATGGGAAAAAGAATATTTTAAGATAGTATGCCCTATTGAGAAAGTCAAAGATTGGATTATGGCTTTTTGATTAGATTCAGGGAAAATCTGAAGACCATAACCATCAGAATGCCTCCAGCTAAGCTTTACAAGGTTCAGGATGAATCACCAAGTAATTTACAAAGGACAGAGATATTTTATGGTTCAGAAAACTGCAGAAGAATAAATCAATAAACAAATAAAATTGGAATAATCATCATCAGGAGAAGGAACGGCTTATCTGGTTTATTCTGATGTAATTGTAGTTACTGGAGCCAAGAAGATCTTCCAGCGCTGCCATCATAACACATTATTCTCCTGCTTAAACCTCCTCAGGACTCAGTATTGAACTCAGAGTAAAGTTCAGATCTATCTACAGGCTCCTGCATGATCTTCTCCTCTCTCCAGCCTCATCTCACATGCCTGCTCCAGCCCCCATGCACTCTGTTCACTTAGGTCTCTTTCCTTAGTCTCCTGCCTTTAGGTCTTTGAACACGCTGTTCCCTCTGTCTGAAAGCTCCATGCCTCTCATCCTTTGCCTGGAAAAACTCTTGTTCAGGTCTCAGTCTAAATGTATTTCCCCAGGGAAGCTTCCCACTTCCTCTAGACTAAGTTTAGGGGCCTCATTAAATGCTTCATAACACCCTGTTTAATCCGTTTGAAATTATTTGATTGAATGCACGTAATTATTTATATGAATTGGCTTAGATCAGTGTGCAGCACTTGTCACTTTCAGGCTCCTCCCCACGATGGAGAAGGGGAGGATGCTTGACAGTAGTCTCCTGAGATTTGTTTGAACCCCAAACTCTTGACTCTATCTGTCTTCTCTACAAGACTAGAAGCTTTGTTAGATCTGGGGTCCTACCTATCTTCTTTACCATTATATTTTGACTGACAAAATAAGTGCTTACTATATGACTTTTGACTAATAGAGCAGTATTGTTAATAGTGTCATCTTTGAGATTAAATAATAAGAATATATATTCCTTATATAGTTTAGAAATGAAGAGTTCACGTTTCTTCAGTTTCCTCAGCATTACACTGGCAAACTCAGATACTATATATCAGCAGGAGCTTGTGAGGCTTTACCTCAGACTCAATCAGAATCTGCATAATAAAATCCCCAGGTGATTCATATATACATTACAGTTTGAGAAGCACTGGGGTAGAAGAATTAGAAAAAAAAAACACCCCCCCCCCCAGCCCCGCCCCTGCAAAGGCCAACATGCACCAAGGATGGTGGACAGAGAATAAGGGAAAGAGTGACTGGATAAGGTCAATGGAGTAAGCAGAGCTCAGTGCACGTAGGGTAAGAACAGCATCTCCACAGAGTAGGTGATGCACCACAGCGAATGTGAGAAACAGCTCATTGGAGTTGAGAAACAAAATTTTAATATTCCTATTAATTGATCTCTCTCTCTCTTCTTTAACTCAAAAAAAGATAAGAAAATTTTGTCTACTATGTCTTTTGATTGTTCCATAGAGGGAGAGAGAACGATACTGGTTTTGATGAGCTGGAGCCAGAGAAGCTAAATGTCCTACAATGTGGATCAAAGCCTCACATAACAAAGAATTGTACCATGTTTTCCATGACTCTTATTTTTCACAATAATGATGGATACATGTCATTATTGATTTGTCCAGACCCATAGAATGTAACAACACCAGAGTGGACCTAAGGTAAACTATAGACTTTGGGTGATTATGATGTGTCAATGTAAGTTCATCAATGGTAACAAATGTACCCCTGTGGTGGGGGATGTTTATAATGGAGGAGGCTATGCATGTGTAGGAACAGAGGACACTCGAGAAATCTCTATACCGTCCTCTCAATTTTGCTGGGAACCTAAAAGTACTCTAAAAAAATTTGTCGTTTAAAAAAATAAGAAAATATAATATTTAATATGGGGATAACACCGTCCTTCCTCAGTCCAGCGCATGCATCAAGTGTTCCAATGTTGTGTATAGAACATGAGATATTTGAATGTGAGCATCTCTGAGGCAGAGATAACAGAGGCTCCCTCACTTGTTTGCTGGCTTTTGGAAAACTGCAGTTTGATGTGTGCTATGTGGGCTCAGTTAAGTGAATTTAAAGATTATATCCTCTGGTTTTAACTAACCTAACTGCCACAAAATTGGATATTGGCAATAGTGCGAATACAGGGTTAGCAAATCCTTTCTCCTTCTCCTTAAGAACTTGCTCTTTTGTTAGCTTTCCAACTCTTCCCTTAGAGTCCTAATAAAGGTATGTGACATAGGTTGCTAGGCAACATTGCTTATGGTAAAAATGACTGAGTAAAAATGTTACAATTGGACCGGGGGAACTATAAGATCCTAATGAGGACACTATGGCTTTTGGCTGAGAGTGATGATCTTGGAGCTGAGAATGTCCCCATGGGAACCCTGGAAGCTATGCCTATGGAGTTGCTACAAGAGACATTGGCTACCAGGGTAGATACTGAAATGAGCCTATGTGGAGTATCTCATATTCTTGAACCTAAGCTATCACACACGGTGGTCAGAGGCCACCCCTGGACTGTGGCAAGCGTCGCTCAAGGACTCTCACGTAAAAGAAATACTTAGCTCTGTGCTCTGGAATGCTGTGATTCCTAGCCTGTATCCTTCTGAATGAATCTGAAGCCAAGTGTGGTCTATGATAGTCCCAGAGTCTGAATATTCAGTAGAGTCTTAAGACTCCCCAATAGGCATTGCAATGCCCTCAAAACATTCCTGCAAAAAACTTACTGATTATAAGGAGTATTAATAATACAAACACAAGCAGAGATGAAGAAAATGTCAGAGTCAATACTTCTTAACTTCTAGTAAAGTTCTTCCTTAGTCTCATTGCAAGGTAAAAACAGTGACAATCTAATCAGTTCTAGTAAGCAGCCAGCCAAAAAGATTAGAATCATCAAGAAGACTCTTTGAAATATGAATTTATATCCACTATCACTAATGAGGCATGTTTTCAGCTACATGGTTATATATGAGTCTGTATCGTGCCTTGAGCTATTCTGAGATGTAAAGAGTGTATTTTATGCCATGAGACCATAGCTAGTGTCATGTGGGGGCCATCATGGTTAACAAACATCTAAGAACTAAGCTTCTGGACTCTTATTAAAAATAATTTTTTAACTGATGGAAAAAGAGTTTTTGATGCCATTAATAAATAAAACATGGTTTAAAATATTATTTGTTTTATCTTATTTTTAAAATTTCTACTTTTGTATATCTTCTAAGTAGATAATACATGGTACAGTAAAACTGGCTTATATTTCATAAACAGATATACAACAGATACATGCTGAATTTTTTTCCACTATGGACATGGATAAAAATATTGAGAGACCACTACTGTGAAGTAATGATTCTCAACTCTGGCTAGCATTGGAATCCCTTTTTCAAAACTTTCAGAATGCTTGCGCTCCTTGCCAGCCATGCGGTGTTAGAATTTCTGGGAGTGAAGCCCAAGGATTAATAGTTTAAAAAGCTCCACAGGTAATTCTGAAACAGAGCTAGGGCTGGGAATTACAGTGTGGAGACAAGGGAAGAGCATCTCAAAATATGCTCAGTTCCCAGACTACCTGCAAGAGGATTGCCAGGAGGAGGGTCTCACTGAATCAGAACCTTAGGACTAGGTTGGTGCTCTGTATTTGGTACTGTGCTCAGACTTTTGCTCATTATTTTATTTGAAATTCTCAAATACCTTTAATATAGACGTAATTCCCATTTTACGCAAGAGAACACTGAGGGTCAGAGAGGATAGGGGACCCTCAGGATAAGGGTCACACAGGTGCAGGTGGGGACATGGAATCTGAATTGTTAACAAGCTCTCTGTGAGTCACACCCACACCAGAATTTGAGAAGCACTGGTACAGAGCAGAGAAGCCTGCCTCCCCATTGGTCACCTTCATATTAAGAAATTCCAAAGCAGTCTCCGGGAGCGATTATGCCAGAGAAAAATTACCTTTCCGCCCTTAAACATGCGCAGCAATTACAGGAGTTCATCAGTATGAAATATATTCACATTAAAGAGTCTCTGGGTTAGCATTTATATTATTTTGATAATCCTTTTATTACAATATAGTAGTCATTCACTGGAAAAGCTCAGAACAATGGCTGTCTTCTGTTATTTCGCGTAATTCATACAGGCAGAATAAATATAAGTAAAGAGTAATTTTTAAGACTTGAGTATAATCAAGGTTGACAGAAGTTAATTAAGTAGGACATATGCAGAAAGGCTCTTAATTAGCCTTTAAAAAATTGTCGCTTATCTTGTGATTTCAACTCTTAAGAAGAAAGGAGCCAGAAGAAATGGCAAAGCACACGTGTGTCAAAGAAGGCCGTGACTCAGACCATCTGGACACAAAGGCAGTTGTTAGAAACACAGGAGAATGGCCAAGGCAGAATGACTCTGACCTTGTGTTCAAGAACCGTTATCTAACTAAATGGACGAGAAACTTAACGTAATAATTTCCCCTGCTGGGATTAGCTAAATTCATGTCATCATGTTGAGAAACAGTCAGTTTGAAGAGAAATGAAGTGAAGCAAGTGGTTTCTGACAATACATCCCAAGAACTGTGTCTGTGTGCACATTGATATAGAGATATATTTGTTCATGCATACCTAAATTCAGGTTAGGGTGCAGGTGTTAGCATTTTTTGTCTTTTCAGATGATTAAAGGTAGCAAACTTGTGGCCTCTTGGATGGTGCAGGAGAGAAGACAAGTTTTGTTTGACCTCACAATATTGGCGAATATAGCGTTTTAATAATTTTGACTTCTCTATCAACAGTTAAATGTAGAGAAAAGTTCAGATTTCTGTTTCCCCTTCCATCATAGGAAGATATGGCAGCATTTGATCTCTTTTCCCATGTGGCACTCATCCTATCCTTTACACTCAGGCTATTTTATTCTTTTACCTGCATTTAATTTGTGCTGCCTTTTCTGGAGGGATAAAACGAAGACGTGAGATGTGGGAGGGATGAACTTATCACATCCTTCTTCTGTGCTTGGTACTATGCTAAGACTTGTATACTCCTTATTTTGTTTAAAACTGTCAAACCACGTTTACTACATGGGAATACTGAGATTCAGAGAAGATAAGCAACTCCACCAAGGTCACACAGCTCATGGCAGAGGCGGGGGCACATCAAAGTCCATTTTGGCTCTTTCTGCTATTGTCTGATCATAGCTGGAGTTGAAATAGTGTCCTCAGTCTCTTGCATGCACGTATTTGCCTTCCTCTTCTGACTACTATTGGCAGTGAGTTTTGTTTTCAGCTCTCTTCTGCTGCAGTAGATCTATGAATATCAGAGGAAACAAATCAACAAATGTTTATTAGCAGCTGTTGTATGGAAGGTAACGAACTAGATTACATGTCTTAGACATGTCCCAGTTTATACTGGAGTAGAGGCATTAAGAGAAATACAAAAATAACTACCATACTAAATGCAGCGTATGGGATGTATCACCAGCATGATAGAAAGAAAGACCTATAGAAGATGAGAGAGATCTCTTCGTGTGGCATGAGCGCCTGGGTGAACTGTGTGGTCAATGGCTATCACCTTTTATCTTGCTTTCTTCCCATGTTTTCAGGTGTCTAGCTGATATATATATGTATATATATGTATATTTCCAACTGGGTATAGATAAAAGATTAAGATATATTTATTTATACAAACATAAATACAGGGAATGGGCCAGGACAGTAATCTAGAACTCTATCTCAGAATCACACAAGTCAGAATCTAGATCCTCGCTTTTAATAGATGTCAAATGCTGGCACAATAAACATTGAGAGGTGACACAGGGTAGTGGTTATGTGTTCAGACTTTGGGCCACCCTATCTGGATTTAAATCCCAGCTATGCTATTTATTAGCTGTATAACCTTGGGCAAGTTACTTAATCTCTCTGTGCCTCAGTTTGCTTGTCTGTACAATGGCGATAAGAAGAGTGTATTTGCCTTCTATGGCTGTTGTGAGAATTAACATGAGTTAATATATGTAAATTACTTAGAATAATGCCTTCCTCACAATATGTGCCATATTAGAGTTAGCTATTATTGTTACAATGATGTAATACACTGGTCTTTTTAATATTCAAATAAAAACATGTTTAACGATATTCATTTTTTGATGTCTCTCCATCTTATAACATAAATAATCATCTATTTAGAAGCTGCTGTTCTTAAGTCATTGCACAATTCCCTCTCACTTCTGGGTTTGATATAAGGCAGCTTGTCTCATGGTCAGCACTACCGGGAAAATTCTAAGAAAGTGGAAGAAGAGAGAAAAGAGTAGGTTTGAAGTAGTGGTGGTAGTTTGTGATGCATGAACCTAACGGAAACCCTCGTTGCCTGCCGTTCCTTCATTTCCTCAGATCTGAAGTACTGCCGCGTCGGGGGAGGGCACGAATGTGTTTCATGACTCATTGTAGGAAAGTTATTCTTTCTCTCTAGCTCTTTATTTAGGTCATATGCCAATTTTTTATGTAAAGGAAGAATCAGGAACGTATAAGAATATAGTTAAGGTATTTAATTTCTTTTTAGATACTTATTTTCTGTTTCATCTTCTGGGAAAATATAGATTTTGCATTAAGAAAAAATACCTTAGATATTCTGAAGCTTCATTCATATATAGTAAATGCTATATGTTAACATTATAATAGTTTATTAGGTTTTAAAAGTTATACATGAAATCGCTAAATCTATGTATTTTTAAAATTTATTTTCCAGTTTTATTGAGATATAATTGACATATAACATTGTGTAAGTTTAAGGTGTATAACATATTGATTTGATACATTTATAGATTGCAATACAATTACCACCAACTAGTACCTCGTTAAATTTATCTTTTAAACTACTTTAATGATGTAAATATTCAAATGGCTTTATTGAGGTAAATTAACAAAACAGAACAATAGAGCATAATTTTTAGGGGTATGATTATTTGCATTTAAGATATAGAAAGTGTTCATCCTCTGAAAATTTTGCTCATGTCACTTTGCTGTCAATTGCCTTTGCAACTCCTGGCCTCAGGCAGCAACTCATCTGATTTCTGAAATATAGATTAGTTTTGTCAGTTCTAGAATTTCATATAAATAGAATAATACAACACCTTTTTGTCAGCATGGTTTCATGGGCTTATTGGTCATTTGTATATCTTATTTTACGTAATACATATCTCTATTTTACATAGTACCTGTTCATATCTTTTGCCCATTTTTTAATTGAGTTGATTGTCTTATTGAGTTGAAAGAGTTCCCTAAATATACTGGACACAAATCCTTTTTCTAATATATGTGTTGTGAATATTTTTTCCTAGTTTGTGGCTTGTTTTTTTATTGTATTAAGGCTATGTCTAAAATAACAGAGAACTTTTAAATTTTGATGGAGTCAGTCTGAAGCTGTATTTACCTTTTATGACCCAGCTTCTGAAGTTACATAGCGCCACCTTTGTATTCTATTAGTAGAAGCAGTTGCAAAGCCCTGCTGGGGTTCAGGAATGTGAGACGTAGACTCCATCTCTTGATGGGAGACAGGAAAGTTCTGAGAGGACATGTGGGATGAGAATTATTGTTGTACCAATATTGTAAAATACAATCTGCCAGCATCTTTTAAAAAATTTGCCTATTTCATCTAAATAGTCAAATTTATTAGCATGAAAATGTTCATTATAATCTCTGAATATCATTTTAATATTAGTAGGATCTATGATAATGTCCCTTTTTTATTCTCATTTTTAATTTGTGTCTTCTCTCTTTTTTCTTGATTAGACTAGCTACTTTATAAAATTTATTGATTTTCTTCAAACAACCAGCTTATGATCTCACTGATTCTATTTTTTAATTTTATGATTTCCATTCTTTTTTTAATGTTAATTACTTTATTGCAGTAACATTGGTTTATAACATTACAGAAATTTCAGGTGTACATCATTATGTTTTGATTTCTGTGTAGATTACATCATGTTCACCACCCGAAGACTAATTACAATCCATCAACACACACATGTGCCTAATCACTCCTTTCACCCTCCTCCCTCCCCCTTCCCCTCTGGTAACTACCAATTTAATCTCTGTCTCTGTGTGTTTGTTTGTTGTTCTATTTATGGGTGAGATCATATGGTATTTGACTTTCTCCCTCTGACTTACTTCACTTAGCATAATACACACAAGGTCCATCCTTGTTGTCACAAATGGTTAGATTTCATCCTTTTTTATGGCCGAGTAGTATTTCATCGTGTATATATGCAACATCTTCTTTATCCATTTCCTCCCTTGATGGGCACCGAGGTTGCTTCCAAGTCTTGGCTATTGTGAATAACGCTGCAATGAACATAGGGGTGCATAAATCTTTACACATTTGTATTTTCATGTTCTTTGGATAAATATCCAGCAGTGGAATAGTTGTATCATATGGTAGATCTATTCTTAATTTTTTGAGGAATAGTGGCTGCACCAGTTTGCACTCCTACCAGCAGTGTGTGAGAATTCCCTTTTCTCCACATTCTCTCCAACGCTTATTATCTACTGTCTTGTTAATTATAGCCATTCTGATGGGCAAGAGGCGATATCTCATTGTGGTTTTGATTTGCATTTCCCTGTTAATTGGTCATGTTGCACATCTTTTCATGTGTCTGTTGGCCATCTGTATATCTTTGGAAAAATGTTCATATCTTTTGCCCATTTTTAAATTGAGATATTAGTTTTTTTTGTTATTGAGGTCTTCATATATTTTGGATATTAACTCCTAATCAGATATCTGGTTTGCAAATATGTTCTCTCAATTGTTAGGCTGTCTTTTCATTTTGTCGATGGTTTCCTTTGCTGTGCAGAAGCTTTTTAGTTTGATGTAGTCCCATTTGCTTATTTTTTCTGTTGTTTCCCTTGCCTGGTCAGACACGGTACTTGAAAAGATGCTGCTAAGACCGATGTCAAAGAGCATACCGCCTATTTTTTCTTCTAGAAGTTTCAGGACTTTGGGTGTTATATTCAAGCCTTAATCCATTTTGAGTTCATTTTTGTGTATGGTGTAAGAAAATGGTCTACTTTCATTCTTTTGCATGTGGCTGTCCAGTTTTCCCAACATCATCTATTGAAGAGACTTTCCTTTCTTCATTGTATGTTCTTGGCTCCCTTGTTGAAAATTAGCTGTCCACAGGGGCTGGCCCCGTGGCCAAGTGGTTAAGTTCGCGAGCTCCACTGCAGGCAGCCCAGTGTTCCGTTGGTTCGAATCCTGGGCGCGGACATGGCACTGCTCATCAAACTACGCTGAGGCGGCATCCTACATGCCACAACTAGAAGGACCCACAACAAAGAATATACAACTATGTACCAGGGGGCTTTGGGGAGAAAAAGGAAAAAAATAAAATCTTTAAAAAAAAAATTAGCTGTCCACAGATGTGTGAGTTTATTTCTGGGCTCTCAATTCTTTTCTTTTTTTTAAAGATTGGCACTTAAGCTAACAACTGTTGCCAATCTTTTTTTTTCTGCTTGTTCTCCCCAAATCCCCCCAGTACATGGTTATATATGTTAGTTGTGGGTCTGTCTAGTTGTGGCATGTGGGCTGCCGCCTCAGCATGGCCTGACAAGTAGTGCCATGTCCGTGCCCAGGATCTGAACCAGTGAAATCCTGAGCTGCTGAAGCGGAGCGTGTGAACTTAACCACGTGGCCATGGGGCCAGCCCCCAGGCTCTCAATTCTGTTCCATTGATCTATGTGTCTGTTTTTGTGCCAGTACCACACTGTTTTGATTATTATAGCTTTGTAGTATATTTTGAAGTCAGAAAGTGTGATATCTCCAGCAGTGTTCTTTTTTCTCAGGATTCCTTTGGCTATTTAGGGTCTTCCATTGTTCCACATAAATTTTAGGATTCTTTGTTCTATTTCTGTGAAAAATGTCATTGGAACTTAGATAGGGATTGCACTGAATCTGTAGATTGCTTTAGGAAGTGCGGACATTTTCACTTTGTTAATTCTTTCAATCCAAGGGCATGGAATATCTTTCCATTTCTTTTTGTCTTCTATATCTTTCAACAAGGTTTTAAAGTTTTCAGTGTACAGGTCTTTCCCCTCTTTGGTTAGGTTTATTCCTGGCTATTTTCTTATTTTTGTTGTGATTATAAATGGGATTGTTTTCTTAATTTCCCTTTCTGCTACTTTGTTGTTAGTGTATAGAAATGCAACTGATTTTTGTACCTTGATTTTGTATCCTGCAACTTTACCATATTCATTTATATTTTTCTAAATGTTTTTTAGTGGATTCTTTATGGTTTTCTATAGGTCAAATCATGTCATCTGCAGATAGTGATGGTTTCCCTTCTTCCTTTCCAATTTGAACCTCATATTTATTTTTCTTGCCTCATTTCTCTGGCAAGGACTTCTAATACTATGTTAAATAAGAGTGGTGAAAGTGGGCATCCCTGTCTGGTTCCTCTTCTTAGAAGGATAACTTTCAGTTATTCTCCATTGAGAATGATATTAGCTGTGAGTTTCTCATGTATGGCCTTTATTGTTGGGGTAATTTCCTTCCATACCCATTTTGTTCAGAGTTTTTGTCATAAATGGATACTGTATCTTGTCAAATGCTTTTTATGTATCTATTGACATGATCACGTTATTTTTATTCTTCATTTTGTTAATGTGGTGTATCACATTGATTGATTTGTGGATGTTGAACCATTCCTGCATCCCTGGGATAAATCCCACTTGATCATGGTGTATGATCTTTTTAATGTATTGTTGTATTTGATTTGTTAGTATTTTGTTGAGGAATTTTGCATTGATGTTCATCAATGATATTGCCCTTAATTTTCTTTTTTTGTACTGTCCTTGGCTGGTTTTGGTATCAGGTTAATGTTGGCTTCGTAGAATGAGTTAGGAAGCCTCCCCTCCTATTCAGTTTTTTGGAAGAGCTTGAGAAGGGTAGATATTAAGTCTTCTTTGAACGTTTGGTAGAATTCACCAGGAAAGCCTTCTGGTCCTGGACTTCCGTTTTTTGGAGTGTTTTTGATTACTGTTTCAATCTCCTTACTGGTGATTGGTCTATTCAAATTCTAAATTTCTTCTTGATTCAGTTTGGAAGGTTGTATGATTCTAAGAATTTATCCATTTCTTCTAGATTATCCAATTTGTTGGCGTATAGCTTTTTGTAGTATTCTCTTATAATCTTTTGTATTTCTGAGTTGTCTGTTGTAATTTCTCCTCTTTCACTTCTGATTTTATTTATTTGAGCCTTCTCTCTTTCTTTCTTGGTGAGTCTAGATAAAGGTTTGTTAATATTGTTAAAGAACCAGCTCTTAGTTTCACTGATCTTTTTAGTCTCTATTTCATTTATTTCTGCTCTGATTTTTATTATTTTCTTCCTTCTACTTATTTTGGGCTTTGTTTGTTCTCCTTTTTCCAGTTACTTTAGGTACACTGTTAGGTTGTTTATTTCAGATTTTCCCTATTTGTTGAGGTAGACTTGTATTGTTATAAACGTCCCTCTTAGAACTGCTTTTGCTGTATCCCATACATTTTGGCACTTTGTATTTTCATTTTCATTTGTCTCCAGGTAGTTTTTGATTTCTCCTTTGATCTTTTTGTTGACCCAATTGTTGTTTAGTAGCATCTTGTTTAATCTCCATATATTTGTGGCTTTTCTGATTTTCTTCCTGTAATTGATTTCTAGTTTTATACTGTTGTGGTCAGAAAAGATGCTTAGTATTAGTTCAACCTTCTTAAATTTATTGAGACTTGTTTTGTGGCCTAATATGTTATCTATCCTGGAGAATATTCCATTTCCATTCAAAAAGAATGTATATTCTGCTGTTTTTGGATGGAATGTTCTGTATATATCTCCTAAGTCCATCTGGTGTAATGTCACATTTAAGGCGAATGTTTCCTTAGTGATTTTCTGTTTGGATGATCTATCCATTGGTGTAAGTGGAGTGTTAAAGTCCCTTACTGTTATTGTGTTTCTGTCCATTTCTCCTTTTATGTCTGTCAATAACTACTTTCTATATTTAGGTGCTCCTGTGTTCGGCGTATGGATATTTACAAGTTTTACATCCTCTTGTTGGATTGTTCCTTTTATCATTATGTAGTGTCCTTCTTTGTCTCTTGTTACAGTTTTTGTTTTAAAGTCCATTTTGTCTGATGTAAGTATTGCTGCCACAGCTTTATTTTCTTTGCCATTTGCATGGAGTATCTTTTCCCATCCCTTCACTTTCAGTTTGTGAGTGTCTTTAGATCTGAAGTGTGTCTCTTCTGTGCAGCATATATATGGGTATTTTTAAAAACCCAATCAGCCACCCTATGACTTTTTATTAAAGGGTTTAGTCCATTGACATTTAAAATAGCTATTGATAAGAAGGTGCTTATTGCCATTTTGTTACTTTATTTGGGTGTTTATTAGTTCTTTCTTTTCCTTTCTTTTTCTTTTGCTTTCTTCCCTTGTGGTTTGATGACTTTCCTAAGTGTTATGTTTGGGTTCCTTTATCTTAATTTTTTGTGTATTTGTTATAGGTTTCTGGTTTGTAATTACCATGAGGTTAATATATAACAACATACTTATATAGCTACCTATATTAAGTTGATGGTCTCTTTAGTGTGACCTCTTTCTAAAAGCTCTACTCTTTTACTCCCCTCCTCCCACATTTTATGTTTTTGATATCATATATAACCTCTTTTTTTGTGAGTGTATCCCTTATCCACTCTCATGGAAACAGACAATTTTAGTAGTCTTGTCTTTTGACCTTCATATTATCGTCATAGGTGGTTGATCTGCTACCTTTACTGTATATTTGCCTTTGCCAGTGGTTTTGTTGCCTTTTTTTTTTTGATAATGTTCTTACTCCTATCCTTGTTCTTCTCTTTTCCATTTAAATAAGTCCCTTTAGGATTTCTTGTAAGGCTGGTTTCTTGGGGATAACTGCCTTTAGTTTTTGCTCATCTGGGAAACTCTTTATCTCTCCTTCCATTCTGAATGATAACCTTGCTGAGTAGAGTATTCTTTGCTGTAGGTTTTTTCCTTTTAGCAGTTCAAATATATCATGCCACTCCCTCTAGCCTGTAAGGTTTCTGCTGAGAAGTCAGCTGATAGCCTTATGGAGTTTCCTTTGTTTGTAACTTGTTGCTTTTCTCTTACAGCTTTTAGGATTCTCTCTCTATCATTAATTCTTGACATTTTAATTATAATGTGTCTTGGTGTGAGCTGCTTTGCATTCATCTTCTTTGGTGCTCTCTGTGCTTCTTGTGCCTGGATATCTGTTTCCTTCCTTATGTTAGGAAAGTTTCCAGCTATTATTTCTTCAAATGGATTCTCTGCCCCTTTGTCTCTCTGTTCTCCTTCTTGGATACGTATAATACGAATGTTAGTGTGCCTGATGTTGTCCCAGAGGTCCCTTATGCGGTCCTTCTTCTTTTTAATTTTTTTTCTTTTTGTCTGTTCAGCTTGGGTGATTTCCTCTAGTCTTTCCTCCAGCTCACTGATCCATTCTTCTGTATCGTCTACTCTGCTATTGAGTCCGTCTAGTGAAATTTTCATTTCCAGTATTGTATTCTTCATATTTGATTGGTTCTTTTTTATATTTTCCAATTCTTTGTTGACATTCTCATTGAGTTCACCTATTCTTCTCCCAACGTTGGTGAGCGTCCATATGACTATTAGTTTGTACTCTTTGTGAAGTAGATTCTTTATCTCTGTTTGTTTAGTTCTTTTTCCAGGGTTTTGTCCTTTTCCCTTACTTGGAACATATTCCTTTGTCTCCTCATTTTGCCTCTTTCCCTGTGCTTATATCTGTGTATTAGGTAGGTCAGCTACATCTCATGATCTTGGAGAGGTGGCCTTATGTAAGAGATGCCTTATGAGGCCCAGGAGTGTGCTTCCCTCCATCACCAGTTCTAAATGTTCCAGGAGTGTCCCCATTTTGGGCTACATGTGCCCTTCTGTTATGACAGGGCTGCTCTTGCTGCAGGTGCCTAGGGAGGCTAGGTTGACTCTCTGGCTGGCTGGTTGTAGTGCTCAGCTGCATGTGGCTGTTATGGTCCCTTCAGTCACTTTATCAGGCATGAGAAGCCCCAGCACACTTGGCTGCAAGGTGTAATGTCACATTTCTCTTGTAGTATTTCTGCTAAGTGAACAGGCCCCCAGTGTCACTGGTTGCTAGGCTCAGGGGCTTACAATTGCTGTAGGCCTGCAGCCTGAAAGACTGTTGTCAGCTCTCTCAAGATTGCAGCTGAGTGGGACTGACTCCAGGCATGGGAGCACCCAATTCTTTCAGGCTTTGGAAGGTGGGGCCTATCTCCTATGTGGCTGTTTGAGAAGCACAAGTCTGCTGCAGCTGACAAGCCCCACTGTTCACAAGGCCACATACCCTGTCAACACAGTCCTGCCCCATGCATGTGCCCCAACCCACTGAAGCAGATCCAGTTGCCCCACTGCATAGGCCACACACATTCCACCAATGCAGGCCTGCCTTTGGGCACACTCTGCCTTACAGAGGTGGACCCACTCTTCTCGCTGCAGAGTCCAGGAACCCCGCCTATGTGGGCCCACAAGTTGCTGGAGGGCTCGCTGTAGAGTGGGGCCTGTCTCCAGGGCAGGTTGCCTGCCCTATCTGAGGTGGATTGGATTAAATCTGTGCTCTAGTGGGTGGGGAAGACCCCTGGGCTAACAGGCCAGGGGAATAACTCCAATGGCATCTGCCAGCCTCTGTGTCAGCACTCCTGAACTAGGTCACAATAATGGCTGCCACCAATATCTCAGGCCCTGAGGAGGTCTCACCTCTCACCAAGATGCACCCAGAGTCTATCAAGTGAGTCTCTTTTCACCAAAGGACTGTGTACCTTTCTTTCTGGTGATTTTAAGTAGCTTTCTGAAATGGGTGAATTTGTGCATGGGTGCTTTAAGAGCAGGCTTTCCCCCCTGCCCTTATATCTGATTGCTTTTCTGGGGATTTTCCCTGTTGTAGTTATTAACCAGCAAAACCAGGTATTATGATACTTGTCTTGGTTGCGCTGAGTTGAAAAGTTGTTTATTGTGGTAAAGGTCCCCCACTCAGATCTCCTACTTCTCCATAAGGTTTCATACCGTAAGACTGTTCCTGGCTGGCTGTCAAGCACTGTGGCTAAAAGGTGGCTTTTTTCTTTCCAGAAAGGAATTTCTCCCTCTTCCACCTCAGTCAGGAATGTCTCTTGTTGTAGGGGTTATTTTTTATCCAGTTTTCAGTTCTCCCTTAGAGGTAATTGTTCGAAGAATAGTTGTAAAATTTTTATGTCCATGGGAGGAGGTGAGTTCAGAGTCTGCCTACGCCACCATTTTGATACTGTCTCAATTTCCTTTCTTATCTTTATAATTTCCTTTATTTGCTTTACTCTGGATTTAATATGTTTCTCTTACTCTAGTTTATTAAGCTAAAAGCTTAGATCATTGGCTTAGCCTTTTATTCTCTTTTAATATAAGCATTTGAAATTATTAATATTACTCCAAGCACTTCTATGGATGCAGCTCATAAATTCTGATATGCTGAGTTTTTATTATCACTTTGTTAAAATATTTTCTAATTTCTCTTTGAGTTCTTCTTCGACTCAAGGGGTATTTAGAGGTGTTTTGTTTAATTTCAAAATAATTGGGAATTTTCCATTTTTCTTTTTGCTATTGATTTGTTTTATTGAGGTAAAATTCATATAACTGAAAATTAATCATTTTTAAGTGTACAATCCACTGAGATTTAGTACATTCAGAACATTGTGCAACCATCACTGCTATCTAGTTCCCAAACATTTTCATCATCCCAAAAGGAAACCCTGTACCCTTAAAGCAGTCATTCCTCATTCTCTCCTTTCTTTAGTACCTAGCAACCTCTAATCTTTTCTGTCTCTATGGATTTCCCTATTCTGGATATTTCTTATGAAAACTGAATCATACAATATGCAACCTCTTATGTCTGCTTCTTTCACTCAGCACAATGTTTTTGTGGCTCATCCATATTGTAGCATGTATTAGTATTTCATTTTGTTTTATGGCTGATTAATGTTCCACTGTATGAATATAGTTTTGTTTATCCATTCATCAGTTGAAGGACATTGGATTGTATCCAACTTTTGGCTATTTGTGTGCAAGTTTTTGTTTGAATATCTGTTTTCAGTTCTTGTGGGCATATACTTAGGAGCTGGGTCACATGGTAATTATTTACTAACTTTTTGAGGACCCACAAAACTGTTTTCTACAATGGCTGCACCATTTTACATTCCTACTGGCAATGTATGAGAGTTCCAGTTTCTTCACATCCTTACCAATACTTATTTTCTATTTTTTTTTCTTTTTGGTGAAGGAGATTGGCCCTGAGCTAACATCTGTTGTCAATCTTCCTCTATTTTGTATGTGGAATACTGCCACAGCATGGCTTGATGACTGGTGTGTAGGTCCACATGTAAGATACAAACCCATGAACCCTGGGCCACTGAAGCAGAATGCACAACCTTAACCACTATGCCAGTGGGCTGAACTCTGTATTTTTTTGATTATAGCCATCCTAGTGAATGTTAAGTGGTATTTTATTATTGTTTAAATTTGTATTTCCCTAATGACTAGTGATATTGAATATCTTTTCCTGTGCTTCTTGGCCAAATCTTCTGGGGAAAAATGCCTATTCAAGTCTTTTGCTCATTTTTTAAATTGAGTTTTATTGAGTTGTAAGAGTTCTTTATATATTCCAGATACTAAAGTCTTATGAGATATATAATTTGTAAACATTTTCTCCTGTTCTGTGGAATGTTTTTTCACTTTCTTGATAACGTCCTTGGCTGCACAAAAGCTTTTAATTTTGTTGAAATTTAATTTATCTGTTTTTTCTTTTGTTGCTTGTGCTTTTAGTGTCATATCTAAGAATCTATTGCCAAATCGATGGTTCTGAAGATTTACAATATGTTCTTCTTGTTGAAGAGACTATTCCTTCCCCCATTGAATGGTCTTGGCACCCCTGCTGAAAATCAATTGTCCATAGGTGTATGGGTTTATTTCTGGACTCACAATTCTATTCCATTGGTCTTTATGTCTATCCTTATGCCAGCATCATTCTGTATTGATTACTTTAGCTTTGTAGTAAGTTTTGAAATCCAAAGTGTGAGCCCTCCAACTTTATTATTCTTTTTCAAGATTTTTCTGGCTATATGGAATCCCTTGAAATCCTATATGAATTTTAGGATCTGCTTTTCCATTTCTGCTAAAGAAGGCCATTGTGACTTCAATAGGTATGCGTTCAACCTGTAGATAGCTTTGAGTGTTGCCACCTTAACAACATTATGTCTTCCAATCCATGAACATGGACATCTTTCTATTTGTTTCTGTCTTCTTTAATTTCTTTCAACAATGTTTTATAGTTTCCAGTTTACAAGTCTTGCAGCTTCTTGGTAAATTTAATCCAAAATATTTTAATCTTTTTGATGTATTGTAAATGGAATTGTTTTCTTAATTTCCTTTTTGGATTGTTTATTGCTATACAAATACAATTGATTTTTGCATGTTGATCTTTGTCCTGAACCTTTGGTGAATTTGCTTATAAACTCTAATATTTTTTTGCAGATTCTTTAAGACTTTATATATATAAAATCATGTCATCTGTGAATAGAGATAATTTTACTTATTAATTTCCAGTTGAATGCATTTTATTTTTTTTTTGGGAAGATTGCTCTGGTTAAAACTTCTAGTACATTTGTTGAATAGAATTAGTAAAAGTGGGAATCTTCATCTTGATCCTGATCTTAGAGGGGAAAGCTTTCATTCCTTAATCATTATCTATAATATTAACCAGGAGTTTTTCATAAATGCCCTTATCATTCTGAGGAAGTTACTTTCTATTCCTAGTTTGTGGGTGTTTTTATGTACTATTGTTTTTAAATTTAATCCTGCTATGATCAGAAAACATACTTTTATTACCTTTACATTTACTGAGATTTATTTTATGATCTATCTATGGCCCTTTTGGTGAACCTTCATGTGCACTTTAAAAGAATGTCTGTTCTGGAGGCTGGCCCAGTGGCATAGCGGTTAAGTGCATGTGCTCTACTTTGGCAGCCTGGGGTTCACAGGTTCAAATCCCTGGCATGGACCTACCTACCCATCATCAAGCTGTGGCAGCATCCCATATACCAAGTAGAGGAAGATTGGCAAAGATGTTAGCTCAGGGACCATCTTCCTCAGGCAAAAAGAGGAAGATTGGCAACAGGTGTTAGCTCAGGGCCAATCTTCCTCACACACACACACACACACACACACACACACAAAGAATGTCTGTTCTGCAGTTGGTAGTAGTGTTCTATAGCTGTCGATTAAAACAAATTGATTGATAGTCTTCTTCAAGTCTTTTTGTATTCTTGCTGATTTTCTTTCTACTTGTTTTATCAACTGTGAGACAGGAATGTTGAGATTTTCAACTATAATTATAGATTTACCTATTCTTCCTTTCAGTTCTGTCAATTTTGCTCCATGTAGTTTGAAGCTCTATAATTATGTGCAGACACATTTAGGCTTATTGTGTCTTCTTGACAAATTAACCCTTTAATCATTATGAAACAGCCATTTCTTCCTCTGGTAATATTTTGTGTCCTAAAGCCTAATTTGCCAATACTAATGGAATCACTCTAATTTTCTCATGATTAGGGTAAAATAATGTATCATTTATGATCCTTTTACTTTTAACTGCATCTTTATATTTAAAGTGAATTTATTATAGATAATATAAAATTGAATATTGCTTTAAAAAGTTCTACTGGACAATCTTTGCCTTTTAATGGAGTGTTTAACTATTTACAGTTATTTTATTTATCAATATGGTTGGGTTTAAGTCTGTAATATTATTACTGTTTTATATTACCCCTTCTGCTTTTTGTCCCTTTTTGTGTGTGTGTTTGTGTGTGTGTGTGAGGAAGATTGTCCCTGAGTTAACATCAGTGCCAATCTTCCTTTGTTTCGTGTGTGGGAGACCACCACAGCATGGCTTGATGAGTGGTATGTAGGTCTGTGGCCAGGATCTGAACCCATGAACCTCAGGCTGCTGATGCAGAGCACATGAACTTAACCACTACACCACCAGGTTGGCCCCTGCTTTTTGTTTCTTGTATCCTCTCTTCCTAACTTCTTTTGGATTAATTGAGTATTTTTTAGCATTCCACCTTATCTCCACTTTTGGCTTATTAGTGATACCTCTTTGTTCTATTTTTTTAGTGGTTACTGATATTTACAGTAATACCTAAGAATTATAGTGTGTACCTTTAACTTATCACACTTTACCTTCAAATAATATACCATGTCACATATGATATAAGAATCTTACAGAGGTATAATTTAATATCCCCCTTTCAAGTTTTGCATTATTGTTTTGTTACAATACCTTATTATTATTGCTACTAAAGTCAATAATCTTATTTTTATTTTTGCTAAGGATGATTCACCCTGAGCTAATGTCTGTGCCAATGTTCCTCTCTTTTTTATGTGGATCGTTGCTACAGCATGGCTTATGAGTGGTGTGGGTCTGCACCCGGGATCTGAACCTGCGAACCCAAGCTGCCAAAGTGGAGCATGACGAACTTAACCACTACACCATGGGGCCAGCCCCTAATAATCTTTTAAAAAATTTAAAAATGAGGAAAATATATTACAATATGATATATAAGTATATCAAATCAACACATTGTACACCTTAAACCTACGTAATGTTATATGTCAATTATATATCAATTAAAAAAATAAGAAAAGTAAATTTTATTTTTACCCACATATTTATCATTTCTAGCACTCTTTATTGCTTTTTGCACATCTATGTTTTCATAAGGTATTACTTTCCCATCACCTGAATGCTTTTTTGTAGTGCATATGCTGAGAGTGAATTTTTTTCAGCTTTTGTTTGAGTGAAAATGAAACATCTTTATTTCTCCTTTGTTTTTGAAGGATATTCTCACTGGATACAGAATGCTAAGTTGACAGGGCTGTGTTTGTTGTTTTTTTTCATCAGCTTAAGTATATCATTATATTATCTTCTCTTGCATGTTTTCTGATGAAAAGTCCACTGTCACTCTTATTTTTGCTTCTCCATATTGTGTGCCCTTCTTCCAATACTTTTTGTCCCCCTGGCTTTATTGAGGTATAATTGACAAAAATTGTACACACTGCACACACACAAAAATTATAGCTATGTGAGGTGATAGATGTGTTAAGTAACCTTGTGGTAAGCATTTCTCAATATATATGTGTATCAAATCATCATAAGTAAATCTTAAACTTACATGATGTTATGTCAGTTATATCTCAGTAAAGCTGTGGAAAAGAAGAACTAAAGGAAAAAAGCCAGCCCTCGTAGTCTAGTCGTTAAGATCTGGTGGTCTCACAGCTGTGGCCTAGGTTTGTTTTCCAATCAGGGAACCACACCATCCATCTGTCGATTGTCATAGTGTGGTGGCTTTGTGTTGCTGTGATTCTGAAAGCTATGCCACTGGTATTTCAAATACTAGTAGGGTCTCTCATGGTGGACAGCTTTCAGTAGAGCTTCTAGACTATGACAGACTAGGAAGAAGGACCTGGCTACCCACTTCTGAAAAAAATTGGCCATGAAAACCCTATGAATAGTAGCAGAGCACTGTCTGATATAACGCTGGAGGATGCACAAAAAGACTGGGCAGGGCTCTACTCTGCAGTACACAGGGTTGCTAGGGGTCAAAATCAACTCGATTGCACTAATAACAACAAAGGAAAATAATCCAATTTTCTAACTCTAAAAGATATGTATATATTTAAGGTGTACAGTGTGATGTTTTACCCCCTGGCTGCTTTTAAAATCCTCTTTTTTATCCCCTTTTTTGGTAATTTGATTATAATGTGCCTTAATGTAGTTTTCTTTGTTTGTATCCTTCTTGTGGTTTATCGAGTTTCTTGAATCTGGAGTTTACAGTTTTCGTCAAGATTAGAAAAGTTTTTGCTGTTATTTTGTTAAATATTTCTTCTGCTCCTCTCTTTCTCTTTTACCCTTTTGGGAGTCTAATGGCATGCATTTTGGGGTGCTTGTTATTGTCCCACAGCTCACTGAGATTTTGCTAATTTTTAAATCTTTTTTCTCTGAGCTTCATTTTGCATAGTTTCTATTTTTATGTCCTCAAACTCATTGATTTTTTTCTTCTATGATATCTAATTAATCACATCCAGTGATTTTTTGTCCATAAATTGTATTTTTTGTCTTTAGAAGTTCTGTTAAGTTCTTTTTTAGAGTTTCTATTTCTCTTATTGTCATAGTCATCCTTGTCTTTAAATCCTTGTGCATATTTATAATAGCTGTTTTAATGTCTGCTTGATAATTTCATCATTTCTGCCATTTTTGGGTCTGTTATTATTTATTGATTCATCTTCTTGTTATGGGTAATGCTTTTCTCTTTTTTGAAGCTCCAGTAATTTTTGATTGGATTCAGGACATTGTGAATGTTAGTGTACAGTGTTTGGATTTTGTCTTTCTTTAAAGAATGTCAAACTTCCTTTTACTGGGAAATTAAGTGACTGGTAGATTAGCATATCCTTTCTAGTCTTGTTTTAAAGTTTTTCAGGGTATTTCTGGAGTAGTCTTTACATTAGGGTTGGGTTGCATTGGTACCAAGTCATGACCCTCTAGAGATTTCCACTCCATGTGCTGGGTGTTCCACAAGTTTTCCACTCTGGCTGATTAGAACTTGGTTCATGTCTCAGTTCTGTGTAAACCTATTTGTAGTTGTTTCTCTGGTTTGATGTAGTTTATGTTCAACAATAGACTCAAGAAGATTTCTATGCAGATTTCTAGAGTACTTTCTTTGAAGTCCTCCCTCCTATACTGTACTGTGTCCCAAATATTTCAACTGTGTCATTCTCGAAGTCCAAACTCTATCTTATCAACTCACAATTTAGCATGACCACTATGATATGCTTTGGTTTTTCCTTTCAGTCGTGATCAGAAAAGTACTCCTAGGCAGAAGCCCAGAGTGATCCTAGGGCTCATCTCATTTGCCTCCTTTTTTCTAAAAGATCTCAGTCCTGTGCTTCCTATTTCCAATGTTTGAAAACATCTGTTTCTTCTATTTCTGTTCAATTTTCTAGTTCTTTTTGGTGGAAGGAAACACCAGTACCAGTTATTCCAATATGGACAAAACTAAATTAAATTTTAATAATTAAGCCCAATATTAATGATACAGGTTCTTGGGGAGAGTGCATGTTAGAAACTATTTTTTTTAAAGTACAACCTATAACTTTATTTGAAAAACAGTGCACATGGTTTCAGCAGGACTCAATTGCATGGGGCAGAGCAGTTTGGAAGAGATTCAGAACTAGAAACAGATCCAGTGGCAGGTTGGCCATGGGCAAGGGAACACCCCTAGTTCTGGTACTGGGAGAAATTTAGCTGGAGCCATAGATATTACAAGGTATCCAATACCATCAGGAAGTTTCAATATGTGATAATAAGAGAGACAAGGTGAATTAAGTCCTTAATATATCTGATCACTGTGCTGTGTTTTGCAAAATTGTAATGGAAGTCTTTTTTGCTTGCCCTTTTCCCTCCCTTTTCTGGTAACTTTCCTTTGTGGCAGTGCTCTTCTTACAGTCCATGTGATTTTCCCTCATTCCTCTCAGCCGTAGATTTGGGCGTATTAAACAGGATCCCATTTTGTTAGTGATTGTTGAGAAGTACACATGTGATCCAAGAAAGGCCAATTAAAGTTCTTCCCTGGGATTGTTACAGTTTTTGTTTTAAAGTATTTAGTCTGATGTAAGTATTGTTACCACAGCTTTCTTTTTTCCATATGCGTGGAGTATCTTTTTCCATCCTTTCACTTTCAGTTTGCGAGTGTCTTTAGGTTTGAAATGTGTCTCTCTTTTTTTTCTTTTTCTTTTTTTCCTGCTTTTTTCTCCCCAAATCCCCCAGTACATAGTTGTATATTTTAGTTGTGGGTCCTTCTGGTTGTGGCATGTGGGACGCTGCCTCAACATGGCTTAATGAGCAGTGCCATGTCCGCACCCAGGATCCGAACCCTGGGCCGCTGAAGTGGAGTGTGCAAACTTAACCACTCAGCCACAGGGCCGGCCCCAGAAATGTGTCTCTTGTATGTAGCATATTTATGGGTTTTGTTTTTTCATCCATTCCGTCACCCTATGTCTTTTGATTGGAGCATTTAGTCCATTGACATTTAACATAACTATTGGTAAGTATGTGTTTATTGTCATTTTGTTACTTTTTTTCCTGGATGTTTTTGTGGGTCTTCTCTGTTCCTTTCTTCTTCTCTTGCTGTGTTCTCCTGTGGTTTGATGGCTTTCTTTAGTGTTATGTTTGGGTTACTTTCTCTTTATTTTTTGTATATTTATTATAGGCTTTCTGTTTGTGGTTACCATGAAGTTCATGTATAATAACAAATGTAAGCAGCAATCTATATTTAGTTGATGGTCTCTTAAATTTGACCTCTTACTAAAAGCCCAACACTTTTGCTCTCCCCCCACCACGTTTTGTTTTTGATATATTTTACCTTTTTCATTTTTGTGTATCCCTTATCATAGATACAAATGATTTTAGTGCTTTTGTCTTTTGACCTTCACGCTAGCTTGATAGGTGGTTGACATAGAAATTCTTGAAGAAAAATAATCTCTGTTTTTACTGGGCTGCTAAATTGGAATAATTTGCCTGTAGCCGCCTGTGGCTATATTCCCTAGGTGGATGAGAGAGACTCTTCTCTAGTAGGAGAAATGAAGTTATTGCCCAGAGAATCAGAGGCAAAAGGTGGAGAGAGGACCTGATGACATCATTTGAACTTTCAGATCCATCCGTGCCTAAAAGTAACAATTTTTGTGGGTCCCCTTTTTATTTCTTGAATTAGATTTCAAAGATTTCTGAGTAACATATTATTTCACTATATTCCCATGTCAACTTTGTTAAGGAGTTACTATTATTAATCCTATATTTCAGAAAAGGAAACTATGACATAGGAGGAATAAATCATCAAGAAATCACACGTATCCGGTGAGGACAGAGTCAGGACTTGAAAGCAGGTCGTCTGACCTCAGAGCCTGAGCTCTTTTCCGCTAAGTTAAACTACCGCGGAATAGTACCTGTATGATAAACAAAGGCAACACCATGATGGGGAACGTAAGGCTGAAGAATTCAAAAGTCCAGACAGATGTTATGCTGTCATTCCTTGGGAAACCTGTCAGTAGGTTACAAGGCCTCAGCCACAGCCTGAGTTTCAAGTATTATATGCTTTGAGGCGGAAGTGACGCAAGACAGGCGTTTTCTATCTTTTCTATCATCTGCAATTGAGCTCTACTTTGTGCTCAGGGCCAATCACTTTCTCATTTAATTCCTTAACTAACTTTTACCAATTGAAAAATGCAGAGCTTTGTAGCCATGTTTCTGATCATAATCCAATAAAATAAAAGTAAACAGAAAGACAAAAAACTTCAACCTTGAAAATTAAGAGGTGCACTCTTAAATAAGCCTCTGATTACAGACTCCATTGAAAATGATAAAAGGATAACATGAGTACGAAAATTCGACGGAATACACCCAAACCTGTACTCACACAAAAATGTATACAATCTCAATGATATTTATCATTAAAGAAGAAAGACTGAAAACAAGGAATTTTGGATCTATCTTAAGAAATTAGAAAAGAAGAACAATAATAAAATAAGAGAATGTGGGAAGACAGAATTAATAACATAGTAAGCTTTTCAGTAAGATGGTAAATAAATAAGTCCATGATCTGGTTATTTGAATAATCCAATTAAATAGATAATCTCTTTATGAGTCTGATTAATGAATAAAATAGGAAAAATAAAAACATACAAGATGACTAATGAGGTTGGTGACATAATTACTGTATTATACAACACTAATTTTCACCTTATAGGAGAAAAATCTGACTACTTAGAAAAATTAGATGGATTCTCAGCTAAATACAAGAGACCGAAACATACCATAGTGATAGAAAGCTTGAGCAGACCAAGTCCTGTCAAGAGAGTAAACAGCTGATTAAAGATCTACCGTAGAAAAGTCATCAGACCAGGTGGTTTCTCAGCTAGATTCCAACTAACCTTTAAAGAACAGATAATTCCAGTGTTTTAAAAATTATTCCAGAGCTCAGAAAAATTATGAGAAGCACCCCAATTTCTTTTATGAAGCCAGCACAATTTAATACTGTCAAACATGGTAGGAAATTTTACAGTAGCAGTGGCTACAATAGTAAAAATAGCAACACGAAACTATAGCCCAATCTCACTTATGAATACAGGGGTAAACTTTTAAAAGAAGTTAACAAATAGAGGTCCAACAGTCCATCAAAACAATAATAGATTATGACAAAGAGTGGTTTATTTTAGGAATCAAAGAATGGTTTGTTATAAGGAAAGTTACTACCATAATTCATTACATTGGCTGAAGAGAGTATAAACTTTATACAATTATATCAGTGGATGTTAAAAAGGTATTTAGTACAATTTAGAAGTCATTACCAATAAAAATACTAAGTAAAATAGGAATAGAAAGAAACTAAAATTTCATACAGATTATTGTAGTGGACATTGTGGTTTTCTTCTCAACATCCATTCTATCCTACCTCTATCATGTGAGCAATCACTGGCTTGGGGTATTTGCCCTCTCTCATTAATTTAAGCCAATCATGGTAACCCTATCTTCCTTGCTAGTGATTGGTTCTGGAGCCCAAGCCTAAGCTAACTGGAACATAGCATTCTTCTGGGAACTTTTACAAAATGTTTCCTCAGTTTTAAAGAGAGAGAGTTACAGAAAAAGAGGATCTTTCTCTTTCTCTGATGTTGTTATGCACAATTTACTGCTGCAATGGCCTAGCGCATATACTGGTTTTACTGAGGAATTCATTTAGGTACTTAGATATAAATTCGATAAAAAGCACAAATCAAAAGGCCAAAAAATGAATGAATTTGATAATATCAACATTAAAAACTTCTATTTATTGAAAGAGACCATGGAGAAAGCTTATAGGTGACAGAAAGAAAGAAGATACTCCTCATTTTTAAAACTGATGAGGGTTAATATCTTTAATAGCGAGAAACTCCCGAAAAATAACAAGAAAGCCACCCCAAGAGGAAAATAGACATAATATGAACAGTTTCCAAAAGAGGAAGTCCCAAAGCTAATAAGTATACAAAGAAATGCAGAGTAAAACAACAATTAGGTATCACTTAATACTTCTTAGAATGGCAAAAATTAGAAAGCCGGAAAATGCAAAGTGGGATGTGAATTTGCATAACTCTCATGAACAGCTGGTAGGAGCTCTTGTTGAGACCCAACTGACCTATTCATTTGCAAGAAAAGAAAGTTGGACCTTGTCTTAGTTCAAGTTCAGCTGGAAGCAGATTCTGAGCCAGGATTCCAATATAAGTATTAGGTTGATTTGGGAGTAAGAGAACACTGATAGGAGAGTGGGGAAGTGGTGCAAAGGAAAGGCAGCCAAAAAAGGTGCATTATTAAGCTAGCTAGGATACTGGGCAACTGGAGCTGAGTCAATCAGGAAAACTTGGGGAAGTATGTAAAACAGGTAACTCAGACTTAGCCCAGCTGAGGGTTAAGGGCAGGGCTGTCTTCATGAGCCTGTGTCTAACTGCAGTGACACAGAGCTGGCGTACAAAAGGATGCTGCAATTGGGATTTAATGTTCTATATAGCCTCTTGAAAATCTTAATCCTTTATCTCGGAATTTGTGTTTTGTGAGTAAAATCTAAGGAGACGACAGAGCATGTCTTAGGGCTTGCAGTCTCAGCTCATGCCAGACCCTGCCTCCTGCTGCCTCCCTACCTCCCCAGGATCCACCTGCAACAGCTGCCACCTTTGGTCAGTGGTAGTGACCTGACTTGTTGTACGGGTGGGAGGTGGAGTGTTGCTCTCCACGTGCAGCAGGGTCCTGGGTGTGGGCCTTGGTGGGTGTGGTCATTGGGTTTGAACGCTAGAGTCTCTGCCTTGGGCTGGCAGCTGCAGGGCTCATTAGATGGTAATTTGGTGAAGGCCTTTCACTCATCCTTGGTGTTTGATCCTTTATCCTTGATCAAGAGTGCCTTTTGTTGTGGAAGTTGCAACTCTCTGAGGGTTCGCTGGTCCTGGGGTTGGGGCAGTGGGCGAATCAGAAGAAGAGATTGACTTCCACATCTCCTGTCTGGGCCTCAAATTTTCATTTTGCACTGGGCTCTGCAAATTATTTAGCTGGCTCTGGTGAAGGGAACCGTGTATTTCTACACTGACTCTGGAGAATCATTTGTGGAGGAAGGTTGCTGGGTGGAGGTGGTGATGGTGTTAACTCGCTGGCACTTTGGTCCTGGGGAGCATAGATCTAGTGGCCTTTTGTAGGTCTAATAAAAGCTTTCAGGCATAGAAATTCTGACCCTGGCAGCTGGAAATCTTCCAAGGCACATGGAAATTTCCTAGGGATATGGGGGGAGGGAGGAGGTACTGACAGTATATGCTGGACACCCCTTATTTTACATAATACATAAAAACAAATACTAGCTGCATCAAACACTGATATTTTAAAAAATAAAGATCTTAGGTGAAAATTAATAAAATCCAGATTAAGGAGACCCTTTTAACCAAGACATGGAAGTCAAAAGCTGTAAAAAAGAAGGCATATATGATTCCATTACAAAATTGTAGGACAAGAATTTCATGAATGAAATTAAAAGACAAATGAGACACTGAAAAAAATATTCGTTCTATAAGATGGATGAAAGATAAGTATCTATAATTGGCAAAGAACTCATAATAAATGGCAAACACTCCAACAGAAAAACTTTCAAAAGTTGTGAGTAGGTAATTCACAGAAGAGCAAATCCGAAATGACTATTTTGGACATTTGAAAGAGTTTCTAAACCTCAGTAGTAATCAGAAAAATGCAGATTAACCAATGAGTTCTCATTTTTCAACCCCTGATTGAATAGGCAAAAATTAAAAAGACCGATAACACCCACTGCTGGTAAGCAGGTGGGAAAGAGCACTCTCATGCAGTGCTCCTAGAAATGTGAGTTGTTATAGACTTTTTGGAAAATAATCTGGCAATATCTACAATAAACAAAAATACACATATGATTTGACTGAGCAATCTTACTCCAGAAACTCTATTTTATAGAAACAGAGCTCCACTGTTTAAGGATATCCTGCTTCGAATGTTTATTGCAACATTTTTCTGAAAATAAGTTAATGTCTGTTAATATATATATTAACCACACTTTGAGAACCACTGACCTCAAGACTGGAGAGAGATGGGACCTGAGGCTGTGGGTCAAGTGGTTGCAGCTGGGAGGAGAGTGGGCCGCAGACACTGGGAACCAGGCAGGGCCCGATGACAAAATTTACCTTTTTGAATTCTCCTCACCGGATCAATCCATCTACCTGCCAGCTTCCTCCAAAGCAAGACAACCTCACCTACTTCAAAAGAGAGATTTAAGCCTCATTAGCTGTAATGAGGTTTCATACTAATAAGACTTTATTGCTACCCATAAAATATATACTCTGCTGGTATACCACATAGCAGTCTGTCTTAAATGAGAGGAACTCAACTTTGCTTGACAGAATAAATGGATTCGACACATTTTGTGAGGCAGTATCTTTCATTTTTATGTCGTTTGTTGACATTCTCATTTTCTGAATTCAACAGCACATCATTAGTGTGGGTTCTGAGTAATTTTCATCATGTAGCAAGAATATAACACTTTCCAAAACCACTGGATTAATTGATCCAGATTAATCTTCACAGCATCCCTGGTAAGTAAGGAGCTGTAACAGTCCTACTGATAGGACCCACTGATTTGAAAGGAGAAAGAGGGGTTCGTGACTCAGCATATGCTAGTAGTTAGGAACCATGGACCACTGCAGTATTCCTTGGAATCTTCATTTTTTTTCTTAATTTTATTTTTTTTGGTCATCCTACTTTAATCCCAGTACACAAATTAATCTGATTCAAGGATGCAAAAATTACCTGCTGTGTGTGTTCCACATCAGCCTGCTACAGTTTCTTAATTCCTACTATACTGGACATCCTCTTAGGTTATCGTAGGTAATGGAGGTTAAATGTAAGGATAAGTAGTAAGGAAATAAAGTCTTTTTAACCCTAGTTTTAAACATTCATCTTTAGTAAAGATAATAGTGAAATCATAAGAAACAATTTTCAGCGGTATCCAGTAGGAAATTTTGACTAAAGAATTTGATTAAAGGTTTATCCTCCCACCCAAAATAAGCCAGATAAAATATATGAAACAACAATTTTCAAGACACTGGGCATCAGGTAGTGAATAAAAGTGGTTCCTGAGAGATGAAAACAAATAAGGTGAGCCCTATGATTGCCCCAGCTTACTGTGTTGAGAGTTTCCAGCTGTGTCACAGAGAGGGTGAGCCCAGATGGAGCCTGGCAGACACTCCAAGTTGAGGGAATGGAGCCGAAAGTCCAGGGAGACCAAGACAGTAAGAGTTCACAGGAGAGGGTACCAGAAAAGAGAGAGCCATGCAGAGATCAACAGAGTACTGATCAGCACCCAGGTATGAGGAAACTAACAGAGACCCGGGAAAGAACCACTGAAAGGATTATGGGGAACAGAGCCAGGGTCTCTCTCTGAGCTAGTCAGGGCCTGTTTCTATATTTCTATGTCCCCACCTCCAGCCCCAATACACACTGAGGGAGGGTATTCTTCTGTACATGGTCTTCCCTCTCAATCCTCTCTCCCCAGGATCTCTGCCTCTGAGGAGGAAGTGCTGACTTGGAAATTAATCCTGTTTACTTAGAGGTTCACGATAGAACATCTCTGCTGCCCTGCTCCTGTGTTCTGATCTTTCCCAGGCAAAATTTACTTAGCTGAATGTTATGGACTGAATCTTTGTGTACCCCCAATCCCTCAAATTTATATGTTGAAGCCCTAACCCCCAATGTGATGATATTTAGGGATGGGGTCTTTAGGCGGTAATTAGGTTTAGATAAGATCATGAGAACGAGGCCCTCATAATGGAATTAAAGTCCTTACAAGAAGAGAAAGAGACCAGAGCTCTCTCTCCACCATTACGGACATAGCAAGAAGGCAAACATCTGCAAGCCAGGAAGCCAGGAAGGGAGCCCTCACCAGGAACTGAATCTGCCAGCACCTTGACCTTGGACTTTCCAGTCTCCAGAACTGTGAGAAATAAACGTTTATTGTTTAAGCCACCCAGTCTATGACATGTCATTAGAGCCACCCAAGCTGACTAATACACTGAATTTCCAGCATGAGTATCGTTTGCAATGTCCACAAGCCATATTAAACAGGTAGGCTGTTTTGTTTCTCTGGGCCCCAAGATCTGCCGCTGCTGAAGCTGGGGAGTGGACACCAGCAGGGTGAGGGAAAGTGCAGGACTGGACTAGGTGACGAGGATGTGTGTCTGACTCCATCTCTGGATAGCTTTGTGACTCTGAGTAATCTGAGCAGCCTTTCTAAGCCTTGCAGTTTCTTCAAAGTACGAAATGGAACTGATAGAATTATAGAATCTTCCTTATCGGATGACTTTAGAGGATTAAATGATAATCTTTGTGAAGCATAGTGTCTGTCACGTGGCAGAGGTTATCCTCAAAGTCTGAATTCCTGGCAACCCCTGGATCTGCTCCACAAAGACTGCAGTTGCTAGGTATCAAGGAGCAGTTGACAGGCTGATCAGAGCTACCATCTTTGTGGACTTTGCCCTGCAGAGGTAGCAAATTAGTCGCCATGGTTGCCAACCAGTATGCAAGCTTATTTCCCAAGACCAGCTTGTCCTCACTCTCAGGACCTGAGTGCCAGAGTTCTGTCTCAGGTAGCCAAGGTGACTTTAAATGGCTTCTTCTCCATGGTTTCCCCTGGACCTTGCCAGTGGGCAGAATTTGGAAGTGTTCATAAGAGCCTCTAGGTAGTCCAAGTGTTTCTAGTAAAAATAGCCCCAATAACTTATTCAGCCTCTGTGACTGATTGTTCTGGTTTATAATTGTGTTCCTTTCTGCATTGCTCTTTCTAATAAATCTCTCTGATCATGTAATCATTTTTATGCCACACAACCCTTTGGTAGTCTGGAGAAGCCTAGAGCCTTTTTGGAATAATGCTATAAAACGCATAAAGTAAAATACCTAGGGTTACAAAGGAAACCAATTACATTGAAATATAGTTATCAAGATTAAAAAATTGCAATTTCTGTTTTTATTTTTTATTAACATTGAATAACAAGATGTAGCAGAAAATGGAATAACTACTCTAATTTTGAAGTAGCAATGTTCTGAATATCTGTAATAACTATAATATACGTTGAAAATATCCATGATTTCTATTGTTGACAAAGTTGTGAGTACTCTTAATTTTACCATGGTTTGTGGCCTACTCGTAACAGAAGTACATGCTAAGTAATCAATCAGATATTTGTGCAAATAAATATGTAATTTCTTCCTTCATCCAAGTTCATGGACTTCCAAATTCTTAAGGAGTTAAGGATGTCTCTGCTCAAAGTACATAAGCAGAGTTCTTTTCTTCTTCATATGAATACATGGTCAAAAATCAGACAAACTTTAGAAGTCTGGATATTGCTTCAGTTCCAAATGTGCTGGTAGGCATTTTAAATAGAAGGAGGTATTTGTACAAGGGCACTGGGTGTTAAAATGGACATAAGCTACACTGAGCGTGATTGAGTGTGTCTGAAGTATGAGGTGTGTCATAGAGAAATTTTCTCCTTCCTTCTCCTCCTCCTCCCCCTTCTCTTCTAATGGAAATACCTAAAGTACGAGGAACCATGTCTTCCAATGATTTTGTCACAGGCCTTCCCTCCACTGTGCCTTGTAAGACATGCAGCCCACAAGGGGCTTCAACAGCTTATTGATGGGCTGTATGTGAGAGTTACAAAGATGAAACTCAGGCCCTGATATCTGTGCGGTGGTAAAAGGGTGAGGTTAGTAGCTTCTCCTAATTGATTTAGAGTAGTGGTTCTCAATGTTTTTTTTTTTTTTACTGAGACCAGAGTAATAAATACATTTACCTCATTACCCAATAGACACACACAATTATATACTCACATATTACATGTTATATGCGAGTATATATATACTCACATTTTACATACATACATGCATACCTATAACTGAAACAATGATCCAAGATGATACCTTAAGTGTGACGCATTTTGATATTTTTATTCTATTCTATTCTATCCTGCTCTATTCTATTATTTAATTAAAATATACTAAACTGATTTCATGATCCACTAATAGATTGGCATCTTCAGTTTGGAAAGCATAGATTACGAGGATCTAAAATGAAATGTATTACATTGCAAAAACACTATAATCCTCTTTCACGCAATGAAAATTATTGGTCCTATGTGGTAAAAGAGAGCTGAATGGAGAATCCAGTATTTCTCCTTTCCCAATGAACTCAGGCTTGCTTCTTAACAGTCTGTCTGTGTTAACTAAGCATTTAGAAGTTTACCATGACTTCCTCCACAGAGTCTGTGCTATTTCTAACACTGCACTTTGATTAAATAGCTGTGTCTCCCACGCCTCTTAGTAGAGAGCACCTCCTCAGACATTTGTATTTGTTTAGGCATGACTGTGGATTCCTTAAGCCTTTTGTCCTCTTGCTGTTGTATGCCAGTCTGGCCATCTCACAGCTCCCAGAAAGGAAGAGCCACTTGTCTTAGGATGCCATGACTTATCCTTCATGGCTTGGGGTACCACTCCTTTTCAGTCACTCAATTCCCTAGACTGTCAAGTCATGTCATCCTCTTGGAAGTAATCACCTCTCTGGTGCTGCATGACCATGTGTCGCGTGAGAGCTGCATTGGGCAGGCAGCTGCTGCCGTTTGGATTGTGCCTGAAAGGGAAGCTCTCCTTCTTGGGGACAAATGGATGATAGAGGATCTCAAATGAAGAAGGAGAGATGACAATGTCAAGGGCACTGTGCCCATTCATGTCAATGAATTACTTGTCGTTGGGGGGTCCTTAGCTGGGCACCGGGGCTGTCTGCCCCTGCAAGTTGTGAAGAAAAGCTGTTTCCTGTTTCTTACTCATAAAATACTCAACATTGTGGTTAACCTTATGAGGTTCTCCAAAAACATACCAGCGTCCAGGTTCCTGGACACACAAAGCTGATAATTAGTACCTTTCTACAGAACACAAAACAGGAAAGGGACCTAGAGGGCACAATGGTTTTTTTCACAAGTAATTTGGCCTCTTTTTCTTCTCTTTTTATTTTTACTGTGAGATTCATTTGTTTGGACGCTTGTGATTCATTTAGGTTCATTCTCAACTCAATGACAAGAAAACAGTCATAATATGCCAATTTATCTGTAAAGTCATCACCCATATAATTTGATTTTAATTAAAAAATGCTCTCTGCACTTTCCTTTCCCTATTTAGCTTAACACTCATTGAAACATGTTTTAAAATTTAATCGTCTCCTTGAATGGAGAAAACTATGTTTTTTATGATATTTTTGTATCTTAGGGGGATTCATTAATAGGGCTTCAAGTATCTTACTCCTAGGCCATTGGACTGAAGCTGGCAGAAATCTGTACTGAATGGTTTGTCAGTAACTTCCTTCCCAGCCCCGTGTAGCTAGCCAGGCATAGGAAACGTGCAGCCACAGTGTAATAGCCTGGTTCCTGTGGCATTATTAGTGGGTAGGATCCACTAGGAAACCAAGGCTTAGTTGCTATAATTATTATTATCAATTCTCTATTGTTTATTTAGAGAGTTTTGAGGCCAGGCTCTGAGCTCTGTTAGCTATAAAACCCTGATGGCGCCTGTGGGGATTATAACCTGGAAACGGACAATGTGGATAAAAACAAACGTTCTCATTTTGAGTGTGGCAGCTGGGAAGGAAGATAAATAACAGCAGGGCAAAGATCCCTTATTTCACCGTCCTAGAAGGAAAGCTTTGATTAGAGTCCCCACATGGCAGGATCCTTGGGGCCTGCTCAGACCTCATCTCTGGAGTCCTTGCTACATTGAATGATCTTTGGTCCTGTCCACATAGATCTTCAGGAGTGTTTAGATGCTCTGAGAGGTCCGTGCGGCTTCTGGGCTGGCGGCTAACATCATGTCACAGCTATTTAGAGCCTCCTTGAAGAATTTGAGGAAGAAGGAAGCTGAGGACAGTTGCAGTCTTAGTTGGTGTTATAGGTTGCATTCTCAGCTAATGTTACAAAGTTAGTTCTCCCAAAGCAGATGCTGAGATGAAATTTGGTGTGCAGGGTATTTCTTAAGGATTAACACCTGTGGAAGGGAGGGGTGTGGGAAGCAGGATTGGGCAGAGGGAGAAGTTGAAATGTGATACAGACACGTCCAAGCTATGGCCAATAGCATGGGACGCTCTGGAGCACATTCTGTCCATCAGAGTATTTCATGTTGGGCTGGAATTTCTGTGCTGTTACACTCAGTCGGTCACAGGATGATGGCTGCCTTTTCAGGGTGTGTCCTTGAGTAAGACGACTCTCTGCAACTGAGGCAAACCCTGAAGGAGATGACAGCTGGGATAAGATGTCACCCTTTAAGGGGATCTGGGTGGCAAATCTTCACGTCTACCACAGCTAATCGGTGACACAGTTGAAATTGAGCTTGGCTTCTACAGATTCCAAAGCTGATATTCTTTTTTTCTTTCTTTTAATTAATAAATATTTATTGAAGACTTTCTTAGTGCCAGGCACTGTTTTAAGTGTTGAGGAGTCACCATAGAGGGGAAAAGAAAAACAAAGGAAAAAATCCCTGCCCTCAGAGAATTACTTTGCAGTTGGAGAGATAAGCTGTAAACAAAGAAGTAAGATACATAGTATATTGGATGATGACAAGCACTATGGTGAAAATAAAACAGGAAAGGTGGTGAGGACTATGTGTATGTAGGAGGGAGGGATAGGATAGAGGGTGCTGCTATTAAAAACAGGAGAGTCAGAGAAGCACTCCCAAAGAAAAGGACACTTGAGCAATGACCCAGAGGAGAGGGGACGTGTCTTGCGGAAGTGTGAGAAATCATTTCAAGCAGAGGAAACAGCCAGTGGTCTGAGGGGGGAGCATGCCCAGTATATTCTTGTCATCACATTCCCCTGCAATTTTTTGTGCATTGTATAAAGTCTAGCGTTGCACAGAATTCAGTGGTTCAAACTTCACTCACTAATGTACCACCATGATAATTTTTGTAATATTCATGTACCATCTGTACTATTATTTAATTAGTTTTTATTTAATTAAGTTTCCTACTCACATTTGACTACATTTGTTTTAGAAGGAGACTTTTGTTTTGTGAAAATAAATGAAGACCACCCAAATGAAAACCAGCAATGGCTATTTATTTGGACCTTACTATAGCAAGGGAGTCAGCCACCATCACTTGTGTTTGCAGAGACTCAAAGGCAGGCAGGGGAGTGAGAAAGTGGAAAAAAGGGCAAGTGTTAGGTATGTCTTGATTGGAGGCTGTTGGCATAGGGCAGCTGTAGGCGAGTTCACTAGAAGCAGGGTATCCTGTGTGATTGGTTAGAAGTGCATATTCAGCTTTCTCTGGTTGGTCCTAAGTTGGAAGTGGGGGCAAAAATTAGGGAAGCAGTCAGTTATTGATCAAGTCCTGGCCATTTTGGGCCCATTGTTTACAGGGGTTGTTGTTTGGCTTCTGGGATTGCATGATAGAGATAGTGGTCTGACCCGTAGAGAGTAAGTTGGCTTCCTGGACTGCTTACTGTAGATAATGAATTGACTTCCCAGGCTGGTTACTACAGATTGTGGGTCAGGGTTTTATTTTTATATATGGTCTAGCCGTTATCCATGTGTATATTCAGTCTCTCAGTTTTATCTCCCTACAATACAAAGCTAGTATCATTTGGTATTTATTTTCAACATAATTACAAATAAGTAACTGCAGAAGCATATAAACATAGACACATACACATAGCTATTAAAATAAGGATGTTTTCCATGTGACACCTGAAATAATTTTATGTACCATCAGGGGTACATCAAGAGAGATGTCTCACACTTTGGGAAAAACCAAATTGTAGGTGTTCAATATATATTTTATATTTAAAATGTTAAACATTTATATTTTATTTTTAAATTATCAGCATATTGGGTAACCAATATTTCCTAAATCCTGAGTGTATTTCCACTGGTTTTTAAACATTTTTCTGCTTCAATACTCCCTCATCTCCTGGGAAGATTAACATGCTACATCACTAATTTATTCCTTGGTGAGAATTGGTCTAAGAAGTTTTGCTCTAACTGATAGATGTTAGTTTCCTTAAAATCATGGGAGTTTTGATGCAATGGAGAAATTGAATGGGCTAATGCGGTGGGGAGCTGGAGAGATTGCCTCAGGGCATTGGTGTTGGGTATGAGGGAGAAAAGAGAGACAGTGAAGATGGATGGGTGACAAAGACAGATTTTTCACAGGTTGTGGGAACTCAGAGCCACATTCGTTGGGCCATATTTTTCAAACTAGAGAAGAAATTATCACTTTTTCCAGCCCTATTTTGCTGGATCTTCACAAACACATCCTTTATGTTTGTACATCTAATGTGCTCATTCATTTAGTTTAATGCCATTTTGTGTTTATCTTCCCCAATTAACTGTGAAATCCTTGAGGGTAGCTAGAATTAGTCTTCCACATGCTTGAGCTCCCAGTGATTAGTCCTGAGTTTGCCAAATAGCAGCTGCTCAATAAATGTCAATTAAATAAATTAGCAAACAAATCTTCAAAGGCCCTTGCGTATTGTGATTGTCTTCTTGAGCCTAGTGGCCAGCAGGGTGGATGTCATTCTCTCCATGGAATTTCACAAGCAAATAGGTTCCTCTCAAGGGCTTGATGATCAGGTGAAAAGGGAGCACGGAGCACCAGCTCTCTGTCTCCTTGGCGCCGGAGCTCATGATTTAACGTTATGCTTTGTAGATGTTCGGCCAAACGCAACACATTCTGTGCTCTCTGCCTGATGAATAACCCCAGTCTTCAGTTGTGGAGGTTTGCTTTTGTAAAGATAAGAAATGAGGCATTTGATGGAGAATTTTGGGGAAGACTGCCAGTACCCACCGTAAGATAGCGTGGCGCTTCTTCATCTATCTCATTTTTGAATTCAGAAACAAAAACGACACTCCTATACGATTTTCTTTTTGCTAGATATTCATATTTCCGATGGTTGAGGGTTGTCACACTAACTGTATGTTTTGAGTAACCTAAATGTATATATTTTCCTAAAGATGTGAAATGGATCTAGTATAATAGATTATTTTCAATGGTTTATATATCCCCATGTGAAAGTTGGTGTTTTAAGGGATTCTCTCAAAGTCTGAAAAGTTAAATTTTCACAAACTTTAAAAATGACGTAAGATCATCTCCACCAAAATGACAATCTGAACTTGTTCAAGGGGAAAGAATTGTGTTGTCCCTGCTTCTCTTAGTGTATCAGTACACTAAGTGTACCAATGTCCAGAAGTAGGAATTTTCCTCTTTTTCAAGAAATAATTAGATACAGACAGGCTTAACCAAACATGCCAGGTTTCTGGTTAGTAATGGATTTCACAACCTGAAAGACACTAAAAGCAGCACAATATCTTCGGGTAAACCGGGATTCCCTTTTAGATACTTGGCTGTAGTACTTGTTATGATGTCTGCAAGTTATTCCAAAATACTTCAGCATAGCAGTGTGGTTTTGGGATCATGTTAGTTTAGGCTATATTCCAGGGGTAGGGAGTGAGTTAGCATTTAATCGGAATGGCCACTCTCCATAGGTGACTACTTTCCATAGGTGCAACTACCTCTGGTTAACACCAGACGTTTTACTAATCAGTACTATAAATGTTGGAAATCAGTTTTCATAGATGAAATTAGTATTTAGCTAATCAGCATAATGGATTTAACAATTAATCCCTCATTAGTGAAATTAGTGGGATTTAGGATTGTGAGACTTGGCTAAAATATTTTAGAGACAATCGCCACTGTTGCAGGAAGAAGGTATAAGAAAACTACCAAGCATTACAGCTTTGGGTGTGGTACCTGAGACTGATCCATAAGCATCCTGCTCTTATGGCCTTCAACTAATTGGATCAGGCCCACCAAGATTATCCGGGATAATATCCCTTGCTTAAAGTCAACTAGTTATGGACTTGAATCAAATCTACAAAATACTTTCAAAGCGGCACCTAGAGCAGTGTTCAACTGAAAAATCGGGGACTGTAGCCCAGCCCGATTCACATATTACATCCCTTCTTGGTTTTACATGTGGCCAAAGGCAGGCTTGGTGCCAATCACTCCTGTCCAGGTCCCCTGCATGATCTAATTACAAAAGATTACTCATTGTGCTTAGTCTCAAGGGAACCCTTTTGGTCTCTTTCATCATTTTTTTGTTCATATTCATGAAAATAAAAAATAATGTTTCTAAAGAGATTATGTTGAAGAGCTTAACTTTAGTGATTTTTCCTTCTTGAAAACCTGTTTAGACTTTCAAAATGGGCTTCTCCAGCCCAATTCTCTGATGGAAAGAGGCTTTTCTCACTAAACACGGTTTGCTGGGCAGGTGCATTATTCTTCTGTATTCTATTCAGAGCAGTGGTGGCATCCAGAGTGAAGGGCTGTGGGACAGGCACGAGATGTGGAGTCTCATGGAGTCCCATGGAGTTCCATGGAGGCCAAGCTCCAAGTCTTTTCTTATGACCTCTGGAACCATGGACAAATTACTTAATCTATTTGAATCCTTGATTTCCTCATCTATAACACAGCGGCACTGTTAATACTTCCCTTCCAGAATTGTTATGAAGATCAGATATGGTACTAGGAAAGTGACTAGAACGTGGTAGACTCTTACTAGATGACTATAATCATCATTTAACTAACAACTGAAGCATCGGCTGTTCTCAATGCTCTAATCAATACCAAAAAAATTTCTTTTCAGAACACAACAAAATTCAAACTACCAGAGCACTAACAGGAAGGAAAGCCTCGTGTTAATATCTCCAAAATAAATATTATTCATATAAAATATCAAAGTTATAGTATTGGTAAAGGATATTTATTATCCAATTTGTAGGAATAAATCCTTCATGACATTGAATATTCTTTCCCCCTTCTTTTGAGTTAAGGAATGTGTACTTACTGACATTTTCTGGCCTTTATTATTGGTCTCAAAAATATCAGTCTTAAAAAATGTCTCAGAGCCTGAATTTTGCCATGGCAAGCTGCTTTTATCACACTGTTTTCTTTTATTTACTCAATATAACCAGATTTCTGCTAATTTTATCCACATTTTATCTTAACATTAAAGATTACAAATATGAGATGGCAACATAAGCCAGGCCCTTTACAGTTGGCACAATATAATTTCTTTTACCCTAGAACGAGATGGTATAAGCATTTTTAATTTCTGATTTGCTTTAAATCTAATATATTTTGTGCTTCAGGTCCTAAGAAATACATACTGTCATGCATCACTTAACAACAGGGCCACGTTCTGAGAAATGTGTGGTTAGGCAGTTTTGTCATTGTGGGAACATCACAGAGTGTACTTACCAAACCTAGAGGGTATAGCCTATTACACACATAGGCTATACGGTACAAATCTTATGGGACCACCATCGTATACGTGTTCTGTCATTGACTGCAACATTGTTATGCAGTGCATGACTGTACTTGAGTTCTTTGGTTAGTAGCATTAAGAAAAACCAATTTACAAGACAATATCACACTCTTTGCAAGAGGCATGGTTTTATATCTCAAAATATTTTGACTTCAAGAAAAACACACAAAACAATAAATTTAATGATTTCAGAAATGTTGCCATACTACTGGGTTTGGAGATTCACCTTCCAGACAGGGACAACTTGAGATAAAGTTGCAGAGAAAAATTTGTCTTGCTGCCCTTCGCCTTCCCTGACTTTCTATCTCCCTAATCATTGTTATTATCACATAGTTCTCAGGTTAGTTACATCTGGTAATGTTCCAGGCCTCACAAGTTTCTTACCCCGCTCCCTGCCCCTCTGCCTCAAAAAACAAAATGCGTTCACTGCATGACTATTTCTATAGGTTCCTCTTCTCAACCAAATTAAGAGTCATTCCTCCTGCCCTCCCTCTCTTTCTTCTTTCTTCTTTTGGAAAAATATTGATTTTTTTTAGGCTCTCAGCACCAGACACTGTACTAAGTCCTTGGGACATAGAGATGAAAGGCATGGTCCCTGCCTTTTGCAAGCTCACAAAACAGTGGGGAAGTAGACAGTGAACACATCATATAAGAGTTTGCATAGTGGACCCCATGTAAGATGAAGAAAGCACTGAGTTCTCAGGCAATAGGTGAATTTCAAGGAGGTGTTGCTTAAGCTAATTCTTGAAGGAGGTTGTCTAAGTCAGTTTGGGCTGCTATCACAAAGTACCATAGACCAGGTGGCTTATGAACAACAGACATTTATTTCTCACACTTCTGGAGGCTGGAAGTCTGAGATCAGGATACCAGCATGGTTGACTTCTGGTGAGGGGTATCTTCTGGGTTACAGATGCCAACTTCTCCTTGATAGAGAGCAGAGAGGAAGCAAGCTCTCTTGTGACTCTTAGAAAGGCACTAATCCCATTCATGAAGCTCCACCTTCATGACCTCATCTAATCCTAATTACCTCCCAAAGACCCCACCTCCTAACGCCATCATTTTGGATGGGAGGTAGAGTTTTACCATGAGAGTTTTGAGGGGACACAAACATTCAGTTCATAACAGAGGGATAGGAGTTTGCCAGGTAAATAAGGCCAGGGAGGAGTGGTGGGGGTGGGGAGACTAAGGCCATCCTGGTGGAGGAAATTGCATGCACAAAAGCTCAAAGCTTTGAAACAAAAGCTCAAAAGTTTGTATTAGGGAAGCTGCCAATAACTCAGATTTCCATAATTATTCAGCAGAGGGGTGAAGTGTAGGTTGTATGGTGTGGGATAGAGAGGAAAGAGATAACACTCTAAAGATAGATAAAGGAAGAGAAACTTGCACTTTATGCTTTTGATGGGGGGGCGCTATTGAGTAATTTCAAAGTAATAGTGTCAAGTTTATCATGTTAGCTGTGGAAACTCAGTCAGAGGTAGTGAAGCATAGAGGTGAAAAGGCCATTTTAAAGGTTTTGGCAGTAATTCAGGTGCAGGATAAAGAAGAGAGATGGGTATTAATTAACAAATTCATTCATCTTTCAACAAATGCTTATCGAGTGTTCCCAATGTGCCAGGCATGGGGGCTACAGAAGTGAATATGAATTATCCCTCCACTCACATTGCTCATAGGCCAGTGGGAAATTAGACACGTAAGCAGGCATATCTGTTTAAGTGTCATATTGTGTTTCAGATTTTCTCCTTTAGGGATGCAGTCTATTTTATATGAAAGATTCTCTGGATCAGACTGTCCAGGATTCAAATTCTGCCTCTGCAGTTTTCTACTTGAAAGATCTTGGCAAGTTACTTGTCCTCATCAGTAATATGGTGTGAGCTTCTGCGAGGGTGAGAGAGGAAAATATATGCAAGGGACTGAGAAGAGTCCTGGTAACTTTCTCAGCTCCCAGATTAGAGCTAAAGGAAGAAAGAGAAGACCAGGCAGGTGATGGGATATGAGGTATCACGTAGTATATGTAGGATTTACAACCTGCTAGGAAGGCCAACACAAAAACAGTGTTGAATTAAGAAAGATTCTGTCCTTTTGTCCTTATTTCTTTCTGGCTCCTAAAATCAGTCTGGGAAGAAGGGTCAAGCATGTTCAACACAGAAGTTGCTGTAATTTGTCTGCCACGACATTGATTGTTCCCTCTTCTTGATTTCTCCACTCCCAAAGTTGATCACCTTTGACTTCAGCTGTATCCAATCCTCCCTGCTGTATAAGGTCGTGAGGGCACAGGAGCCAATGGACTATACTTCAATTCAGGTCAGAGAGGGAGTTCATGGAGACAGGAGTCTAGCATTAAGAAAATATAAAGTGGAAAAAAGAAAACAGAAGAGACCAATGGTCAGAGAGAAGGAAATGGCAAGAGGATAATATCCATTTAGGGAGAGGGCTTTGGACTGGCCACTCTTTCTCAGCATTTTACATATTAAAAACTCAGCAATCGTTGAAGGTCAAAATTCCTGATTCTGAGGCAGTAGTATGGTCCTGGCATTAACAGAATGAGAAGCAACTGAGCAAAAAATAGTCTGCTGGTAAATAATGCCCATCTCATAAACTCCTCTGGTCTGGGGACCATCCATAATTGTTGTTCTCCAAATATGAGTCTCGCATTAAAGAAAGAAATTCTATATAAAACAATATCAGGCCTCCCACCTCAGGATGGGTAAGATCTGAAAGACAGTTCTTTCTGGAGATTGCAGTCCAGGAAGTCAAGAATGTCTCTTCCAGAGTTGCCACGGCAACATCTCCCTCCAATGACACAAAGGAAGATAGGGGTCATATTCGTGGGCTGTTTAAATGTTGCTCTGATCATGTCTTTTATTTCCGTGGGGGAAAAGAGAAAAAGGCAATAGATAGGAAGAAAAAAATAAGAATAGAAAATAAAATAAAAGAGATAAAGGGATTCTTGTGAGTGATTTTCCAGATTTTGTTATTGAAGGATTCACATTAATTCAATTGGATTTAAAGTCTAATAAGAGGCTCCAAAATGAAATCTCTGACACTTTGAGGTATAATGTGTTCAAGTAGAAAATGATGCAATGGCCACTCCTGTGTTGTGGAGAGGGACTTTAAACTAGATTGCGAGGAAGAGAGGAAGAGAGGAGGCTACAAAAGCAATCACTTAAGATTTAGACCAAGTGAAAGAACAGGTTTTCTTTAAGTTAATCTAGCTTCCTTTGGCGATTTCTAATTGCCTTTTAAACTTACACTTTAGAATTATATAAAACCTCTGTTAAATTAGAGAATGGGGTGATGTTGGTCAGATCTAGCCAGGAAAATAGAAACACAGAGACAGTTTAACAGAATTCAATATAGGGAACTAATTATGAGGATATTGGAAAAGCTAAAGAATAAAGGAGGCATTATGTCTTGTATATTTTACTGCATGCACACAAAATAAAGGGGACAGAGGCAACCTAGGGATTAGCATAATAAAGGAGCTGCCTCCTGGTACAGGACTCCAGGGACCCGGCAGCTGGCGAGAGTAGTGACCGTGGTAAGGGTAGCCTGGCAGGAGCTGGGACCACAGAAGAGATAAGTTGCTGCTGGAAGTACCATCCAGCTCAGAGAGAGGGAGAGGGGAGAGGGAGAGAAGGAGACAGAGAAAGAGAATGAGAGAGAAAGGCAGAGGGAGAGAGTAAGAGAGGGAGACTTGGTTCTCTCCTCTTCTCCCACCCTCCGGTCTTTTGTTTTCCAATCTCCTACCAGTGCTCCCATTAGCAGAACCTAACAAGAAGTTGTCGAGGGAGCCTGGGAAGTAGAGTTGCATGGATCAACCTCCAGTGATGTGGAGCAGAGGAAGAATGCCAAATAGATCTTTGAGGTAGGCAAATAAATCGGCAAAGGGAGTGTGGGAATGGGAGAGAAGGGTAGCATTATGGACTACTGAAAAGTCTGAATTATAGAATACTTGAAAAGAAATGCTAATTTATTATTTCAAAATGCATACCATATTAGACATTTTGTTTAGGGGTCTGAGATTGTCCTAAAAAGGCGAGGACCTTGGATTTGAAGTCCAGAGACCCTGGGTGCTGCTTTCTGCAGCATATAATCTGTGCCATCAAAGACAACATCATTCAAGTTAGGGCAACTCTTTTTCGTATTAGAGTGAGATTCACCAGGATAATACATTTGGAGAAGAGAATGAATTTCTTCCCTGAGTAACTAATTGTACTTTTAAATTACTGCAAATAAATATACACCGCAAGCTCCAATTCAATTTTAAAAACTGATCAGAAAAGTGATTGAAGTTGAGCTACGAGAAAAACTAGCAGAATGTTGATGCCAGCTCTGCGCTGGTATCCCAGAATGTGAGTGTCAGGACGTCGGCTTTGAGACTAGAGCAGCATCTTTGGACAACCTGTATGTTTACCATCTTTTCCCAGCCTCTCCTTGAACTGTTCTAGAGGTGGATGTCTTTCTGAGGCAACTCATGCCATTTCCAGACTCCTCTGTGTCGAAGAAAACCACAGTTGGACAGAAGTTAAAGCAGTGGAGGCAAGTATTACTCCGGAACTGTTGCAATAGGGGAAGAGAGACCTCAGTAGACAACTGGGCTCCATTCCAAATAGAACAAGGGAAAGTGGGTATTATGGCCAAGGAGCAGGCTGAGGGTCAGAGAATGGAAAATTACCAAGAAGAAACATCAAGGACGGGGGGATTCCAGCTAAAATGACATTATTGGATGCTCACTGAAGGCAGACCACAGCGATAAGCTATCGAGGGTGATAGATCAGGAGTTTGATCAGATATCAAGGGTGGGGATTTTCACTCAACTGACCCAGCAGTATCCTTGCTAAAACTGGACCTAACAAGCCAAGGACAAGCCAACATTGGGCCTAGTCAAAAAAAAGAGCTCAGAGGAGCCTGACCAGTTTGATCAAAGAGAGAATCTTGCCACCTGTTTGCAAGAATTTCCTTATGTAGAATCAACTCTGCCTTCTGGAGTTTCCTCCATTGGTCTGAGTTCTGCTATCTGGGGTCACACAGAACAAGATTAATCCTTTTGCTTCATGACATTTCTCCATGTGTTAAATGATGTTTGGCTTGTACCCCTGACTTTGACCTTTTTCTGGTTAAACAAAAATCTCTAGATTCTTCACAAATTCCTTTTATTAGCATTCTATTGACCGTTTTGGTTGGTTTTTCTGCCCTTGCTATTAGTGTCTTATATTTGATACAAACCGGAGGCTCACTTATTCTGAGGCTTTATCACCTTCCCCAATGATTTAGAGGTTCAATTCCTTATCTCTCAGGGTAATTTGTAACTCTATTACATCAACCAGCCCGGTTTTGTGTTTGTTAGTCTTCTCTGTTAGATTGTATGTGAAGAGCAGGGATCATGTCTTGACCATTTATTTTATCTTACTACCACAATGCTCAGGATAATGTGCATATAGAGCATAGTGGTATGTAGCATATAGAAGGAACACAAAAAGTAACCTACTGGAGATCATGATTCCATGCCTCCCACAACTCTGTGACCATCCACAGCTCTGTGTCTTTTCCTTATGCTGTTCCTCTTTGCCTTGAATGGTCTTTTCCTTCTATCTTTATGGAGAACTCTTTCTCCTTCAAGAGTCAGCTCAGATATCACTTATCCTCCCCAGCTGTCGTTGGCCTTCCCTACCCTAAAAGTCTGACCCTCCAAAAGCAGAATACGTATCTCTCTTATTTGTATTCCCATGGAAGATAATTCATCCTCTGTTATGTAGAAAGAACCTTTGGTGTGGGAGTCAGGCAGATTTATGTTTGAATCCAGTTCAATTATCACTCGTGGTCTTGTAAATATACTTCGCCATTTTAGGGCTCAGTTTCTTTTTCTTTTTTTTAATATGTAATTTAGGATGGTAATTATTTATTTCACTGAGTTCTTAAAGGGTTAAATAAGATAATAAATGTTGAGAACTTTGTGTAAAGCCTGGCACAGAGTGGGCACTCAATTTTTATCTATCATTATGACATTTTTATCTTTGTATTTTAGTTTTGTGGGCATCTGTCTACCTGCTAGATTTTAATTGAATCTTACTTTTGTATCCCCAGAGTAAAGTACTTAAAAAGGTCTGTTGAATTGTTGTCTTTTTATTATACAACTACTTGTATGATGCTGAACACTTTATATATGTACTATCCAATATGGTAGCCATTAGCTGCGTATGGCTAGTTATGTTTAAACTAATTAAAATTAAATTAAATTAAAATTCAGTTTCTCAGTCAAACAATATCCACATGTGGCTAGTGGTTACTGTGTTGGACAGTACAGATTTAGAACATTTCCATCATCGCAGAATGTTCTTTCAGACTGTGCTGCTCTAGATTGTAATTGTACTGCTTCGAACTTAGTATTACCACCTTGGTCAGCTATCTCTTCTGTCATTCTGGATGCTATATTTCTAGCAATCCAACCATGGTTCAGTTTCACTTTTGGGCAGCCAAATCATACAACTAATTCAAGTAGACTCTACAATTAATTAAATTCCAAAGTGCCTTAACTTTTTTCTCTAGTTGCTTTCATAATGTTTTGAAAGTATTGACTATATCAAGGGTTGGAAACTTCTTCTGTAAAGGGACAGATACTAAATATTTGAGGCTTTGTGGCCCCTACAGTCTCTGTTGCAAGTACTCAACGCTGCTATTGTAATGTGAAAGCAGCTGTAGATACCATGTAATGGAATAGGCGTGGTTGTTTTATTAACAAACCAGGCGATGGGTGGTAGTTCCAAACCCCTGGTCTATTTTCAGACTTAGCTGCTTCCATGGTGACATAGCCAGTCCTAACACCCTCCTCTCTTTTTTTTACTTTTAGATAAAAATAAATCTATCTTTAAGTACTCTTTTTTGCCAGATTGGAAAGAATCCAATCTCAGTTGGTACTAGGATCCCCTCTTCTCAAAGATTTCTTCAGAATTCTGAAGGTTTCCACAGCCCCCAGAAAATAAAGAAATATTAACAAGAACGAACACAATATGCTTATTGTGTGCCAGGCATTGTTTAAACATTGTACACTAATTAACTCATCTAAACCTCACAACAACCAGCTTTACTGAGGAGGAAACTGAGGTAGAGAGAAGTTAAGTGACTTGCCCAAGGTCATCCCGCTTGTGTGTGGCAGAGTTGTGAATCAAACCTACACAATCTCACGTTAATAGTCCCCACACCACAAGCTTGTTCTAGGCAGCACCTGTGTCCTTGCTCCCAACCTTTGGCCTCCAAATGCTTTTTTAATCTGAAAACCTCTCTCCTCTTGCTGCTCCCAAAGGCTCTCACCCACACCCAGCCCCCAAGCCCAGGAAATTATCATAAACTCTTCAATGACTTACGAAAGACACAAAGAGCAGCTGTCTTATAGCAGCTTCTTCTATGCTGCAAAAATTCTTTCTGATAAACCTACTGGACATAATTTTGGTTCTCTTGCATTTCTCCTTTCAGCAGCATTTGACATGGTGCTCATACTTCCTTCTTGAAATCTTTTCTCCTGACCCCTGTGATGTGCACACTTGGCTTTCCTCCCATTTCTCAGGGCAGTCTTTCTCTTTTTGAAACTTTCTCTTTTTGGCTTTTAGAGACTCTTCTTTTCCCACCCTTACTTTTCTTCTTACTCCACACGCTTTCTCTAGCTGATCTCATAAGCCTCAGTGCTTTAACTACTATTTGCATGAAGATGGTTCTCACATCTTTATCTCCAGAACTTCCCAAATTTACCAACCGCTTAAGCAACTTGTCCACCTGGGAGTCTCATGAGCACATACAGTTTGGCGTTTCTCATACAGCAATAGTTATTTTCCCTCTTAAGCCTGCTGTTGTTCCCATATTGCCTTCCTTTTTGAATAGATTGCCAAGCTAGAAATCTGCATGTCATCTCATTCCTCCTGTAATAGCCCTACCAATGACCAAGTTCTAGAAATTTCTAATTTGGGAATCACTTTCAAATCCACCTACTTCTCGCTCTAGTAACTGCTACTTGCCTGCTTGCCTGCTATTCTTGGAACTATCTTGTAATTGGCTTTCCTTTCATCAGCCTGGAACCTCTTCTGGAAACTAGTCCTCATGATGCAGCCTGAGTGGTCTCCTAGTATACAAATGGAACCATGTTATTTCCCTACATGAAATCTTTAGTGGTTCCCTGCTGCTTTTATTTTTTAAATTTTTTTCTTTTAAGATTGGCACCTGAGCTAACATCTGTGGCCAATCCTTTTTTTTTCTTCTTTCTCCCCAAAGCCCCACAGTACATAGTTGTATATTCTAGTTGTAGGTCCTTCTGGTTGTGTTATGTGGGACGCCACCTCAGCATGGCCTAATGAATGATGCCATGTCCATGCCCAGGATCCGAACCGGCAAAACACTGGGTTGCTGAAGCAGAGCTGGAGAACTTAATCCCTCGGCCATGATGCGGCCCCCGGTTCCCTGCTGCTTTTAGAATTTGTGTTAAGTTTTTTAGTTGGCCAACAAGACCGTTCATGATCCTGTCCCCTCCTACCTCTCCAGCACGTCACTGTATGTTCCTCCTGCTCTGTGCTCTGGTCATACTGACCTGCCCACCATGGTCCTGGTGTCTTTGCACATGCTTTCTTCAGCTTGGAACACATTTTCCTCACCTTCTGGCCTGCTGGCTAACTCTTCCTCATTCCACAGGTTTCTTTGGGGATACAGACCTGTGCTTAGATGTTGCTTCCTCTACAAAGCCTTCTGGGAAGTCTTCCATAGTCCCCAAAACTAGGGTTAGGTGCCCTGTCTAGTCTCACAGCATGCTGTACCCAGTCTTATTCAGCATCTATTACTCTAGATTGCAATTGCCATAGATTGTGTGTCTCTCCCATAGACTAAGCTCTGTGAAGGTGGGCAAGGTTGGTCTTTTCTGCCATTATAGCTCTAGTGCCCTGCACCGTGCCTAATAGGACCTTTATAAATATTTATTGATTAAAAAAATGATCAGGAAAAGGAAGTTAAGAATATGGGCTTTGGAGTAAAAAAACCATGGGTTTAAATCCCACCTTTGCTACTACTAGTGTATGACCAATGCCACTTACTAGCTGTATGACCCATGTTGATCTCTTGAAGCCTTAGTTTTCTCATCTGTAATGTGGGAATAATAGTGAAGCCAAATTCACTGAGTTGTTTACAGTCTTCAATGAAACAAACCATGTAAAGCGATTAGCTCAGTGACTGAAACATGCTAAGTGCTCAATAAATGTCCCTAGTAGTCGTACTGCACTTGCAAGGCACACACATTCTAAAATCAGACTGCCTGGATTTACCTCCTACCAGCCATGGGGCCTTGGGCAAATCAATCTGTGCCTCAGTTTTCACATTTTTAAAATGGGAAAGTAACAGAATATGACTTAAGGGATTGTTGTGAGGGTTAAATGAGTTAATGTATGTGAAGCGCTTAGAGAGTGGCTGTGACAAAGATTCTCTCCTTGACCAGCCTTTAGTCGGGCTTTTCTGAGCCCTCCGCTTGACTAAACCTTACTCTAGGGCTTCCGTCTTCATCCTTGTAGAATCTAGTTTTAGCAAGAATCTTGTCGAGTCAGCTTAGCCAGAATCCCCGACCCTTGATATCTGATCACTCTTGATATCTGATCAAATTCCTCATCCGCCCCAAATTACCCATCAGATAATGTCTGATCACCTTGGTCTGCCTTCAACAAGAATCCTGTTAGATAACCTCTCCACTCTTCTCCTGGGCTTTAAATCCCTATGTTTTCCTTGTATTTGAAATTAAGCCCAGTTCTATATTGAGATCTCTTTCCTTCTATTGCAATACCCCTGAATAAAATCTGTTTTTACCGCTTTGACTACTTTCAGGCTCTGTTTTTCTTTAGCACTTGACACACAGTCAGGGTGGCGGGAACAGTAACCATTATTACTGCCTTGTATAAAAAGGAAACTTCCTTGCCTAAGGGGGAGAGTAAAGCTTGATTTTCCTTCTTGGCCTCTTTCTGGAAGAGTCAGAAAGATATCAAGAGTTGATAGTGTTATTTCAGATGAAAAGTACAATGCTGTCACTCTTTTGGACATTGGGCCCATTCAGTGCTTAGGAGAAGATGATCGTAAAAATCCAGGTGTTTTTCACAAAGCAGATTAAATATGGGTTTGTGATTAAATCTTCACCTTTTCAGGGATTTTCTGGTATTATGTGGAAAAAAATGCTGTGCTTTGCAAAGATGTGATATCACATGGGTAAAATTATTTATAGTAGGTTCAGTTAGTGTGCAATTATTACTATGTTTCTTTAATTTTAATTTTTATAGCCGTAACATTGGATTATAACATTATATAACTTTCAGATGTACACCATAATATATTTCGAATTCTGCGTAGATTACATCATGTTCACCACCCAAAGACTAATTATAATCCATCATCACACATGTACCTAATCACCCCTTTCACCCTCCCCCCTCCCTGCTTCCTGTCTAGTAGCCACGAATCCAATCTCTATTGCTATGTGTTTGTTTGTCATTGTTTTCATCTTCAACTTATGTGTGAGATCATATGGTATTTGACTTTCTCCCTCTGACTTATTTCACTCAGCATAATACCCTCAAGGTCCATCCATGTAGTCACAAATTGCTGGATTTCATCATTTCTTATGATGGAGTAGTATTCCATTGTGTATATACACCACATCTTCTTTATCCATTCGTCCCTTGATGGGCACCTAGGTTGCTTCCAAGTCTTGGCTATTGTGAATACTGCTGCGATTAGCATAGAGGTGCATGTATCTTTATGCATTTGCGTTTTCAAGTACTTTGGATAAATACTCAGCAGTGGAGTAGCTGGATCATATGGTAGATCTATTCTTACTTTTCTGAGGATACTCCATACTGTTTTCCATAGTGGTTGCACCAGTTTACACTCCCACCAGCAGTGTACAAGGGCTCCCTTCTTCCCTCATACCTTCCAACACTTGTTGTTTCCTGTTGGAATTATTTTTAATGTTTTATGTGATCAAAGAAGATGCTGATAGGTTGCTTTTAGTATGTGATTTTCAAATTTATACTACTACTTTCTCTTTCCACACTTTGACCATCTCTAGTCCTTCACTGCATGAAGAAACATATACAACTCGGTTCTATCCTTTATCTTAACTCTCAGAGAAACAAAATTTCCATGTCAGCTTTGGAAGTTTCCAAGAAGTGTGTTTCTTATGAAAGGCTCAGTGCAGGTTGGGGTAATTTAATACACAAATGAACAGATAGCACAAGGGAGTCATATAACAATGCCAGAATTCTGTAAGTAGCAAATAACTTTTCTACGGTCAGAAACAGCATGTTTTATCATGAGAGTCACTGAATCAATAAACAGGGAGCCTGAGAAATGCTGAGTCTTACAGGTGAGGTTGGGTGTGGGAGCCAAGGCGGGGAAAAATCTCTGGGAAGCTAGATAAACCCAAAGTGCTAACATACTAGCCTGGAGGAAAAAGAATCTCTAGGAGAAGGAATTGTCATTGAGATGATGTTAAACTTGTGTAAATATGGTGACTCTATTTTTATCTCTATGCATTTATTGAAACCTGTTTTTCTCTGACAATGTTTCCCTTCCACCTTTTTTCCAGTTAAAAAAGATACTTGTTAGGAGACAATTCTCCATGGGTCTCTTGCATTTCCATATATCTTGTGAGCAGAGGCACTGGCTGCCTTTGATCTAGACTATCTTTTCAAAGATATTTGTATAACAGAGAGCCTTGGAACATAGAGATAGAGTTTCCCTTCAGAGCCATATATTATATATATGTTATATATATATCTAGTAAGTTCATCTGGTCTAGAATTTCATTTAAGGCTGCTGTTTCTTTGTTGACTTTCTGTCAGGATGATCTATCCGTCGATATAAGTGGGGTGTTGAGATGCCCTACTATTATTGCGCTGGTGTGCATTTCTCCCTTTGGGTCTGTTAATAGTTGATTTATATACTTTGGTGCTCCTGTGTTAGGTGCATATATATTCATAAGTGTTATGCCCTCTTGGTGGAGTGTCCCTTTTATCGTTATATACTGCCCCTCCTTGTCTCTTGTTGTCTTTTTTTATCTTGAATTCTGCTTTGTCTGATATAAATATGGCAACGTCTGTTTCTTTCACTTGTCATTTGCTTGGAGTCTCATCTTCCATCCCTTCACTCTGAGCCTATGTTTGTCTTTAGAGCTGAGATGTGTTTCCTGGAGGCAGCATATTGTTGGCTCTTGTATTTTTAATCCATCCAGCCATTCTGTGTCTTTTGATTGGTGAATTCAATTCATTTACATTTAGAGTGATTATTGATATATGAGGGCTTAAAACTGCCTTTTTTCTCTTGTTTCCCAGTTGTTCTATATTTCCTTTCTTTCCTTGTATTTCTGACTACCATTTCAGTTTCATGGTTTTCTGTGATAGTTTTCTGAGTTTTTCTTTATTTATGATTTGTGGCTCTGCTCTGATTTTTCATTTAGTGCTTACCATGAGGTTTATATAAAAGATCTCATATATGAGATAGTCCATTTTCTGATAACCTCTTATCTCCATTAGCCCAAGCAGAGTCCATCCTTTTCCTCTTTCCCTTCTGAGCTATTGTTGTCACAAATTATTCTTTTTGTGGTGTGAAGTTGTGACTAAATTGAAGTGTTTTTAATTATTTTTTATGCATTCCTTCCCTTTATCTTTTGGTTATAATTAAGTGTTTATTAACCTATTCTGATATGTAGCTGCAATTTTCTGATTCTATCTGTCTACTTATCTCCTTGTTTCAAGGTTTTGTAAACCTTTGCTTTTTAGTTGCAGATGAGAGGGCTTCTTTTAATGTTTCTTGTAGGGCAGGCCTAGTGGCAGTGAACTCCCTCAGCTTTTGTTTATTGGGAAAACTTTAATTTCTCCATCATATCTGAAGGATAGCTTTGCTGGATAAAGTATTCTTGGCTGAATGTTTTTGTCTTTCAGTATTTCAAATGTATCATTCCATTCTCTCTTAGGCTGTAAGGTTTTTGCTGAGAAAGCCTGATAGGGGTTCTGTTGTAGGTTATTTTCTTTTGCCTTGCTGCCCCTAATATTTTTTCTTTGTCATTGACTTTACCCATTTTAATGTTATATGCCTTGGAGAAGGTCTTTTTGCACTTATGTAATTAGGAGTTCTATTGGCTTCATGTGCTTGTAAGTCTAGTTTATTCCCCAGGTTTGAGAAGTTCTCAGCTATTATTTCTTTGAATAAGGTCTCTGCTCCTTTATCCCTCTCTTCTTCCTCTGGAATACCTATAATCTTTATGTTTCTCTTTCTAATTGAGTCATATTTCTTGAAGAATTTCTTCATTTTTAAAAATCTTAGTTCTGTCTCCCCCTCCACTTGAAGCATTTTTATATTTATATCCTCTAAATCACTAATTCTGCACTCCATAATGTCAGCTCTGTTTTTTTAAGGATTCTATATTATTTTTATCTCACTAATTGTGTTCTTCATTTCCAGAATTTCTCTCTCTTTTTTTTGAGAGCTTCAATCTCTTTGGTGATGTATTCCTTCTGCTCACTAATTTTCTTCCTGAACTCATTGAACTGTCTTTCTGAGTTTTCTTGTAACTTGTTGAGTTTATTACAATAAACTTTTGGATTCTTTGTCATTTAGATTGTAAATTTCTGTCACTTCAGGATTGTTTTCTGGAGATTTGTCATTTTCCTTCTGCTCTGAAGTTTTACTGTAGTTCTTCATGCTGTTTGATAAATTGGTCCTTTGCTGGTGCATTTGTGGTACTATCAGGCCACAGATTCCACTTGCAACTGCTGGGAGGGAGCAGGGTCTGTGTTTTCTGATCCTGCCCAGTCTGCCAGAAGTTGTGCAGGTATGGCTGCTCTGCATTTGAATGGGCTGGCTCCAGCCCTTTACAGGTTTCCTTCAAGTGGGCAAGGCCTCAGTGCTGGGCAGGTGGGTTGCTCACTATAGGCAGGGCCTCTGTGCTCAGTAGGTAGGCTGCTCTCCCATGGGTGGTGCCACTGTGATCAGCAGGGTACTGGATGAGCTGTTGCACTAGGCAGGAGGGGCACCTACACAGGCACTGAGCTGCTACTTGGTTGGTACTGTGGGCTGCTGTGCTCCATGAGCACCTTCTCACCTGCACTGGGCTTGGTAGGTGGGCACCTTCATGGAGACTGAGCTGCCAGTCAGTGGGGAACATTCCCATGGATGGGGCTGCTGTGGGACACTCCTGTGGGCTGGGCTACCACTCCTAAAGTGTTTGAGTGGGACAGGTTGTCCCTGCCTCCTGTTACAGTTGTGCCAGCCACTGTGTGAAGATCTATGACTTGGCTCACTGCCGCTGGGGAAAGTGAGAGGTGCATTCACCTAGTCACACTGCCTCCAAGAGATTCAGTCCACCAACCTTCCGATGCATGGCTGTGTGGATCTCTCAGACATCCTGTTGTGCTGTGCAGGGAGTCCTCTGGCGGTTAATAAATGTCCATTTAATTGTAACTTAGAGAGGAGAGACAAAGGGAACAACTCACTCTGCCATGATGCTGACATCACTCTATTATTATCTTGATTCTCCAGATTAAAAATTTGAGGCTTAGAGATGAAATAGAATTTCTGAGGATATAGAAGTAGCAGGTTATGGAACCGGGGCTTGATTTAAAGCTTGATAAACTCCAGATTGTTACCTGATTTCTGGCTTCACCACCCATTATGTAGTGATGAACTTTTTAACTTCTATAGGCTACTCTCTAGAATGTTAGACTATTGCATATTGCCAAATAAAGTTAAAAATCTGGATAATAGTACCCATGAAATCCATGCTATTTTTTTAATCAGAGTTATTTTACTACTCAGCAACTTTTTGATCACATGTTCTTGACTTTCTATTGTATTTCTTACAGTGGTTGTTCAAAATCTTCTCTGCATTCCTCAACACCAGAACCCTACACTAGCCATTCTTGGTTCAAACGACTCAGTAGAAGCTCTCTCAATTCATTCCACTGATATTGTCTTTCTCTCTCTTTTTGCTTCTTTCTCTCAGGATGCGATATATTTCAAGGCAAGGCCCTCCATGTATGGTCATGGCCTCATCTCTTCCAGGACATGACTCCATTAATTGTGCCCCCTCTCTTACTTCTTCAATTATAAATAGTCCTCTCTTTAATGCCACATTAAAAAGATTACTCTCATTCTTCTAACTGCCAAGGCTTTATCTACATTTTATTTCTTACATTTGGCCTTCACTCCCTTCACTCACTGAAATGCTGGTCTCAAAAATCAGTAGATATTTTATAAACACTTGATCTAATCCTCTTCTGTTAGTTATTACCTTCACTATATCATTGTAGTGTTTGACATTTTGTTCCTTCTTTCCAAGTAAAAGCAAACGGCCAGAACTCTGAGCAAGGTCTCTGAATTCAGAACTGTCTTTGAACTTAGACTCTTCAATTAAACTAGCTATGAAATCTTAAATCTTAACCTCTTTGAGCCTCAGTTTCCACATCTCCGAATGAGGACTTTTGTATATACATTTAGGCTACTTAGGAGGATAAAATGAAATTTCTACTATGAAATTCTTAGCATGTTTCTGATGTATAATGAATCTTCAATAAATGGCAACTATCTCTCTTATGTCACTAACACAACGTTTGACACATAGTGATTTGTTTCTATCTCCCTCCCTTAACTTCTCTTTTATTTTATGTGATGTCGCATATTATTGGTTTTCCATTTACCTTTTGGACAGATATTTTTCTCTTTCCTTGGTCTTGTCTCTTTCCAATTCTCTAAAAATATATTTCTAAGCTTTATCCTTAGACCATCTGTTTTGTCTTTTCATATTTGTGTCTTTGTCCAACTGTATACTGTTCTGCATCTTCTACTATCATTTTTATGCCAATGACATCTCAATCTATGTTTCTAGTGCCAAATATTTGAAGTCAAAACTTTAAAAATTACATAATACTTGAGCAGGTGATTATTATAAAAATTCAAATAAATTAAACATATAAAGAGCAAAACATGAAAGTTCCTCTCCTCATCAACGTCTAGTCTTACAGCATCTGCTCTTTTTCTTGGGAGTAGGGGTGTAGGACATGTGTTGTCATACAGCTTTTTCTATGCATTTGTATCCAACCAAGAAGCAACAACATACAGGATTTGATTTTTTAAAATAATGTAATCCTAAACTCTTAATCTGCATTTCCATTTTCCTGTTACAAACCTTCCTCTGTGTGGAAACTTAACTTAACCATGGAAAGTTAAGGTGCAACTTGTACAAAACTACACTTACGCCCCTTCACAAACAGCATCTACTCTTGACTTTTCTGTCTGCCACAGACACTGCCATTATCCCAGTCCTTGTGGAGTCACGTTGACCTTTCCCTCTCCTTCATCCCCCACCACATCAAATTGTTTGCCAAGTTGTATAAATTCCAACTCTAAAGTGTCTCTTTTGTCCTTTCTCTTAAATTCTCTGCCTGAGATTTTTTTGGATCATACTGATGGTGTGATTCAGACTACCAATATATATAAGAATTACTTTACAGTTTGGTGTTTTAGGAAAGACTTTTTTTCTTTCCTAGACCAGTGCCAAGTTTTAGATTCTTATTTGTCCTTCCAGTCTGTGTTTCCACCATCACACTTTGTATTACTTCTCTATCACACTCTGCTTTTGCTACTACAATGGAAACTCCTCAAGGGCAGAGACTGCATTGTCCATTTTCAGTCTCCTAACAGATTCTCCATCTTGGACATTTATTTTTCCTTTTCATTGCTAAACAAACAATGGTGCTTCTTACCATTTATTTTTGAACTTGATTTGACAAAGTGTGGGAATTTTCCCACCTTTTAGTGTCTTCCTGCCTTAATCTGTTCTACACACCATTGGGGAAAAATCTTCCTAAAACTAAGCTCCAATTATGTCACTCTTACTCAAACTATTAGTTGGCTCCCCACTGGCTACTGAATATGTATACAGCTCTTCCCTTGGTATCAAGGTCCTCCATGATTTGACTCCAAAATATCATTCTGGTTTATCTACTTCCAACATCATTCTCTAAGCTCTAGACAAACTAGACTACTCACAGTCCTCATGCTCCTTGCTATTCAATTTTTTATAGTCCTCATTTTCTAGTTTTGCTGTCTTCCTAAGACTCTGTCTGCTTTCAGGACCGCTATCTCCATCTCCGTTTATTGAAATTCTACCTGTTTTCAAAGCTTCATTTCAAATTATACTACCCCTTAATCCTGGTGGAATTAATCATGTTATACATTTTTTTTTCCAGATGATTGGAACTTTGTCTCATTGCCTACTGGACCATAAGCTCCTTGTCAGTGAGGACTGTATCTTGGTCATCTGTGTGCCTCTTGTAGTGTTTTACACAGGTCATGGATATTTGGAAAATTAAGTAGTAGAAGTTGCTGATGGAGGCAACCAAATGACTTTTGAGGAAGGTAACCTGCTTCTGGAGGGAAAAAATAGGCAGCAACAACAATTGTCTTAAACATTAATTAATTATTTTTTTTTATCCATCCAGTACCTATTTATTGGATAGATACTCTGTGTTCATCACTGTGCTAGGCACTGAAATGTGATCGGAAATGGGCAACATTACTTCTGTCCGCAAGGAGTTTAAAATGAAACAGAGAAAGCAGTATAATAAACAATTAAGGCATGATAGAGGTAGTACAAGTTGCAGTGGGAACACATCACTGAGGAATCTGATCTGTCTGCTGGGGACAGAGGAAGCAAAAATATGGAGGACCTGTAGGATCTAGCCAGGAGGCAACGGGGTGGGAGTGGCAAGTTATTTCATACAGAGAAAATAGTGTGATGGTCTTGCGATTAGAATGTGCATGGCACATGAAACAAGTTCGGTACAGCTGGTGTATTGGGTAAGCAAAGTGGCAAGAGACATGCTGAAGAGGTCTGATCACAGAATGTTTGTAAACCATAGTAAGGAGTTTAAACTTTTTCCTAAGGAAAATAAGAAACCATTAAAAAATTGTAAAACAGGGAATGACTTGACCGGATTTATGTTTTCATAGTTTCCTTTTGGTGTAGAAAGTGGAGACAGGATGAATTTAAGGAGATATATTAAAAGTCTGTTTTAGGAATTCAGGTGAGGTGGGGAGATAGAGAGAAAGAACATGAATGACTGATGATGATGACTTAATCTAGGAATGTGGCTCTGCAGATGTGAAAAATGTTTAGGAGGCTGTACAACATGATGGTTAAGAACTCTGGTTCTCTGAATCCTGGCTTCACATTTTCTAGTGAACAACTTGACAAGTTACCTACCATCTCTAAGCTTTAGTTTCCTAATCTCTAAAAATAAGAATAATAATCCTTACCTTAAAGGATTAAATTAGATATTGCATGTAAAGGCTCTTTGCACAGCACTTGGTACATAGTAAGCACTCAATAAATAATTACTTGTTATTTTTAGAATAAACATAATTTGAGTGACTGGGAAGGAGAGACAATGAGGTTATCCAAATTATGATTTACTTACTCAGTGGATAGTTGTGCCATTCAGTGAAATTTGGAAGCATGTGTTGAGGAGAGAGAGGAAGCCAATGAGTTTGAGTGAAGATGTAGGAATTTTCTTTATAGGTCTGGAATTAAGGAGAGAGACTTGAAAGTTAACTGCATAAGTGTACTTCTTGAAAAGATTGACAGGATCCTATTTTCTTACATCCCTATTACCTCACAATTCATGTTGCATTTGCCTCCACTACTCTATGGAAAGTGGAGTGCTCTAGTTGCTAACTGAATTCATGTGAGTGGATGAGAATATTTGGGAGTAGGTCTGGTGTGAGTACAGAAGAAGGTGTAGGGATCCCTGGGAACACCAACTTCTAAGGGGTGAGCAGAGGAAGAGGAGGCTGTAAAAGAGAAAGGAGTGTGTAATCAGAAGGAAAACCAGGAGACAGTGGTGACACGAAGTCAGGTAGACCAAGTACTTCAGGAAAGAGGGAATGGTCAATGGTTCCATTGAGAGTAAAGTAACGTAAGGTCTAAAAATTGTTAATTGGATTTAGCAACAAGGATGTCAATGGTGAATGTTGCCATAGAGTGGAACTTTCCATAGAGTGGTGGGAGCAGAAGGAAGGCCTGAGTGGATAGAGGGCTCATTAGGATGAGAGAAAATAAAATCCTGGCAACCCTTTCAAGAAATTTGGCTGTGGAAGGGTTGGATAGAACAGGGGCTGAAGAGGGGGATGAGTGTAGAGAATTTGTTTTGTTTTTAAAAATAGGGTTTACATTAGCATATTTAAATGAAGAGAGGAAGAAGCTGGTAGAAAGGAGGAAGAGTAGAGGAAGGAGAAAAACAGAGAGGCATGAGAAGATAGAATAGAGAAGAGAGACCCTTGATGGAGTTGAAATTTGAAGAATTAGGCATCCCAGCATGATGAGCCAAAATAATCCCATCGTGGCATTTTGGTGCACAATCTTTCAGAAGATAGAAGGGCTTTGGACTAAAGGAAAACAATGTCTGTGACTACATTTTATAGTAGGTGCTTTCACAAAGTTCATGGGATGGGGCTCACACTTACAAGAGAAGATGGAAAGGGTAAGCTCTTAGGCTGTGTTTGTAATGATAGAATCAAAGAGTTTCTTCAGAAATGGCAGTAGAGAATGAAGAGACTAGGAGAATGGTCTTGGGCACCTTTTTATGACAAAAAGTGTTGCATATGAAACAAGGTCTGGATGTAAGCAACACAGACTTTGAGGAAGCAAGGTCGTAAGAAAGTTCTCGCTAAAAATAATAGGTAGTTGAAGCTGAATGAGATTGATATACATAATTTTTTGTATATGACATATTCCAGGAGAAAGCAAATTATTTTGTAAGAATTTTAGAGAAATGTGGTATCTGTTCACTCAAATTAATGTGAGAAGGCATGGACATTTCTGTGTTAATTTCAGGGGATGTTTTATCTGCCACTTCCTCAAAACCTTCTATCTCCTAACCATGTCCATTACATATTTTTGACAAATGGGCATTTGTGCACAAACTTCATAATCAAATTTGTTCTAGAATAAATTGCCGAAAGTGGACCTTTCTTACATTAGCCCTTGTGACAGCTAATGAAGATGGATGGTATATAGCAGGAACGGCACTTTGCAAAGGAGGAGCTCTCATTCCCTGCTGTGTTGGCTCTAAAGGCAAATTTGTTTGCAGAGAAAATAAATAGAATCACCTAATTGCTTAATTCTTTCTGAAAGCTGTTATCAACCAGCCTGCTCAAATACGCAGACTTCTGTTAAAGGAGCAAGTGTAAAACTCTCGCATACACAGAAACTTCATTTTTTTCCTCCATTGGACATTTGCTATTATCAGAAAATATTTATATTTGATCTGAAGAAAAAAAGAATATTTTGCATTTCATTGATGTTCAGATTAACTATCGGAACAGACATTTCTGGTTGCTTTACTTTTGAGAAGAAAAAGATTGTAATTGGATTTGGGGAATGACTAGAAATTTGGAGGTCTCACAGGAAAATTTGAGAAAGGTTCTTGCCCTCAGCTAATTTTAGAATCAATATATCAGTCAAGTATGTGAGGCAATTGGAATTCTCATATACTGCTTGTGGGAGTCAAATTGGTACAATTATTTTGGAAAACTGCTCGGCAGTATCTACTAAAGGTGGGTGTATACCTAGACTATGGCTTAGCAATTTCACTCCTGGGCATTACTCAATAGAAGTTATTTGTACGAGAATGTTCATTTTGCCATCAGCTATAAGAGCCCTAAACTAGAAACAACTTAAATATCCTTCTACAGAATAGAATACCTGTATAACAATAAAAAAGAATGACCTATTGATCCAAGCAAAATATGGATGAATCTTAAAAACAATGTTGAATAAAAGAAGCTGGATACAAAAGAACACATACTATCTATATGATTCCACTCTTTGAAAAGTTCGAAGACAGGTAAAATGGATCTGTGAGGATAAAGGTTAAAATAGTAGTTATCCTTGGTGGGGAGTGTTGACCTGGAGAGGGCATAAGAGAACCTTCTGTGGTGTGGGAGATATCCTAGTCTTCAGCATGATTATATGGATAGTGATTAAAAGGCGGTTATACATATGTAAAGAGTCATTGAGCTGTGTATTTCAGATTTATACACTTCATAGTATGTTACACTTCAATTAAAAAAAATAGACCATTTCCCCACATCAGTGATTTTTTAAAGGCTTTTTATCTATAGGGAGGGCAGAAAGAGACAATTATCAGGACTTCCCTCCCTGACCATGACTTTGCTGGCCCTGCATATTTCCAGGTAGATCAGACTAAGTGACAAAACCTCACTAAACTGTGTAATTGATTTTCAGTTAGGAAGTAACAACTGTAACAATTTAATATTTATTGGATTTAAAGTAGTTATTAAAGATAAATTTGATTTACAGAGCCACCGAGGCTTTGAAAGAATTCTGTAAACAATTCTTTTTGAATTTGTTATGTCCGTGAATCAGGAGTCACAGGCCTATGACCTTGACCACCTCTTTGTTCCTTGGTTTGCTCTCTTGGAGTCTACGGCCTTCTCTAATCCTTATCTAGGCCTTCTTAGAGGTCCTTACATAGGCTCTGTCAATGGCCATATTTCACCTTCCTTACAGTTTGACCCATGAACTTTGGAAATACACAGGAGATAAGGCTGCACTTTAGAAACCATGAGAAAATTAAAATGTCTGGAATTTTGGAAAATATTGAGGGAGGACCTAATTTTCACTATAGCATTCCATTATTTCAATAGATGATGAAGCCTGCATGGAGCAGGACAATGACTCTCGTTCTGATGTGGTTGAAGAAATTGGACTTGATTATAGCAAAACACAAGATGAAAGTCAGGAAGAACTGGAGAAGTGGAAAGGACCTTAGAGGTCCTCTTAATCTCATGTTTCCAAGAGCATGAATAACAGCCAATGGAGTAAGGATATTGGTTTTAGATCTCTTTATTTGTTATTCCTGTTCACATTTAATCCATTGAGAAGGAGAAAGCACACACCCTGATATCTCTAGAAAGAGACTGATACATTTCACCCCTATTAGATTTTAATGTTTATCTGTACCATGCAGTTGTATATTATGATAGAGAGGAAGACAGACTCTGGGGTTGGAGCAGGTCGTTCAGGTTTGCTGTTTACTGGTTATGTGATACCTGACAAGTTACTTAGCTTTTCTAAGCGCTACCTTCTTTATCTCTAAAGTGGGGCTTATAGCAGTGAGTTGACATGGACAGCACTTAGCACCTAGAGCAAAGCCTGACACACTTTAGCAGCTCAATAAGTGTTACCTATCATCATCATCAAATGATACTATTAACATAATAATAATAGGAACAAGTACTAGTTATCAGCTTGTATTCGCGCAGTGGATCTGGAGAAAACTTCTCTTCGTGGGACTGCCACTGTGTGTTAATGCCCAGCTCTTCCTATCCTTTTTTATCCATTAGCCTGCCAACTGTGTTTATCCTCCATGCAGAATTGAACCAATTTATATAGTGGTTGTAGAAGTGAGATAAATAGAATGAGATTCATTAGTGTTGCGCTGATTCGTGACTAGCAACCTCCCGGGAAATTTCTTGACAGCTAAGCCACCTAGCCCCCATGGCACCAGTTAATAGAAAACGCTTCATCTTCAGTGAATTCATCTGTTGTCGTAGTGGGAACATTCAATTTCCTAGTCTTTTTTATTTGCAGCTGCATTAGGCTCAGAGTTTTCCAATATTTTTGTTTTAAAGGTATTGTTTACATTTGAAATTACTATTTGGAGAAGCAAAGTCTCTTCCCAGTTGTGAGGCAGCGTACAGGGTAACGATGCTGTAGCCCCATTAGAATGTGACAATGACACAGCTGTGGGATCTGGTGGGGCTTAAAGCTCCTGATGAATTAAAAGTGTCTTGTACTTGAACTTTTGTCTATTGGTTAAATAGAAACATTCATCTGTATTAAACTTGAGTGTTATAATCATGACTCAAATTGTTCAGTGATGTTAGGTGAATGAATAAATGTACCAGCTATAACCAGTGCGCATATTTATCACTATGATTGCAGCTGTATGACAGCAACTTATATAATTAATTTAGTCAAAAATTAAAATACATACTCATCTCATATGGTTTTTTTTTTTGGTGATGATGATTGGCCCTGAGCTAGCACCTGTTGCCAATCTTCCTCTTCTTGCTTGAGGAAGAGTGGCCTTCAGCTGACATCTATGTGCATCTTCCTCTATTTTGTATGTGGGGTGTTGCCACAGCATGGCTTGATGAGTGATGTAGGTCCATGCCAGGGACCCGAACCCATGAACCCTGGGCCACTGAAGCAGAGCGCACTGAACTTAACTACTACGCCACTGGGCTGGCCCCTCATATGTTTTTTAATAGACTAAAATATCTATTTTTCTGGTTCAAATTTTTATGACTTAATTAGTAATTTTTTATGGTAGAGAAACACTCTAGTTGTGAATTCTAACTAAAGCATAGCTTCAATTTTACAGATCTAGAGTAGAGATAATTCTCTTCCCTGAAGAATCGTTCTTTGAAATTGCACCTTGATTAGAAAAAAGGAAAAAAATACAAATTTTGTGGTATCTTTAAAAGAATAATCCTAGAGACTAAAATTTAATTTTACTCATTTTATGGTAATAAAAGACATAAGACTCTACGGAGGTGGAATCAGTCTGATTATGGATATTAAGATCATTCAATCTATTATCTATTATCTATTCTAAAGCCAGTGTTTCCTCTAGAACATACTGGACTCAAATTGTTTGAGTCAGGAAGGCATCCATTGGCTCAACTCTACTTATTTTTATACCACTGTCTTTAGATGATATAATTTTTAAAAAACATCAAAGCTAACAGGCAAAACAGCTGAAGAATGCTTCATAAGAAGACACAGAAAACAAAAAGAACTTGAAACTATGGTAGGTCTGTTAATCTGTCTGCATTGAGAGCTAATCAGATAGTGAGCCCAAAAGCACAGGAGAAAACAAAACAAATCAACTAGATTCAACTATTTAAGAGTTAAGTGGCCAGAGAAAAATCTCTTAATTTGTCAATTAGTATTTTTTCTTTTATTATGTCAAACAATCAAGAAATACGTTTGTAGCGCTTCCTATAAGCCAATGTTTTCTAGACACTGGGGATTTATGAATGAACTAGTAGGGGTAGAGTATAGGCTGAGATCAAGCTAGGAGTCTGGTTGTTCCTCCTAAATTTTCAATAATTGCTTGGGTTGTAATGAGAAACTGTTAGGAAAAGCATTATGAAGTGAGACTAGAGACATAGGTATGGGGGCTGGCCCAAGGCATAGTGGTTAATTTCGCATTCTTTGCTTCAATGGCCCCAGGTTCACAGGTTTGGGTCCCAGGAATGGACCTAGTACTGCTTGTCAAGCCATGCTGTGGTGGCATCCCACATACAAAATAGAGGAAGACTGGCACATATGTTAGCCCAGGGCCACTCTTCCTCAAGCAAAAAGAGGAAGATTGGCAACAGATATTAGCTCAGGGCCAATCTTCCTCACAAAAAAAGGGAAACATAGGTAGGTAGACTGTGGACTATAGGTGGTGGGGCCTTTTCACTGTGCCCATCCCCCTGGCTGTGAGCACCCTGGTCTCTGGCTTCATGTCTTTAGCTAAAAAGGCAGAAGTGGTGCAGGCTTTCATGGGTCCGACAAATCACAAACAAAAATCAGGAAATGTTAAGTGTTAGGAAGGCAATGAAAGAGGAACGTGACAGAGCAGAAGTTTGGAGGAGTCCAGCATTAGGTGAGGCGGTCAGGAAAGATTTCCCTGAGGGGGTGACATCTGAGCTGAGACTTGAATGACAAGAAAGAGAATATCTGCAAAGGCCCTGAGAGGGGCATGATGTTTCTACAAATAGAAAAAAAGTCCAGGTAAGAGCAAATGGAAGGGTTAGGACGATATTGAAGTCATTCAAGCCACAGCAGAGCTAACTGATGAACTCGCTGCAACTCCTCTCCTTCCCCAACATCCTTGGGGTTAGAGAAACACCTAACAACAGCCTGTATCATCAAAGCATACTAGTCATGCATTCTTTTAAGAGAGTAATTTATAACTGCAGGAGTTTTTGATAGACCATGAAATTTATGTTCCTGGAAGACCTCCTATTCTGAAAAACTGTGTACTGAAAATAACAAGGCTGATGGGAAAATAGAATTGGGGCAGACTGCTTAAAAGCCATGCAACTTTGTAATGGGAGCTTTACCGAAAACAGTGTTGGTGAGTGAAGGCAAAACAGCTGGGGGCGCCTCAAGGGATATTAAAAATGTGCATGCAAAGTAGAATGAAACTGCTGGTTTGCTAAGGCAATTGGAATTGGAGCTCTGAGCAGGGGAAGAGCATTTCAAGGCCAGAGTGCATCTCTTTGGAGAAGGGACCCCCCCTGTGCAGGCACACATTTGAAATAATATAGAACTGACAGGACTCCTGTTTGGGCAGCTACCAGGCTGAGGCCATTCCCCTTTCCTGTCGAAGGTTATTCTTTTCTTCCACTATTCCAACTCCCCTGGCCTGGAAAAAATTGTGTATCAATCAACACAACTTCTGCACTCTACACTGATGGACTTCCTTTACTTACCATTTGCTTATGAACTAAATTTTTTATAGAAACACATTTTGTTGGTAGAAGACTGTAGCTCATTTGCCTTTAGATTTTGTCCCAGTAGGAATGCCGTGTTTCAGTTCAATTCAGTCCAATTCAATTCAACTAGAATTTATTGAATGCCTACATTTGCAAGTTACTCTAATAAATGTTTTTAATGAAAGACCTGGTAAGTTAATATATTATTGAACTTTGAAATCTTCACTTTTTATGGTTATATCATGCTTGGGTAGGAAGAGTTGTTTTGACATTGAATGGTTTCAAGAAGATCACTTCAATTACTTTTTTCCTAGATGAATTGCATGTAAGTTAACTAATCAAAACAAATTGTAAGCTAAGTAGTTCATTTTAAATGTATAAGGGAAGCTTTTAAAAGATATAATTCAATGGTGATTGCCCATGAAAATTGAATAATAATTCCGTTATTTATCTCTTTTGTAAAGTAAGAATTTCTGCTTAAAATGGGAGACACACTTTCAAGAACAGCCCCTATATTTTTTTTCTGGTGCAGCATTTTCTATGGCGTGCTCTGAAAAAAGGGTCACTCTTAGTGGTTGCTAATAAGCATTAAGTAAAATTGGTTCTGTAGGGGAGGCAAAAACTACCGCTACCCTCCCAGGGCCTCTAGCTGGACTTGAGAATTAAATTGGTATAAGACACATTAACAGGGGAAAAGCATATAAATTTATTTAATATAACTTTTACATGATATAGGAGCCCTTATAGTGAAATGCAGACCCAAAGAAGTAGCAAAACCTAAATGTTTTTATACTAGCTTGAACAAAGTGAGGCAATTGTGGAAAAGTAACTACAATAAATGGAGAGACTAAAGGGAGATAAGAATTATTTTACCAAGGTCTGTTTGTACAGAATTCTCCCAGCATCAACTCTCATCTCTGGTGATAAGAATGTTTTCTTCCTCCTGGCATGAGGAGGGCAGCTGTCACATGGGGATTTCATCTTCTGATTTCAGGAAGAAAAACGCAAAGTTAGAGCACCTGTCTGGTACGTGCTGTTCTTCAAGTGCCTTTAGGTCAAAATAATCGTTATGCCCAAGTGGCATATTTTGGGATGGCATATTCCTTCCACCCTTCAGTTCCATAATCAAGTCAGTCTGGGAATGCTGGGTTAAACAGGGTGAAACACACATCTTTACTGTTAGGTTTCTAAGAGTTTTCTAATATAGCTATATATATTTTTTGGTGAGGAAGATTGGCCTTGAGCTAACATCTGTTGCCGATTTTCCCATTTTTGCTTGAGGAAGATTGTCCCTGAGCTAACATCTGTGCCAATCTTCCTCCATTTTGTATGTAGGACGCCGCCACAGCATGGCTTGATGAGCAGTGTGCTGGTCCATGCCCAGGATCCAAAGCCATGCAACTCTCTGCAGTTTCTGCTCAATTTTGCTGTGAACCTAAAATGACTGTTATAAAGAAAGTTTATTAATTGGAAAAATGAGCAAAAATGCAAAGACAAAACGTATTGGGCAAACACACACCTTCCACAAAGACTGGAATACAGATTTGTTAATTCAACAAAAAATATTTGAACATCTGACCACATAGGAAGCACTGTCTAAGGTATTAGGAGTATAAAATAAGTGAGACCTAGATCTTACCTTGTAGGATGAGGATATAATCATATAATTATAGCATATTGTGAGAAGGTCTATAATGAAGATATGTACACAGTGTTACAGAACAGCGGAAGGAGATATAGTAGAGATTCAACATGTAATTTATCTACTGAACCACAGATGGTGGTTTGCCATATATCCCCTGTCTCCATGCATGTACACCTCCCCATATCACAGTGGTACGTTTATTTCATTCAATGAACCTACATTGATACATTATTATCACCCAAGTCCGTAGTTTACATTAGGATTTACTCTTGGTTCTGTACAGTCTATGGGTTTTGACAAATTTATAATGATGTGTTATCTATCACTGTAGTATTGTACAGAATAGTTTCACTGTCCTAAAAATCCTCTGTACTCTGCCTGTTCACCCCTACCTCCTCCCTGATCCCTGGAAACTGCTGATCTTTCTATTTCTAAAGTTTTGCCTTTTCCAGAATGTCATATGAGTGGAATCATACGGTAGTAGCCTTTTTGGATTGATTTCTTTCACTTAATAATGTACATTTAAGTTTCCTTCTTGTCTCTTCATGGCTTGATAGCTCATTTCTTTTAAAGACTGAATAATATTTCATTGTCTGAATGTACCAGTTTATTTATCCATTCACCTACTGAAGGACATCTTGATTGCTTCCAAGTTTTGGCAATTAGGAATAAAACTGCTATAAACATCTGTGTGGAGGTTTTTTTGTGAACATAAGTTTCAAGTCCTTTGGGAAAATACCAAGAAGCACAATTGCTGGATCATATGGTAAGACTATGTTTAATTTAGTAAGAAACTGCCAAACTGTCTTCCAAAGTGGATATATCATTTTACATTGTTGACAGCAATGTTTCTCCAGGTCCTCACCAGCATTTGGTGTTGTCAGTGTTTGGGATTTAGGCCCTTCTAATAGGTGTGTAATGGCATCTCATTGTTGTTTTAATTTGCATTTCCCTGTAGATATATGATGTTGAACATCTTTTCATTTCTTTACTTGCCATCTGTATATTGTCTTTGATGAGATGTTTGTTCAGATCTTTTGCCCATTTCTTAATTAAGTGGTTTGTTTCCTTACTGTCAAGTAGTAAGAGTTCTGTGTATATTTTGGATAGTAGTCCTTTATCAGATGTATTTTTGCAAATATTTTCTCCACTTTGTAGCTTGTCTTCTCACTCTCTTGACAGTGTCTTTCACAGAGCTAAAGTTTTTAATTTTAATGAAGTCAAGCTTATCAACCATTTCCTTCTGGGATTGTGCCTTTGGTGTTGTATCTAAAATATCATTGCTATACCTAATCATCTAGATTTTCTCCTTAGTTATCTTCTAGGAGTTTTATAGTTTTGTGTTTTACATGTACATTCATGATCCGCTGCTTTTGTTGTATCCCACAAATTTTGATGTTATGCTTTCATTTTCATTTAGTTAAAGATATTTTTAAGCTTCTCTTGAGATTTCTTCTTTGACCCATGTGTTATTTAGAAGTGTGGTGTTTAATCTCCATGTATTCTGGGATTTCCTATTATTTTTCTGCTTTGATTTCTAGTTTAATTCTATTGTGGTTTGAGAGCAGACTTTTTATAAATTCTATTCTTTTAAATTTGTTAAGGTGTGTTTTATGACACAGAAAGTGATACCTATTGGTGAGTGTCCCATGTGAGCTTGAGGAGGATGTGTATTCTCATTTTGTTGGATGAATTCATCCATAGATGCCAATTATATCCAGTGATTGATGGTGCAGTTGAGTTTAACTACATCCTCACTGATTTTCTGCCTGCCGGACCCATCCATTTCTGATAGATGGGTGTTAAAGTGTCTAACTATAATAGGGATACATCTGTTTCTCTTTGCAGTTCTATCAGTTTCGTGTCACATATTTGGATGCTCTGTTATTAGGTGCATACAACATTACGGATTGTTATGTCTTCTTGGAGAATTGACTCCTTTATCATTATGTAATATCCCTCTGTTTCCCTGATAATTTTCCTTGTCCTGAAGTCAGCTCTGTCTAAAATTAACATAGCTACTTCTGCTTTCTTTTGATTGGTATATCATGGTATATATTTCTTTGTTCCTTTATTTTTAATCTATGTGTCTTTATATTTAAAGTGGATTTCTTCAGGATAATATACAGCTGGGTCTTGTTTTTGAATCCATTGTGACAATCTCTGTCTTTCAATTGGTATATTTATACCATTGATGTTTAAAATGATTGTTGATATAGTTGGATTAGTATCTATCTCATGTTACCGTTTTCTATTAGTGGCCCTTGTTCTTTGCTCCTATTTTTGTCTTTCAGTCTTTTTCTGCCTTTTGTCATTTTAATTGATCATTTTTTTTATGATTCCACTTTCTCAGCATATCAATTATACCTGTCTTTTTACTTTTTTTTAGTGGTTTTCCTTGGCTTTGCAACATACATTTACAACCAGTCCAAGTCCATTTCCAAATAACACTATACTGCTTCATGGGTAGTGTCAGTACCTTATAATAATAAAATATTTCTAATTCCTCCCTCCTATCTCTTGTATCATTGCTGTCATTCATTTCACTTATATATATTATATATATATAGTACATATATATATATATAAAAGCATACCTAATCTATTTTTGCTATTATTATTTTGAACAAACTGTGGTCTGTTAGATAATTTAAGAATAAGAAAAATAAGAGTTTTATTTTTTCTTCATGTATTCACTCTCTGATGTGCTTCTTTTCTTTATGTAATTCCGAATTTCTGACATTTTCCTTCTCTCTGAAGAACTTCGTTTAACATTTCTTGCAAGGCAGGCCTACTGGCAACAAAATCCCTCAATTTTTCTTTGTCTGAGAAAGTCTTTATTTCTCCTTCACTTTTTCAAAGATTTTATTTTTTCCTTTTTCTCCCCAAAGCCCCCCAGTACATAGTTGTATATTTCTCATTGTGGGTTCTTCTAGTTGTGGTATGTGGGACGCTGCCTCAGCGTGGTTTGATGAGCAGTGCCATGTCCGTGCCCAGGATTCGAACCAACGAAACACTGGGCCGCCTGCAGCGGAGTGTGCAAACTTAACCACTTGGCCACGGGGCCAGCCCCTCTCCTTCACTTTTGAAGATTAATTTCATAGGATACAGAATTCTACAGTGATGGTTTTTTTCTCTCAGCACTGTAAATATTTTACCCTGCTCTCTTCTTGCTTGTGTGGTTTCTGAGGAGAAGTTGGATGTAATTCCTGTCTTGCTCCTCTATAGGTAAGATGTTTTTTCTTTTAGATCCTTCCAGATTTTTTTATTTATCTTTGATTTTCTGGTGTGAATATGGTTTGCCTAGGTGTAGATTTTTTGGGATTTATCCTCCTGGACGTTCTATGAGCTTCCTGGATCTGTGTTTTGGTGTCTGACATTAATTTGGGGGAAACTCTCAGTCGTTATTGCTTTAAATATTGCTTTTGTTCCTTTCTCTGTTTCTTCTCTTTCTGGTATTCCTATGATAGGTATGTTACACTTTTTGCAGTTATCTCAAAGTTGTTGGGTATTCTGTTCCTTTTTTTAAAAGCCTTTTTTCTCTTTTCTTTTCACTTTGGGGAGTTTCTAAGGTCCTATCCTCAAGCCTAGAGATTCTTTCCTCAGCCATGTTTAGTCTACCACTGAGCTCATCAAAGGCATCCTTCATTTCTGACACTCTGTTTTTGATCTTTAGCATTTCCTTTTGATTCTTTCTTGAATCTTTATCTCTCTAGTACCATTATGCTTTTGTTTTTGCTTGTTACCTACTTTTCCATTAAAGTACTTAGCATATTAATCATAGTTAAAGAAAATTCCTAGGCTGATAATTCCAACATTCTTGCCATATCTGATTCTGATTCTGATGCTTGCTCAGTCTCATCAAACTGTGTTTTGCCTTTTAGTATGCCTTGTAATTTTTTGTTGAAAGGTGGACATATTTTACTGGGTAAAAGGAACTGTGTTAAGTAAGTCTTCCATAAGGTAGTGGGAAGTTGTTGGGGGAGGGCAAGTGTTCTGTAGTCCTATGATTAGATCTTGGTCTTTCGGTGAGCCTTTGCCTCTGGACTGTGAACTTTACCAGTGCTTCTCAGTCCTCCTCCAACCCCTTAATTGGGACAGATTGGCTATAGAGGGCTGGAGTTGGGTATTTCCCTTCCCTCATGTGGAAGACTAGAGCCTGCTGGAGTTGGACATTTCCCTTCTTCCAGGTAGGTTAGGTTCTGATAAAATCCCAGCAGGTTAAAATTGTAATTTTTTCCCCAACTTTTCTGGTAAAATTCTTTCTCCTGAGGGCAGACCTTGTTAAGTAAAACAGAATATTCTAGTGTATTTCAAAATGGTTCCTGTTCCCCTCTCCCTGCTGAAAGCATGAGAGAATTTTTCTCCGATATTCACTCTGAGCTCCTGGAGGTAAAACTCACAAAAGTGTTGGGTACCCCTTTCTTTGAGTACCCCTGGAGTTTTTAATTCTCTAATTGGTCCACACTGAGACTCCAGCAATTCACCAATTACAGCTCAGATTTTCCTACCCTGGCACTGATCGCCTTGGTGATTTCTGTTTATGGATTTCTGCTACAGTAAGCTGTGATTCTCTGTATTACCCGTTAGTCTCTCCAATTTTCAGAGCAGTGGTTTGCCCTGTGACCTCACTTCCCTGACCGTTCTAAGAGGAATTGTTGATTTTTCAATTTGTTCAGCTTTTTCACTTGTTAGGATGGAGCTGTTACTTGCTGGGATGTCAGTTTCTAAGTTCCTTGCATGCCAGACTGGAACTATTTTTTTTTTTTGGTCATTATTGTTTATTTTTTTAAAGCACATGTAATCCTTGGTTTCAACTCCTCTTAAGGTCCTCATTGCTGCCATAGAATATTTGTTAAGGAGTTGTGAATGAATTCATACATATGTCTTGTAACCCACAGCTTTTCCTGTATTTTTCACAATGTCAAGCCTAACTAATAAAATTTTAGGTGACTTGGGATTCCTTTATAATAGATATCTGCATGTGATGAAGAGGAAAGCAAATGACTGACAAACTTCAAATCTGAACTTTTAAAGTCAAATTCAGAAAATGAACTGATCAGAATGTTTGCCATTGCAACTTGTATTTTCCAAAGTCTGAAACTCACATTTCTTCACAAGATCTTTTTTTCTCAGAAACTCAAGAAATCACATTTTTCTCTAAGTTTGATTGGTAGCTGGATTGTCTCTAATAAAGTCAATCTTTTGACAAAGGACATTCCCTACCTCCTTAAAACAAGGTAACCTTTTAAGGAAAGGAGTGTGTAGGATGTAGGATGGTCAAGTTTCTGTGGGCACACTATGGTTCCTGTTTTAGGTTGGACTAGGAAGTTGAGCATGGAATTATGGATAAAAATTATCCTCATAAAAATTCTTCAGGAAAAAGACTCTGTAAAATCAATTTATAGCCATACTCTCATAGAATACTTAGACATTTCTGTTTTTGTGGGCTCTGTGACCACATATCCATCTTTCTAGAACAATTCTGTTCTTGTATAATTTTGTCCTTTCTTAATAGAAGTGTTGCATTGTGTTAACAAAAATCATCTAATATATATCCTTGGATGTTCTACATATAAATTAATTAATAAGTCAGGATAAAACAATTGGTAGTCTGATTTTTTCCTTTAGAAAGTAAAAGTGGTAGTGTTTTTTATGTGGAACATGAGGAATGTTCAGTGTATTGCTTTTCATTTATTTTCCTTCTCTTCCCTTTCTCTTCTTCCTCCCTCCCTCCCTTCCTGCCTCTCTGCCTCTCTTTCTCCTTCCCTTCTTCCTTCCTTTCCTTTTTCCCATTAACAGTTATTTATTAAACACATATGCAAGATACCTACACAATGTTGGCCTTGTTCTTTTATTTTTAAGATTGGTTTTTGTTGTATGACAAGGAGAGTTGAGGAGGATTAAGATGCAGAGGCAATGAAGAACAAAGTAGTTAGTAAATTCACTCAATAAACCTGGTAAGGAGACCATCTCTGATTGCTTTTCTCCATGTTTTCCTCAAGAAGTGGAATCTGAACTCCTTGTGACTCCAACACATATTTCCACCCCCATACCAGGATCTTTCTGGCGCTCCCTGGGGAGACTTTGAACCATGGGTCATTCTGAAGGCTCTTTTGATTTTGACTGAGTTAAAACCTGGGTTCTGTGGTTAGCCCTATCAAACATCTGATCTAGTTCTGGTTAGAATTCCTGTTCTTTAATTTTTCTTTTCAGAGAATCTCCATTTCTAATTGTAATCAAATATGGTATTTCTCAGCCACCAAAGATTTGCTGCATGATTCTTGCTTGCCAAGATTCCCAGGTGGATTCTGATATGGTACTGTTGATGAGACATTAAATAACTAAGTAACTTGGTTGCATTATATTTCATCAGAACACCGTCGAGTAGGGAATGAGGGCTCGAGGAAGCTGTTTCTAGCTTACTTTGGTATGTTGGAGGGAAAAGAAAGTAAGCAGGTCTTTAATTTCTGCTCCTTGTTTGCCATATTTTCCTCAAAAGGATAACCTGCCTTTTAGGTAAAAGCTTCTCCAGTTTGTTTTTTTGACTTTAATATACTTGGAGCAGGACTTGTGCCTCTGTGTTCTGTACAGTGTCTGGCTGCCCAGATAATGCTGAAGTTCCTTTTACCACCACTCCTTATTTAGTGCTGTACTGCTAGCTTTTCCACTCATCCCATATGACTCACGGGTGAGTTGTAGCCCTGTGCTTTCTGTGGTGTATTTGATCCACTCTCTGCAGGTTACATAGGATGTTCTAAGGTCTCCTTGTCATTTGAGTCTGAGCCTTAATTTTTCTTGCTTGATGTGCTTTTAGACCAAAACATTCAAAGGCATGTGCTGATGCAGCTGCACTGAGGAAATTGTGATGTCCACTTTGGTGCTTTGTTCTAAATATAACTACTTCAAAAGTTGGGCAAAGAGTGCAATATAGAGATATAGAAATAAAGATGATAATCTGGGCTGCAGCTATGAACCCAAACCGAAGAAAAATGTACTCAAGCCTAAAAAGAATAAAAAACAAGGGAAAAAATGGTAAGAAAAAGGCCTTACTTGGGCAAATACAATGTGGCATTTCTGATGGTAAATCAATGATACCTCATATAGGTAATAGATGAGATACTTTAGAAAACAATCAGAGCCATTAAGTGTTTTATGGTGAGATAAGAGAAGAAATCTGGGATGACCTTATATCAAAATATCATAACTCCAAGAGACACCTTTCATGCACAGCTGGGGAGCCATTTTGCCATATGTCAGTGCTTAGCAGGGATCCTGGCCTGCTAAGTTGGTGTTCAGAAATGTCTGGGAAAGTTTAGTCATTTGGTAAGAGAGTGGAGGGTAGATCTGTTTGAATAAAATTGCTTCAAGGGTTTTGCTTGATGAAGGGAAGAGAAAGTTTCCCTTAAGGGCTTAGGGTAGGAGGAGAAGACAGTTTGGTGTTTGCCTCAGCTATCCTCCTCCTGCTAGCTTTAAGGACTTGAGTTTGAACTCTGTGGCGAAAGGGGTTAAAGGTGGGAGTTGGATAGCTGTTTTCCAGAGGGACCTGAGATGCTCCCATCATGCATTGGTGGGGAGGAGGGTGTGCACTCCAGGAATATCGTGAGTCTTTGCTTCGGATTTGGAAAATCCAAGGTATAGTTTCCTTGGCCCTGACAGTTGGAGTATCACAGCCAATACCCACAGGCCAATGAGATATGGGAACCTTGCCGTAAACTGCCTTTGTTGGTGTATAGAAAGATACTAGGGGTAGAAGTCAAGATGTGACAAGGATTGTACAGAATAAAAGGAAGCACAGGGCATGTAGCGACCTCACTATGAGAAGACAAACATCCCAGGAATTCACAGTACAGTTGGCTCTCCGTATCTACGGGTTCTGCATCGGTGGGTTCAACCAACTTGGATTGAAATGCTTACGATGGTTGCGTTTGTACTGAACATGTACAGATATTTTTTCTTGTTGTTATTACCTAAACAATGCATTATAACAACTATTTACATAGTATTTATATTGTGTTAGGTCTTATAAGTAATCTAGAGATGAGTTAAAGTATACAGGAGGATGTGTGTAGGTTATATGCAAATACTATGCTATTTTATAAAAGGGATTTGAGTATCCACAGATTTTGGTAGCAGGGGAGCAGATCTTGGTACCTGGGATCAATCATCCACAGATACTGAGGGATGACTGTAATCCTGGGGCAGATATCTGGCTTCTTACAATTTCAGGCATGGAGCTTAGGGTCTACTTTTTTTAGATTTTAAGATGATACTTTGGTCCCTCCCTTCTGCCCTCCTTCCATCTCTTTTTCCCTCTAGCCATTCCCTTTTTTCTTTCCACACTGTTAAAAATAAAGCAGACTATGGTTATTTTCCCTTTACTATGTCTTCAATTTATTTTTTCGGACATTACTGTGTTGCTGAATGGACCTCAGGGATTGAGTAGACATTGCCTGAGAACTCAGTGTCAGCTGCATCCTTAAACCATGCATCCTGGTACTGGGCATATATTGATTTTTTTTTTTTGCTTATGTATCCACTCCTTGATTTTATTTTGTACACTTACACACCTCATCACTCTCAGCCCAATTGGTATGGGAAAGGCTGACCACAACCCTGGCTCCTCGTATGGCTCGGATTTGGCCATGAGGGACATGTTACCCTGTACTTTTGTTGGCGCTGTTGGGAAAGAGGTGTGTCCTCTTCTTCTGGGACTCCTAACCTGGCAGAATGGAGCTGGAGCTGCTGGTGGCTAATTTTGCCACCATCCTGGAAGAACCTGCTGAGAATGAAACCCAGAAGATGAAAGGAGATCCAAGAGGAGCAGAGCCAGATTCCTGATTACATTGTTGAACCTTTGGATACAGTCATGCCAGATGCATTTTCAGGTTTGTGAGTCAAAATGGACTTTTTCTGCCTAAGCAGTTTGAACTGGGTTTCTGCCACCTGAAGTTTCCAGGGTCTGGCCAAACATAGCACCTAAGCCACACCTGCTGGTGCTGTGTTGGAAGAGGATTGGTTGAAAAGAGAGGACGCCATGGAAATAAAGCCTCTAAAATAGGCATCTTAGGGGGCTCGCCCTGTGGCCGAATGGTTAAGTTCGTGTGCTCTGCTTCGGCAGCCCAGGGTTTTGCCAGTTAGAATCCTGGGCGCGGAAGTGGTACCGCACACCAACCCATGCTGGGGCAGCATCCCACATGCCACAACTAGAAGGACCCACAACTAAAAACACACAACTCTGTACCAGGGAGGCTTTGGGAGAAAAAGGAAAAATAAAATCTTTAAAATATGCATCTTAACAGGAACCTGGAGACTAAAGTGATCTGGCTTTATTAGGGGTAGGGTTCAGGGGATGCCAGTAAGTGCCAGGGTCCCTCTGGTCACTAGAACCCCTCCCCTTTTGCATAAAGTCCTCTCTCTATCTCAAGTCTAAGGATAGGCTCCGGATAGGATTTGAGGGTTTAACATTTTGAGCTTGGGAGAGGGCCATTTCAAGATGTTTTAGCACACCGTGACTCTGGCTGCTCATTAGCAGGCTCTGTGCTAACAAATATGCTTGCCTGAGCTATACTTTGGCTTATCTGGATTGTCTTATTGTCTACGTGCTGGCTGAAAAGCAGAAGGGGGCAGGACAGTAGCTCTCATGATTGAAAATGAAAGCCTTTCCACACTTTTCTGCCTCTTCCAAGAGACTTATTTTTAGAAGTGTGAAATTGGCAGGTATGTGCTGTCTTCCATTCTGTGTACCTGACTGCTTCAAGGATACAGGCCAAACTGGAAAGTGTTAAGAGAAGAAAAATGAAAATGTATACCTCAAAAATTAATCACACCGAGGAGAGATTTGGAGATTCAGATGTGTGACTCTTGACTCATTAAAGATAAAGGTGAAACATGATTACTGGCTATAACCAATAAGAAAAGTGTGGCCTCTCAGAGGTTCAAGATGCAATTCGTGGTCACAGTTGAGGGAGATAAGTTAAGAATTTTGTGTAAGGAGGCTGGCTGATCCTCCACCCAGTAACCACAGCTAAGCATTAGAAATTGGCACTTGAAATTAAAACAATTTGAATTGTTGGTCTAATTCAACCTTGTTCACTGACTTGAATTTTTTCCATGTCTAAGACAATCCCCCTTGCATTGTCACATTGTTTTCTTTAAATCTGATAAAAGTGTGTTTAAAATTATCAACATGTCCTTTCTTTAGTGCTTCGGTCTAGGGGATAAAATTTTAAAGGTAATGTTGCAGATATGCATCAAAGTCATTCAACTATCTTGGAAACTGGGTATGTCGCACTGTGGTTCCTATGGAACACCTACATGTAGCATGGCAAGGTGTTCATTCAAAGTGTGTCTTTGTGTGTGTGTGTATATATATATGTATATACATAAAGTGTATGTATATATATAAAATGTGTTTTCTTATATGTATATATATTTACTTCAGCTACCTAGAACTGGATTAATTCTGTTTCTTGGTTTATGACACATTTTCATTATTAGTACACAAATGGACTATTTTTATTCATTTGCTTGGCCTTTTGAACATATAGCAGGACTGCACTTTCCTGTACTGTCTGAAATTTGGCATGGTCATTTGACTTGCTTTGGCCAACAAAATGTGACCAGAAGTGACGTGTATCATTTCTAAGCAGAAGCATTAAAAGCAAGCATATGATCCACACACCCTTCCCACTGCTCTGGCGATCAAGGAAACTCTCATAGCCCCACTGCCGACCTGCGCTGGACATGGAGAATGGGAAGGAAATACATCTTTATCGCGTTAGAGATTTTAGGTTGTCCGAACAGCATCACCCAGCCTTCTTATCTGTGCCAATTAATAACCTATTATTTCTCAGTGCTTCTTCTAGCATTTTCAGGACTAGCTTTACCGTGCCCCCTCAGAGCAACTAGCAAACGTTGGGTAGGGCCCCCTCCTCCCACTCCATGAGGCCCCTCCTTTGAGCTTTTAGGTTCTAATAATCCTGACCTTTTCTTTTTGTTCTTCCAGCCCCAAGGTTAGTAGCTCAATCCTGCAGATACTATATCCATGCTACTTTCATGTTCTTTTCTTGCTTTTTAATTCCTCCAATACTTATTTAACCAATTCCCAATATTATATGTTCTCTGTTAAGATAAATCATGTGGTTTTCTGTTTTCCTGAGTGGGTCCTGGTTGGTACACAGACTAATATAGTAAGTTTTAATAATGCATTAAACACCCATGAATTTCCTACTCAAAACCCAAGTTAGGTCCTTGATAATAACCTTTATGTCTGTGGTCTAATCTCTCCGTGTCTCTCTTCTCCATCCCATCTTCCAGCCTCTTTCCACAAATGGTAATCAGTGGCTTTGATCCTATGTTCATCACTCTCTTTCTGTTGCTTTTATGTAGTTTTACTACATCTATGTGTATGCTTAGCCCTGAAAATTATAAATTGTAATTATAGTTGTTTAAACTTTACAAAAAGGGGTAATATGTGGTATGTAATCTTTTGGGATTTACTGTTTAACTGATTATATTGCCAGGATTTACCCATATTGTTGTTTACTGCTTTATTTGTTTTTTATTCCTGTATAATGTGCCTTTGGGTGAGTAGCCTGAAGTATATAAAGTAAATTAGGAAAAGCAAAGTCTAGGTTTTGTGTGATTTGGAAGTGAAGATTTAATATTGAAAAATGGCCTAACATAACTAATATTGAAAAATGGTCTCTTTAACTAGTTTCTGGTCACACGGTCTGAGCTCATAGATCAGGTAGTGAGTAAACAAAGAGTACACATCTCACTAAGCATTTGTGTTTGCTAAACATGCAGAGCTCAGTCTCAGAAGCCTTTGGGTGAGATGTGGAATGGGGCTTTTGTCTTTCCACTGTTTAACTTTTTAATTTAATTAACAGCTAATCCCAGGGGGGAAAGAGAGTCAACATAAACACAAGATTACATGGACCAGATAATCAGATGAGTTACTCTTTAAAATTGTCTCTGAATAAATGTTGCTCTTAAAAGAAAGCCATTTTCAGTGAATTATGATTGCAAGCATTTCCTATGGGCTATAAACAGGTGGAGATACAAGGAGCTGATAAACTGCAAAGCTCTGTAAGAGACTGTAATTATTACTGTAATTACTGTAATAATTGCAATGAGCAGCAATTGGAAAAACAACAAGAGAATTGAAAGGTGGGCATTCTCAGAACAATTCAAAAGGCTTCCCAGTTTGTCTGGAGGCATTTTTGTGGCAGAGCTTCCTTGCCCAGTGCCAGCCAGTGAATTCCAGTGTTCTGAGAGAAAACCACCCAAGAGATACCTACAAATATTAGGTAACAAAAATAATAAGAGTTAACATTTATTGAACACCTACTGGGAACTTGGGTCTGCTAAGTGATTTACATGCATCACTTCATTTCATCCACACAAAAAGGAGGTAATATCATTGTCTCCATTTTTATGGATGAGAAAATCAAGATCTAGAGAGAATAAGCCACTTGTTCAACATTACACAGCTCTTAAATGGCGAAGTTGGAATTTAAACCCACGTCTGTCTGTCTCTGCAACCTGAGCTCCTAACTTCACTGTTCTTCATAACTTCAGTTATGAAGTTCTTCAAACACAGCCAAACACAGCCTCTGTATTGTGTTGTATTTGATCTTTCTTTTGTAGTCAAGTCAATTTCAAATTGTCTCTGTTAAATACTAGAGAGGCAAGAAGTAGAGCTTTTATAGACAGGACCACAAAAAGCAAAGCCGCCTGAATTTTAACCTTATTTTCTGGATATATTCAGTCATTTATTCATTCACAGAATTTTCCATCAACATTTAATGATGTGCAGAAGCTGTATAGCTCCGAAGATAAGACAGACGATCTCTGCCCTTAAGGAACAAATAGTGGAGCTATAACTTGTCTTACTCTCTGGATATCTTGCCTCATTTGAATGTGTGCTTAACTTCACTTTATTTTGAGTTAAGGGAGACACATTGAAGAGTTTTATAAAGCAAAGTAAAAAAGCCAAGGTTATATTTTTACTTCTCTAGAGATAACTTCTGTAACTGTCTAGATGACAAAAAGTTTGTAAAAGTCACCAACTGAAAGCGAGAGATCACTATAGAGCTACTGAAATTAAAGGAGTCCAATGAAAGATGATGAGGGCTCACTTAGGATGGAGCAATGAGGATAAGAGTTCAGAAATACTCTTAGGAGGTGGTGGAGAGAGTCTTGTCAAGGATGGCTCTCAGGTTCCTGACTTGGGTAAACGGATAAACAGTACTGTCAATAACTGAGATAGAGAATATACAGCAAAAGAGCAGATTATAGGGGAGAGAGAAGTTAATGAGCTTCTTTTGAGATGCGTTGAGTTTGAGGTGCCTGCAGTCCATCCAGACGAGTGTGTCCATCAGGCAACTAGTTATGTTATCTGATATATCTCTAAATTATATCTATCTACATTATGAGGTAGAGGTCTTTTCTGGAGATAAAAAATTTGGAACTCATCAGCAGAACTTCAAAAAGTTTTGAAGATGTGATTGCAAAGGAGAGGATGTGTGAGACAATAGAAAAAAATATATATATATATATTGATCTCTGCCCCCAGTTCCTGGCACAGGCCTCTTAAAATCCTTGTAAATTCCTAAGTGATAAGAGCACTAAGAGCATCTTTGTTTTAATGAGATGACTCTTGGTGGGCTCCTGGATGGGGGCTGGTCACCAGAACGGCCAAACCATGACTAGAAGCTTGGAATTGTCAGCCCCGTTCCCCATTATTCAGAGAGGGGAGAGGGGCTGGAAGTGGAGTTAATAATTGATCATGCCTACGTGAGGAAGCCTCCAAAAAATCCCAATAGTGAGGGGGTTTGGAGGGCTTCCAGGTGGGTGAGCACCTTCACATACTGGGAGGGTGACACACCCCAACTCCACAGGGACAGAAGCTCCTGCATTCAGAACATTCCCAGACCTCGCCCTATGTATCTCTTCATCTGAGCGTTCATCTGTACCCTTTATCATATCCTTTAATAAACTGGTAAAGGTAAGTAAGTGTTTCCCTGAGTTCTGTGAGCTGTCCTAGCAAATAATTGAATCCAAGGGAGAGGAGGCCACGGGAGCCTCTGATTTGCCGCCAAGTCAAATAAAGTTGTGGGTAACTTGGGGACCTACTACTTGCAATTGGCATCTGAAGTGGGGAACAGTCTCGTAGGACTGAGCCCTTAGCCTGTGAGATCTGACATTATCTCCAGGTAGATTGTGTCAGAATTGAGTTAAATCGTAGGACATCCAGCTGGTGTCACAGAGTTACTCGGTGTGGTAAACATTTCTTTACATCTGGTGTCAGAAGTGTTGTGAGTGTGGTAGTTGAGAGTGAAGGAGAAACACAGGAGGAAGGACTGAGGTTTTTCCTATACAGCATGTAAAAGGAGAAGGCCAGAAGTCCAACAAAGAAAACTTGGAGAGAAGCAAGGTTCGGGGTGAATTCTTCAGTAGTAGTTCAATAACTAATTTTTTAGCTGTAACCAGTCTAAAGTATTCTAAATTCTTTCCTTGATATTTTTTTCATTTCCAGCATTTATAATTAATTTCTTATCATGTCAACAATTTTGGTTCATATTACATGCTTTTGTTCCATAATCTATTTTTTTGTAATTGAGGGATTTTCTTTCTTTTATCAGTTTGAGAATATTAAAATGCTTGTTAAAAAACCTTTCAGAGGGTTTTATCGTTTCCATTTCATTGGGATTCAATTCTCCATTTTGCTGAATTTGTGAACTTTCATTTAATGGGTTAGCTTTCCTTGTCAGGTTTTAATTTTGACTTTCAAGCTCATCTTAAGCTCCCTCTCTTGACACGATCCATGTACTTGGTGACTTGGCAGTTGCTTCCACTTGGATTCTGAGAGTTCTCTGTTCAAAATGATGTCTTATATTGGCTTGGGGATATTGTACATCCAGTCCTGGAAGTCTGTTATTTCTTGTGATCCAAGGCCAATGGCTTTTCATTGCAGCCTCTGTTCACAGATAGGAATAACTTTGCCCTAGGACGTTTTCACATTGAGCCTGAATGTAAGCTCTGCCGTGCCTGGAGTGCCTGAGTCCTTTTCTCCTGCAGCAGTGGCCCTCCCAGAGACCAACACCTGTTTTTTCTTCTGGAGTGTAGCATGCTTAGAGCTGCAACCTGCTTTCATTCTTATGAATTTCTTTCCATATCTGAACTATGAAGATATTTATATTATTTTTTTCATCGTACTTCAGTCTTTTAAAGACATTAAAAAAATTTAAGTAAGATTGTTAACTGTTTGGGGTGAAGGAGGCATGAGGATTTCCAAGGGAACTCACTCTACAGGCTTAATTAGTTTTGTTTTTCAGGGTAGCACGGGAGAGACTTGAGCAAATTATATGTACACATATATTCAGGCCAATGAAAGGCAGGTATGTAGAGTATAGACACATTTGCTTTCAAGATGTGGAGAGGAAGTAATTTTAATAGAGAAAGAATGTAGGGGCCGGCCCCCTCGCCGAGTGGTTAAGTTCATGCGCTCCGCTGCGGCGGCCCAGGGTTTCGCTGGTTTGGATCCTGGGCGCAGACATGGTACCACTCGTCAGGCCACGTTGAGGCAGCTTCCCACATGCCACAACTGGAAGGACCTGCAACTAAGATATACAACTATGTACTGGGGGGATATGGGGAGATAAAGCAGACAAAAAAAAAGATTGGCAGCAGTTGTTAGCTCAGATGCCAATCTTAAAAAAAAAAAAAGAATGTAAACTTTTCTTGTGTGTATTTGTTCTCTAACCAGTTTTCTAAAAACTTGGTTGATGAACATAGTCTTGGTAAGAAGGACTATTTTGGGTGGAAGTGACCAAGAAATCTTGGGCTTGCTTAAAACTTTTGTTTTCCTACTTCTCAGAGTGGCTGTTTTGGGGAAATTGAGGCAACATAATAGTGATGCTAACATTGCTGATCTAGTTGCTGTGGGGAGGGAAGGATTGGAGGGAAAGCTGGGAAAAGAGGAGGATTGATCGTTGCTATAAATCCATGCTTTTCTTATCTGTAGTGAATTTGTTTTATTTCTTCTTTTGGCATGATTTTCTCCCAATAGAAAAATTACTTTGATGCTTTTATTTTCAGTATCAAAAAGTTATTTCCTCAGAACTTAAAAAAATCTTTCTCTGCACTCCATTTTATAGTTTTGTGATATCCTAATCTAAATGCAATCTTCTGTTATGCTCTATTAATCTTTAGAGAAACATTCTAGTCCTCTCGACTATAATGGAATGCCTTTTCTATGCAGCCTAAAACAGTAGTGTTCTTTTTGTGAATGCTAAATTACATTGTAGGTCTATTCTTAATGTCCCTTGCTAATAGGAGTCAAACTTTCTTTAATGTTAGTCTTCATGTAGTCACATTCAGCTTTTATTTTTTTAAGCTGTTTATTGAAGTATAACACACATGTGGAAAAGTGCATGAATCCCAAGCTTGTTAATTTTTCATGAAGTGAATATGCTTGTGTAATGACTGCTCAGATCAAGAAATGGAAAATTGCTAGCACCTCAGAGACCCCTTTTTGCTCTCTCCCGGTCACTGCCCCTCTTTCCCAAAGGTAGGTAATATCCTGACTTCCATAACCATTTGTAAGTTCTGTCTGTTTTGAACTTCATACAAAAGGAATCATACACTATGTACTCCCTTTCGTTTGATTCTTTCAATCAACATTATGCTTGTAAAACTCTTCCATGTTGTTGTTGTTGTGACAGTAATTTATTCATTTTCATTGCTGTTTAATATTCCATTGTATGAATATAACACAATTATTTTGTCTTGTTTATTTATTATGAACATATGGACTGTTTCCAGTTTTTGTTTATAATGAATAGTGCTATTATGCACATTCGTGGATGTTTGTATAAGGCATTCTTGTATGTCTTTTGTTAAGTATATATTTACACACACATATGTATGTGTCTAGGAGTGGAATTGCTAAGTTATAGGGAATGCATATGTTCAGTTGTTGTAGATATCACTCAATGGTTTTCCAAAATGATTGTATCAATTTACTCCATTACCTTCAGTGTATGAGAATTCCAGTTGCTTCCCATCCTTGCCAACACTTATTATTGTTAGCCATTTAATGTTAGCTAGTCTGGTGTTGTATAGTGAAATCTCATAGTGGTTTTAATTTGCGTTTCCCGGAAGACTAATGAAGTCAAATAACTTTGCATATGCTTATTGGCCATTTACAGAACCTCATCTGTGCAATGTCAATTATCCTAATAGATCGTTTTTTCTCATTGATTTGGAATTCCCTGTAAATTCTGCGTATTTGATAAATACATAGCTGTAAATTTCTCCTCCCACTTTGTTGCATGATTTTTTATTCTCATAACAGTATTTTTGGATGCATAGAATTTCACTGTTTTAATGTAATCTAATTTATTAATCTTTCACTATATGTTTAGTGATTCTTATGTCCTATTTAAGAAATCTTTGCTTATGACAAGATCATAAGAATATTTTCTTTATTCATCTTCTAGAAGTTTTATTGATTGATGTTTCACATTTAGATCTACAACCTATCTAGAACTGATATTTGTGTCAATGGATTTAGATGGAGTTAAAATTTATTTAATTTTTATGGCAGGTATCTAGTTAATAGAGCACTATTCATTGAAAAAACATTTCTTCCCTTACACAAAAATGCCTCCTTCATCATAAAGAGTTGATTTTTTTCTGGACTCTCTTCTGTTCTATTGGTCTATCTATGTTCCTAATAGAGCATCTTAATTACTGGAACTTTATATCTCGAGTCTTGATAACAGCAGAGTAAGTTTTTTAGCTCTAATTTTCTTCAATACTTGCAAAGAAAGGACTTTATTTGGTCCTTTGAATTTCCGTACAAATTTTTAGAATCAGCTTCTTCCCCCCTCCTCCATAAAACATTATGGGATTTTGACTGAGTTTGCATTTAATACATGTATCAATATTGGGAAAAAATTTTAACAATATTGAGTCTTCAAATGAGAGAATATGGTATTTCTCTTTACTATTTAGATATTTTAAAATATCTGTTCATATCTTTTGATTTTCTTGAATATATATTATTGGATATATTAGGAAATGGTGTATTTAAAAATTTGTTTTTCAATAGCTTGTTGGTAGTATATAGAGGTACATTTGTTTTTGCATACTTATACAAATTCCTTGCTAAATTCCTATACTAATTCTAACAGATGTTTGAATATTCTTTTGAATTTTCTATTTATAGTCATATCAGATGTGAATAATGACAATTTTTCTCTTTTTCAATATTTATAACATATATAATATGTATTATTATTATTAAATATATGTGGGTACATATATATATGTGCATATATAAACATATATAGTCTAATTTTTAAGTTGCAAGATTCATGGTCTTGAATAGAAGTGGTGATAGAAGGTGTCTTTGTCTTATTCCTGATCTCGAGAGTGGTGATGGAGGAAACTCTTTCAAATTTCAGCATGTTTCCAATAGGTTTCTTGTAAATATCCTTTATTGGATTAAGGAAGTTACCATTTTTTCGTAGTTTGCCAAGAGGTTTTTTTTTTAATCAAAGGGAGTGTTGAATTTTATCAAATACTTTTGCTTGTATATATTTTTATGATTATGTGGTTTTTTCTTTAGTTTTTAAAGGTGGTAAATACTCTGATTAAATTTGTATTGTTAAATCACCCTTATATTCCTTGAATAAACCCCAAATTGTTATGATTACTTTTTAGGATACTACTGGATTTGACTTACTAATATTTTGTTTAAGATTTTTATGTCTATGTTCATGAGAGAAATTGGCCTATAAATTTCCTTCTTGAATTGCATTTGTCAGTTTTGGTATAAATGTTATGCTAGCTTTATAAAATGAGTTGAGAAGTGTTTCATTTTTTTCTGTTCTCTGGTAGAGCTCATGTAAGATTGGTATCATATTTTTCTGAAGTGTGTGGAGGAATTCACTGATGAAGCCATCTGGATCTGGAGATTGTTTTGTGGTGGTTAGACTTTTGATGACAGATTCCATTTCTTTTGTAGTATAGTAATATTCTAATTTTCAATTTCTTCTTGTGTTAACTTTCATTTTTGGGGAAGATTAGCCCTAAGCTAACATCTGCCACCAAAACTCCTCTTTTTGCTGATGAAGATTGGCCCTGGGCCAACATCTGTGTCCATCCTCCTCCACTTTACATGTGGGATGCCTGCCACAGCATGACTTTGTAAGGGGTGCATAGGTCTGCTCCTGGGATCTGAATCGGTGAACCCCAGGCTGAAGAAGCAGAGAGCTCGAACTTAACTGCTGTGACACCAGGCCAGCCCCTTCTTGTGTTACTTTTTTAAGTTGTATTTACCTAGGAATTTATTTATTTTATATGTATTTCAAACTTATTGGCAAACAGTTATTTATATTATCTTCTAATTTTCTCTTTAATATCCAGAGTTCGTAGTGATATCCCCTTTTGTAGCCCTGATATTGGTCATTTGTACCTTTTCGTTTTTTTCTTGATCTCTCTTGGTAGGAATTTACAATTTTATTAGTTTTTTTTTTAAAGAACCAAATATTGGTTTTGTTGGGTTTCTATACTGTGCATATTTTCTACTTCATTTATTTCTACTCAACTTTATAATTTTTTTCTTTTACTTTTATTTGAATTTAATTTGCTATTATTTTTCTAACTTTGTGAGATAGGTATTTAGATCATTACTTTTCAGTCTTTCTTTTTTCCTAAAATATTCATCTTAGGCTAAAATTTGCCCTATAATTACAATTTTAGCTGAATTCCACAAGACTGAATATATTGGTTTCTTTTTTGTGAGGAAGATGGTCCCTGAGCTAACATCCATGCCGATCTTCCTCTACTTTGTATATGGGATGCTGCCACAGCATGGCTTGATAAGCGGTGTGTAGGTCTGTGCCCAGGATCCGAACCTGTGAGCCCCGGGCCACTGAAGCAGAGCATGCAAACTTAACCACTACGCCAGTGGGCCAGCCCCTGAATATACTGTTTTTTTAATTACCATTAATTTAAAAATATTTTCTAATTTCTATTGTAACTATTTCTTTGACTCATAAGTTGCTTAGTTTCCAAATAGTCGAGGATTTTCTAATTATCTTTCTGTTACTGGTCTCTAGGTTAATTATCTTAAATGATTTCAGTCCTTTGAAATTAGTTGTGACTTGCTTTATGATGGGTGAATTTTGATAAATGTTTCATTGTATTGAAGAAAGTTTACTCTGATGTTCTTGGTTTAAATATTCATGAAAATAAGGTAAACCCAGTTAATCGTATTATTCAGATTTATTATTTCTTAGTCTATCAGCTTCTGAGAGAGGTGTCTTAAGATTTCCCACTGTGATGGTGAATATGTCCACATTTTCCTCTTTAGCTGTGTTAAATTTTGCTTTATACTTTTTAAAGCTATGCTATTAGGAGGATACAAGTCTAAAGTTGTTATATCCTCCTTTTTACCATTATGAGAATCTTTCTTTACCTCTTGTAATGTTTCTTGCCTTAAAGTATATTTTTATGATATTAGTATGACGACACCAGCTTTTAAAAAAATTAGTTTTTGCATATTATATAATTTTTCCATACTTTTACTTTCCAAACTTCCTGTGCCTTTATACTTAGCTGTGTTACTTATAAATGGCATAAAATTCAGTCTGTAAATCTTTGACTTCTAATCGGAATATTTAGTCCATGCATTTACTAATACGTAATAATATATTAAGATATTTAAATCTGCCATCTTACTATGTGTTTTCTACTTATTCTTTCCATTCTATGTTCCTTTTCCTCTTTTTATCTCTTTTTGATGAATGAAATATTTACAAAAAATGATTCCATTTTTTCCATCCATGAACTTATTTGCTATATAGTCTTTAAAGTGATTATCCTGTAGACTATGCATCCATGACTTATGAAATCCTAATAAAAATCAGTAGGTTGTCACTTCTCAAGTGAGGCCAGGACCTTAGAACACTTGAACTCTTGTTAATTCTCCTCACCCAGTCCCAGCTTTTGTGTTCCTGCTGTCATGTGTTTTGTTTCCACATATATTTTAAACCCCAAAAGATGTTACCATAGTTGTTTCAGACAGTCAATATTCACTTTCATTTACGCACTTATTTACCTTTTCCTTTGCTCTTCAATACTTACATTTCCAGGAGTCCGTTTGGGATTATTTTTCTTCTGCCTAAAAAACTCTCTTTAGCATTTCTTTTAGTGTGGACTTTTTAAAGACAAAATTTCTCAGTTTTTGCTTGTCTGAAAGCTTAACTATTTAGCTTTGATGTTTTCTTTTCCTGCAGTTTTTGAAAATAGGAAACATGGGGAAGATGCTTCATCTTCTCATCTTTTATTTTCTCAAAACTTTTAAGTGTGAAATAATTTCATGCTAACAAAAAAAGTTGCAATAATAATGTAAAAAGTATCTGTATATCCTTTGTTCAGATTCCCTAAATGTTAACATTTTGGCACACTTTATTTATACTTTCTCTCTCTCTGATTATATATAATTCCATTGAACTATTTCAGAATAAAGAGAAGATTTGATTCTCTTTACCCCTTGCTCATTGCATATTTCCTAAAAATTAGGTACTGTGTCTTTATCTTTAAAGGTTATTTTCTCTGGATATGTAATTCTAGATTGGAGTTTTAAAAACATCTTTCAGCAGTTATCCTATTGTATTCTGACTTCCGTGATTTCTATTCAAACTTAGCTATGAATTTGGTAGCTCCTTTGAAGCTAATATATTTTGTTCCGCTAGCTGATTTTTAAGATTTTTCCCTTTATCATGATTTTTTTTCAGGAGTTTCAGTTATAGTGTTCTTAGATGTGTTTTTATTTTTGTTTGATCTCTTTGGGTTTCTTAGAACTTTATGAATCTGTAGATTGATGTTTTTCATAAGTCTCAAAACTGTCTCAACCATATTTCTTCAAATGTTACTTTGGCCTGATTCTTTCACCCTTCCCATCTTGGATTTCCAATTATATGAAAGTTAGACTTTTTCCTCATATCTCTGTCTCTTATACTTTTTTTTGCTCAGGAAGATTGGCCCTGAGCTAACATCTGTTGCCAATCTTCCTCTTTTTGCCTGAGGGCTGCCGAAGAGTAGCGTGTGCACGGAACCACTACGTCACTGGGCTGGCCTCTCTTATACTCTTTTTGTATCATTTTTATTCCTGTTCTCAAGTCTGGATATTTTGTAATAGCCTATCTTTTTGTTCATGAATTCTCTATCTGTATCCAATTTGTTGTTGAAACAATGGTTTCATTTTAATGTCCACTATTTTACTTTTCAGTTCTACAATATGTAATTGATTATTTTTTATAGATTTTAATTCTCAGGTGAGATTCTCCATCTTATCTATTTCCTCAAGCATCATTTATACATAATTTAAAGTTTGCATATGACAACTGGGTCATCTGTGGGTCTGTTTTTATTGTCTGCTTTTCACCTGGTCCTGTTTCTTGCATGGTATTGCATAATATATTGCATAATATTGCAAAATATGCATAATATTTTTAAATTGAATGATGAAATTATATATAAAAAAATTGGAGAAGCCTTGATGGGGTCGTCTCCCTCCAGACATGATTCACGCTATCTTCTGTCAGGCAGCTAGACTAGGGGCAGACTCCTTAATCTAATCAGGGATTGAGGTGATTCTAGGCTATGTTTTTGACTTTGTAAGTCTGGATCTCAGGTGTGCCCCATCTCAGAAGACAGAACTCAAAAGTTCCCAAGAAAGAGCCTAGGGTATTTACTAGGGCTGTTCAACTTGGGAGATCCTGAACTCCAATTTTTATGTCATTAGCACTGTGAGACTGTGGAAAACTCTACTGAGGTTGCCTGTAGGATTTTACTCAGCTTCTGAGCTGCTTTTCTGTGTGCAGTTTAAGAACTGGCAAATGCTATGAGGGGAAAGCTTATGTGAGTTGGGGCTTTCTTCTCTATGCTTCCCTCATGTCAATGGTCACAGCTCCTTTGGCTCCTCTGGCTCCTTAGCAGACCCAAGTGCAAGTTTTTTCTTCTTAGCTCTACGGGAAAAGTTCCATCAGTTTCTTTGCCTATTACAATTTGCTTTCTGCCAATCTTTTTAGCCTCTGCTTTCAGCCTCTCCCCTTTTGCTTAAGACTCAGCAAATTCCCCCAAGGGGAAAAGTTGTGTTCAGAACATTGGGCTCACCTCAAAGAATTTCTCTCTCTCTCTTTTTTTTTTTTTAAAGATTTTTATCTCTCAATTCATTGATGCCACTAAATCTCACCAATGCCTACAGACATATTTTTAAAATTATTTTAGGGGCCACCTGGGCGACATAGCAGTTAAGTTCGCACACTCCGCTTTGGGGGCAGGGGTTCATCAGTTCAGATCCTGAGCACAGACTTTTGAACCCCTTGGCAAGCCATGCAGCGGCAGGCGTCCCATGGATAAATTGGAGGAAGGTGGGCACAGATGTTAGCTCAGGGCTAATCTGCCCCCTCCAAAAAAAAAATAAATAAAACACTTTTATACAGCTTTTCTAGTTACTTTTGGTGGGAGTGTTGATCTATGAAAGGTATTGTATTTTTGCTATAAATAGAATTTCCACATTTGTCTTTGATATATTAATCCTTTTGAAAACAAAAGTTCTTTTAATAAACTCATAAGTATATGGAGGTCTTATTAATTCACTTTATTGAAGGTTATTTAAAAAATTTTTCTGACAAATTTTTTCTCAAGTGACCCTATTCCTTATTACAACTTATGCACTCTAATAAACACTTGGTATCTCTGTCTACCAAGATGGACAAATAGAAGTTATTTGTGGCAAGAGATCTTTCTTTAGGCATTTGCATGATTGAAGTTTCCATGTAGAATATTGTTCTCTATCCATAAGTCAGACACGGAAGAGTAACACCTTCCACCTCTGCAAGTGCCCTGGAGGAAGCAGATTGTCAGGAACATTAATGATAACTGACAGCTCAGGGGAGGGAAAGAGGTCTGTGAAAGGACTGGTGCCCTTGCAGAGTACATCCAATTGGCAGCTACTTTGGGAAGGTGTTATCTTCGCCTTCGACTTAAAGATAGGCTTGGCCACCAAATAAAGAGTTTTATCTTTTGAAAATTGCCATGATTTTCCTCTTCTGTCATCTCAAGTAAATAACAAGTAGGTAGCTTTAAAATGATCCTGCCTGTCTGAAGCCAAAGTAATAGAAAGGCTGTCCTTTCAAGATCTCTTTCAATTCAGTGTCCATGTTGTTATTAAAAAGAAAGTTAATATGGTCTTATGCAGAACTAGACAATAGTGTATAATTTCTAAGGGAATATAATTAAATGTTTTTCCTGAAAACTTCCATTTTCATTTCTCTGCTCATGTCTTCAGCTGGAATGGACGCTGTTTTCCTCTGTGAATTTTCCTTTGGGAGCTGGCTCAGATTTCACCCTCTTGAGGAAGCTGTCCCTGGTTTCCACACCCAGTTCTACTCTGCCTTTACTCATATTTATTAATACTTGTCGTGCATCAAGTACTGAATGTGCACTCTAACTGAATCATCACATTTAATAAAAAATACAGTGAGAGAGGTCACCATTTTAGAAATATGGAGAATAAATTTCAGAGAAATGTAGAAATTTGATCGGTCACACCAGTACAGAGTGATGTTGCCTTTTCTTAACTGTTACACTTCCAATTTGTTCCGTATGTAGATGTTAAATCCAATTTTTTTGTTATTGCTCATCTACGATTTTTTATACGTAGTCTTTACATAGTGCATTATTCTTCCCTCATTGTGTCTAGTAGAAAATTTTATAGAGGAAGTGCTAATATTCCTTGACTTAACTATTTGGAGTATAAAGAATCGTCATTGTGCTAGAAAGATCATCAAGAGCTCAGCTCTGGTTCATTTCCGAATGAGCAGAAACCAACAGATTTTGTCATACAGAAAATGCTAGAGATGTACGATCTTAAAACATGATTCAACCCTAGACACTTGAGAAGAAATTAGAATTGAGCAGACCCTTGACAATCATGAGAAATTCTTCTGGAGACCTATACAATCCTCTAAATTCATGAATTTCATCAGTTTCTTAGAACCCCCATTTTCTCTTTATTTTTATTATAAGGAGTAATGGTTTTCTTTTTGGGGACTATAAGACATAAAACCCAAAGTTGTAAAAATTACTTTGATAATTATTGTTTATGTAATGATGACTTGAGGATGGCAAAAATAAGTTGAGATATGGATGTTTGTCAGACTCCCTCACTAAAAGGTAACATATTGTTATACTCCAACCAAGTGTCCAATTCAAATTTGTGTTTCACCCAATTCAGGGATTATTATAGCCGTAGCTCTCGAGAGATACTTTCAAAATTGCAGAAAATGCACATGTCAAATCCTGAGAGAAAAGTGAATACTCTTGTATACAATAATAGTTTTTTGGGAAGGATATTATTTATTGGACTAAGACCCCTTTGTTTTCAAAGACAATGATGTCTTATATCTACAATTTTTAAAATAAAAAATATTTTTAATATTAAATTAGAAATCATAATGAATTAAATTTAAGAAACATTTTATTCATTGCTATAAAATTTAAGAATTTTTTTAGAGACATAGTTATTAAAAAATGACCTGTTTTCTAATTACGTTTTTCTTCCTCCTGGATATAAATGTTTGTTCTTTCTTACCTCTTTGGACATAAATGTTTATTCTTTCACTCTGTTTCAATTTACCAAGGTTTCATTGAATTTTGGTAGTGTCCTCACTGCTTTAGCACACATACCCTTTACTCCATCCAGGTAATTGTCATTTTTAAGTGCCAATTGCTCAGAACACAACCAGTTCAATTTATTATTATTAAAATTAATTTCTGCCATAAGCATTCATGAAGTCCAACCTAGCCAACTGTAGATTCTGAGTGGCTTTGGATCTAGGGCAGAATCAGAAGAGACATGGCCTGGTGCTGCTATTTCATTCTTCTTTCTATAGCAAACATCGCTAATGAGTATGATACTCTAACCTGCTGGGCCTGGACGGGATTTCACAGTCCTCTCAATATGCCGCCCTAGGCTATCACTACCAATTGACAGACTTTGGCAAGTCAGATGGAGCCTCTATGCCAACTTGGATCTTCTATTTTAGTTGAGGAAATTGTATGTTCTGCTCGATGGAATTAAAAATACCACCAACACCAACATTTACCACAGCAAGGACATTTTTTAGGTATGAGGATTTTTAAACATCCTCACATTCCCAGGGAAGAGCTGACATGGTAGCCAGTAAACACCAGAACTGGTTTTAAACCTGTCTAACTGATCAATGACAATTTTCTTTTGTGAACTCACCTGTGAAAGCCAGCCAGTCAGGGATAGCCTCATGCTCTGAAAGTCAGCCAACCGGCAGTGGGCTCACTTCAGTGAACTTGCGTCTAAGGCTGAGGTCAACCAACTCCTGGTTCTGTAGCCAAACACAAGCATGTTTCTTTATCCAATATGTCACCTTTTAAGACTGATGTAAACCCACTATTGCCTCTGTAATTAGCACAATCCCTTCTTCCTCAATCCCTCTTTCTTAAACCCTCTATAATATCAGCAGTTTGCTTAATTCAACGAGATGGCGCCTAACAAGAATAGCTCTCCCTTACCTAGGTGAGCAGTAAGTGAAGTTTTGCAGCTTTGGTTTTTGTTTCAAAGTTTGAATGGTGGTCTCATACTTCGACAGATGACAGTATATGTCAGCACTTTTTTTCTTTTTCAGTAAAGGTAACACCTTTGCTCAATTTCTCTGATGAATTAATTCTTGGGAATAAAGTCACATACCAAAGTGTGTGTTGCCCACATGACTGAGCCCTCCTCACCAAAAATAGATTTCACTGGGCTATCACCTTAATAAGCATTGAGAAATTCAAATCTTTTCCATTTTAACTGCATGGAATGAATTTCATTGACATATAGCATCTATTTTATGTATCTGCCATGTAACATCAGCCTCTTGAAATAGAACATTAGCCAATCTGACAGGCTCAAAGTGTGAATAGTTGGGGGCTTAAGGAGAGAAACGTTTTGGGAAATCTCTAGAAGTAAAGTAAGAGTTGATAATAGATGGCAAATAAGTCTATTTGGAGTTCCCCAATATGAGACTGCATTGGGCCATTTCTGCATCTTTCTCTAGATATCCTAATCAGCCTAGAAATGGACTGTAAGGATATGCATGTGTGGGAAACTAATTTAGAGATAAACTTGCCAGTAGGTCACAGGGTGACACTTTTGATGGTGTCGATGGAGCTGGTAGGGAAGTAACTCAGCAGCAGTCCAGGACTGAGTAGGGATTATGTTGCCAGTGGAGAGATCACGACGGGTTGGAAGAAGTGTGAAAGACTTGGTTATTAAATGTTTTTATAAGAATGAAGTGCAGATGAGTTTGGAGATGGGGAGGAGGACAGATGGCAGGATTATGATCAGGAAGGAGAGACTACTGAGGTGAGGATCTCGGATATAATGCATTCAAATCAAAAAGATTTTCAAGACTCAGTGGTGTATTACGTGCTGGACATTTTGCCAGATGCTATGGGAGCTGCAAAAATGAGCAAGCTGTAGCTTCTGCTCTCATGAAACTTACAGTTTGGTAGGACCAGAGTTTTATGATGAGATTGTACAGAGATGTTTGTGGCTGGTTTGGGCAGGGGGCCATTGAAGCCAAAGGGAAATAGGCTGTGAGGTCCATGTACCAGGTCATCAATGTAAGTGCTAAAGGCTGAAGATAAAGGCAAGGAATGGAAACTGAAGAGAAATGAAAATGCTGCACGGCACCAAGGTACAGGACAGTTGTGATGCTTCCTTGTTTTAATTTCTTCCTTTGGATTATTTTCTCAGGGAGTTGAGAACTCCACGGGAACCCACAGCAGATGATATGAAATTTTTGGAGAGGAAGTGGGTCCGGCTAATTATGATGCCATTACATTATTACTTAAGATGTTAAATGCTACATAAATTGCCTGAAAACGTGAATTCACACCCCAAAATTTAAAATTTTCTTTTACAGAGAATGTGTGTGTCTAGAAATATTGTTAGTAACTGCACAATTCCTCCTGATCATTTTTAGTATATAATGCTGAGCCATTAACACTAAATGCTCGAAGAATAATGCAGCATTAAATGATGATTATTTGGTGTTTATGCCAATTCTAGAAGAAAAGACAATTTTGGAAAAGGCTAAATGATAATATTAAAGATAAATCAATAGAATAAAGTCCAGAGGCTTAACCCCAGACTGAATTTGGGGTAAAGTTGTAAAATACATGGTTTCTTGTGGTACTTAATCCTCTTAAGCCAAATGTCTACATTTTGTATCCAGAATCACCATAATTTATCCACAGTGTCCTCATGTCTATAACTTATGCTGCAAACCTTGTTTGTACTACTTGGTTTTGTTTTTTAAAAACAATCTTCTTTCAATGTGTGACAGTTGGGTTTTACGTGGTTATTAGAGAGAAGCTTGTTAGCGGTAAGGGAGTGCAGAGATGAAAGCCAGTGTCCTCAGATGGGCTGTCTGTTCTGAATGTGGTTTGCTGATAAGTAGCAGTTATCAAAGGAAACATTGGCTGCTGCTGGCGAGTCTGAGGGGTCTGAGGGATTTTCAGAGCACATGCTGGTGGACATGGGGTGAATAATTCCCAGCAGGTTTAATCCTGGCTTGTTGCCAACCCACTGCCTGGACAGCTCACAATAGGAAATGACAGGTGTGCTAACGCATGAGGGAGGTGTGTGACATGGTTTTGGACAGAGGCCACAAAGTGCTGGTTACCTTGAGTATCGATGTGCCCTTTTACCTTAACACCTGCTTTTCTTCACAAGGTGACCAGTCTCATGGGGCTCCAGTCTTCAGTGAAAAAAACTTCTGAAGGGACATATTTACATCTTTCCTTTGTACTTATTTGAATCATGTGCAGTGGCATCTGTTGGCTGCATTTGTGACAGGGCCAAGCGGGAGACAATATACTTGCAGTTTTCTCATTTAATTATAAGGGAAATAGCAGAGCGTCCTTGTGTCACATGCTTTGGTATCATGGCATTTCTAGCATCTGGCACTGCATGTGGTGCAGTTAGGCTCATTTGGGTATGTGGCAGGAGGAAGATCCCCAAGGAGGATAGAAATTGAAAACAAGATTACGGCAGAACCAAACAAGTGGCACATCGTTTTTGGAAACACTGAAATATTGAACAGAGCCTTAAGTTGGGCAGCAGATTGGCTGCACATGGTCTTTTCTGAAGCTGGTGGTTAACGTAGCAATTTAAAAAAAAAAGAAGAAAACATATTGAGCAAGTGCCCTGAAAAGAGGGCAAGAATTAGCTGAAAAAGGAGGTGGCGTTGCTCATATATCTGTTTACTTGTGTAAAAGTGTTTGGAGGCACATTTTTCTTCTTATGGGAACACTGACACCATCATTTAAAGGTAAGATTGCCTGTGCCAAATACTAGGTCTGCTAAAGTGTTCTTTTCCTTTTATGTTGATAGGTATGCAAGAAATGGTGACTGCACCTGGAGGAGGTGTAAAACCAAGAAGAGAAATAACTTAAGTGTATACAAACTGATATATACTGTGCGTTCTTAGAAAAGTACCCAATTCTATCTCAAGGGGAACATCACAGAAAGGAGAGGGGTTTGAAAAAGGGAGTAATTTGCTTTCTCTTAAACGGTACACTTCAAATCCTACCTGGGCCAGAAAGGAGGCAAGTTCCCTTCGATTTATCTTCCTGTAAAGTGTTGACAACGTGAAGGTACAGTCTCTCAATAATTTAGCCTGTTCTCTAATTTTCACCCACTGTCTTTCAACCGGAGAAACATCAGTAGAAAAACAAATGGTTTTGTATTTTCTCTTTGGAATATTCTGTGCCAACCAGGATGATTTTCTATTTTCTCCCTCTGGTTCTCTTGTTTTGTATATGGTCTAGCTAATGCACTGTTAAGTTTAGCAAGGAAACATCATTTAGATTTTTTCCTGCCTTGCTGAGGAATAGAATGAGATATGGCATATTTACTTTTCAAGGCACAAAGGGGTTGAAGAATGGCTATGTCTTGGAATTAAACGTTTCAGCAAATAGTAGAGCTTTCATTAAATACTGATACAGCACAAATACCGACATAACACAATATAATCTAAGCTCTCTGAAGTTTTCTGTGAGTTTCCAGAGTTAGGCTTATGAAGCATGAAAGTGTGTATCTGTCTTCTTCTATCACAATGTTTTTCTTTTAAATTTGTGATATTTATTTTTTCTTTTATTAAGAGGGAAACTAGAGACGCATGGTGTTTTTCTTTTTCTTTTTTTTTTTTTTTAAGATTTTATTTTTTTCCTTTTTCTCCCCAAAGCCCCCCGGTACATAGTTGTATATTCTTCGTTGTGGGTTCTTCTAGTTGTGGCATGTGGGACGCCGCCTCACCGTGGTTTGATGAGCAGTGCCATGTCCGCACCCAGGATTCGAACCAACGAAACACTGGGCCGCCTGCAGCAGAGCACGCGAACTTAACCACTCGGCCACGGGGCCAGCCCCCACATGATGTTTTTCTATCCGTAAATGACAAATCTGACATAAAATTGGTAATTAAAAAAAGTCACATGCAAGAATATTTATTCCTTTAAAAAATTTTCGATCTCTCTCACAAAATAGTTTATTATACAGTCTAATAGTCTATAGTTATATAGTCTACAGTCTAATGTACCCATTTTGGCAGGCTTCTTACTTACACATAAAGAAATGAGGAGAAATGGAAGAAAGGGGATGGCAACTCGAATTTGATGAGCACTGCATTAATCAAGACTCTTTTAATTGCAGCTTCCAGAACTCATCTCAAAATTATATATATAAATTTATTATTATTATATAGTAATATAAATTATTATAAATTTATTGACTCACTTAATCAGGAAATTCAGCATTTCTAGACATACGTTATCCTTTCAGCTAGCACATCTTTCCTTGGAGCTCCAGCCAAAGTCTTCCCAATGAACTTGATTAGCCTGACTTGGATTACATGGCCATTCCTGATCCAATTATAGTGGCCAGGACTAAGTTACAAGCTTACACCTAGAACTATCAGGACCAAGGACAGCAGTGGTGCTTCCCCAAAGAGCTTGTGACTCCAGACAGACAAAAAAGCACGTGTCCACTACAAGTTCCTACTATGTACCAGGCAGCCTGTAACTATTTTCTAGAAACTATAGACAAAATATAATGCATAACACTTTTTTTCATTCTTACTTATAGATTGAATCATGGAGTTAATGTTTTCACAGTATGATGATTCCAGCAAATCTTTATAGGGCTAATGCTTCATTTTTCTATTCTTTTAGAAGTCTACTGTTTCCTAAAGAATTTAAATCCCCAACAAGTGGGTAAGGAGACAAAGAAGAAGATGCAAGCAAATTTATCATTTTTTTCTGGGTTTTCCCCCAAAACAATGTTTTGATGTACTGCTTCAAATAGACACTTGCATGGCCATCTGTGAAATCAATAACCTTTAGATTGAAATAGAAATGACAAAATAGAAAAACCTACTTATCTGCCAATTATTGATGGATATTAACTCATTTATAGAATTTAGCTATATAAATGTATTCAACATTGTGACTTGGCATTGTGCCAGATTCCAATCTATGGGTTCTGTGTGGGAATCCCACTCTTTTGTTCATCATCAAAGCTCTTGTGTATTTGACTATAAATTGAATAATGTTTGTTATCTCCTCTTCTGTGCTTTGTTTGTGCTTCTAATGTTGCACTTATCCCACAGTTATTATAATTTAGTGACCTAAATTATTTTGGGGACAAAGTAAGAGTCTAAATATGTAAAACATTATAACATTATGATATTTGCTTATGGATTTGTCTCAACCATTAAACTTGAGCTTCTGGAGGGCAAATATTGGGATTTTCTCATCTTTTCTTTCCTCATGCTCATTAGAACAGTTGGCTCATAGTAGGGAATCAAAAAATGCTAGGTGAATCAATGATATTAAAATTTTTAGGGAATTTGCTACTGAAAGAAACTCTGGAGAAATCTTTCCTGTGGGTCTTTGAATAGTCATTCTCCAAATTATCTTTTTTATAAACTTGGATTCTTATTAACCTGGTTCCTTTAAAGTAGGGTTTATCCCCACACATGCTCAGTCAAAACCCTGGTAGAGCCTCCTTATGGATTGTCTATGTGCAGATTGGATGGATGCTAACAAATGTTCAGAAATTACCTATGTATATATCAAGACAAGTTAAGAAAACTTAAAATTTATGAAATTTCATTAGAAGTGGGCAAGGTCAGACATTGCAATAAAAAATGGCATGAGTAAGCTGCTTAGATGGACTTTTTCCCCCTTTATTGAAACCAAAAGAAGAAAAAAATTCTTTCACTCTTTGATGTAAAATAATGTTGTTTCAGAAAGCAATAAATGGGCTGCAAGGCATAAGCTTTTTCAAAAAGCAGAAATAATTTGGTGAAATTTAAAACAATGATCAGACCTGTTCCATTTGGCAGTGTAGGAAACTGATATGCTCATTTCTGTAAAGAAGATTTTGGATGTCTTTAAAATAAAACGTTACCTCTCAATAGAGGCATTCTAAATGATAGTAGCTAACTTTGAATTTCTAAACTGAGATAGTGTAAATAATTTCCTATACATAAAGGATGCATAATTATGCTCAAATAGCCACAACTACCTCTTGAATTAGATACAGATATTTGGAAATAAGACTTCATTCCCATTTTATATATTAATTCTGTGATTTTGAAAATCAAAATTTCAACTTCCAATGAGATACAAAATACAGTAAGTTTTGATTTTCAAAGTGAGAGAATTAGTCTATAAAATGGGAATGGAGTCTTATGTCCAAATATCTGTATGTAATTCAAGAGGTAGTTTTAATTCTCCACGGAGTGTATGCACTCTAACAAAGTATATGGAGAGTCTCGCTTACAGGTGGATCACAAATGCCTCAGACCTAGACCTTGCATAGCTAAATCTGTACAGCACAAAGTATAGTAAAAATGCCACTTTATATTCTACATAACAAGGGCACAGCACAAGCGTATGGTAATATCAGGTTGAGGTAGAGGAATAGTTAGAAACCATTCAGGAAGAGTAAATTTTTAGTTGTTGAGAACTCTAAAAATTTTGTTTTGATTGTTATTAACACACAGATTCCCAGATTTTGCCAACCTCACACCCTGTTTTGGTCAGTCTTGTCTGAGTTTCATGGAAGCTTATTTTGTCTTTATCTTGGACAATAAACACAGATAGGTTATTTCCTTATGTTAATGGCTTTTCAAATGAGTCTACCTTTTCCCTTTGTTTATCTCGATTGCCACAGGGAAGCAGCCTATCCATTTACTTCTAAATGACGATAGATTATTGTTTGTTTCACTTACCTGTGTGCGTGCATCTGCATCTTCATACCCAAAAGTGTGGTTTGCTTAGAGAGTGTGGCTTCTGTGAAGGAACCAGCCTAAGACACTTAGCAGCTTCGCGTCCTCAGATTCTCTAGATGCCGAGGGATTTGTACTTTGGCAGATGTTAAACTCCTTAACTTTGATCAGTATTCCCTTAGAAATATTGTTGTTGTATTTTCTTTAGAATAAAAGAGGAGAAATAAATTGCCATGCTTTATGATCCAGAGCTGATAAAAATCCTTTGAAATAAAGGCATTTCCTCTTGATTTGTCGTTCTCCTAGGAAAGCTTGAAGAAAGGTACCAATTATTTCTGACTGGTGGCAAGGGAATTTTGAGCAGTCCTCTATTAACATGTTTTTGGTCATTTGTCAGCTTATCTGTATGGTGTGCTAATGCTCAGCCCTAATTACCAAAACTAAAGAAAGAGAAAAAAGGAATCACCCAAGTTCAATCAAACTATCATGACACTGAAAGCAGCTGAGAAAAACTGCCTTTCTAGAGACAGATTCCCAAAAGAAAATCCTCCAGACTGGAGTTATATGTAGAATTAGAAAAATGTTCGGGTTCTTTCACTTACCCCTTATGCATTCTGACGTGTCTGGGTATGCTATAGTTGAATGGTAGAATGAATTTGAGATAAAGATGATGAAGTGCATTTAATGTGCTCATTTTAGTGCCCGAATGAGGACACTCCACACAGGCAGCTTCTTATCATCTCATCACATATTGATTTTTTGCCTGCTTTCTCATTTTTTTGTTTCACTAATTTTTCCCCAGTTTTATTGAGATCTAATTGACATATAGCCCAGTACCTGTTTAAGATATACAGCAAAATAACTTGACTTATATATATTGTGAAATACTTTCACTAATTTTGGACCCAACTTCTTTAATACCTGTCCAGATCACTTGTTTAGGAACTGACTTTGTTGTAAGTTTGACAGAGCAATCTTTTTTTTTAAGATTGGCATCTGAGCTAACAGCTATTGCCAATCTTCTTCTACTTTTTTTTCTTCTTCCTTTCCCCAAAACCCCCCAGTACATAGCTGTATATTTTAGTTGTAGGTCCTTCTGGTTGTGCTATGTGGGACGCTGCCTCAGCATGGCCTGATGAGCAATGTCATGTCTGCGCCAGGGATCTGAACTGGCAAAACCCCTGGCTGAAGCGGAGGGCGCAAACTTAACCACTCGGCCATGGGGCTTGCCACTAACAGAGCAATCTTGACATAGAGAATACTCAACACTCTCCATCACCATCCCTAAAAGATACTTTGCAGTGTGTGTGTGTGTGTGTGTGTGTCTGTAAAGGAGAGCATTATTTGTCTTCAAGTAGTATTTAAATAGCCAAATAAAATTTTCTTAATGTACATTCTCCTTGGGGCAAGCACTTGGTTAAGATGTACCATACTGGGAAACTGAATTGAAATTGAACTGCAAAACGGAATTTTTGTCACTCTCATTACAAACAGCAGAATTCCTGGAGGTTATAATGAAGCTGCCTCCTCAACCTGAGTTACCTCGTTATGGCTCCAATGCTAGGATCCTCTTCTCAGCTGGGATTTGTTTTTTAGCAAAGAAAACTGTGATGCTGTCTTAATTGGCTCAGTTCTTGTTCATAGCAGTGATTCATTTTAAAGGCTAACTTAAAGGTGTAATGAATGATACAGATTAAACATTGGTGACATTCTGCTTTCACATCTGTTAAGGGATAAAATATTGATATATTAAGAGAAATTGATTTAGAAAGCAAGTACACACTTTTTGTTTGGCTCATAGGTGGCCAGCCTGGTTCACTGGATAGGAGAGCACATAGGGATCTGGGGCCTAAGCCACGAAGAACAGTGAAACGGTTATTTCCCCAAAAATGTTCTCTGTGCAGAAGCCACGCATTGGAGACCCACAGGGACAATAGGGGGTTGGTCAAGGATCACGGATTCAGGATCTATCTTTTCTGTCAGAGGCGTGGCTAACACATAGGTCCTCTGGGTCTAGGCAAAGCTAATCTCTGATGGTATACGAAGAGTTTATAAAGTCAATTAGAACATTTCTAATCAGTAGCTCCAAATAAGTTCTCCATTTTTTGGTATGTGTCTCCACTTGAATCCCCATATTTTGTTCAACATCTACTTCTGAACTTTGTAGAATAGCTTGCTATGACTTTTGATTTGGGGGATACTATGAGTTATGTATCTTGAAACTTTGTACTGTGCTTCCTGTAACAATGTTGAGAACATTGCCTTCTATCCATGGTCTCTAGACATACTTGGGTTTCTTCTGAGAAGCTGTTATAATTTCTTTTTATGCTTACTGTGAATAAGGTAACACATTGTGCTTTCCTCTTTGAGTTAACTCCTATAAATCTGAATTTGTGGCCCAGCTACAAAAAGAAGGAAACTCATGGGATGTGTTATGTAAGAACTCACTCCAGTTATATCTTTTTTTTCTTACTTGTATTTATTCTTTGTCCTGAAATGCCACCTATTTATTTTAATTTAATAATATTGATTTGAATATACCTCTGAAAACCTCCTTAAATCATTTCTGGAAAAATGTGGTTATTAAAAAAAGTTAATTTTAAAGATTATTTTTATCCTTAATACTCATTAGTAATTTTTCCTTGTTTTCTAAAGTTCTACTTGTTAAGAGGCTAACACAGAGTACCTCCAGTTACAGGGTCAACTTTGTGAATAGGTGAAAAAGGGGAGAAAGATTTGGTGACGGGGTGGAAATTCCTAATTTCTCTTCCTTTTGCTCTCTTGTAATCCCAGGTGTGACAACTACATTTATTCCTGTGGAAAGATAGAGGCTCTGAGAGTGGAGAGAAGGAGAAAAAGAGATACCACTGCAGGGGATGAAGAATAATAAGCAAAAAGGGGAGTCAAAAAGCAGAGAGTGAAGGGTGTAGAGGACCAGGACTGTCGATGTCCTTTTTGGAGCCAGTGGAACATGTCCAGATGCCACTCTGACAGCTGCTTTAGGCACAGTTGGACAGAAATCAATGGGTGATGGATTAATATCCCCAAATTGCCTTTATTTTCTTCGCTATTCACATGATTGCTGGAATCAAACTGAAACAGCAAACCAACAGGAAAACTTCATTAAACACGATTTGTTGCTTAATGATGTAGTTTTTATTCCAAATTTCAAAAAACATTGAAGTTTTCATTTCCAAATGAAAATTTATTTTTGATTTTCGGAATAATTTGTAATAATAGTCTTGGAAGCTGCTTTTGTAATTCCATTGTTTCCATCCCATGTAATATTTCCACAGTTGGAAAGAAGGAGGTGAGTAAGGCGTGTGTTTCTTCATGCCGGTTGCTTTAGGCTATAATTCTTTCATTTTCAATTTCCATAACCACTACTGGGTATCATTGTCCTTCATGCTTGTGCCCAAACAGGACGTGTATGAGAGGCATGAGAAATAACTTTCACACATTCTTAAATTGTTTCTACAAAAACGTAACTATAAAAATAAAATTTATGAAGATGAACTACCACTCATGTTGATATATGACATTAAGATCAACTTGTAGCCAGATTTAAAAAAATAATAAGCATCTGAACTTGGAAGGGAAGTATTACTTTAAGTTTTTAAGTCAATATTTAATTTATCTGCAATAGGAGGTCCTTCCTGCCTAACAGGCACTTAAAATGAAGCCCCCATGCTGCGTCTGCCTTTGCGTTCCCACTGTACACAGTTCCAGGTTCTCCCTGGCCCTAGCTGTCTGAGGCTGTGGATGTCAAAACTTACCATGAAACTAGTAACGTCAAGCCCACAAAGTTTTCCTAACCTATTACTTGAAATTGCTCTCAGTTACTCTCATTCCTGCTCAAGGAGTGTTCCTCCTTGTTCAAGTCCTTGAGCTTTTCTCAGTTGCACCAGCAAGAAAATTCCTGCTGTACTTAGCAGATTTTAAGCTGAGCTAAAGGTTTTCGGGAAGACACAACTGGCCGCTGTGCCCTAAGTTAGTGGCAGCAGCAGATGCAGCAGGTAAGGATGTGGGCCCGGAGCTTACTGGTTACCTTCAAACACCAGCTTCTCCTCTTATGAGGTATTTCATGTGCCTCACTTTCCTTGTATGTAAATGGGGATATAATACCAACAACCTTGAAGGATTTTTAGGAGGAATAAGTGAGTTAAGACGTAGAAACTGCTAGAATAATCCCTGGTGCCTGTTAAATGCTATACATGTATTTTTTATTAAAGACTTTTTTCATTTTAAAATCTTATAAATAAATTTAATGACATCATTTATAGCTAAGGTGAACTTGCCACAAAATTAAGTCTATGATGCCATATTTAGGTTATCTTTTATCACTAAAGGCAAAGCTATCACTAGGTCTTAACAAATGCGCGTATACACATGTATTCATGTTACAAGAGAAATGATTTAGTTGGATGATTAGTATCATTAGTATGCACTTTTAGGAAACCAGTAACTACACTGTGGGTTTCTTGTCAGCTTTATTGAAGTATAATTGACAAATAAAATAGTAAGATATTTAAAGTGTAGATGGTGATGATTTGATACACGTATACATTGTGAAAGGATTCCCCCCATCTAGTCAGTTATCACATCCAACACCTCACGTATTTACTATACATGTATTTTTTATATGAATTAGGAAAGCATATTTGGGTGCTGTTTATCCATCCTCTTTCTTCTTACAGTTCTGAAGCTGTTTTTTTTAAAATTTATTTCTTAAGATTTTATTTAAAAAAAATTAATTAGTTAATTTTTTGTTGTTGAGGAAGATGCGCCCTCAGCTAATATCCGTTGCCAATCTCCCTCTTTTTTTGGCTTGAGGAAGGTTATCTCTGAGCTAACATCCATGCCAATCTTCCTCGACTTTGTATGTGGGATGCCTCCACAGCGTGGCTGATGAGTGGAGTAGGTCTGCACCCAGGAGCTGAACCCGTGAACCCAGGCAGCCGAAACAGAGCATGAGGAACTTTCACCAGTCAGCCACTAGGCTGGCCCCTGACACTATTTTTTAATCTGAAATTCTTGCCATATCTTTTAAGAAATTAATAGACAATCACTATTAAAAAAATCTCCCAGGGCCGGCCCTGTGGCCAAGTGGTTAAGTTCACGTGCTCCGATTTGGCAGCCAGGGGTTTCCTGGTTTGAATCCTGGGTGTGGACATGGCACCGCTCATCAGGTCACGTTGAGGTGGCATCCCACATACCACAACTAGAAGGACCCACAAGTAAAATATACAGCTATGTACTGGGGGGATTTGGGGGGAAAAAGCAAAAAAAAAAAGAAGATTGGCAACAGTTGTTAGCTCAGGTGCCAATCTTTAAAAAAAAAATCTCCCAATGTCAAATGAACTATTATATTATTTTTCTGTTTCAGTAGTGAAATCTTGAAAATAATCCTTTGGTCATAATCAAACATTTATTTCAGGATCCTAATATCTCTCATAGTTTAGAGTTTGGGTCGGCAAAGTATGGCCTATGGGCCAAACCCAACCACCACCCATTTTTATAGATAAGAGTTCCATTGGGACACAGCCACATTCATTCATTTACATCTTATAGCAGGTTGAGTCATTGTGACAGAGACTGTATGCTCTGTAAAGCCTAAAATATTAACTCCCTGGCTCTTTATAGAAAAAGTTTGCCAACCTCTGGTTTACAGTGTTAGGATTGATATCTACCCTGATATCAGTTTCCCCACATTAAACCCAGCATATGTGGGGTTAAAACCCAAACACTCATTCCCCGCTTACTCTCTGGCTTTCTGGCTCCAGAATCCACTATCCTCCATGGAGACAGACACCATCAAGGACAAGCACCTGGACTATCTCCTCCCGCAAAGAGATACGGGCTGGTGGGAAAGCCGCTGACCAGCAAGGTCACAGGCTTCCTCTTCTCTGCAACTAGTCTCAAGGCCAAAGACAGGCTGGTGGGAAAGCTCAGACCAGCAAGGCCATATGCTCCCTCTCCCCTACCTAAAACCCCAAATAAAAACCCTTCCTTTTAGCTTTTCGGGGAGTTTGGGATTTCAGTGTTAGCTGCCCTCTCTCCTTGCTCAGCGCTGTGCAAAAATAAAGTTCCTACTTTCTCCCACCACACCCGGTGTCAGAGATTGGCTTGCTGCGCATGGGTGAGCGAACTCACTTCAGGTTCGGTAACAGGATTACAGTCTTTTCTAAACTAAATCTTTTACGTACACTTCTTGATTTTTGCCATATCTGATTATCACTATTTACCCAATATTTTCTTTAAATAGATCCATCATTTTTAAGTTAAAGTTACTTTATAAAAAAAGCTTTATATTACTTCAATGAAAACAGTAAAACAAAAGCAACAGAAGATATTTATGAAAGCAAATATGCTTCAGATTAATTTGTTATTAAATTCTAGGGCCTGGCCCGGTGGCATGGTGGTTAAGTTCATGTGCTCTGCTTTGGTGGCCTGGGGTTCGCTGGTTTGGGCGTGGACCTACACACTGCTCATCAAGCCATGCTGTGGCAGGTGCCCCACATGCAAAATAGAGGAAGATGGGCAGGGACATTAGCTCAGGAACAATCTCCCTCAAGCAAAAAGAAGAAGATTGGCAATAGATGTCAGCTCAGGGCCAATCTTCCTCACCTCCCCCCCAAAAAATTTCTAGCTGAATACTATTCCCTGCCAGTCTGAAACCTGCCCTCTTAGGAAATAAAGAAGATTTTCGCTTGTTGGAAGGAAGATAAAGACATTCTTGGCACCAAAATTGAAACTTTAATCTTATTTTAATCAGAAGGATTAAGTGAGAATTGGAAAAAGGAAGGCATAATTTTCTCATTACATGTGATTCATGCCATTGAATGACATCTCTGAGTACCCCCTACAATGACCTTAAATATCACCCCTAATCTTGTATATACCTGCAGTGATACACATTGCACACTTTCAGAAACACGGGATAAACAACAATGATGACAATGGAAGCTAATGCTGGCTGAGGTGTATTTAGAGCTTCCTCTTGGCCAAGCATGCTTCAAAGAGCTCTCTGCAGGTATGAACTTGCTCGGTTCACACAAGAACCTCAGAAATAGGTTCTCCTCTTTTTCCCATTGTACAGATGTGACAGCTAAGGCAGAGAGAGGCTCGTAACTTGCTCAAGGTCCATTTGACTAATAAAAGGCAAAGCTGGCAATGGGGCAGTGATGGAAGTTTAGAAAAGCAGGCTTGGCTACCAATTGTGCTTCTAGAAAACCTGAGATCAAATGTGAGTTTCTCTGTACTACAGATATTTTAGCAGGAATTTGGGAGGAGTTTTTGTTAGAAACCACCATCTTATTAAGGAAACACTTCATTATTTTATGTATTTTTCTAAAATTGTGGTATCTTCTTTCTAGTTTGAGATTGCTGAGAACGGATATTCATGAATAAAATGAATGATAAGATGCCTTTTTTCTGCTGTATTAGTGAAATATTTTTAAAGTTGTAAAATGTCCAATTCTGTAAGGACACAATAAAATTCTTGAGATTACATATTACATTTATAAATTTGTGGTGGCAATGCAATTTGGTAGAGCTGTTTTGGTAAATAAGTTTAAGGACCGTAATAAGGTTTTAAACCCAAAATTCAACTTTGGGGAATCTATTGTGAAGACGTAATGTTAATAATATTAACAATAAAGATAATTTAGAAACAAACAAAAACTAATAAACACCTTTGGAGTCAATTAGACTGCAGAGTGTGAGTCTATTGCCTGGACCATAGTGAGATGGTGATGGGGTTGAGGACATGCAACCCCAAAGGATGGCACCTTGGCACCTTGAATATTTTAAGCTGAAAGAGTTTGAGAAAACGGCCGAAGCAAGAAAGTCCCTCTGACCTCCTCCTGGCCACCCTTCTCTCCCCTGAAACAGGTCACAAAACCCTCCTGGGAGAGGAGGTCTCCCTATACCTGGAAGGAAGGAGCATCCTTATCCTGGAAGACAAAGGGATGCCGAGAAGAATCCTAACAAACAGGCCTTGCTGTTGCCCATGGTTCATTGCACTTACCCCATACTCCTTGATCTACCACATTCCTCCACGACTGTCCACTCTTCATCAAACCTAGCACAAAAATAGTCAGATTTAGCTGCTTCTTCTCTTCTTTGTTTCCTTATGAGGGTTCCTGTGTCATGTAAAACTTAAATAAATTTGTATGTTTTTATCCTGTTAATTTGTCATGTACGTATAATTTTCAGACCCATCCAGGGACCCAAAGAGGGTTGAGGAACTTTTCCCCCCTACAATGGCAACAGACTGAAAACATAATTAATATAGGATCTGAACCAAAGAGTAGAGGAAATAGTGTTTTAATGAGAGGGAGCTAATTTTATGGGTCAGGTGAGAGTTTCCGCTTGGGTTTGGGCTTTTTGAGTTTCCAGTGGTACCAAATTTGGTAAAAACTGTGGCCGCATATGGCAGAAAGAGCCAGGCTACATTTGCTTCCTGGTTCTGCCTTGGAATGGTTTTAGGTTGCTTAACCTCTGCGTCTCAGTTCCTAATCATTAAGCAGAGATAAAAATGCCTACCCTGTTATAAGTACTAAATGAGACAATGTTTATAAAGGGTCTCAAGAAAATGCTTCTTACAAGAAGTTAGCTATTTTCCTTCTCCTGTTTGGCTTTCTTTAGCATGTAGTGGAGTAGGAAGACCGAACCAATTGGGACTGAATAACACAGGTGGGGTGTGTCTGCCTTGCCTCAAGTGTGACAATTCTCTTTGTGATGTGGAAGCAGTATGTTTGACTTTTTACCACCAAACATTAAATTTACTCCAAATTTCAAGTTCAATGTCAAACAATCTTCAGTCATATGAAAACATTAAGTAATGCAGTAACAGAGGACCCAAACCACCAGGAGTTGAAAACAGCCTCTGATATTTACTAGTCTTGTGAGCTTGAGCAAGTTAAACATTCTATGCCTCAGTTTCCTCACCTGTAAAATGAAGATGATAAGAGTACATCACTCCGAAGATTGGGAAAATTTAGATTTTAATTTTATAACACTGCCTGCCACATATAAACACTATATCTATTGTTAAATAAAATGCTTTGACATTTCTGAAAAACGTTAATGATGCAATAATTTTAATCCTTCTTAAAACTGTTGGTAAACATTATTTTATCATTATGCCACAGATCCTGCATATGTGTTCTCTTAAACGATGAGAAGGGCTAGATTAAACTCTGCTGTCTTTAGTCTTCACAAAGTACATAATGTGTTACCTTGTTGTCACGGTAACAGGATTCAAGAAGGTTTTGTAAAATGAGAATGGGAGTCATTAAAAAAAGCACCAGGAACCACTTTAGAAAGGGAGATGGCTTAGTAACCGACTTTTATTGAAGCAAAAGTGTCTAAATCTCACTGAAGTCAGAGAATCGATTGCTCTGCAGTTCAGTTGCCTTATTGAAAGTAGTCTGTATTTTCAAACAAGAGCTTGGCATTTAATATCCCCACAATAATGGGACAGAACTTTTGAGAGTGAAAATATGAGGCACTGGTAAAAATTGTTTCCCTTGAAAAAAAGACATAAAATAGCAGTAGATTTCACTGACTGACGTTTGGGGGGAAAGTGATGTGTGAAGGGATCTGACAGAATGAGTCTTAGCAGTATGAAGGGTATATCCATCTAGCCATTTCACCCAGCTTCTCTGTGTGAATTCTGGAACCAACTCACTCATGTGCCAAGTCAAAAAATAATAATGAAACAAATCTAGGAAAATTTAATTTGGGAACACATAGTCTCATTTATACACCACCTAACTTAGACTGTTCAGAGGAAGGATTTGTGTTTATATTAGAACTAGGGAACCCAATTATGGGAACTGTGGTTACAGGGCAACATCTAAGTGTTACAAATGCAGACAACGTAAAAATGATCATACAAAAAGCAAAATAGTGGGAGGTGGGGAGAACAAGCGTGAGGTAGAGGGAAATATGAGTGCACTTTTTTCAGCAGGGAGTGAGAAAATACATTTTAAAGTGGATACTTCAAGAAAAATAGTTTAAGTATCGTTTAAAATTTCCTAAAAAAAAAACAACTGATAAAAGAGCACAGAGACAACTTTGTTGGGGCCAGCCTGGTGGCTTAGTGGTTAAGTTCCCGCATTCTGCTTCAGTGGCCCAGGGTTCGTAGGTTCGGATCCCAGGCGAGGACCTAGCGCTGCTGGTCTAGCTGTGCTGTGGTGGCATCTCACATAAAGTAGAGGAATATTGGCACAGATGTTAGCTCAGTGACAATCTTCCACGCACACACACACACACACACACACACACACACACACAAAGAGCACGGAGACAACTTTGTAAAAAACAGAAAATAAGAAAGTACTAAAATCAGAAAATAGAAATAAAATGTCAGGAATAAGAACAAAACATATCTGTTTAAAAAAAAATGAAGGTAAATGAGATGAATTACCTATAGCAAGAGAAAGATTCTCAGATTGGTTTCCATGAGAACAGGGATTTTCGTCTGTTTTTTTCCACTGTTGTATCTTTAGTGCTTTAGAGACAGAGTCAAACTGGCTTGAAAATGAAGGGACTATTTGGCTTATGTGTTAAAAAACAAAATTCAACTGAGTAAATTTTAAAGATCTTATTGGCTTTATTCAACAATTCATGAATTAGGCAGCATCTGATCTAGCAGATAGAAAGGAGCTCCGAGGAGCTGTGCAAAATAAAAGACTTTTCTGGGCAGATGGGAGAGGAACAGGAAGATAGACCGGCAAAAAATCAGATTGGTTATTGCAAGGTTCCTTTCCTTTAGGGGATGGCAGGGGTCTGTCAGATTACCTAACTGGTGTTGATCAGGAGATTCCTGATTGACCAAGATTCCATTCCTGGGAGAGTCAAAACTGTAATTTAGTTAAATCTTGGTTTGATGATGTGGGGCTTAGCATAAGTGGCTCCATTTTGGGCTTATTGTCTTTTTTTAACACATGTAACCAAAAAGCCCAGTGGACTAGTGGGTCACATGGAGTCTCTGGCCTTGTTTTTCTGTGAAGTTCCCTGGTATGAACCCCACTTTGTGTGGCTCTTTGTCAGGTACTTAAAGTATAATGAATTCTCGGGTTGTCTCAAGGAAAGCATTTTGATATCAGTTTGCCACTGAAACTAGCTGCTTTTTTTCAGGTAATACGATTCTATTTCAAAGAATCACTGACAGACAAGCTATTGTTATTCACACTTGGGTGTTTGACAGGCATTTTCTTGAAAGCAAATGAAGTGAGTCTGTCACTTCAAGAAAACCACTGATAGTATTTTTTTTGCTAAAGATAAAATTCAAGCTTTCAGGTAAGAATTTGAATTTTGGAAAACTTATGTCTACCGCTATGAGCTCAACAGCTTCCCAATATTAAAAGACTTTTCTGATTATGTTGATGTTGATATTACCAAATATGAGTTTTGGGATTATGTATAAAGAAACATATCAGCATTTAGAGGATTCACATAATTTAGGGAACCAATATTTTCCAAATGACCAATGTATGATGTTACAAAATAATGCTTGGTAAAAGATCCATTCCAACTACAAAATAGACCAATAAATTTTAATGTAATAAAATGTTTAAAGAGTACAGGATGTTTGTTTACATGGTTTCAGATTCTATATTTCAACTAACACTTAAGATACTTACCTGTTTTTCAGAAAAAAAAAAAAAATGGGGCCTGCTCCGTGGCCGAGTGGTTAAGTTCGCGTGCTTTGCTGCGCGGCCCAGGGTTCAGATCCTGGGTGTGGACATGGCACCTCTTGTCAGGCCACGTTGAGGCGGCGTCCCACATCCCACAACTAGAAGGACCGGCAACTAAGATATACAACTGTGTACGGGGGGGGTGGGGCGGTTTGGGGAGATAAAGCAGAAAAAAAAAAAAAGATACATGTTTTTGATGTAGTGTAGTATCAAAAAAGAATATCTATAATTATCTCAAAAAACCACTGAAATATTCTTCCCTTTCCCAACTACATATCTGGGTATGTCTGAATTTTCTTCATATAATTCAATCAAACAACATATAACAAATTGAATGCAAAAGCAAATATTAGATTCTAACTATCTTCTGTTAGATGTTACAAACATTTGCAAAAATGAAAAACAATGCCTCTCTTCTCATGACATTTGTTTTAGTTCAGTAAATATAAAAAGATACTAGCTGTGGTAATATATAATAGGCTTATTGTATTGCTATTTTTTAAATGAATTAAATAAATATTTAAAAATTTTCTCAGTTTTAATTTCTAATATAGCAAACATTTTTAGAGTCCTTGATAATTTAATTTTAAGAGTTTGAAAGGCCATAAATTTTGAGAACAACTGATTTAGATTAATCAGCTAACATCCATGGAGGCGGATGGTGACTCAATTCAACTTAAATTATATAGATTCTACATAACAGGGAAGGATTGAAGAATATTAGAGAGGCTAATGCAGTTTTCAGTTCAGTGATGGAGGATAAAATCCACAATAAATACATAGCTATCACAAAACAGTGTACCAAATAACATACTGCGTAGTAATAATGGTTGGCAAGTCAATATTAGTAAAAGATGTTTAAGTCACATCTTTCAGCCCATGACAGATCAAGCAGATGAAAAAAGAAGTAATGCTGAAAAATTCAGAGTGACATGATTAATATGGATATTCTAACAGTTGTATACTGACTCTGTATCATAAGTTTTTACAAAATTTTACCATTATATTATACTGCCTGAGGAATCCTTAATATTTTAAAAATTAGAAATACTAGAGACTACATTCTCTGACCATAATGCAGTTAGATTAGGAATTGACAGCAAAAACTAGAACTTTCCCACCTAAGAACCTAAAATAAAAACAAACATCTCAGGCCACCATGTTGTGCAGTTCTGGCAGCACCATCCACATTGGGCCCAAGTTGTATTAGAGAGAGTGACGTTCAAATAGAATGCAACAAAATAGTAGTTTATACTTGGGCAGTGTGTTCATCCTTGACTTCATTCTTAAATAACTCTGTGGAAGAGGGAATTTAAAGTAAAGTTTTAGAATATCTAGAAATCAAATCGTATCCCCATATGGGCTAACGTGGTACTAGGAAGAATATTTATAATTTAAACAATTATGGTATAATTATAGTATATTACTAAAAATTCAAGATTTCCTGACCCAAGAAGATAGGAAAAGATGAAAAAAATAAACCTAAGAAAATCAAATTAAATAACTCAACCTGATAGTATAAATTAATGAATTAGAAAACAGAACCATAATTGATAAATAAATCACAAGTTAGTTATTTGGGAAAACAACTAGCTAGGCTAAACAAGAAAAAGGAACAGGGAACAACAAATACTCAAAATGGAACATCAAAATACAAATGGGAAAAATAATAGGCAAAGAGAAAAGGGAAATCATTATTAGACTATGTCATAGAACGTTATGAAAATATAATGGGAAAACAGAAAGAAATGAATGTTTTTCTGGAAAAAGGGAAAATCACCAAAATTGATTCAAAAGCAGTAGAAAGTTTATACGAAGAAGGCCTAGTAAGCAATGATCCAATTCCCAGAAACCATAGAATAAAAGTTGGATGTTTGATTATTATAATATTAAAAACATAAGTACAAAACCAACAACACTGTAGGCAAGGTAAAAATTCAAACTAAACACTGGCAAAATAGATTTCCATCTATCGTTATCTCTCTCTCTCTCTGTCTATCATCTTTCTATCTATCTATCTATCTATCTATCTATCTATCTATCTATCTATCTGTCTATCTATCTGTCTATATCTATGCCTATTTCAGACATATATTTAAGATGTATAAGCACTAATTTTATTAATATGTATAAGATCTAAGAACCAACAAGAAAAAGAAAATTCAATAGAAGATGGAAAAGGATCTGTGCTGATAGGTCACAGAAAAATAAATATAGATAGTTGATATTGAAAGGTAAATCAACAAAAGTTAGATGCTACATGTTCTACCTATCAGAATGGCAAAGATTCAAAATTTGGGTGAGGAGAAATGTTATCTTTGATATATTTTTAGTGGGGGTGAAAATTTGTTTAACTGCTTTAGAATGTTATTTATTAATATCTGTCAAAATTCCAAATGTATATAGTAGCATATTAAATAGGACATTTCCCTATCTGGGTTAATGTCTTAAAACTAATAACAGTAAGTGATAATTTCTGTTTATTGCGAAGAGCGGTTCTAGGTCATCTATGAAAGAATTGTGAAAAGTGTGGAGACAACCTGGTTCTGTAATCTTTAGTCTGTCAACCTAATGGTAAGAGTTATCAGGAAGAGACTGAGAGCGATTTTCTTCCCTTCCCTTATCTCAAGCCCAGTCAAGAGAGCTTCAAGAGAAGCTCCAGGCAGGAGGGGAGAAATATTAAAAGAACTGTCCTTGTTTCCCTTCCTTACTGGAGAATTTTGAAACAGAGTCAGGTCTCAGCTGGGAGAAGGGGATATTTAAACTGGATGTGAGTGTGAAGTTTTCTTTTTAGGTTAGCTTGGATTATTTAATATCTGAAGGCAAAAGTGACTGGAAAGTTACACAGCCTGCTTGAAGGGCAGGGAAGGAGGACAAGATAAAGATGTCATTCTGTTTATACTTCATTGAGTTCTGGTCATTTAATAAACCATTACATGCCCTTTGATCCAGCAACTCTACTTCTAAGAATTTATTTTAGAAATACACACACAAAAATGGCAGATATATGTACAATGAAATTTACTGAAGTATTTGCTGTAGTAGAGAATGGAAAACACCTGCTACGTTTCAAAATGTAATAGTCAAATAAGTTATTGTATATCTTGACATATTTTGCAGCTATTAAGAATTGTGGGGCATACTCATATGTATATGGGCATAGAGAAACAACTGGAATATTTTAAGTGAAAAAATCAAGTTTCAGAATAGAATGATCACATTTTTGTTAGAAAAAATTTAGTATTCATATCTATCTTCATGACAGAGATAAAGGTCATCTATTTGTTTTTTCTAAAGATTGTCACCTGAGCTAACAACTGTTGCCATTTTTTTTTTCCCTTTGTCTTCCCCCCAAAGCCCCCAGTACATAGTTGTATATATTCTAGTTGTGAGTGCCTCTGGTTGTGCTGTGTGGGATGTTGCTGCAGCATGGCCTGATGAGCGGTGCCATGTCCGTGCCCAAAGTTTGAACCCGTGAAACCCTGGGCCGCTGAAGTGGAGCGTGCAAACTTAACCACTCAGCCAATGGGCCAGCCCCAAAGGTCATCTATTTTTTGGAATAGATTTCCAATTAACTTCTTTAATTTTTTCTTTAAAAATTGAAAGTGAAGGGGCCAGCCCCGTGGCCTAGTGGTTAAGTCTGGCGTGCTCTGCTTTGGTGGCCCAGGTTTGGTTCCCCAGTGTGGCAGGCATACTGTGATAGTGACCCACATACAAATAGAGGAAGATTGGCATGGATGTTAGCTCAGGGCGAATCTTCCTCAAGCCAAAAAAACAAGGGCTGGCCCTATGGCATAGTGGTTAAGTTTGGCACACTCTGCTTCAGCGGCCCAAGTTTGAAGGTTCGTATCCCAGGCATAGACCTACACTGCTCATCAGCCATGCTGTGGTAACAACCCACATATAAAGTGAAGGATGATTGGCACAGATGTTAGCTCAGGGCTTATGTTCCTCAAGCAAGAAAAGAGGAAGATTGGCAACAGACGTTAGCTCAGGTGAATGTTCTTCAGCAAAAAAAAAAAAAAAAAAAATTAAAAGTGCAATACACACCTGCCATAAAATAGTTTGTCAGTACGGAAGAGTAAAAAGTAAAACAATAACAAATGTTAAAGTTTTAACATTTTCTTTTTAGCTCTGTGGATACTATTCTACAATACCTGTCTATGGATTTCTTCTAAAGAAGATCATGTATTACTTCATAATTTAAATATGCAAAGAGAGAAGTGAAAGAAAAATAATTAAATACCTTTCTTTTTGGAAACCATATGAATCCACAACTATAATTGGAGGAAAGCTCTTTTATAACTTTATGTGTTGTTTTCCTCTATTGTCTCGCTTTTGTTGTTTGCTTCATGTATTTCCAAATGCTGATCACCTTCTTTCACTTTTTGCCGGAGATGAAGTCATCTGAACAGGAACGAGTATGATGAATCAGAGGCTGTGTTTGGAGAATGCCCTGTCATGGTGTCATGGGAAGGGTTTACTTATTTGAAGACCAAATGGGCTTCCTGCCCCCAAATCAGAGGCTGTGAAACACTTGAAAGTGCCTCTCTCACAGTGATTCCTAACTTCGCTGTTGGTTTCTTACATAGTAAAATTCAGGGAGATGTATATTTGTTACTTATATTTCTACTTTTAATCAAATGAACGTATACCAGTAGTCTTTCCACTTCCCATGCTTTAAGTCTTTTTCAGAAGTTACCAGATCATATTGTCCAGCCTAATTAGCAACACTAATCCCACAAGATGCACCATGAGAGAAAGGTTCTGTGGATAAAAGTTTTAGAACACGTTACATACAATATCTAAGCTTTGGATGGTCTCTCCATATTAATGTATTAAAGGTTTGACTTAGCACTTCTTTCAAAACCTCAACATAGGACTCTCCATCACCCCCCAAATTCCTATTAACATCATTTTTGTGCATCTGAGGAAGATTCTCCTTGAGCTAACATCTGTTGCCAATCCTCCTCTTTTTTGCTTGAGGAAGATTAGACCTGAACCAACATCTGTGCCAATCTTCCTCTACTTTTTATGTGGGATGCCTCCATAACATGGCTGATGAGTGGAGTAGGTTTTGCACCTAGGATCCCAACCCTCGAACCTGGGCCACAGAAGTGGAAGCTGGCAGAACTTTAACCATGGGCCACAAGGCAGCCCCCCTATTAATGGCCACAGCGGGTGGTCCCCCTGTTAACATCTTAAAGCCTCACATTCATGCAAGTTCACAAGAAGGAGACTGTTATTGAGAAAGGAAACCAATTCTTTCATGGAGCATTTCCTGGAGGACTTAGGCTGAAGAGGCAATATTCAATAGCAGGAATTCCACGGCTGGTTCTGGGTTTGGATTTCAACCCTCTTTCCCCAGTATTTAACAACTGTAGTTCTGAATAATTCCTCAATATTTCCTAGTCCTTAGTTTAAAAACTATAAAATGTGCAAACTAGTTTCTTGAGTTGTAGGGAGGATGAAATGAGATGAGGTAGCTAAAGTAGATGCTCAGTAAGTACTAATTTCCTCTCTATTCTCTTTTAGAAAAGCTTTCAATTTATCGTGTTTCTTTCCCACAATTCTATTTTATTAACTTTAAGGCAACCACTCTCTCCCTCTGAAAAACCTGGAAATTTTTTCCTTGAAATGTTATATTTATATCTTGGCCCTTAGTGTCTCTTGTTCAGTATGATTAACCAAGAAGGTAGGGTCAAGACAAATAAATACAAACAGTACTGTAAGAGTGAAGGGGATAACCTATTTTAAGTTAACATTAGCTGCATAGAAAAGTTTAGCCTTGTAAAAGTTTTTTATTCTCTCCTTTTCAATGATCGTAACGGTCCTAACAGCTCGTAGAGCTACAGAATCTCTTTTACGGGACTTGATTTTACTGCTTTCTCATTTGCGTTGGTATTTATCCTAACGATTTTGCTGACCATACATCCTGCCCCTCTTAGAGAAGCTTCCTAATTAATCTTCCTGTCTCTGGTATCTCTCTAGTATCCAGGTGATCATGAACACACCTGTCAGTCCATCTTCTTAAAAATTTCACTTTGATTATCTTACTCTCCTAGTCATTAATTTCAACAACTTTCCTTGCCCATAGAATTGTGTCTAGCAAACCTTTCATTATAAGGTTCTTCCATCCTAGTTAGTCTCTTTTTCTTCTGTGCTTTAACATTTACCCTCTATTTCACCAAAATCAGCATCTTTTCTGTTTCATGTACATACTAGGCTTGCCAGAGCTGTGAGTGTGCTTTCCTCCAAACCTCTCTTCCTCTGCTTCCGTCTTCTCTGCTGGTGTTAAGCTGACCAGTCTTTCAGGGACCAACAAGGTCTTTCCTCCTGCCTGAGGCCTTCCCTTTTACTCCAGCCAGTGAACATTATTTCTTTTTTAAATGTTTAATTGTATTTGATTAAATTTGAACTACCTACTGTGGTATTGAATCAAATGCTTACCTCAAACAGTATGACTGTATGTCTTCTCACCCCAAAGGGCCAGAAACTTCCTGGAAGGTAGGAATTATTTTTCAAACTTCTCTTGAATTGTTTACGAGGTCTAGTATAGGGTGCACTGATTGATTAATTGAATGAATCAAGTATGGTTTGATCTCCACCTAAATAATTGCTACTAATATCTGAATATTGCCATCCCACTGGTCCTATCACTTTGTCCCACGAGTTATCCTGGCAGTTTTAAAACAGTATTTGAAGTCCTACTTGGGGGAAATCTAGCGTAGATTTATGACCAGAGAGCTCTGAAAGTTTTTATATGTTGCATGCAACTATGTGCCATTACAATCAGATGAGAGTTCTTGCAATCAAGCAGTTTAATAAATGCAATGCAAAACAAGGGCATAAGGATTGAGAAAAGACTGAAGTTCTAGCTGAAGAGGTTTAGGATGAAACGGAGCACAAAATTTCTATGAAAATCAACAAATAAGATTATGTTCTATTCAGTAGCTTTCTGATGTAATCAGTTTTAGGAAGCCCTTCATTTTCCTCCAAATTTTCTGTTTTCTTGTGAGAAGGCAGGGCATGAATACTAGAATTTTGAAACGACAGTTGAGGGAAGAACCATTCAATTTGTTGCTATATTACTTTAAAAGAGAAAAAGGCCACAGGGAATGCCTGAACTTTTTATTTCACCGCTGGCGGTCAGTATCTAGATTTGAAACTCTTGACTATTTACTCTCGCACATCTCCAATATCCAATCCATGTCCAAGTTCTATTGGTTTCCACCTCACAGTGCATCATAGATTCACACTTTATTCCTACTTTCATCCACAACTATAGGTGAAACTTCATCAGCCCTGGTCTGGACTATTGTGAAGGTCTCCTAACTTTTCTTGCTGCCATGAGTCTCTTTCTTCTAAAATCCATCCTCCATGCTGCATCCTGAATCGCATTCCTTAAGCACTGTTACCTCATGTACTTTTCTGCTCGCAGAAATGACAAAAGTTCAAATTTTCATGTCCCGTCTGGTCTGGCTCTATTCTTTCTTTAAAATGCCTTTCCAATGCGCAGCCTATAGTCTAGCGCACAGAACTTCTTGCTGTTCTTTGACACAATCTACAATTTTTCACTTCCATTTTTATTGTCATCCTATTATCTCCACTTGGGTTGTCCTATCTTTCATCCGTACCCACTGAAATCATTTCCATCCTCCAAAACCAGCACCTCACTAATTATTTTAGGAAACCATCAGTGACTTTCTGAATGGATGTGAATTGCTCTTGTTCTAGTACATTGCTTTCAACAAAAATTATTTGCTTCTCGTTATCCCATTCTCCTAAATTAGCAGCAGAAACGTCTTATTCATTTTTGTTTATCCCACAGCATCTAGAACAGAGGGTACTTCTATTTACTTCTATTACTGTTACAAAGATTACTTACAAGAATGACAAGAGCTACTCTGAATTATTGCTAAACTCTTCCTTTTAGCTCAGTTTTAAAAAGCATTAATCATGTAATCTGTTCTGAACAGGACTCCCACGATTAATCAGAATTTTTTTTATTAGAGTTAGCAAATTTTCTGTTCTCAATTCATTATTGTTAAGGTCATGTAATATTAGTAAACTGTCGAGTTGGGGAACTGTTATTAAGCTCCTTTCATATAAGTGTGACATTTCAGGGCATTTAAAGATTTGGGGCAGTGACTAATTTTAAATACGTCTTGAATTGATGACACCCGTTAAGCAGTTTTGTCATCATTGTCCTTGTAATAGTGGTGTACTGCTTTACGTTATCTTGGTCAATGTCAGTATTTCATGTCAAATCAGCAAGAAATTAATTTTTCCAATATATTCATGTGATCCAGTCTTCTTCTTTAATTTATTTATCAATTACTCCATGAATCCATTTTAAATTCAATTTAGAGTTTATGTCTTCTTTTCAGTGTATTATTGCTTTTGGTAGAACTTAAACAAACTTTGCTACAATTCCATTATTAATTTCCAAATAATTTCTGTGATTTTAATCATTCATTTGTATCACTTTTATTTTGTATTCTTTTAATTTTTAATTTAAATTTTACCTCATTTATTTAATAAGTAAACCTAAATATGACAAGAGAAGGCATGCTTCATATCCTTCCTCATTAGCAGTAGTATATTCCTAATGTGATATTCTCTTAGCCCAATCCCCAAAATGCCCAATGCTGCTCCAGAGCCACTTGACACAAACATGACATAGAGAAGCTAGAGTGGAAAGAGACAGTGTCTTAACTGATTTCAGCTAAAATAACATATTTCTAAAAATTGCACAGGAACATATGGTAATAGAAACATTGCTGGGAGTTATCCCTGGGTCTTGGAAGTAGCCCATGCAAATGAAGGTGAAGCTTGAGCTTCCTTCACTTCGTAAGAAATCTCCTGGTCTTAGGTGAGCCACTGACATTAGGTGACCTTGGTTGCAATCATGTGATCTTTTTGCAGTTTCCTCATCTGGAAAATAAAGGAGTTGAACTAGATAATCTCTAAAGTTCCTTTCAGGATTAAGTTCTAGGATAACAGTTGTTTTGGAGGAGGGGATGCTTGTGGTAGTCGTGTTGCCATATGAAACAAGATGAGGGTGTTCAAAGGGTTGAGAGCTTAGCAAGGATATCAGATATGTCAAGTATTATGGTTGGTTACCTGAGAAAAATTTAGTTAACTGTTGGGTTGGAGAGGGCATTGGAGACAAATTAGCAAAGAGAGAGAAAAGCAAACCTAATTCTGTTCATTGCAGCATTTTTAAGACTGGAAACAGCCCAATGTTTGTGGTATATCCCACAATGGAGTACTGCAAAGCTATAAAAAAGAGTGAGTTATATGTCCAAATCTACATGGAATGACCTGATAAGAACTGTTAAATAAATGAAAGTCATGATTAGAACAGTCTTTAGTGAAACCCCTAAAACAGAGAAAACATGAACATGTTTGTGTGTGTGTGTGCATGTGTCTGTTGTTTGTGTTAAAAAAATACCAAAAAATGAATAAAAAATTTACCTATGTGGGGAGGCTGGAGAGATCTGACAAAGAGAATGTTGGGCTAGGAATGTGTTGGTCCTGGTGTGAATGTATATGAAGCATGCTTTCTCTTGTCATCCTTAAAGTTATTTGCTAAATAAATAAGAGAAAATTTAAATTAAAAATTAAAGGAATATGAATCTGACCAGAGAAACAGTTAGATTATAATATAAGGGTACAACCAGCAAAACTCTGAAAGTGAGAAAATCTACAGGTCAAATGATCTGGTGTCCTCAACAAAGAAATTATAAATACTACAAGAAACTTAAGAAGCATATCAGCTAAATGCATTATGGGGAAATTTTTTTAAATTGTTCTTTAAAAATATTTATTGTATCATGCAAACTTCTTGCTAAAAACCCTGTGATGTTTTTTATTGAATTTGGAGAAAAAGAATAAAATGAGTACTATGGTCTATAAGATGCTTCATGATCTGAGCTCTGCCTATCTCTCCAGTCTTTTTTTCTTTTTTAATTGTGATAACATTGTTTATAACATTGTTTATAACATTATATAAATTTCAGGTGTACATCATTATGTTTTGATTCCTGTGTAGGTTACATCATGTTCACCACCCAAAGACTAATTACAATCCACCACCACACACATGTGCCTGATCACCCCTTTAGCCCTCCTCCCTTCCCCCTTCCCCTCTGGTAACCACCAATGCAAACTCTGTCTCTATGCGTTTGTTTGTTGTTGATTTTATCTTCTATTTATGAGTGAGATCATATCGTACTTGGCTTTCTTCCTCTGACTTATTTCGCTTAGCATAACACCATCAAGGTCCATTCATATTGTCACAAATGGCAAGATTTCATCCTTTTTATGGCCGAGTAGTATTCCATTGTGTGTATATACCACACCTTCTTTATCTATTCTTCCCTTGATGGGCACCTAGGTTGCTTCCAAGTCTTGGCTATTGTGAACAATACTGCAATGAATATAGGGGTACATATATCTTTATGCATTCATTTTTTCATGTTCTTTGGATAAATACCAAGCAGTGGAATTGCTGTATCATATGGTAGTTATATTCTTAATTTTTGAGGAATCTCCACACCATTTTCCAAGGTGGCTGCACCAGTTTACACTGCCACCAGCAGTGTATGAGAGTTCCCTTTTCTCCACATCATCTCCAACACTTGTTATTTCCTGTCTTGTTAATTATAAAGGCCATTCTGATGCGGGTAAGGTGATAACTCATTGTAGTTTTGATTTGCATTTCCCTAATAATTAGTGATGTTAAACATCTTTTCATGTACCTGTCGGCCATCTGTATATCTTCTTCGGAGAAATGTCTGTTCAGATCTTTTGCCCATTTTTTTAATTGGGTTGTTAGTGTTTTTGTTGTTGAGATGTGTGAGTTTTTTATATACTTTGGATATTAACCCCTTATCAGATACATGGTTTGCAAATATCTTCTCCCAATTGTTAGGTTGTCTTTTCATTTTGTTGATGGGATCCTTTGCTGTGCAGAAGCTTTTTAGTTTGATGTAGTCTATGGGTAACTTATTTGAACAAAGTAGTCATAAAAATAAACAAACACCAACACGACAAGAGAAGACCAAAACATTTGTATGGGGGATGTTTGACTAAAGTCTTGATATTTGATAACATTATCTTAAATATTGTCATTTTTGTATGGGATAATGCTATTATTGTTATATTATTAAAGAGAGACCTTATACTTCAGAGATTTAAATTGAAGTAAGTACAGAAGAAATGATATGATGGGATTAGCTTAAAAATAGTCAAATTGTGGGGATGATTTGGGTGGATGGGTATGTGTGAAAAATCGTAATATGACATTTAAAAAAATCTAGTGAAGAACAAAAATTGGGTAATGAATGAATTCCAAGGAACTGGGATTGTATTGATTTATAAGATACTAGACCTGAGGTGGAAATCTGCAATGCATACATGCGTAGAAAAGATAATTTTGTACTAGGGATCATTGTCAGAGAGTTGAAAAGGGAAAGAGTGATGATGAGGGCTCTATAAGCAGAAGATGGCCTTAAAATTCTCTTCTCCATCTGGCAATCCCCCTGTTTCACTTCCATGTCTTGCACAGCTCCACCTTCAGATTCTCTTCTCAGTTCCGTATGCCCCCTTGCTTTCTCTTCTTCTACCACTTCTCCTTAACTTCCTTCTTTCACTCTTGGATTACTCGCCACTTGCCAGGCATATTATACAATAAAGCTGTATTCAATATATTTTAGAAAAATTTGCATTCTCCCTTTTTGATTGCAGTAGTGGATTAATTAGTTTATGTGTAGGTGATCATATACCCAGATTTGGCTGGAACAGTCATGATTTATGACTCTTGTCTGAGAGAAATTATTAATAGCACCCCTTTCACTCTTAAAAGTGTCCTGGAATGTATGATAAATTATATTTATATATTTTGAAATTTTGCAACAGTTAGCTGTCATTCATGTTCTTTAGAAATTGGTTACTTGATGCTATCATGTGTTAGAAGCTGTTCCAAGGGTTGGTTTTTCCCTCTGCTTTACTCTAGTGGACTGGTTCATGTGGATCAGTGGTTCTCAACAGAAACGAAGTTTCTGCTCTTCCCCTAAAACATTTTGCCGAGTAACATTTGTTCTAACGAAAACGACTTACCCTTGAGACATAGAACACTAATGTATTGGCAGCCACACACCCTTTCAATAGGTTCATCTGGCAGAATTAGAATATTTAGAAGCAGAGAGCAGCATCCCCAGGGAGCAGAGGAGAGGAACATTTCGATAGGGAAGGAAGGTGCCAAGCACAGGCACTTGTAAGAAGGGAAAGCTAAATGTGGAAGCTGGAATGGGAGCTCTGGGCTGAAATGCATCAGTGAGAATTGATGGGGTCAGACGTGAAAATTGAGATCAGGAAGAGTCCAAGACTAAGTAAGGTGGCAGCAGTTTTGTTTAAGTAGAGGATACCATTATTTCTACTGTAAACAACAACAGTAATAATAATAGTATGATGAAACACAGATTGGTAAGAAATGTCTTTTTTTCCCCAATAACTTTCTTTGATTATGACTTAAAAACTAAATCTTGATCAATTCATTGTTCTCTCAAATCAGTTCCCTACCATCCTCAGATTTCTGTTTCAGAGGATAGTTAGATACCAAGATGTGTGTGGAAGTGGGTAGTGAACCTGGTTCACAGTATCATTATCTGGCCACATGGGCATCCTCTTAGGTACACTTGTTCTTGTTCATTCTTTGGTCCTAAAGCTTCTTCAGTGCCTGCTGTCAGATCTATATTCAAATCCGTCCTCCAATCTTTGGTCACATAACATCTTCTGGCTGCCTCTTGGCTCTGGGAGTTGTGGGGAAAGCTCAGTGAGCCTGTCTCAGGCTGTCTGCCTAGATACCCCAGGTAGCTTTCTCCACTCTCCTGCATCTGTATCAGGTGCTATGCCAGGAAGCTCTTCAAAACTTACTAGTTTTCTGGCATTATCTGAAGAGAGAAGCACAGTTAATCTCTGGTCCTGGATCCCTACATTCATCTGGGGGTTTGCACCAGTCTCAGATCCTTGCTCTTATTTTGCTTTGCTCTTTAGGGTAAGTCTCTGACTATTGATTGTATTTTCCTCTTGGTTATGGGTCACACTTTTCTGTTTCTTCACATATCTAGTAATTTTTTATTAGATGCTGGACAATATAAATATTATATGTTCGAGGATCTAGGTTTTGTTTTCTTTTTTAAAAAGTTGTGACCTTTGTTTTAGCAGATAGTTAAGTAACTCGAAGATCAGCTTGGCTATTTTGAAACTGTTTTTAAGTTTAGTAATGCATATCAGGAGTAGCTTTTACCCTAAGTTAGTGTAGCTCTGGCATTAATGGGTGAGTCTCTGAGGTCTCTACTCTGTTCATCAAGGTCTCTCTCCTCTGGCTAGTTATATTTCAAACACCTCCCAGCCCTATATAAGCTCTGGGAATTGTTCAGTGTACAGCTCCTTAGTCGTTCTTTGACTAGCCTGATGGAGTTTTTATCCTATGCATGTGCCCTTTAGAATTTAGCAAAAGATTCAAAATGGCATCCATGTGGATTTTTGGAGTTCTTTTTATCTCTTGTCTCTGATTTCTACCTCACACATTTCAGCTGTCTTAGCCTCCCTGAACACTGATCTCTGTTTTCCTAATTTAGAGTACTCTTGTATTATGCTTGGGTTTTCCCTCTCTGTCTGATAGTCCTTAATGTGTATCCATTGACAAAGGGGGTGATCATAGGGCATCTTTTTTTTGTTTGCATCCTTTCCCTTGGGAACTGTAGTCCTCCTATGCCCATTGTCAAATGTCTGAAAATAGTTACTTCGTATATTTTGTCCAGGTTTCTAGTTAGTGCTGGAGGACAAGTCTGCTACCAGTTACTCCATCAAGGCCAGAAGTGGAAATCTATGATTGTCCTATAATCTATGATTATACTTTTAAGTGTAAATTCCTCTGGCAGATAAGTAATGCATTCCCGTGTACATCCTGACCCTCCCTAGTGGTTAGCCTTATTAAAAACTACCATCACTCTACACATGGGGGTAAAAAGTTGATTGCTTGCTGTTTCCTGAATCTACCATCCTATGCCACTTCTCTATCTTTGAACATAGTTTTCTCCTTACTATTGGGGATACTCAGAAGATGACACGATTTTTGTCTTTAAGCCTCTGATAACCTGAACCTTGCAAAGTACTGCAATACAAAGTCAAATAAGGAGAGGATGGAGAGAAGTATGGAGCTGAAGGTGTTTTAAATGCATCTGAAAAACAAGAGTAGCATAATTACGTTTGGCTCTTGGTAACTTAAAACCACTTGCTTGTTATATGTCCCAATTATATGACACACACCATTTCAAGGATAAAATAAAGTAATTAAAAGTGATCTATTAAAAACAAGCCTTTTTAATGAATATCCCTTTTTAAAGTGGTATAAATCAGGGGTTGACAAATTATGCGCTATGGGCCAAATCCTTCCTAATGCCTGTTTTTATACAGTCTGAAAGCAAACAGTGGTTTTTACTTTTTATAATGGCTACATATTAAGTGGTTATGTAAGTACCTATATAATAGTCACAATTTTTGTCTCTTGGTCTATAAAGGCTAAAATATTTGCTGTCTGATTCTTTAAGAAGAATTTGCCAACTCTTAACTCTTAGTCTTGAACATTTTCTCCATCCATTCCTCTATATCATGCATTTAACAAATATTTATTCAATGCCTTATATTGTGCAAGGTACTTGCCTAAGATAAAGTTGAATTAGGCAGGGAATGTTCTTTAAAAGAGTTCACAATTTATCAGGGAAGATAGGACATGAACATAAATAACAGTAACACAGAGTTGAGTAAAAGAGGAATCATCGGAGAGAGGTAACAGGTTAAAGACTTATATTTCAGAAAAGAATAATTGACATGGAGTTGGGGAAATTAGAGAAATATCAATGGAGGAGGTGGAATTGGGGATGGGCTAGGAAAGATGGGAAGGATTTGAATATGCATGGCCGAGTAAATTCCAGGAAGGAAATTTGGCTAAAACTCAGCCATTGTTGCAATTCATAAAGTGTGCTACAAGTTCACTCTTTGAGTGTGAGTCTTGCTCTCAGAAGGGCAATTAATATAGTGTTCTAGGGTTCGGAGAAAAACTTTCTTTCCCTTTGACACCAATTTTCCTCCTGCCTCCCTACCTCTTCTCTTTCCTCTATCAATATTTAGCCTGAGTTTCCTTGTTGAAATTCTAAGGGATTAAGTAACAAGGTTTGAGGAGCTGGTTTCTTAGCCGATTTTTCAGATTTGGGATTTCACTATGTTTAGGAGGGAGTTGTATGCTATACTCTCAACCCAGATTAGAAGAGTTTTGGCCAAATGATACGCTCTGCGTATTTCTCTGTTCAATAGGGAGAACTCTGCCAAGATTTCCTCCTATAACTGTACCCTCTCTCTTCCTGGAGACCCATGGCCAGCAGCATTGCTCTTTCTGTAGCTTTGCCAGCCTAGTATCTCTGCTAGTGGTGCGGGAGTGAGAAAAGTCAGATTCAATATTTGTAATGTTTAGAAATTGCTTTCTCTCATATAAATAAGCCTCTTAATGGTAGGACCAAAGAAATTGATCTGAGCGAAAAGTGAGTTTTTATTTCCCTGTTTAATAGAGACCTGAATACACAATGAGGAACTGAAATAAATAGTGTCATTCATCCTAAGTTAAATGAACATAATCTGGAGACAATTTGCCTACAGATCAAAGTTTTTAAAGTAGAGTTGGAGTATAAAAAGATTATTCAAAGGACTGAAATTCGTGATATTGAGCTTTCCTATGAAAATCATTTTTAAATACTACTTGGGCTGATGGCCTGGTTCCTGATTGATGAGTTAAAGGTGAAAGAATAGTTTTTGGTGGGGTTATGAATACCCATCATTTTCAGAAAAAGAGCTATTAGATAATACTACCTATTCTTTGAGGTAAAAGTATTTTTTGTTATTAAAGACTAGTCATCCTTGAATTTGTATTCTGATTAACACAAAGTCCCTGAAATCAAACTCTATTCATGGACATACACAGCAGTACGTATTAGTCACAACAAGTGAATAACTTTCACAATGAGCTTAATGCATTTCCATTTGGTGGTCAGAATAGTTTTCTTCATGTCACACGTACACTGCTTTCATAATACCTTTTAATTTCTTCCAAGGCCTTTGCAGTTAAGTTTGGATAATTCTACGTTGTTTTCATTTAAATTTTATTTTGGTCTCGTGTAATAGTCATACTGGCTTATCCAACATAAGGGTAGTGAGAATTGAGTTGAAAGTTGTATTAAAGAATGATGGAGGCACTGGACTTGAAGTAGACCAAACAGAATATTTTGGGGGGGGGGGGTGGATTTCTTGCATTTATTTGGTATAATAAAAATTCCCTACATTTATATAGTACTTTACAATTTTCTCAGACTAATATTTTAATCTACCTTTGGTTGCAAGTGGCAGAAACTTAGCTCAAAAGAACATAATCTCAAAAAGAGACTGTACTGCCTCACGCTGCTGAAAAGTCCAGAGGCATTGGTCTTCAGGAATAGCTTGTTATGTGTTTTCAGCTATAGCATTAGGGTTTTGTTTGTGTCCATACCCTAGCTCTGATTTCCTCTGTTGACTTCATTCTCAGAGAGTCTCTTTCTACAAGGTAGCAAGGTGGCTACTGAAAATTCTAGACTTACATGGTCCTTATAGCTTAATATACCAAAGGAAGAGGGAGCACCTTTACCCACAGCTCTAACAATCTTCCCAGGGTGGACTCTGGTGTGGACCATATATCTTAAATATGGCTAGAGAATAGGATACTGATTGACCAAACCTGCATTACTGTGGTTTGGGAGCAGGAGCTTCTAGATCAATTAATTAGAAGTCAATTAGCCGAAAGACTAATGAGCAGCTTACTAAATTAATTTTCTTTCAAGAATTTATTTTTTAATCAGCTTCATTTCGCATTCGTAATGACACTTTAAGGGATATCCACTTTATCTTTGCCTTTATCCTCTACTTCTGTAGCTAGAGACAGAGGGCCAGAGAGGGAGGGAATGAGGAGCAGAGAGAGGAGAGACACTTGGCTCTATTCTGCCATTACATTATCAGTAGTGTCCCTTTCATTGGGGCTTTTATTTGACAGATCTAAGATCTGAGTCTCAAATGACTTTGTTTGTTAGCGCTGGGCGGGGGGGGGGGTCTATGTCAGTGAAGCCTGATTCAAAACGGACAAATCCCACTGACAGCTTTTTTGGAACTGAAGCACCTAGTCCCAGGATCACAAAGCACTCACAGACAACAAGGGGGAACTTGGCTACCGACATAGCATGAGTGAATTTTTCACCTGTCGTATATTGTATGACACAGAGTTTTGTGATGTGCCATTAAACAATTGATATGAAATAAGATAAAAATGTTTTATCAGCATTTTCTAAAGATTTTGAGGAGAGGGGTCAAAAAAGGAATTGCAATGATTCCCTGTATGCTCAGCCATGAGCTCTGTCCGTATACAACACCCTTCAAGGGTTTCAGGCTTGGAGAACAAAGAGAAAGGCATAGTTTTGAGAGAGGAGGATGACATTACAGGATACTTTGTACTCACAGGAAAGAGTCTGCTAGGGTGTAATGTAAAGAGCAGTGAATTAGGGATCAAGACATCAGGATTTAAGTCCTGTGTTTGCCCCGTTCTACCCTTTGACTTTGGTTAGAATATAACTTTCTAACTTTTGGTTTCCCCAGTGAAATAGTAGATTAATAAGGATCCTTTTAAAATGGATACCCATAATAGCATTGTGAGCTTTGCAATGACAGAAAAAGATAAGATGAAGCAATTGATTTACTATTCAGAGGAGATGAGTACAATTTTCTCGATATTTCCAGTGTTCTTGTCAACTGCTTGAAATAATAGAACCTGCTTTTTGCTCCCCTACAAGGACATTTCAAGTAAAATACATTTTAGAAGGGTGGGTATCTCTTTGTCATTGGTTATTTAGCAGTGATAGTGGAACATAGAGCTGACTGCTTCCAAAAGCTATTCCTTTGTATTGTGGGGAACTTTAGGCTTGCATTATACCAAATAACCATCACTATCTCCCGCAGAAATAGCAGTGCAGTGCACCGTCACAGTTTGAAATATCACTGGCTATCAGTTAAAACACTTGGGATGTCTTGAAACATTATTGCTGTGTGGGGGCAAAAACCTGTTTTGAACAGGAAATTATACCTTGAGGAACTATTTTTATTATAGACATTTCTTAAAACCAAATTACACTTCGTGGTGCAGACAGGGTTAAAAAAAATTCAACTATCAATATGATTCTAATATGTGATGCCCTAGGGTTTATTTTTCCTGAGTTTTCAAAATTATATTTCTACGCTTGGCATCCATTCTTTATTCTGTGCTCTGGGGTATCATATGATGTCTGTGTATTTCACAAATCTTCTTTGTGGAAGTGCAGTGATTAATGAGAACACTAATCAGTTAAGAACTCATTTATTACATTTCATTAAACCAGTGATCTATTGACACTCACGAGATATGAACATAAAGTACAATTTAATGATTAAAACAGTGCAGTGAATTAAATTTATCATGGAATGTTAGCTTGTTGGAAGAGTTGACAAAGATGATTACTTTTGTGCAACACAAGAGGCATGTCTTTGTATGAACTTTAGCTAAAGGAGAAATGTGAATTTAAATAAGTGGATGCTTAATAAAGGAAGCTACGTTATAGAACCATTATTCTGCCCAGCACAACTGAAAAACAGGAAAGAAAACCCATTACAGCATATGTTGGTAGAAGACAGTAACATCATTCACTCAATTAGTATTTGCAACACACCTACTATGTGCACTATGCCAGGTGCTGAAGATCCAAGATTATCAACACACTGAAGAGATTTCAAAAGAAATCTCAATGGTGATGGATGGCAATCAAACTTTTGGTGGTGAACACGATGCAGTCTATAGAGAAAGTGAATATAATGATGTACACCTGAAATTTATATAATGTTATAAACCAATGTTACCTCAAATAAAAAACCCCTCCATTTTCCCTTTTGATTACCGAAGAGTATTCTGCTTTGCTTTTATATTGTTATAACAAAGTGCATATGTTTAGTTAAATCAGACCCAGTGATCTTAGCACAAATATTACATTCTTTTTTCCTTTATATAAAAATAGCATCTATTTAATGCCATCATTATGTATGGGAATTTTGTTTTGTAAATAGTGGAGGAGGGAGGTTTGGGTTGGGATTGGTGGGGAGAGCCCAGAGGATGAGGAAAATGATGGTATTGATCAGTGGTTCCTAAAGGATGTGGTATCACTCCTGAGGGAGCGTTTAGAAATTTCTAAGGGCATTTTGGAACTTTGTGAGGCATTTTTGTGTTCTCACCATGATGGAGGAGGGAGAATACTATTGGTAGCTATCACGGATGCCAGATTATCCGCAACACATGAGACATTCCCACACAATGTAAGACTTTTCATGTAAGTTCTATAAATATTGATTCCCCAACCAGACATTCATATATATAAAAAAATCTGTTTATAACTATCTAAGTTGAGATGCAAAAAACATTTTTCCATATAAGCATAATTTTTTTTGCATGGTGTTATATATACTGAATTTTCCCAGGATAAAATTACCGAGTAAATCAAGGGAAGATCACACTTTGTTTGATTCACCACCTTACCAAGAATTGCCCATTATTTTGGAAAATCACATCATTGAAGAAAACGCCAATGCAAAATACCCATATCAGATTTTCTTTGGAGGAGTCTCATTCATCGTGATTGTATACATAAAGAAAAGTATCAGATTACTTCATCAGATCTTTTAACGTAGTTTTGTCTAAGTATTTTCACATTGAACACATAATATTTTATTATAAATTGATTTCATATATTTTTCTTTTTAAACTTAGTTAAAGCTTTACGAAATATTGTAACTAGAATTTGTAATGCATAATTGAAATTGTATATTTAGCTAGGTTCTCTTATCTATAAATTTTATTGTATGTATAAAAAGAGAACATTGAGAACCAGATGGCGATGGTATGGTATCTGTCTCTCCTGCGGAAAAATCTAATTTGAACACATGGATGAAGAAATAAAGGACAGAATTTACAGAACTGATTCTATGAGGACACTGTGAGGTATCTGCTGACAAGAACGACTTTGAAAGACTGAGCAACAAGCCAATTTGACTTAGTGTCCAAATGACAAAATCTGGCACAGACATTGGGGAAGGAGGCATTTTTTCTGTCTCTGTTCTAATCCCAACATTGTCCAAACTTGGGATAATCTAGAGAGAAGACACTTCACGTTGCTTTTCATTTTGTTTTCTTTTTATGTTTATTTATTTTTTTGTTGCGATATAATTGACATATAACATTATATTAATTTCAAGTGTACAGCATAATGACTTGATATTTGTATACATTGTGAAATGATCACCACAATAAGTCTAGTTAACATCTGTCACTATAGCTAGTCACAAAATTTTTTTTCTTGTGATGAGAACTTTAAGATCTACTTTCTTCGCCACTTTCAAATATGTTATGCAGTATCAATCACTATAGTCACTATGCTGTACATGAGCTCTCTGTGACTTATTTATGTTGTAACTGGAAGTTTGTACCTTTTGACCCTCTTCACCCATTTTGCCCACCCCCACCCCCTACCTCTGGCAACCACTTATCTGTTTTCTGTATCTGTGAGCCTGGTTTTTTGGTTTTTTTTCTCAGATTCCACATGTAAGTGAGATGTTATCTTAACACTCCTATGATGTAATACGCAGTGATAAGATTTTACAAAGCGGCCTTGAGGGGCATATGTTGGCCTGGATATGTGAATGAGAAATGCAGGAGAGGAAAACCAGTTGGTCACTGTGAGGGAACTGCAGCAAATTAATTGGTTTGTAGGGATAATTTGGGGAACTCCCCAACATAATAACGGGACGCATTGAAGGGGTCATATTTCTATCAGTTGTGCTGGGTGGGGCCATCATAATTTGGTCATTGAAACTAAATATAAATATTCTATTGGAAGAAAACAAAGTTAGATTCATCTGCATACCATTTACTAAAATACATATTAGGTGGGTTAAACATTTAAATGTCTAAAAAAACCATAAACATATTAGGAGAAAATTCAGGAGAATATTTGTGTTATTTCAATGTGAGAAAGGTCTTCAACCCCGCCAATAAAATACGCAATTTAAAACAATTATTAAATACAAATTATCACAAATATGATTGTCAAAATTTAAAGAGTGATAACATCCAATTTTGGTGATCAGGTGGGGAAAAGTTGGTTTTAGATACAGTTGAGGTACAGGTGTTTGGAAGGGTAATTTGGCAGTATTTTTAAAGATTAGAAACCCACATATTCTATGTTTAGAAGTCCTACTTTTAGGAATTGAATCCAGAAGAACAGCCCAAATGAATAAATAATAAATAAATCTATATACACACATACATACACGCATATACATGTGTCTGTCAATGAGGAATAATTAAACAAATTACAGTACTACGATACAATAGAATACTATGCAGCCATTAAGCTGAAGATAATCACTTTCTTTGACTATATATATGAAATGTGTATATATATATTTTTTCTCCTGGGAAGATATGCATAATCTACTAAATGAAAACAAATTTCAGAATATTGCGTTTATCATCATTCCATTTTAGCTAAACAAAAGTATCTGTTATGGGACTGGATTGGCTAGTAATGATATCTGGTGTCATTGTGTCCAGGAACTCAGAAATACAATAATAGTGCTCTGCTCTGCCAATCAACTGTCCTCCCAAGGCTGCCATATTGCACACCTAAGGGGGCACTATAAACATTTGAGTTCCTCAGTACCTGGTACAGCCTTCTTCTTGCTTGGAGTTCTGGATGCTACTGAACACTAAAGGAACAATTGCAGAATGATCAAGCAGTCGATAACCTTCAGTGCAGAATTCTCATAAGTCTGAGTTGGCTCTTGTAGCTTTGGCCAGATGCCCAAATGATATTTGTATCTCATTTAAAACCCTAAGTCTAAACTTTGGGATTTTATCATCCTCTGGCTTGCAATATTGAAGAATAAAGTGCTAATGGGGAAGGGGTTAAAGAGTGAGAAAGAGAGAGAGTGAATGAGAACCAGACAGAAGGAAATGAGAAGAAGAAAACAATTTAGAAGATTGACTAACTTAGAGAGTTAGGCTGGGTTGTACTTAGCTGAATGGGAGAAAAGATACAAAATGGAGAACAGAATATTCCTAGATGTGTATGAGCCTTTAAAATATGGTAGCTCAGCCCACTGGTGATGTGGCTCAGTCAATATCTGAGGACCTCGTCAATCATATCACATTCATTGTTTTTAGCAGGGGCAGAGAGAGGATTCATGGAGGGGTAGAGAGAGTAAAAATGTACATATGTATATATAAATAATCTGGAAGGAAATACACCAACTATTAACACTGCTTACCCCCACTGAGGGAGGTGGTAGATAATAGAAGTGGGGAGAAGAAGACTGAGAGCTTTCTATTTCTTAAAAGGAATAAAAGTAAATGTGATTTTATTTTGTTGTCCCATCTGGCAAAGTCTGGAAGATTTGTTGAGATAGAAACTGGCTAGGTGCTCACTAATTGTAGTTCCTCTTCCAGGGCATACATTGACCAACCTTCTAGGCTCTGGCCAATGAAATGTTTCCAAAAGTGACGCTTCTAGGCCTATCCTCTAAAATCTCTTGTGAGATTCTTGATTGACTTTTTCTCCCTAATTTGGGCAACTAAAAGTGATACTCTGACCTGGCGATGTCATAAGGTGGAAGGAATCTGGATGCCTGAATCACTGGCTACAGAATAGTTCAGGAGAACTGCCCAATTGCATCAAACTGTGATGTGGGAGGCACAAACTTTTGTCGTGTTAAGCTGCTGAGATTTCAGGGTTTACCTGACACCAAAGCATCACTTAGCCTATCCTGACAAATACAGAATTTGTGCTAGAAGTGGGGGTACTGTGCTGTAACAAAAATATAAAAGCTGTCGCTTGGGATCAGTAGTTGGGCTGTGAGTGGCAAAGAAAGATACAGCAGGCTGGACAGCTAGAGGTCCATTTTATGCACTGGCAAAATATTTGATTAAGCTGTTAGCAGCTGTACCTTGGAAGGTAGACCCCATGCCAGATAAGCTGGCAGCTATAGGGGAAGAGGTTGGAAAATTGAATTTTAACAGTTTATATTGGTTACTAACAACAGTTTTTGGTGAAGTTTATAAGAAGCAGCAAATAATGGAGAGTATGATTTGTTATTTCTTATCTTTTTGTTTTGTTTTTTTGTGAGGAAGATTGGCCCTGAGCTAACATCTGTGCCAATCTTCCTCTATTTTATGTGGGATGCTGCCACAGCGTGGCTTGACAAGCAGTGCTAGGTCCGCTCCCGGGATCCAAACCTATGGACCCCAGCACGTGAACTTAACCACTATGCCACTGGGCTGGCCCCCTATTTCTTACCTTTTTGATAGCAGCCATTCTAACAGATGTGAGGTGATAGCTCACTGTGGTTTTGATTTGTATTTCCCTGATTAAGTAAAGTTTTGATTGTGCTAGATTTATACTTCATAAAGAGAAAGCTGAATGTCAAAAAACATAAAGTGTATGCAAGTTTGAGTGACAGGAAAACAAACTCTTTTGTTTTTAAAGGAAGATTAGCCCTTTGCTAACATCCACCACCAATCCTCCTCTTTTTGCTGAGGAAGAGTGGCCCTGAGCTAACATCTGTGCCCATCTTCCTGTATTTTGTATGTGGGACGCCTGCAACAGCATGGTTTGATAAACAGTGCATAAATCTGCATCTGCAATCTGAATCAGTGAACCCTGGGCCGCCAAAGTGGAGCACACGAACTTCACCACTATGCCGCTGGGTAGGCCCCCAAATGCATTTTTTAAATTACACAATTCTGTGACTATTTTAATTTGATTTACTATGGTTTTATAATTACAAATGGTTTATTGGTTGTAACTATTGCTTAGGAGAATGTTGTGAATTAATAAAGAGATAATCATGGAGAATTCTTCAAGTCTTTAATTTGAGGAAGACAAAAGAAAAAAGAATTCTATGTAAAATTTCATATCTAGTCTACAGCCAATTAATAATTTTGTGGATGACTATAAAGACTGTAAAATCATAAGGAGAAGAATTTAAAAGTTTAAAACATGCTAGGCATTATAGACTTAGAAATAACAAGTAAAAGTGAGCATTATGTGTATCTCAGAAAAAAAGAATCTTTTTTCCTTTCCACTCAAGGTCATTGACTCTCTGATATCTGAAGCATGAAAAACAGAAGTTCTTTGTGAAAACTCTGATGGCATTTTTTTAAGCTATAAAAATCAAATATGTGATTCCAGACCCAACTATAAATAACTTCCTTGGGGAATTCAGGATCACTTCTGGGGAGTTTTTTGTTCAATTGCCTTTTCCTTATTTTTCCTAAAAATGCAGCTACACTTAAATTCTGAGTTTTTCTTCTTTTTGTTTTCTATCTGGCGTTATGTTAAACTCTGGAGTGGTTCAGATGTGAGAAATGGAAAACATTTAGTGAGTTCAAGAATAGACCCTGAGTTCTTCTCCCTTCCTCTTTTTTTTATAATTGGCATGCCTCAATTGTCTGCTGCTCAACAAAATTAAAGGATGTGGTACACTTGTTCTCCATTATTTACCTCTCCTTATAATCGTGTGCCCGGATAAAGGTCCAATTCACGTATGAATGATGAAGAGGGATAAGAATACCATAAACATTACACTAACTTCTCAAATTTCTTGCTTGCCTTTGTATTTTCCACTTGGTTTGAGTTGGCAATTTAATCAGAAAAGTGGTGGTAAATATCAAAATTTATTACAAATTCACATTGGAGATCCTGTAAGCAAGATCAGAATCTAAGGAGAGGGTAAGTGTGAGACTGTAGCGCAGTTTCGCCAACCTTGCAACGCTTCTCCTACTCCAAAATACAGTGAAAACAGCAACGATTTCCGTTCCTAAATCACTCAGTCTAGTTCAGGTAAAAGGGTGTTATTTTAAGGAGATCTGTAACAAGAATGGAGGCCAAGTACAATCTTGGTAAAGTAAGGCTTTCTCAGCAAGCAGTTCAGCGGAGCTCAACCTTTCTCTGTCGCTACCGCACCTTCAACTACAACCTGCTGCCTTTACTGTGGTTCTTCTGAACATCCTTCGCCCACTCCCGTTCCCTTCCTCGTAACTTAATCTGGTCTCTCGTGTCCTCTGCTTCACCTCATGGCTTTCATTTGAGCCTTCTTTCACTTTTTGGGTCTCAATGCTGACCCCGATTCTCACTTTATTTCCCACTTCCCAGAGTGAGATTTTAATGAACTCAGTTAAGCTTTTCACAACAAACCAGCTTATGGGCCACGGGCCAGCTGAAAGTTGGTCTCACCTTGGGTCAGATACCCACCCATTTTCCAATCACTGATGACCCAAGGAAGACAGAGGGGGTGGGTGATGTGATTCAGAACATGGCTCCCCCTGCAGAAGGAAGAGCTGTGGCTAATTTCTTCAACAGGAACTGTGCAAAGGTAGTTTCCTTGGAAGGGGTGGTTGGCACGATGATTGATGCATCTGGTGCAGCCCCAAACCAGACTTTCAGGGTTTGGGAGAAGGAGCTGAGCCATCGCTCTGTGTGTTAGGAGAGCCAGTAGTCTCAGGAGACTCACAGCAATATGAACATCCCGTGGAGCTTTGCTGCTGGAATGTGATACCCAAAGAGAACCGAAGCTTTCATGCAAACTGTGGCTGTTAACAATTAGTGGAGGTTCTCCTATAGTGACCCGCCCCAAAGGGATGGTTTTATTGTATTATGAGGTCATCTATTTTGGGAGACTGCTGAGAAAATTGATTAGGTTTACCACAGAAGCAAAGGAAGAGACGCGTTGCAACTTTGTCTGTGCTCGTTGGTGACCATATGCTGTGTGATTTTCTTTCTCATCAGTAGGCATTTGAAGGCTGATCTATGATAATTAAATGTAGATTAAAATGTGACAAGATTTAATATAGACCTCTGTGCTTCCAAGGAAACTACAGTTAGTGAAGCCTACATTCCAGACTCTTTTAAAAAAATCTACGGGCAGCCGTTTTTCTCATCAATTAGCTCTCAGCTTTGGATTTACTCATGGTTTTGGAAGTAAAGAGAATTTTTCTCAGTTCAGTGAAAATATTGGCACATTTATGCATGGAATAAATAATAAAAATTGCTAAAGGATATCTGCTTTTATCAAAGTTATGCCATTACAATGCTAAAATTGTAAATAATTCATTTTCTTTGATATATTTGACTTGGAGTGATGGAAAATGTAGATATCATTAGATGAGTCAGCAACCTTACTTCAATTTGAGATGTTGTAAATATTTGGAAGATTTTCAAAATCATTCAGGATGAAGGTAGGTAATAATCAATGTCAAATAGTTGGTTCACTAAACTTTCATCATCTTTAAAAATAATGTGGTTTTTAATGATTCATTTGCTTAAACTTGCTTGGTAGTAAGAATTTGATGTGAAATCTTCTGAAGTGTTTTCTTTTTAAATAATCTTTACTATTTCCATGAAGTAGAAATAAAATAAAAATCAGCAATAAATCCAAAACCCTCTTTACTTTCCGTGAAATAGAAATTACATTTATCAAAAATAAATCAGTAATAAAATGGAAAGCTAGTTTTCTAGCTTGCCTGTTGGCAGCATTATCATTATAAGTTTGCATTTAATGTTTAAAGTTTTTAAACTTTACCTGGACAGTGTTGTAATGTATTTAATATTCTCTAACTTGCTTCTTTCACTCAACGTTAGCTTTTTGAGATTTATCTAGATGATATGATATAATTCACTCATTTTTACTGTTATATTGTATTATATTACATAAAATCCTACAATTTATCTGATTTTAGATTGCTTTCAGTCTTTTGCTACTATAAACATTTTTGTACATGTTTTCTTGGGCATATGTAAGAGGGTTTCTCTAGGAATTCCCCTAGAATTCTCTAGTTTCCTGTATATTCTTATATATTTTAAAGTCTCCTAGATATTGGTAGATTTCATTCCAAATGGACGGTACTGATTTGTACTCCCACAGGTGCTATAATGAGAATTCTTATTTTCCTGTGTTTATGAAAAACTTGAACTCAATTTGTTTTGTGAATTTGATTGATATGAAAGTTCAGTTTCTTTTAGTTTTTATTTCCCTAATTACTGTTTAGAACAGGGAGCATTTCATATGTTTGTTAACTGTTTTGATATCTTAGTCTGCAAATTGTTCATATCCTTTACCATTTTAATATTTTATTGTCTTTAATTTTTAATTCATCTATAAAAATTCTTTCTGGATTCTGAATATGACTTGAAATGCTGCCTCTGTCAGTATTCTTTATATACATGTAAATGTATATAGTGTAAATTATGTGCAATATAATTATATTTAATATAATATATTAAATATTAAATAACAAATATGAAGTAAATATTAAATATTATACTTAATATAATATATTGTAATTTAATATACTATATAATAATATAATTGTGTTATAATTATATTAATATAATTATTGCATCTACTATAAATCACAGGTATAACTATATATAATAAATATATAGATATTTCACATATATATGAAATATCTTCTCCCAGGCTGCCTTGTATTATCACTTAAAAAATAAGTCTTTTATTTGGAAGAAGTATTTAATTTTAAATTAGTCAAATGTATCCATCCTTTTGTATAGTTTGTGCTTATGCATCTTGTTTAGGAAATTATCCCTCATTCCAAATTCATTAAAAAGATCTCCTACATCTATTTCAAAAAACTTTAAAGTTTGCTTTTCACATGCAGGTCTCTAGTCTCTTGGAAAAATTTTTTTAATGTGGTGTAAGAATCTAACTTTGTTTTTATGCATATAGAGAGTGTATTTCCCAGTACCATTTGCTGGATATTCCATTGTGCAACTACTGACTTGAAATGCTGCCTCTGTCATATACTAAATATCTCAGTATAGCTGAGCTTGTTTCTGAGTTCTCTATTCTGTCCATTGGTCTGTTTGTCTTTCTCTGTGTGAATACCACACAGTTTCAACTATTCTAGCTTTATAATGTCTTGATCTCTTATAAGACTAGGCACTCATCTTGGTCTTCAAAAATATTTTGGCTATTCTTAGGCTTTTGTTTTTCCATTTAACTTTTAGTGTCCACTTGTCAAGGTCCATGAAAGCCTGTGTTGGTATTAGATATGGTAGATCTGCCCATTTATTTAGGTCTGTTTTATTTCTTTCACAAAGTTTTTTTTTTTTTTTAAGATTTTATTTTTTTCCTTTTTCTCCCCAAAGCCCCCTGGTACATAGTTGTATATTCTGTGTTGTGGGTCCTTCTAGTTGTGGCATGTGGGACGCTGCCTCAGCGTGGTCGGATGAGCAGTGCCATGTCCACTCCCAGGATTCGAACCAACGAAACACTGGGCTGCCTGCAGCAAAGTGCGCGAACTTAACCACTCAGCCACGGGACCAGCCCCTCTTTTATAAAGTTTTAAAATTGCCTTTATGGGTCTTGAACATCTGATGTTAAATTTATTACAAGTTACCTTATAATTTTTGTGGCTAATGAAAATGGAAACTTTTGAAAATTACAGTTTCTAACAGTTTGTTGCTGATATGGAAACACTGATTTTCATATATTGATCTTATTTATAACAAGTTTGCTAAACTCTCTTATAGGTTTATATATATATTACATATATATATCATTTGTAGACTTTCTGTATGAGCAATTGTAGAATAATTTTGTTTCTTCTTTTTTGTCTTTATAGTTTTTCATCTTTTTTTCTATTATTCTGGCTAAATTTCTGGTACAATGTTGAACATAAGAGAACTCTTCTCTTAATCTTACCTTTAGAGACTATAGCCTAGGTTGTTTTCACAAACATTGCTGTCATTACCAGGTTGTTGGATGTGCTCAAAGAATCAAGTAAAACTGGGAATAAATATTGATAACTCCATTGCCTACTCAGGACAATCTCAATCTTAGGAAAATATAGGAGGAGCATTAATATAAGAGACTGGCACAAATGTTACAATTTTAATTCAGTTTATAAATGCCTCTAAGAGAATAAACCCTGGCTTTTCCTTGTTCAGGAGACAAAGATGAAACAATGTGAAAAATAGAGAAGCTGACACAACTTGAATCAGCTTACATTGGCAGTTTCCGTGCAAGTGAGAGTAATGACAAGCTTGCCCAGGACTCAAAAGTTCTCAAGCATGCAGATATTATTATTTTATCATGGTCTTTATATTTTAATTCTTTAGATTTACCAAAATATTTTCCAATATTTTTGGTAGTTATTGCTTCTTGCACCTTACTCTTTCTTCAATGGTTAATTTTCGTCTTCCTGACACATATCCTTTAATAGTTTTTTAATAAGAATCTCTGGGTGGTAAACTATCTCATTCTTTGATTTTCTGAAAATGTTTTCACTTTACTTTACTCTTGAATGTTATTTTAGCCAGGTTTCTAATTTTGATGGACTATTTCCCTTCAACACTTTGAAGGAGTAATTCTATTTGGCCTTGACAGGGCTTGGAACAGGCTGCCCCAAAATATGCCAAGACGGCATATTGATTATTTGGGATTAAAGTTACTTGAGAAACAGCCAGCTCAAGAACACTCTGACCCTCATTCACTCCCCTGAAAGCAAGAAACAAAGCTCCCATGTACCCTTCCTATGCCGGTAGGATGGAGGGCATTCTTACCACCAGAGATACGGAATTTGGGGCACAGGGAACTGTATAAACAAACTTTGTTAGTTCTTCATTAATTTGCTATCCCAAGCAGAGCCTCTTTGCTTTGTTAAATCTTCACAAGTAATTGCTTCTTTGTCTAAAAGGGTATATACACAGCCTGCTTTGGTCACTTCTTTGAGTGTGATGTTTTTATGATCTCCCCTACACACATATTAAATTGGTTTTCTCTTGTTACTCTGTCTCATATTGATTTTATTATTAGTCCAGCTAAAAGAACTCAAGACCGGTAAGGAGGAAATTTCTTCCTCCTCAACAGTTTTGGTGAGCCAGCCAGAAGAAACATTGGCCGGAAAACTGTTTTCTCTCTGGGACTGCTGGGGATGAAGAGATCCTGGGACGTCTGACAGAAGTTGGCAAAGGTAAATATTTCTTACCACATCAGCCTCCCAGAACTCTGTCTATGGGATCCAGTGGGGAGAAAAGTAATGAGGGGGCTAGCCTGGTGGCACAGTGGTTAAGTTTGCGTGCTCTGCTTCAGTTGCCTGGGGCTCGCTGGTTTTGATCCTGGGCACAGACCTACCCACGGCTTATGAAGCCATGCTGGGCAGACATCCCACAGATAAAGTAGAGGAAGATGGGCACAGATGTTAGCTCAGGGCCAATCTTCCTCAGCAAAAGGAGGAGGATTGGTGGTGGATGTTAGCTCAGGGCTAATCTTCCTCAAAAAAAAAAAAAAAAAAAGCAAAGGTAGTGAGGGTATTCCTTTTTTCTTCTTCTCTCTCCCTGTCTAAATTTAGATTAGTGGGAGAAAATAATTGTGGAGCAAGTGTCTTGGGCATAATGACTCTGATAAAAATTTGTTATGAGTGCTCTTGTTTACTGTTGATCTCTTTCCTCCCAGAGATGGTCATTGTTTTCTTTTGCCTACTTTACAAACGGTGGGCATATTTTCTCTGATCTCTGCTAGCTGGAGGATGCATATGCATCTGATGGGCAGCCGAATAGGCTATGAATCCGAGTGATCCATATGGGTGAATTTTTGACTTGATAAGTCACCCTATTCTGTTCAAAAGGCGGGAGAAACGTGATTCCTTGTGTTTTGGAACAGCTATTTAAAAACAATGCCCTTTATAGTTATTGCTTGCGCTTTCTTAGGCTAACTCTGGGAGTGAAGCGTCTGGATCTTGTGAGGGCTGTGTCCTTTGCGCTCTCCTTTGGGTTTGCCTCTTGTATCTGTGGTTAAGCCATACAAAGGCTTATTGGTTTGAGTTGCTCTTAAGAAAATCCTACTCATCAATGGCCAGTTGATGGATCTTTTGAATTGGAGAAACTTCTAAATTGAAAATTTTCTAGAGAGCTCTCATCTTAAACAGTCATTTTATTGGTACCTCTGGAAATACACAATTATTAGTGAGTTTTTAGTGTATCTGATTCATGGGCAAAGTTTTAAAATGAAAGCTATGAGATCTCTGACTGTGTCTGCATGTTATGTATATCTATCTATGTATGTTATAGATATGTGATATTTTTCTATCTCTGGATGGCATTACTAAAATTAATTGGTACAGAGCTCTATTTAATTGGCTTAAAGAAAATGGTGTTTATATAAATCAAGTATATTCTCAGAAATGTAGAAACTAACACTAATGTTATTCAAGTTCACATGATCTAGGATAATTTTGGTAAATAAAAACTAGTTTAAGTTTGTTGGTTAAATTAATACAAATATATGTTTAGAGTTATCAGCATTAAGTATAATACTTTTATTCTACCTGGGTTTACCACTGAAATAAGCTTATGTTATCTCTGTTACAAAATTTGTCAACCAGAAAAAAGTTAATTTAGGATGATGACTGACTTTGTCTAATGTCTAATGAAGTTCTTGTAGATAATCTAAACAAGATTGTTAAGAACAAATGACTTAAATAGATGTAAATGGAAAAAATGTTTCCAGGTGAACTTTTCAGCAAATAGTTTCCAAAATCTTTTGGTTACTCAAAACCTTAAAGTTTTGCAAAATTAAATTAAATAATGAATTAAATCAAATTCACTGGCTATCTAGTCATCTCCAAATAAAATGCTGAACCATTACTAAAAATAGGTTTATACACTTCTGGCTTCCTTTACAGAAGAACTAAAGATATTTGGGTCTGTTGGTAAGCATGTTTTGCGCCACATTGGAAAATTTATTATGAGGAAGAATATACATCTGAAAACTTTGAAACGTATACCCAAGTTTGCTAATCTACTACAGAATGCTAACATATGATAGACTGTTCACAATTGCCTGCTTTCTGGTTTTCACTGGAAACCAAGGGTTACAAATAGTTGAAAAGTTTGGAAGAAGAGCTGAGAATACAAAATGAACCAAAGAGAAATTGTCAGTAAAAAGTGTACATCAACTCTACGCAAACTGTGTGCATTGGTGCTGAAGGAATTTAGGCAAAGTGGGAGGCACCCCTTTGGAAGAAGAGAAGCAATGGAGCTCCCATAAGAGCTTTCTCCTACTGTGGAAGGATTTACTGTAGCTTCTTGTTTTTCAAACTGTGGTCACAGACTTTTGGTAAATTATGATTAACATTTATTTGAGTTAAAAATGTACACAAATGTAATTTGGATAATATTATCCATATTTATCTATATGGGTGGATTGATAATATATAAAATTCTGTCTGTAATTTATAGATAGATTTATTTACTATTTATCTATATATGTATTAAAGAGAATAAATTCATAAAGTGCAAAATAGAGTGCATGCGTGACATATACTGAAAACAGGAAATACATGTCAGTTTATTAGACTTTTATTTCTGTTACTTATATGGTTTTGTATTTGTAGATATATTCAGGGCTGTAATATGCACTGTATTACTTACTGTGGAATGATCCACATGTTTGGGAGCCACTGCTCTTATACCACAGTAAACTGAGCAGCGAAGAAGTCTGAAAGACCAGTACAAGAACCACACCCTTTCTGGCTTGTACACGCGCTGTGATAACTCCTCAAGGCCAAGTGTAATCACTCTTTCATAGGCTCACACTTTGTTGCCTTATCTTTTCAGATTTGTAGCCAGGCAGCAATCTTTGTTTAAAAGAACTTCCCTATTTCTTATAACTACTGGCAAGGCTGGGAATTCTAGTGGTGGCTTCCCAGATATTTATAGCTTGGCCATCAGTTTAGAAGTTGTCCCATCTTTCAAATTTCTTTTCAAATTTTTATTCTGCCTACTCAGCTTAGAGCAACCCTCGTCAGCAATAATATAGGGATCCTCTTTCCCCTGCCTGTTCTATCATTCCCAGTCTAGCAGAGCAATGACAAGATGAGCCTAGGCATGAGTGAATCCCATGCTGTGATTTCTAAAAGGTGTATGGCTTATTTTAACTACATTATGTAGAAGGAACTTATATACATTTAATGTAATGTAATGCAAAGGCAATTATGCTGTCCTCTAAGAGTAAATCTAATTACTCTGTAACAACTGCCTTATATCATTTTTTTCCTAGATAAGCTTTGTTTGTTTTTGAAATTGAGAAAACAGCATTTCAACTAATAAAGCTGAAATTGTTACCTTTGAAGTAAGCTGCCTGAAAAGCAAAGATATTTTGTTTTACCAAAATAATTTCCTGTACTTTATCACATCTTTGACTGGTTTTGCTCACAACTATGTAAACGTCTGTATTTGCCTTTGAAAATCTTTTATTGTTACTTTGGTCAAATAGATAATTAAGTATTGTTTCATAATTATCTACGACCCTTTTCAGTCAAACACTTCAGTCCAAACATCAAACATCTTTAATATTTTTTTGTTGAGTTCATAATAGTTTACATCAATTTCAGATTTCAGTTGTGCATTATTTCTTGACTGTCACCACAGAGGTGCTCCCCTTCACCCCCAGTACCCCCCCGACCTCCCTTCCCCTGGTAACCACTGAACTGTTTTCTTTGTCCCAGTACTTGTTTACATTCCACATATGAGAGAAATCATATGGTGTTTGTCTTTCTCAGTCTGGCTTATTTTGCTAAGCATAATTCCCTCTAGATCCTTCCACGTTATTGCAAATGGGATGAATTTGTCTTTTTTTCTGGCTGAGTAGTATTCCATTGTATATACCACATCTTCTTTATCCAATCATCAGTTGATGGGCACTTGGGTTGCTTCCGTGTCTTGGTTATTGTGAATAGTGTGGCAATGAACATAGGGGTGCATATGTTACTTTGGATTGTTGATTTCAAATTGTTTGCATAGATATCTAGTAGTGGGATAGCTGGGTCATATGGTAGTTCTATTTTTAGTTTTTTGAGGAACCTCCATACTGTTTTCCATAGCAGTTGCAGCGGTTTGCATTCCCACCAGCAGTGTGTGAGGGTTCCCTTGTCTCCACACCCTCTCCAACATTTGTTATTTTTAGTCTTAGCGATTATAGCCATTTTAACAGGTGTAAGGTGGTATCTTAGTGTAGTTCTGATTTGCATTTCCCTGATGATTAGTGATGTTGAACGTCTTTTCATGTGTTTATCGGCCATCTGTATATCTTCTTTGGAAAAATGTCTGTTCATCTCATCTCTGCTCATTTTTTGATCAGGTTGTTTGCTTTTTTATTGTTCATTTGTGTGAGTTCCTTATATATTATGGAGATTAACCCAGTGTCAGATATATGATATGCAAATATTTTCTCCCAATTGTTGGGTTGTGTTTGTCTTTTGATCCTAGTTTCTTTTGCGTTGCAGAAGCTCTTTAGTCTGAGGAATTCCCACTTGTTTATTTTTTCTTTTGTTTCCCTTGTCTGAAAGGACATGATATTTGAAAAGATCCTTTTTAGTTCGATGTCAAAGAGTGTACTGCCAATATTATCTTCTAGGAGTTTTATAGTTTCAGGTCATATCTTCAAATATTTGATCCATTTTGAATTTATTTTTGTGTATGGTGTGAGATAGTGGTCTACCTTCATTCTTTCATGTGGCTGTCCAGTTTTCCCAACACCATTTATTGAAGAGACTGTCTTTTCTTCATTGTATGTTCTTGGCATCTTTGTTGAAGATTAGCTGACCGTTGATTTGTGGTTTTATTTCCGGCTCTCAGTTCTGTTCCACTGATCTGTTTGCCTGTTTTTTACCAGTACCATGCCATTTTGGTCACTATGGCTTTGTAGTACGTTTTGAAGTCAGGGATTATGATACCTCCAGCTTTGTTCTTTTTTCTCAGGAATGCCTTGGCAATTCGGGGTCTTTGATTGCCTTATATGAATTTTAGTATTCTGTGCTCTATTTCCATGAAGAACGTCATTGGGATTCTGATAGGGATTGCATTGACTCTGTAGATTGCATTGGGTAGTATGGACATTTTAACTATGTTTATTCTTCCAGTCCATGAACAAGGAATCTCTTTCCATCTCTTTAAGTCATTATCAGTTTCTCTCAGTAATGTCTTATAGTTTTCTTTGTATAAGTCCTTCACCTCCTTGGTTAAATTTATTCCTAGGTACTTTATTTTTTCAGTTGCGATTGCAAATGGAATTGTATTTTAGAGTTCTCTTTCTGTAAGTTCATTATTGGAGTATAGAAAAGCAACTGATTTTTGTAGGTTGACTCTGTACCCTGCAACTTTACTGTAGTTGTTAATTATTTCTATTAGTTTTACAATGGATTTTTTTGGGTTTTCTATATATAAGACCATGTCATCTGCAAACAGCGAGAGTTTCACTTCTTCATTCCCTATTTGGATTCCTTTTATCCCTTTCTCTTGCCTAATTGCTCTGGCCAAAACCTCCAGTACTATGTTGAATAAAAGTGGTATAGAGGGCATCCTTGTCTTGTTCCTGTTCTCAGGTGGATGGTGCTCAGTTTTTGCCCATGCGTAGGATGTTGGCTGTGGGTTTGTCATATATGGCCTCTATTATGTTGAGGTAATTTCCTTCTATCCCCATTTTGTTAAGAGTATTTACCATAAATGGCTGTTGGATCTTGTCAAATGCTTTCTCTTCATCTATTGAGATGATGGTGTGGTTTTTATTCCTTAATTTGTTGATGTGGTGTATCACATTGGTTGATTTGTGGATGTTGAACCATCCCTGTGTCCCTGGTATGAATCCCACTTGATTGTGATGTATGATCCTTTTGCTGTATTGCTGAATTCGGGTTCCCAAATTTTATTGAGAATTTTTGCATCTATGTTCATCAGCGATATTGGCCTGTAGTTCTCCTTTTTTGTGCTGTCCTTGTCAGGCTTTGGTATCAGAATGATGTTGGCCTCATAGAACGTGTTAGGAAGTGTTCCATCCTCCCTAATTTTTTGGAACAGCTTGAAAAGTATAGGTATTAAATCCTTTCTGAAAGTTTGGTAGAATTCCCCAGGAAAACCGTCTGGTCCTGGGGTTTTATTCTTTGGGATGCTTTTGATTGCTGTTTCAATCTCATTCCTTGTGATTGGTCTGTTCAGATTGTCTGTTTCTTCTTGACTCAGCTTTCGGAGGTTGTAAGAGTCTAGGAATTTGTCCATTTCCTCTAGGTTATCCATTTTGTAGGCATATAGTTTTCGTAGTATTCTCTTATAATCCGTTGTATTTCTGTGGTCTGTTGTTATTTCCATTTTTAATATTTTTTGCAAACTTTCTGTAATTCAAAATGAAGTCTTTTTGATCTCAAACTAACTTTAGGATTTTCAAGAGGGCCTCTGGAACATCTCAAATGATTTCTGTCTTTGTAAAAGGAGAGACACTATACTAATTAGGCATATTTGATAGGTTAAATTACATGGGGAGTATTGTCAGATAAGTGATGCTAAAACTTCTTAGATTATATTTATGTTGATATATGTTATTAATATAAGTATTCCATAAATTATATGAGTTTCCCAGAAATCTGATATGTCCTACTAGGTTATCATTTGTAATTCTAGTTATTATCTTGACGTGTTGTGTGGCACAGAAATACCCAAACTTTCTTGTCATTTCTAACTATCATTAGATCTTTAACTGTAGCCATTTTTAAGCCTTTTGTCATTTACAGTTATTCTACTCTGATGCTTTACAAAAGTGTTCCTGAAAAAGTGTTTCATCTTTAGAGAGACTCATGGGAAGGACTCTGACAAATACTGTAGACTACATGTTTCTGATAACTTTCAGATCATACCATTGAACTGGATAAGAATTTACAGAACTCAAATGGAGAAACTGATGGCTTCATAAAACTTCTAACAAAAGATCAGGTTCAACAAGAATTTATCACATAAGACTGAATGTACTGATGAGAATTATTATAATTTTTATGACTTTTTGTTCAAAATGCTGATTATTTAATCTTTTGTTTATCCATATTTTTTTTTTAAAGATTTTTAATTTTTTCCTTTTTCTCCCCAAAGGCCCCCGGTACATAGTTGTGTATTCTTCGTTGTGGGTTCTTTTAGTTGTGGCATGTGGGACGCTGCCTCAGCGTGGTCTGATGAGCAGTGCCATGTCCGCGCCCAGGATTCGAACCAACGAAACACTGGGCCGCCTGCAGCGGAGCGCGCGAACTTAACCACTCGGCCACGGGGCCAGCCCCTGTTTATCCATATTTAAAGAAATTTCTTTTTCTCTTAAGCTACCTTTACTGTAGAGCAATTTGGTAAACTATGCCTTTGTGAAAAAAGATGAAACAATTACTTTTTCTTTCTGCTTATTTCTCCAGAATTTGGAAACTCTCAGTGAGTATTCTTATTTTCATGCCTATATAGTTATTTGCATGAGTTCAATAATTCATTCTATTCTTCTTGTTAACAAGACACAATTGGAAGCACTGGTTTTGTTACCAAGGCTTTGACTGGAATGTCATATTTGATAAAGATATACGTAGGCTTGGATATGACCAGACAGATTTAAGAAACCAGATTTGACTTTATATAGCCCCTTGGAAATATCAGCCTGCTATTCTGCTTACAAGTTTCCTGGAAGACTAACCAAGTAAGCAAGGAAGGTCACTTCCTGGCAAGCGCAGGAACCTTAGGATATTTTGGGGACCTTGAGAAGAGAGGGATTCATCTAAATCTATAGGGATTACAAGTGAAGTCTGATGACAAGTCCTTGGCTTGGCTTCTTAGCCTGAGGGGGCTTTTAAAAGTCCATTCTGCAATTCCTTATGAAAAGTTCCAGCAGATTTAAAAGAGCCTATATGATCAATTGCTGTTCTGGCTGCACTTATGTAATCAGGCCAAGTTTGTTGGAACTAGACCTATTTCGCAAACAAGTTAGCTATCCTTGGTAGAAATGAGGGTGATTTTGGAGAGAAAAGTTATGTTTCAGTAGAAACTACAGTACACACTTGTGGATATTATGTTCTAGTGAAGTTTATTGTTTTTGAAGTTTTGGACTGGATCCTGAATTCTTCTGGTTTCCTCATATCTGACGACAACTCTCCAAACTAACCTTTCTGATTTTCTCCCCCCTTTTGGACTTGTAATCACTAAAAATAAAAGCTGCCCCTTTTCCCCAAAGCCCTGCAAACTGAATATGAACGGCTTGATACAAACTTCAGAGAAATCACCACAGCAGCTCATGTTTACACCATCTTCTTTCCGCCTGTTGCTATAGAACCTCTCAGAAATTTACCAGTGCACTGATGACGTTATCAGAAGCATTCAAACTGCAAGCCAGGAAAATCTGTCACATTGCCACTGCCTGCCTGCCTTCACTCCATCTGAAGATGCTTTGAGCCTGACATCTAGAAATCTTCTTGACTGGCTACTCTCAGAACTCAGAAACTGGCATCATAGTCTACTCCAATTATTAACCATTGCTTTTCTTTTGTTTTCATAGAAATGCCTTATTAAATATCTGATTTCTCACACAATATTGACCTAACTTTGGGAAACCAACTGCATCATCACTGATTCTGGACTTTAGATTTCAATACTATGTGATTGGTATAAATTTCAACTCTTTACTCATGTACAGGTATAACCTTGGTGTTTCACTTTTCATGGGATCCTTTTATTTCCCCTGAATTCTAGGCACAGTAAGTTTCCTTGCTGCTTCCTGAGTTGGTTGGTGAAACTATTCTCTTCTCATTTTCATAAGGTGATGTCAGTTCAAAGCTTCCTGCTTAGTAAGAAACTCAATTCTACCTCTTTGCCTTATAGGCTCAAAGTACATCTCCTGACCTTGTTTAGTATTTGAAGCCCCAGCCCTGATTCTTTAGGGCTTATATCCAGGAATTATAGCCCTTGGGTACCTGATAAATTTGCTCTTGCATTTATCACTATGGCTATCAGTTTCTTCACCTTTTTTTCTGATACCTGGGAATTTTCCTTTTTTCTTTTGAATTCATCTTTATAGATAAAAACATAGAAGTTATGTTTTATCATTTTTTTCTGTTTTATAATGAGATGGGTGGTTATATCAGTTCAATTTTTTGTGTTGTTGGAAGAGTACTATTTTCTCCTGAATTTTCTAGATAGTAAAATGGAGAAAGCACAACTTTGTTTATGCAGTGTTAATTAGGCTTAAGGGTGGCTATCCTGTTGATAGGTACTGTAATTTCAAAAGAAAAAAGCAACAAAGTTCCTATTGCTTATAAAATATTTAAGCTTCTTTTAAAAGTAAATATTATAGCTGATCTTGGGGAAGTGAAGGAGGCATGGCCAGGGCTACCAGGAATAGGTGTGAGGAGAATACTTTAAAAAATTCACATATTACTTAAGCATTAAATGAACTTTTAAAAAGGTGAGTTAATTGAATATTTTGACATAAATTACTATTTTCTAAGGAATTCGTCTTCTAAATGAGATGTGTTTCTATGAGGAACAAAGTATGACTTTAAGAAGTAACATGATCACATTGAATAGTATCTGGATCTAGTCATATATGTACAGTCTGCATGTTTATATCTGGGGTATTAGTTGAAGAGAACCATCCAAAATATGTATGCTATTGGCATTATTCTCTTCTCTTAACTCACCTACAATTAATGCAGGTTGGAAAGAGTATTTCTAGGAAACCAGAATGAAAATGAAAATCATGGCCTGTCTTATCTGGCTTCTGAGGGAAGAGCCTAAGTTGAAAACTTATATTTAAGTACTTTATTGGTAATAATCCCAGGGACCAGGAGAGGAGAAAAGAGAATGAATACAAGAATATGAGTTAATTACTGCAATGTAAAATGCATCCCAGGACTAGTCATTTGTGGGTGGGAGGAGAAAGGGAGAAGCATTGATTCATTGGCTTCTTAGTCAACTTTTCCCCATGGAGAATTACCTTCAAGGTTGCATGTGTAAAGCATGAGTGTCAATATATCCAATATGTAGAGAAGCTTGGGCCTGGAGGAAAGAGGCACGTGGCGTGTGATGGAGGTACTATGTGAAGCTAGTCGGACCCTATCATGAACTTCCTGCAGTGGTGATTGGAATAAGAGAGGTGAAGCCAAGAAAGAGGATCTGTAGGAAGGATAAGAGCAAGTAAAAACAAAAACAAAAACCCTAGTTTTTGTGAAGTTAGTAAATTTTCTTAATAACATATTATATTAATTGATGATGAAATAGCTACTTTTTGTTTTGGACACTTCAGACAAGATTCTGAATTAAAAAATAAATACAGTGGATCATTTTGGCATTGGGAAACATGAAAAAGGCAAATCATTTGAAAGTGTGTGATAGAATGAGAGCACCAGGCTGGGCAAACATGTTAAGTGTTTGGAGAACCTCATCCTTTTGTTTCAGAATCATATTAGAGAAGGTAGAGTCGGAGGTAAGTATGTATAGGAGTCTGGATTCTTTTGATAAGCAGGGGAGGAATTCCAAATCCCATCAATCATGCATGGACTTGTAATATTGGAATATATCAACAGAGAGGGGATGAATATTCTCCTTACAAGAGTGTAGCTCAAAAACTGGTAGAGTGGCCAATACATCCTCCATTCTCTCCGTCAAAGCCTTACCTCTACAAAAACTCAGATCTTCTGGTAAGCATAGACAGTGATTATTCATTTTATAATCTATCTCTTGCCTATTATTCTCTTCCACCTGAACACGATTTGGGGGAGGGCCCCCAGTAATGTGAATGCTTTCCTCTCTTCTAACTATATGTATGTCATTTTTGATGGAATACAAATAGATGCCAATATCATCTACAGGTTATAGATTTGTTAATATCATTGGCCTATTATATATCAACAAGTTAAATGTTCAGAGGCTGCAAAAGAAGGACATATTCAAGGATTCTTGAGCTGAACATTTTAAATTCCCGTCAATCTTTACACTGTGATTTGGGCATAGAGATGGGTGGATATTGAAATGGGAAGGGATAGTACAGGCAAACAGTTAAAATTCACAATTTTGCATGGTGTTTACCTCATTGGAAGAAAGCTGACATTTGATTTTATGTATCTAAGGTGCCTCAGTGCTTGACTAAATTTCCCAGTTTTTGTTTGGAGGTTTTGGCAATGATGTGTCTTGTATATAGTGTTGGAGGAGATGATCGAGAGGATGTGACTGCCAGGTGACCTGTGAGCTGGACCCAGGCAATTGGAGGCCTCACACCCTCCTCCCCTGTGCTTGGAATGTACTCTCTCCCCGCTGTTCCTACAGTGGGAGCTGTTTTCCAGGACACAGGCTTGAGAGAGCAATATTTGAGACCATCTGGATGGTATACATGACTGAACCCTGTTGAGGCCTCTGTATAAACTTTTATGATTCTGGCAGGCTAGTTCAGAGATCTACTTGTCTTGTGTCTGCCCAAGCAAGCCTCATAAGTAAGTTCCCTTGCTTATCAAAACTCCCACCTACCAACCTGCTGTGGTCTGCCTCTTCCTTCAGTGTCTCCTTGCCCTCCGTGTATGGAGGCCAGTTTGCAAACCAACACAAAGTTGGATCTTACTCAGTATTTTTGGATTGAATAAAAGAAGGAATGAAATAAGTTCAACTTGTGCATTGGTTATTGAACAGGTAAATGAGGGATTTATAAAATTTCTTCCTCTGCAGGCGTTTAAACTGAGATGATTATATACTAATCTTAGGTGACTGAGCGCTAGGACTCAACTGAAGGCAGGAAAATGACCAGATGAAAGTCCATGGTCCTGTCTGGTTTCGTGATTCTGAACAGCATCTACTAAACTGTAATATTCAATTATAGTTCAGAACTAACTTAGTTTCTCTTGAATATTTTCCCAAAGGAAATCTAACACTTTTTATTCTACTGTCTTCTCTAAATTTAATAAAATGTGTGATATGATTGCTTTTTTTTAAAAAAAAACATTCTTTTTATATGAGTGGGTTGTTCAACCTGCTCCCACAATGACATTTCTGGGATCTTTTCCAATCTTTTCTTCCTTTTAAAATAGACTGAGACCTTATGTTCCATCTTGGAAAGTATTACATTTATCCACTATTTCATATCTAAACTATGCATTTTCAATGCTGCTGAAAGGCAATTCTCTGAAAGAGATATAGTTGTTTTCCAAGTTTTATCTGGCTTGAATGCCACATAAGCTTGCAAGTTTATGTTTGTAAAGTTTTCTGTTACTATGTGTAACGAAACAAGACTTCTTGTAGGAGCAATGGAAAGGGTCAGACAAAATGTAGTTAGTAAATATCCTTGAGGGAAATTCCCAAGGAAATTTCAGGAAATGCTTTCTTTTTCACATAAAGGTACTAAAGATAGGAAAGGATTGATAATTCTGGGGGCTTCAAAGTAAATATTTTCATCGACAAAGGAAAATGTAAAAGTATTGCTATTTTACTAGCAAGTGATAATTTAAACAGCTATCAAATCTAATGAAACAAGCATATGAATCATATGCAACTTTAACATGAAAAACATTGTAGAATGAACATTTCAAATTCTGTGTAAAATACATATATTCATAAGGTGTAACACTCAAAGTGAACAAAAATTCAAATTAAAGGAGGATGTTTTTCCTTTTTTCCAGAAGTGAATTGGGTGTGATCTTTTATGAAAATAAATATGAGTTTCTTTAGATTCTCCTATAAAAGGAAATAATTTTCCCAAAAGGAATGTGCATTTTGTCAAGACTGCAAGTGCTGCTCAAGAAGGGGGTTAAGGACCACCTGTATTAATATTACCTGAGATGTTGGTGAAAAATGCATATTCCTAGGTTTCACTCAGACCTAAAGAATCATAAGCTCCAGGGTTAAGGCCTTGATTTTGAATTATTAAAACATACCTGAGAGATGGTGAATATGATGTAGTCTACACAGAAATCGAAATATAATGATGTACACCTCGAATTTCTGTAATCTTATATACAAATATTACCTAGAAAATAAAGAAAAAATAAAATGCATCCGAGGTGATTCTGATGTCTGTTAAAGTATAAGAACCTGGTGTAGCAGGGTAGAATGTCAAATAACCCAGAAAGCAAATAAATACAAAACCCCTGGAAATCCAACAACACAATTTTTCTTTTTCAAATAAAAGCAGTTTCATTGAATAACATTCTCATGATTAGTCTAACAATGACATATTAAAAACGTCAAGATAACATGTAAATGGGGATGTTTTAAACTGCGTTTTTTTTTTTTTCATTCTGGAAAGGCTGTTTTCTGGGTGGAAATAAATCTCAGTGAAATTGGTTTGATACTTTATATTTTTAGATGTCTTAAGACTGACTTGAATAAAAACATAATCTGGATATAGTGGTTAACCTTCTGATTCAAGAATTATATATATCCTGAACAATTTTTAATGCTCAAAATGCCTGAAAGGATTTAGGAAGTAATGTTCCTAACGTTAAAACTCTTTCTTTTAAAAGAGTTAACACTCTTCTTTTCTTTCAGTTTTATTGAGATATAATTGGCATACAGCATTGTGTAAGTTTAAGATGTACAGCATAATGACTTGACATATTGTGAAACCACAGTAAGTTTAGTTAGCATCCATCATCTCATATGGATAAAAAAGTTTTTTTTCTTATGATGAGAACTTTTAGGATTTAACTCTCTTAGCAACTTTCAAATATATCATACAGCAGTGTTAACTATAGCCATCATATTGTATATTACATCCCCAGTACTTATTTGTCTTATAAGTGGAAGTTTGTATCAATTCCCTCCCCCTCCAGCCCCCCCACTTCCGGTAACCACAAATCTGACCTCTTTTTCTATGAGTTTGATTTTTTTTAGATTCCACATATAAATGAGATCATACAGTGTTTGTCTTCCTCTGTCTGATATTTTACTTAGCTTAATGCCCTCAATATCCATCCATGTTGTTGCAAATGGCAGGATTTTCTTCTTTTTTATAGCTGAATGCCATTCCATACTATGCCACATTTTCTTTATCCATTCATCTGTTGATGGACACTTGGGTTGTTTCCATGTCTTGGCTATTGTGAATAATGCTGCTATGAACATGGAGGTGCAAATATCACTTCAATGTAGTGATTTCATTTCCTTTGGAAATATACCCAAAAGTGGAATTGCTGGATCGTATGGGAGTTCTAGTTTTAATTTTTTGGGAAACCTCCATACTGTTTTCCGTAGTGGCTGTATCAATTTACAATCCCACCAGCAGTGGACAAGGGTTCCCCTTTCTTCATATCCTCACCAGCGTTTGTTATCTCTTGTCTTTTAGATGATAGCCATTCTAACAGGTATGAGGTGCTATCTCATTGTGATTTTGATCTGCATTTCCCTAATGATTAGTGATATTGAGCATTTTTTCATGTACTTCTTGGCAGTTTGTATATCTTCTTTGTTTTAAAGAAGTTGAATTATTTGGTTTTTAAGTTGGATTTTTTGTTTTTTTGCTATTGAGTTGTATGAGTCTTTATATATTTTTTATATTAACCTGTTATCAGAGATACGATTTGCAAATATTTTCTCCATTCCATGGATCTCCTTTACATTTTGCTGATCATTTCTTTTGCTCTGCAGAAGCTTTTTAGTTTGACATAGTTTTTCATTTGTTTTTTTATTGTCTTACTTGTGCTTTCAATGTCATCTCAAAAAGTCATTGCCATGACCCATGTCAAGAAGCTTTTTTCCCATGTTTTCTTCTAAGAGTTTTATGCTTTTGAGTGTTAGATTTAAGTCTTTAATCCATTTTGAGTTAATTTCTGTGTGTAGACTAAATTAGGAGTCTGTTTTAATTCTTTTACATGTGACTATCCAATGTTTCCAGCACCATTTATTAAAGATACAGTCTTTTCTCTACTGAATTCTCTTGGCTCTCTTGTTAAGTATTAGTTGACCAGATATGCATGGGTTTACTTATGGGCTCTCAATTCTGTTCCATTGGTTTATGTGTCTGTTTTTATGCCAGCACCGTACTGTTTTGATCACTAGAGCTTTGTAATATAGTTTGAATTCAGGAAGTATGATACTTCTAATTTTGCTCTTCTTTCTCAAGATTGCTTTTGCTCTTTGTGTTCTTTTGCGGTTTCACATGAATTTTAGGATTTTTAAAATGTTTCTCTAAAAAATGCAATTGGAATCTTGATAGAGTTTGCAAAGAATCTATAGATGGTTTTGGGTAGTATGGACGTTTTAACAATATTAAGTCTTCCAATCCATGAATACGATACCTTTCCATTTATTTGTATCTTCTTTGACTTCTTTCATTAATGTTTTGTAGTTTTGTGTGTGGAGATGTTTCACTTCCTTGGTTAAATTTGTTCCTAAGAATTTTATTGTTTTTGATGCCGTTGTAAATGAGATCATTTTCTTTATTTATTTTTCAGTAAATTCATTGTTAATGAATAGAAATACTACTGATTTTTATATCTTAATTTTGTATCATGCCTAGTGTTAGCTCTTTACCTAGGAAAACCTCTCAGGTGAGTATTGACCTAAAAATAAAAGATGCTACAGGTTAGTAAGGCTTATGAATCCATAAAGCTATGAAAGCGGAAAAGAAATAAATATTTTTCAAGAATCTAATATGCATAAAAAGCTTTATATACATAATCTCATTTAATCTTTTCTACAGCCTTATACTGTAGGTGTTACTATCCCCATTTTACCGTCAGACGAACTCAGGTTCAAGTGTTAAGTATATGGTAAAGAAATTACATTGCTAATAAATGGCAGAGGCAAGGCTCAAACATAAAATTTTGTGTCTTAAATGGGCTCTTAATTCTTCCCAGCAACCTATGTTGTATTGGTGTACCATTCTCCCATTTGTCACAAAAACTATTTCATATTTTCTTGCCTTATTTTATTTTACTTATTTTTTATTTGAGAAAGATTAACCCTGAGCTAACATCTGTTGCCAATCCTCCTCTCTTTTTGCTGAGGAAAACTGGCCCTGAGCTAACATCCGTGCCCATCTTCCTTTACTTTATATGTGGGACGTCTACCACAGCATGGCTTGCCAAGCAGTGCCATGTCTGCACCAGGGATCTGAACTGGTAAACCCCGGGCTGCGGAGCAGAACATGCGAACTTAACCACTGTGCCACTGGGCCGGCCCCTATATTTTCTTGCTTTAAAACCCTCAGTGAAGATCTTGCCTCATATTTATGTGACCCAGTTGTGACAAGGTTTCTCTCAGTCATCCTCTTTTTGACCCCAGCACCTATTGCTCTCTCATTCTAGTCCCAGTAATCCAAGGTCTTCTTGCTTAATCTACTAAGGTGAGGCACTGTTAGTCACTCCCCTAAACACTTCCTCCCTCTCTGTTTCTCCAGAAAAAATATGCATTGGAAGGATATCAGAAAAGCCATAGCATGTTGGAGGGACAGAAATAATTTTATCTCACTTGATGAAGGGACTTACACACTCAGACTTTCTAAGAGAAGCTGTCTGAAGTGGATGTTCTTTCTTTCAGGTCCCTTTCTCTCCTCAGTTCCCATTACTTCCCATTTCCCTATTTTTTGGAGCTCTCTCTCTCAAATCCTAATAAGCACACACATACTCTGTTCCAGAGAACCCAGCTTCCCACTATAAGAGGGGGCCATGCCACCCACCTCTTTCCTTCCCCCTTGCTATATAAGACAAGTATGTCACAGGTTTTGGCTGGATGCTAACGACTTCCTAGTGTGCTCAGTTGTGTTGACTTAGGTGATGCAAGGTGTCCCTCCAGTGCAGACCAGTGTGGGCACTCCAGTTCCAGGTTAGTCTCCCCACTAGCCATAGTTACTGATTTTCTCATTTTTTATTCAAGAAACAAGTGTACCTTACCAAGGCAGGTTTTTAAGTAGCTCAGAGAAAACACAGTCTAATTCACATGAACAGAGACATTTCTTTCCACTCGTCTTTAACTTTGATCTCTGCAAACCATAAACAGCATTGTGCTCTGGACCTGGTTAACATCAAAGGGGCCACCACAGTAGAAGCCATTTTCTTTGCCAGCTGAAAAAGGTGCTTCCAGTTTTTATTAGATTTCATAAAAAATAATTTCAGCTTTTTCTATCTTTGCCATCCACCACACCCCCGCCGCCAAAGGAGATTTCTGTTCACCTGATGGGAAGGCCTGTATCTTCTAGTATGTCTGCAAATATTTTTCTCTTTATGCTCCTCTTGTCTTGCTATGGAGCAATTTCCAGCCTGTCAGAGAGCAAGCAAGTCTTCTACATATATTCCGTATTCCATCCCTTCAGACCATCTTGGAGTTCTTGTTTCATAATTTACTACCTCTCTCTCTTGAATCTTAGACTTATCTTTCTCTGTTGGACCAGTCTCACAAATATTCAAATATTGTCTAGTGTCTCATGTTTATAAACATTTTTCTTTGACTCTACATCTCTCTACATCTACTGGCCTATCTTTCTTCTCCCCTTTCTTGATAAAATTGTCCTCACTATCATTTTCTCTTGGGCCTCTATATATTTCCCTTATAGCACTTATCATAATCTGTAATTATATATTTATTTGTTTATTGTCTTACTCCTCTTTCTATTAGGCTGTAAGCTGTATGCAGGAAATGACTATTTCTATTTTAATTTCCAAGACACCTAGTACAGGATTAGACACAAAGTGGTTTTCAGTAAATATTTTTTATGTGAATAGAAGGCACTAAATCCAATGTTCCGCCCTTTGAAGAGTGATCGGGATGGAAAATTGTGATGTGTGCCAATTATTGACACTTGGTCATCATTTGTTTCATTGCTTTTGCTTTTTAAAGAATAAATTAATAGACTTTATTTTTTAGAGCAGTTTTAGCTTTGCAGAAAAACTGAACAGAAAGTACAGAAAGTTCCCACATACCCTGTCTCTACACATGCTCAGCCTCTCCCACCATCAACATCCCACACCAGTGCACCAGCATGTGCATTTGTTATAGTTGATGAACCAGCAGTGACTCATCATTACCAACCAAAGTCCACAGTTAACGTTAGGGTGCACTCTTTGTGTTTTACATTTTATGAGTTTTGACAAATGTACGCTGACATGTATCCTCCATTATAATACATTACAGGGTAGTTTCACTTCCCTAAATATCCTCTATGTGCCACCTCTTTATCCCTTTCTCCCCTCAAACCCTTGTCAATCACTGATCTTTTTACTCCCTCCATAGTTTTGCCTTTGCCAGTATGTCACATACTTGGAATTGTAGAGTATGTAGACTCTTCAGACTGGCTTCTTTCACTTGGCAATATGCATTTATGGTTCTCCATGTCGTTTCATGGCTTGATAGCTCATTTCTTTTTAACACTGAATAATATTCCATTGTATGGATGTACTACAGTTTATTTATCTATTCATCTATTGAAAGACATCTTGGTTGCTTCCAAGTTTTGGCAATTATGAATAAGGCTACTCTAAACATTCATGTGCAGGTTTTTGTGTGGACATGTTTTCACCTCATTTGGGTGAATATCAAGGAGTGAAATTGCTGGATTGTATAAAGTAAGAATACGTTTAATTTTGTAAGAAACTGTTAAACTATCTTTCAAAGTGGCTGAACCATTTTGCATTCCCACAAGCAGTGAGTGAGAGTTCCTCTTGCTCCACACCCTAGCTGTCATTTGGTGTTGTCAGCGTTTTGGATTTTAGCCATTCTAGCAGATGTGTAGTGTTATCTTGTTTTATTTTGCAATTGCCTAATGACATGTGACACTGAACATCTTTTCATACACTTATTTGACATCTGTATATCTTCTTTGGTGAGGTGTCTGTTCAGATCTTTTGCCCATATTTTAATCAAGTTGTTTATTTTTTTATTGTTAACTTTTTATATGTTTTAGATGATAGTCCTTTATCAGATATGTATTTTCCAAATATTTTCTCTCGGTCTGTGGCTTTTCTTCTCATTCTCTTAATCTTTTTACTTTTTACCTTCTTTCTGAAACTTTTTGGCACCTACTCTTTTCCTGTCATAGAGAAAAATTGTCTGAGTAATTAAGTATCCCACGTTCTTAAATATAACTGTATCCATGAGGGAATTAAGTAATTCCACGGTTGAAATAATTGTATCTGTCCAATTTTTTGTTTGCAATTGAAACTCAGATCAAATTAGCTTAGGCAAAAAGGAAGTATGTTGGCTCATGTAACTGTAAAGGCCAAAGGAAGAGCTGGCTACAGATGATGCTGTGCTGTCACTCAGCTCTGCTTCTTCTGCTTATTGATTTTATTCTCAGACAAGGTCTCCCCAAATGGGAAACATAGCTGCTGGTAACCACAAACTTATAGTCTTACAGGTCACAATCCAGAAGAGAGACCCAAGCTATTTCTTACTGTGTATATAGTAAACTTCACTGGAAAGTATAATTAGACTTCTTGGATAATGTACCCAATTACCGTGGCCAAGGAGATGGAGAACTTCATTCAGTTAAGGGTCCTGTGTCCACCTCTGCCGTCTGGGATGTGTTAAGTTCAACTCTGCTTGAACTACAAAGAATGAGTTCCCTCAGATAAGAGGGATTTTATTACTAGAAAAAAGAAGTGAGGAGCTTTAGACAGCAAAACAACAGATGTTCACTTTATTTGTTCCTTATCTTGATTGCATGTTATTCATTTCTTATCTCCATAGTGCTTATCAAAAACAGATCCTTGCTGTCAGCAGTAGAACACTTCAGATGACTCACTGGTCAGATGCAATAAGGTATTATTCTTGCTGAAACCAAAGATACATTCATCAGTTATATACCTAGGAGGTTGGAAGACTCAACAAAGAATGAAGAAAGCATTAGTTTATATATTAAGCAGCCATTATTATGTAATATAACTTTATTTCCTCTGTTTTATAATTCAGTATTTAGGGTAGAACAGGGAGATAAGAAGTGTTCATTATTTTTATTATAGTTGTGATAATTCTTATGTAGTTGGTTTTCTCTGCCTCATGGTACCCAGGCAACAGGAATTGCCAGAGAATGAACTGTGAAGACTCAATTTTTATTAAATCTTTAAAAATTACTTCCCATAATTAACAGTTTCTATCTCATTTAGATTATTTTTATCTAAATCCTCAAACATAAACTAAACATCTAGATAAAAATAAGGAACTATATTTTAGTCAGTTCTTATTTTACTTAGCTGTTATTTAAGAACTTTTAGACAAACATTTTTTCTTTCCCGATTAGCCTGCTTTTGCACTGGTTCTCTGAAAATTTGGGGAAATAATTTCTTATAATATTGATTCAGTGTAGCACTGGATTTTGGAGCCCACAATTCTGGGTTTGGATCTATTTTGCCAATTCTTAATTTTGTGACCTTAGGTCCGTTCCTGATCTGTGTGATCCCTAGCTTCACTTAAAATGGAAATAATAAAAGTACCCACCTCGTAAGACTAATGGGAGGATTCAGTGATATAATGCATACAAACCAATTGGCATATGCCTTGGTATTATTCAATGAGTGTTTAGTAAATGTTAGCTTTTATTAGTTAGGTTAATACCTATGTGTTAAGAGATTCAGAAAATTTCTGATTTCAATAGTCATTAGTGTTAGCTCTCTGCTTAAAGGGATCACTGCCTGGGGTCTGGAGCTGTCCTTCAGTGTGAAGGTGAATGGTTGACACTCACCTCTTCTGTAGGAATGAGAGGTGAGGAATGACTCGATGGTCTTCATTAGATGCTCCAAAAGCCACTGGTGAGTATAATTCAGTATCATTCCATACTTTGAAGTATAGGTTTGACTTCGGTAAATTTGTGTTTCAGAATAAAATTATGTGAAGCCTTTTATATGTTGCTATGGAATCCATTATAGTTTTACCTTTTCTCAGTAGTTTTTATTTATTCTATTTTTCTTTTTTTATATGTGAGTTAATTTATATTTTATACCAACTGATGTTGAAAAGAATAGACCAGTTCTTGTTTTAATTTATAATTGATAACTCAAAGAAGAAAAATCTGCCCATTAATTTATTGGTGGAATCATGATCAACATGAACTAGAAACACACAAAGTCAGAAAGTTTTGTAATCCACTTGAGTTTTTGTTGACATTTAACATGGTGTTAACTAAGCAAATTAACAGTGTAAACAGGATTTCAGCATGTATGCTTATTTAGCACAAGAGAACATATTGTTTTCAAATATTTCAAAGCATATATATTTTATGCAAATTAGCATATAATTTCCAAGTGTAATTTTATATTGTCCTTATTAAATGCCTTCTGTGTGCAATAAGTTGGGCAACACCTTGTGATACTAAGAACTAAAAAAACAAAAGAAAACTATTGGTGTTGAGTAATGTAACGGGTAATGGCCTCAATGATATTTTTACATTGAATTCAAAGGCAGGTTCTACCTCTGTATATTTTAACAATCCTTGATAAAAGCAAAAATCATGATGTTAAAGGACAATATTAAGAGACAGTGATAATGAGGCTGTGAAGGACCAAATCTCTGTTTTCAAGAAGATGATCTTCCAGGGGCCAGCCCAGTGGTGCAGTGGTTATGTTCGCACGTTCTACTTCGGCAGCCCAGGGTTCCCCGGTTTGGATGCTGAGTGTGGACCTACGCACCGCTTGGCAAGCCATGCTGTGGCAAGCGTCCCACAGATAAAGAGGAGGAAGATGGGAACCAATGTTAGCTCAGGGCCAGGCCACTCTTCCTCAGCAAAAAGAGGAGATTGGCAGCAGATGTTATCTCAGGGCTAATCTTCCTCAAAACAAGCAGAAAAAAAAGAACATGACCTTCCAGAGGTCTAACTTGATTCTAAACTTCTCTTAAGCAGTCTTCTCACCAATATTATTTGTTTTGTCTGAGATTTATTTTCTGATTGAACTTTGTTAGAAACAAACTGAATTTGTAATCTAACAAGTTCAAGAATATGGACACTTTGTATTTTGAATTTCTTTCAAATTTGAATATATTATAAATTTACTCTTCTGATTTTTAGCTGATTTGGATCAGCCTTATGCATGATTAGTTTGAATTTGTGAAGGTTTATGATATAGCTTAAATTTTTTCGGGTAGCTTTGTGGAAAGTAATTATCTTCTGTTTCAAAACATGAGCTGTTATCCAGACATATGAAATCGGACATTTACCAGTAACTGCTTCTGACGTGGTTTTCATCATTGATTTTCTTTCCTCTCTTCCACTTGCTCTTGTTGTACTTTCTTCATTACAGATTCACAGAAGATAAATATTCTGTTTATCTTTTATGACACCTTGTGAACAATGGTGCTGCCAAGAGCGAACTTAGAATGTAGGTGGAAATATGCTTCAGATGACAGCCAATTCTTGATTTGAAACTAGGAATCCTGCCTCAAATAAAGCAAGAGCTGAGATTTCAATTTGATATTATGGAGGGCAAGTCTCTTTTTCCTTTTATTATTTATTTATTATTATTTTTATTTAGATACAATTGACATAACATTGTGCAAGTTTGAGATGCACAATGTGTTGATTTTATACATTTATATATTGCAATTTGATTCCCACTGTAGCACTAGCTAACACCCCTATCATGTCACATGATTATAATTTCTTTTTTGTGGTGGGAAAAATTAAGATCTAGTCTCTTAACAACTTTGAAGTTTATAATACAGTATTGTTGACTATAATTGCTATGCTGTGCATTAGATCTCAAGGACTTATTTATCTGTTGGTTGCAAGTTTGCACCCTTAAACAACATCTCCCGAATTCTCCCATCCCCCAGCCCCTAGTATGTGGTATGCATACAATGGAGTATTATTCAGCCGTAAGAAAGAAGGAAATCTTGCCATTTGCAACAACATGGATGGACCCTGAGGGCATTATGCTAATTGAGTTGAGTCACACAAGAAAGATAAACACTGTACGACATCACTTACATGTGGACTCTAAAAAAGCCAAACTCATAAAAACAGAAAATGGAAAGACGGCAGTTCTCTTCTTTCCATTCTTCCCCATGGAAGTTCTCTACATTACAGAATGCTGACAAGGAAGGGCTATGGACTTGGCTCAGTTTGGCATGTCTGTGTACTAAGATTCTTCAGGGGATAGAATTCTCCCCAAACCTCAAACAAAAAAACAAATATACAAACTTCATTCCACCATCATGGGTATTATGAGTTAAATTATTGTAGAATTTGTTAATTTCTCCTCTTTGACCAAATACTCTCACAAACTTCACCTACTCATGTGATTTAGACATGCTATTAAACTATTTGAAGGCCTTCTGAAAGACTCTTAATGCTTTCTTTTCCCTCCACAACTGTTTTTGCTTCGTTAAAGAAATTTTTTTTTTATTTGGAGGAAGGTTAGCCCTGAGCTAACATCTGCCACCAATCCTCCTCTTTTTCGCTGAGAAAGATTGGCTCTGAGCTAACCTCTGTACCCATCTTCCTCTACTTTCTATGTGGGATGCTGCCACAGCATGGCTTCATAAGTGGTGCATAGGTTCCTGCCGGGATCCGAACCGGTGAACCCTAGGGCCAAAGCAGAGCACATGAACTTAACTGCTATGCCACTGGGCGAGCCCCTGAAAAAGTTTCTAAAATTATAATATTAATACTTTTTCTTTGTAAAAAATTTGAAGAGCCCTAAATTGTATGAAGTAAAAAGCAAAAGCTTCCTTTCTTTCTCTCAATCTTACTTCTTACATTTAGTTGGATAGTCTGCTTTATATCCTTTTAGCCGTATCTCTCAGTCTCTTTTTATGTATACATACAAAAACATATACTCAGTTTTAGGAAGATAATCACATTTTTTTTTACCGCTGTACCTCCTCTTAATTTATTAATAAGTAATAATATATTATGAAAATTTTTATTTCACTGAGAATATATTTGCTCGTTCTTTTTAAGAGTTGTGCAGAATTATATTGAATGTATATACCATAATTTATTACTCAATTATCAATTTCCTGTTGGCTGTTTCCAGTGTGATATTGAATATAAGTATATTGTGTGTGTGTGTGTGTGTGTGTGTGTGTAAAGAGTTGAGTAACTGGTAGAGAATTTACATCTTAAGTTTAGATAGTTATTGCCTAAAAGGTTTTCATCAGTTTGGACTCTCCTCTAACACCACAGAGAGTTCTCATTTTTTCATGTTCTTGCTAAAAATTGCTTATTATCAATATTTTTCATATCTGCCTATCTGATGAGATGGGAAATGGTATCTCCTTGTTGTTCTAGTTTGAATCTCCTAGTGATGAGTGAAGTTCAGCATCTTTTCATACATTGATTGGCCACTTGAATTTCTTTTTGTCCTTTCACCTCTTTGATAGTGGTTCCATTTCAGTTCCCACTGCCACTGTCCTATCCTAATTTAGACCTTTAAAGCTGTTTACTATAGTATTGTTTCTTTTCTCAAATCCTCCCAACCTTTCCTAAGGTAAAGATCTTACATTACTCTGCTCGGAACTTATCCATGGCTCCCCATTCAGCCAATTAAAATGTACATGAGTCAATATGATATTCAGATTCCTTCATGATTTGGTCCTGATCTAGCTCCCCAGACTTACCTTCTACTACCTCCTTTCTCTTCCTCTATGCCTTCATCTCTTATCAAGTAGAAGAAATCACCTTTCCCTAATGTGTCCTCTGCCTCCCTGCCTTTCTGCTCTTCTTCAAGCTGTCCCCTCATCCTGGAATGACCTTTCCCTCCTTTCTGTATAAAGTCTACCCATCCTTCCAAATCTGACCCAAACGGCAGCTTCTTTAGGGCATTTTCTCTGAGTTACGCTTTCTTTCCCACTTGCCAAATGGAATTAATTTGTCCTTCTCTCATGTCTCCTTTGCTTGCTGATATCGTAGAACTGTAGTTCCACATCTCTCCTCTATCAGAGGTTTAAAATTTATTGAAAGGATGAACTTGGCTGGTTTTTGTTTATATTCTATCCCTCAATGTTCTCAGTACAATGTCTTGAACATAATAGTTCTCAAAATCATTTCAAAGTGGACAGATATGGAATTGCTATTATAAACTATTAATTAGTTACTTTGATTACCTGACAACCATAAGAGGATATTTGAGAATATTTTTGACTGTTTATACCATATGGCAAAGGAAAACGTTCTATGGGCATGAGGATAGTAGAAACTATATATAAATTTGGCACCCATAAGTCTAAATACGAAATGATTGCTACTGTGTGAAATTTGTAAGATAGTTTTAAGACTCTATAGTTACTATTGAATTTTATTTCTGCCAAAGTTTTGAAATAAGGTAGAGTTTGTTTTAAGCAATTGCCTATGTTTTTAATGGAGGAGGGTATGTGTATATAGTTTACAAAAGACAAATGGAGTCCTGTGTTTCTATTGGGATAAATTTAGTAGATTAATGCTAAGCTGGGAGTATACTCTTTAGTTCTGATGGGGATTTTCAATGAGAGGCATTCCGTTCTTTGTGTCTTGAAGTTCATGCAAGAATTCATTTTCTTCAAGCTTGCTTTCTTAGTGAATCTCTATTAGCTTTTGTTAGCAAAAACTCATTTCCTGTGCAGTATCTCTCTTAGTTATATTTGCATTTGGCAATTACCTGTTTGGATTTTATTTTCACTACTTAGAAGGATATACATATTCTTGGGGGAAATTAAGATTTTTCCATTAAAACTGGAAATACTTCTGCATACAAAAAGTAGTTATGTTCTCAGGGTACAGATTTAAAGTTTTTATACAAATCTTCAAATCCCTCTAGAATTGAGTGATATATGCAGTGGGGAAGCATGTGTAGTGGAATATCTGCTACATTTCTGGATAGAACGCCATGTAAGTGCCATGTTGTCTTGTGAGTGGTTGTTCTAGAAACACATTTAACCTTTTAATCATCTTATAATGGAAAGAGAACAGATTTTGAACTGAGGAAGAGGAGGCCCACATCTCAACACTGAACTGTCTAGGTGATCCTTTATAATTGTGTTTAGTTTTCCACTAAATTCTTGTAAATGTAATATTATGGTATTACCAATGTTTTAAATATGATGCTATGTTATTATTGAAATACAAATTTCTTGCGCAGATTTAAGTTTTTTTCCTCAAGATCTTTTTTTTTAAAAAGTAACCTCAATCTTTCAACATTTTGCTAACCATCGCCTAACTATCAAAGTTAAAAAAAGAGATACTCATTAATTACTCACCCATCGTTCAGCCCCTTGGGCTACTTGATTCCTCTCTTTTCTTTAAGGAACTTTTCTCTTTTGCTTAAAAAATTTAAAAATATATATGAATACATAATTTCTGCCACTAACTCAGAAACTTTCACTGTTAGTTTTTCTACAATGAACTGAAGATATCCTAGGGAAGATGAAACATCCCATTGTTTAGTTAATATGTTAGAATGTTCCAGAGAAACAGTTACTTCAGCTCTCCTCTCTCTCCTAGAGTCTGGGAAACTCAGTTAATTGTGCAGCCAAACTGAAAAGAGGTCACGCTACACTGACCTCTGAGAACTGGGGATACCAGTTAAGGAGAATCACTCCCAGGCCCACCCCACCGTCACTCCCTTTTGTTTAGTGTCTTGGGCTATGATCAAGAATGAGCCCAGGAATTCCTCACCATGAGGAGAAGCCAGACTCGCAACAACGCTCTGTGAGTATGATTCTGTGCATGTCTTTGTCTATGCAGAGAGATGATTCAGGAGAATGAATCTTCAATTGTGGAAGTTAGAAAAGTGCCATTTTGGAGGGTTATAAGCAGTTTTTCTCATCTATGATAGAAATTGTGTTTTGTGTCTATGGAGAACTCCCTTTTTATGAATTGGGTCTACTTTCTACATGTAGATATTACATAAATTCTCAGATAAAGCTAGAGAAGTGGTCCAAATGCTGATGCTTGAATCTGAGATGTTAAATAATCTATTTAGTAACATTAATTCAGATTATCATTAGCAGAATTAGGGTGCTACAGAATTAGATAATTTGTTTCCCCTACATCTGGATTTAGGCTGCCCTATGACTGAAAATACTGTTTGTTCTCAGGAGATCTTTTTGAAGGATATCATGAGGCTTTACCAACCCTGGAGGGAAGATTGTGTATTAAGCTGAGTCTGGACTGGTGGTATTTCATCTAGAATAATATTAGGCCTGAACAATCTATGCTTTGAGAAAGTACTCAAAATATTGTGATGGCTTCTCTGGACCTTGGAGTTCAGGCCACACCTTGTGGCTAGAAGTAAGTGTTTTCTTCAAATAATTGAACATCTCTACCAAGCAGGCCTGATCTGGGGGAGGGGGAGAAATTTTCTTTTCTCAGGGATGAAAGGAGAATTATGGCCCTTGGCTCAACGTGTGGGGATGGGTGGGGATTCTCAATTGTGGGGGCCATTCTGGCTACCCTCCTTCACCAGGAAGAAGGCTGAAATAGCCTGTGGTTAGTCATTAAAAAAATATGTACCAGGCACTGTGCTAGAGGTAAATGAAATATTGAAGAAGAAGAAGAGGGAGAAGAAGAAAGACAAGACGGAGAAAACAGACTTTGCGCCTCTTTATTAATCAAGTCATATGATTAAAACGTAAATTTGCAACTGTGATCAAGCGCTATAACAGAAAGGTACATGATGCTATGTGAATGTATAATATGGATAATTTACCAAGGCTGGTAACCTGAAAGATCCTTCTCTGAGAAAAAGACAATTAAACTGAGAGCTAAGCATGAGAAAGAATTAACTAGATGAAACAGTGGGGCAAGAACATTGCAGGAAGACAATTAAATAGTAAGTGCAAAGGCCCAATAGCAGGAGAGAGCATGAAGAGTATGAAAGACTGAAAGAAGACCCATATGGCTGAGATGGAAAGAGAGGTTGGTATGTGTTGAGGCTGGAGAGGCATGTAGGAGCTATACCAGGCAAAATTATAGGAGTCTGTAGGCTTCTTAAGGAATTCCGTCTTTACCCTTACAGTAATTGCAAGCCATAGTTTTAAGAAGGAGAAGAGAGGTGGGGATGGTCAGATTTGGGTTTTGAAAAGATCACTCTTCAGATTTCTATACATTTTGTACTTGGAGCTAATTCTATTACAAGAGGGGAGGAGCTTGTAAGTCAGTTATATTGGAGCATAGACCCACCTTTAGCACTCTGGACTAGCAGTGGATCTGTGGAGGAAGTAAGGGTTCCTTTGAAAGTTCTAGATATTCCTGAATGGGAAACCTGATAGAAGCATGGACTTCTGCAGAATAGGAACTCACATGTGCTGTCAACTGGCTGGTAAAGGCAGTATGACTTTATTTAGCAGTCACAGGCAGCTCAGATCTGGGGAAATATGGATATATATACAGGGAAATATGGATACATGTATATATATAACTAAATTGAGATCATACTGGATGACAATGAAATATTAAGTAAATCACTTTCTCTTGTATATTAATACAGAGAATGTTTTCAATTTTATTAATTTTTTCTCTACATTTTAAGCTGCTTTATGCTATACTATTGCATGGATTTACTATGATTTCTTTAATCAATGGCTTTTTAGTGGATATTTGTATTATTTCTAAGTTTTTATTGTTATAAGCAATGTTGTGATATATGTCAATATAGTTATATTGTTGTATATATGCTGAATATATCCTTGAAATCAATTATTCTGGGAGTGGGGGAAAGAGATTCCTGAGAGTATATGCATTTTAAAAGTTTTTCTATATAATGGCAAATGTTCACCTTTCTTTTCTTACTAACTTGATCTCTCAACTACAGTGTCAGAGGCCTTGCCAGCAGTGAATAGTGGTAATCTTTTCAGTTTTGCCAATTTGATAAGTAAAATTTAGATTTCATTTTAATTAGCATGTCTTGAAATAAAAAAAAAATTAAATCTGGAAGAAACCCTAGACAGTATCTAATTTAACCAACTCATTTTACAAAGCCCACAGAGGCTGTGTCTTGGGTTGTACCCAAGATCTCACCGCTAGTGAGCTGCAGAACAGGGATTATGATCCAGTCCTCCTGGATCTCAGCCCAGGCATCTTCCCACTAAAACAAGCTTAGCAGGGGTCCTTGCTGCAGTTCTCTTTCTGGAGGCACCAGAGCACAAGACTGTGGGAGAGAGTGGGTTTTTATCCAACGAAAGACTATCAGTTGCCAATTGCAGGCTATGGGAGCAATTAGTGGACTCAGGTTCCTAGAGATGCTTCTTCCCAGGGAGGAGACTGTGAGGATGCCATTACCTACAAGAGGAGCTGGCTGTCCTAGTACGAGAAGTTCCTCAGGAGGGACATTGATCTAGGGAAAACTTACTTGGATGATATTGTGCTCCAGTCAAACCCAGTGTAAGTCTTACTGGGGTCTGCCCTTCTTGTCAATGGGCCTTAAGATGGCGATGAAAGGTATTTAACCGTCTTCTGGGTAGAAAAAGTAACAATGGCTTATCAAGACATTGGACATGCTGGAGTCCTGTAAAGTAGGGGAAGAAACTCCCAACTGTAGCCTAACCTCCAGTTTTAGTTTGCGAGAAATGCCACTGGGAGCGAAGGTTACGTTTTCAGTTTCCTCTTGCGCCTTGCAGTCCCTTTTGTACCTTGTCAGTTGAGTCATCATCTTAAAGTCCTGTTTATATGTTGTACCCCATTTGCCCTATACCAAGTCCAAAACCAATTTCTTTTTCTATACAATATAATATTTCATTACAATCGACAGATGATGTTAACACAAGGATTGAGGATCGTTTTATAGAGCAGACTAGAGAAAAATAAAGATGGAAACCAGGCAAAAAGAGAAAATCAGAACTAATAGCAGTGAATCAGATTAATCATGAGGATTTCTTCTCTGCCTGCAGAATAAAGCCAGAAACAGGTTTAGTATTGGACACTGTGGTCTGGCTTCAGCCTTCCTTTCCAGACTCATTCACCCAATCCTCACTTCACAGACCCGTTGTTCTGGCTAGATTGATCTGCCATTGTCTAGGAATGCCTGGCTGTTCCTGACTCTGGAATGGTTGCCGTTTTCCCTCACTGGAACACTACTTCTTCATCATCTACTTCAAATCTATCCGTAGTCCAAAACCTATTAACCGCTGCCTGCACTTCTCTCTACTTTCTCTGAAACCACTTTTTTCATATTATTTATTGAATTTCTGATATTTATCTTTTAATGAACACATATTTTGTCTATAATTATAATGCAAGCTACTTCCATAAAGGAACTAAGTGCTATGCTTGTGAAGGCTTTGTAATGTAACCACTTGGCTAGGCTGAACTACATTTCCCAGAATCCCCTTTCTTGTATGTTTCCAGTTACAGTGGGCCACAAGCGAGAAACTTGTGTGAGATTTGGAGGGCAGAAGTGAAGCAGCAGCTATTTCATAGTTCACAAGGGCTGATCTTTTGCCTCACCCTGTTGCTATGAGGTGCTGATTGGGCCTGCATCTGCTCCACCATCTCCTGATCCTCCTCCAGGAGTGTGTGTGTGTTTAACTCCATGATGAAGGGATCAGCTTTTGCAGGACACCCATTAAGGTCACAGGCAAGAGAACTGACACAGTTCTCTTAAGTCTACCTTGTGCTGTGAGTTCCAGCTTTATATTGCATTATCCCAGCATATATCCATCTTTCCTTCCTGATTGCCTGCCTGTGAATATCAGACTCCAGCATCGGTTGCAAAGATGACAGCTTACAGAGACTTCTCAACCAGCCTCCACAGCTGTGTGAGGTCAAATCACTGTAACCCCTCCCTTTTAGAAGAAGGCTAAGGCACATGATTGGCTTTTCACACATATGCACACAACAAACCTATAAAGCAGATATTTATGTGTGTGCACATAAAGCTTCACAAAGCTGATTTTCTTTTCTTTACAATGTAATATTTCAGTGCATTAAGTATATAATAATAATGGGATTTAGAAATCATCACAGGGGGCCGGTCCCGTGGCCTAGTGGTTAAGTTCGAGTGCTCTGCTTGAGTGGCCCAGGGTTTCACCGGTTCGAATCCTGGGTGTGTACATGGCACTGTTCATCAGGCCATGCTGAGGTGGTGTCCCACATGACACAACTGGAAGCACCCACTAAAAATATGCAACTATGTGCTGGGGGGATTTGGGGAGAAAAAGCAGAAAAAAAAATAGAAAAAAGAAGAAGATTAGCAACAATTGTTAGCTCAGGTGCCAATCTTTAAAAAAAGAAAAGAAAAGAAATCATCACAGAGGAGAAGAGAGAGAAATTATGATAGAAATCAGGCAAAAAGAATCAGAACCAAGGTTGAGAAATAGGTATAACATAATTAGCAAAAAGAACAAATTAAAAGAAATCACGATGAGCAACAAATGGAATGGGAATATAAACAAAAATAAAATAGGAAGGCAGGGGAGTCCATATAAAGGAACATTAACAATTGGCAAGGGCAGAGGTTCCCAAGCTTTCTCAGTTCCTGCAGTGTCTCAGTAATTTTTTTATAGTACCTCTAGGCCCAAGGGAACACTTCCCAGTTTTGCTTACTAAGTAATTAGGTCCAACCAACCAAAAAGTGTTTATTTCCTAATAATTTAGTGCTATTTGGGCACTGCACATCTTCTCAAACTTTGAGTCAAATTGGACACTTCTACCATAATTTCTTTACTACACGGTACTTCTTTTTTTATCATAGCTACTGCAAAAACCCAGTTTTGAAAAGATATGTCATTTCTGAAAGATGTAGTCAGCTAATGTTGAAACTCTAAACGCTCTCAAGCTAGTAGTTTGTATCGTACCTGATAGGTGTTGCTATGCTTCTCTTGACAATTGAAAATATCTCATCGTGACTGTGAGTTTGCTAAGGCATTCTGGGGTACCTTGACATGCAGATTGGGAACCACAGGGCTAGGACTTTAATTTAAAAGAGTAATGGAATAAGTTACGGGAAAAAAAGAAAGAAAGATATTTAACAGGAAGGATATTAAAAAAAATGAAAATGAAGACTAAAAACACAACATGTAATTTGAAATTCATTCATTTAATAGTTATTTATTGAGCACCTACCTTATGCCAGACATAGGTGCTATGCTGGGTACAGATCATATAGTGTGAATGAGGTGAACATAGTCTCTGCCCTCAAACAGCTTTTAGTCAAGCACAGAAAACGTGCATTAGAAAAAGGTGGAAATTATGATAGGACATGAACACGGAGCCAAGAAAACATATAGGAGTGGACTTCAGTCTAGTCTGAAGGCCAGGCCCGGACTCCTCAATGAAGTATGTTCTGACGTGAGACATAAAGGACAATTAGACTTAGCCAGAAGAAACGGCAGGCAGGAAGAGTGTTCCAAAATGAGGAACCAACATCCATGAAGGACCAGTTACTAGAAAGGATGTGCCATGAAAGGCACAGACAGAATTTCAGGATGCCTGGAGTATTAAAAGTCAAGGAGATGGATTGTACAGGATGAAGCTGGAGAGACAGACATGAGAACTTGAAAGACCTGTGAGACAGTTGAAAGTCTCAATAGTATGTGAATGGTGAAGAGAAGACTTTGACAGGTTTAAAATTAGAATGACACTAACGAACTTGTGCCACAAAAGGATCACACTGGCTATAGGGTGGAGAATTGATTGCAGGAGAACAAGACTGAAGTAGCGATCAGTTAGGAGGCTGTTGAATAGTCACATGTTAGATGAGGTGCTGGCAGAGGGGCAAAGGTTGGTGCTCTTTCTCCAACCCCCTGAGGATGTGGTATTGGGAGGAAGCCAGAGCACAGACAGAAGGACTACCCTAAGATAGTTGTTCTCAGACAACAGCATGCATCAGAATCACCCCGAGGGCTTGTTAAAACACAGATCACTGGATCCCTCCTCTCGAGTTTCTCATTCAGTGGGTCTGAAGTGGGGCAAGAGAATTTGCATTTCCAAGAAGTTCCTGTTGTTGCTTATTTGGAAGTGAAATTTTGAGAACCAGTGGTCCAGAACATGTAGTGATGAGGAAGGAGAGAAGAAGGGAAGAAGGGAAAGATAAACAGGAGCCACAGGATGGGCACTGAAGGAGCTTCGCTCTATTTGGCTTTTCTTGTATCCGTGAAGTTGGAGGAGATGTCATCTTATGAGGGCAAGTGGAGAGGCAACAAAGCAACACATCTGAGGAGACTGGATGTTGAAAATAGTGTTAAACAGGGCAGAGCCTTGATTAAGGATGCATAATGGTATTTTGGGATAATGCTGAGCTTCCAGATGAGGTTGGTGATCTTAAATTTATAGTGACACAAATCTACCAATTTTTGTGATTTTACACAACAAAACTCAGTTGCTCAAGTGCACGTGCAGAGAAGGCAAAAATTTGGGTCCACCCAGGGTTGGTTTTTTTTAGGCTAGAATTACAGAAGGATGGTAAGGTAAGGGAGATAATGGAGCCATTGAAATGTTGGGCTTCGAATATAAGCTGAAGTGGAAGGAAAGAGAAGAGAGAAAGATCTTGACAAACAAAAAGTTAAGAACTAGAGGTCTTAATGAATTGGGAAAACTGGTGTATTGGGGGCTAAATGCTTGAGCAAACCAGAGAGTAAGATGTGTTAGTTAGAGAATAAAAGGTCTAAATTTATGATTCAGGAATAGAACAATTCCAGGTGATGATGAATTCCAGGGTGGCCATGGGAGTAGATAGCTGAGGCGGAGTGGAAGAGAAAGTATTAGTGATGAGGAGCCAGGGTACTGAGATTTCAGGGAATTTTTCTCTCCATGGATGTTGAAGATAACTAGGATGGTGGAAGAAGGTAAGGTGATGGCAGTGAGCTAAGTGCCAGCCTTCAATGAATGAGGGAGGCTAACCAGCAACTTGTCCCCATTGATAAAGAGGAAAGTAGGATAATACAGCCAATGACATGAGTGAGCCTCAAAGGAGGAGAGGCTTACGAAAGACAGTGGAGGAGTTGTGTGGTCCCAAGCAGCAGTGAGGAGCAAGGAGTGCCCTGAGCCAGACCCCGAAGTAGATGGGGTGTTGGAGAATGAACAGCCTTCCTTTAAAAGACTTACAGGGGTTGTGGGGTCCTCAGGGGAGAGCTACTTTGCTCTTGAGGAAATAAGGCAACATTTAGTAAAGAAGTTGAGGCTGTGGGGAAGTTTGTTAATAATTAAATACGCGTTTTAGAGGACACAGGGGAAACATTTTAATTTATGGAATAGAAGCAGGATATTAGAGAAAGTTGTTGGCAAGGAATCAATAAGCTTGTCATAGCCTCACTTCTTAATTTATAGTTTGCTGAAGATTAGTGAAATTGATTTGTACATTTGCCGAGATTGTCAATTAGCTAAGGAAAGTCATTCACATGCTCCTTGAATTCCTTTGGTCATGTTAACGGCGCAGAGGAAAAGTCAGAAAAAAATATGTAAATAGAATATTGATAATATAAAAGCAGGAACTGAGTTTGTATTATCTTATGTACTTTAAGAATTACATTTATAAATCATATAAAAATCAGTCTAGAAATTTGGAGACCAAAGTTACCTATATATGACTGACTAAAAGGTTAATGTGATTAAAATTTATTATGCTCTTTGTCCTTGCTGCTATTTAATCCCAAGTAGTAGGTGGTTTTTATTCAAAAGGAAGCAATTACATTGAATTTATTATATTGCTAGACTAGGTATCTTAAACTACATTTTAGAACATTTTAGGTCTGAGTCTTTTAGGATAAAATAACCTTATATAGCTGTAAAAAATATTTAAAATCCTGCTTACGTTTATTTTTAAGATTATATTCTGGTATAGATGAGATTTGCAGCTCCAAGCTCTTCCAAAAACAGTGTCTTCTGAGATTATGTGTAGTGATCAGCATGGAAGGGACTGAATGCAAATTTTATTTCACATGCACGTAGCTCAACTATTGACTAGGAGTGGAGTGGTTTCCCCATCAGAAGAGGAGGAGGAGGGAATGCTGTGCTGGTGTTTACTCTGATTCCTTCCTGGTCTTTCCTTCCCTAGGGTGGCTCTCTCTCTGTTGGGGAGGGCATTCCACCCCTGTAGGATGTTTTCTCAGGCTTCTGTCCTGGGGTAAGCGAGTGGGAAGCATTGGCAGGAGATTGGAGCATTGGAGGAAGGGAGGTTGCTGAGTATTTCTCCCCCTCTTTCTCTACCTTGGTGACATTTCTGGCGCTGCTTGTTTCTTCTCCAACTCCACAACTCCTGGGCAGCCCTACCATGAGTCCAGCTTTTGTCAGGACAGCTCAAACCCTGGGTTTCAGTAATATACTTCTCTCCCTGTTCCTCTAACATGTTCCCCGTGCCCTGTTCCCTCCCTGTTCCTCTCAGTGGTCACAGTTTCTGCTGTTTCTAACTCTGGTTGCCTCTCTGATCCCTCTTCTCATTCTCATTTCTGTATTAAATTATCTTTGTTTTTAATACTTAGAAAGGTTTCTGTTTTCCTGGTTGGACCTTGATTGACATCAAGGTCTAACTTCCAAAGCAGTGGAAGACTCTGTAAGTATATAACAAGAAGATAGGGCAGTGACTGATAGGTGCAAATTTTCGAGAGGGAAACCAGCTTTACAAAGCTGTTATGCGTCATCTCCCTAAATGGTACAAAAAACAGTCACGTGCATCTCAAAAGCAAAGTACAGATACATGAAATAGCTGCAATCACATTCCCAACTCCTGATAAATCATGTTGGCAGGAAGGAATTTTGAAAAGAATGGAACCAAAGATGTGGTGATTTGAATCATTTTGATACTAGTTTGAGGAAAATAACAGTCATCAGGATAATCCCCAACTCTGAAGTACTTATTGCCATAGTTATAAGTAGCTCAAGTACTAGGCATTTGCATTTTATGCAAAGGATGCTTTTCTGAAGGCCACCTACAATTCAAAACTCATATAATTCAAGACTAAACTCTCTGTAAGCCTGAAGAAATCTACCACTTGTTTTATCAGTACATGGTGTCATAGCAATTGATTGGCCTCCTTCATGGTCTTTTATCACATCTTCTTTTCATAGTTACTGATTTTGTTGTTAATAACATATAATATATATTATATATAATAATGTTAATGTTTCTTGAGTTAACACTAGCCCCATTGCTTGATCAATAATATACAACATATTTTACATATAAGGAAAAAATTAAAATATGATAATGATGTAAAATTTCTTATGCAATTCTGACGCAAATAAAACATGACTATGTGCTATGGAAGAAAGATTGGGTGGCATTTGTAGTTTACATGAGAGGGTCATCTATTTGGTAATAGCTAACATTAGTTTACAATCAAGTTGGCTTGCCAGCTCTGAAATCACAAAATTCCTGGTGAGCTTTTACAAATTGGACAGGTTTAAACAATTTTTTTTCAAATTTTATACCTGAAATGAGAATGTAGATTTTCATCATCGAATTTGCATAGTTCGTTTGACCTAAAGTGAGAACTCAAGTCACTGCAAGAAGTTTTAATGCTTTACTAACATGAAGTCAAGAGGCATATATGTCATTAGAATTTTTAAAACGTTATTATGTAATTTTTCAAGAAAAGTTTAAAAGAATTCTTCCATGCAAGCTTTGAATAAAAATAGGATTTGATTAAACATCATTTGGTAACTGTAAATACCAGTGTGAGAGCATGATACGCATACACGTGCACACACAGCTTTGAATTTTGCATTAACTTATTATCCTTTTAAATTTAATAATTAAGAATAGTGTTGAAATATTAATTGAAATGTTATTCCTGTGTGATAATTTCTCTTTACTCTGTAGCCTGTTTCCTATTAAAGCTAAAACAGAAGACTCAGGTCTCAATTGCCTTAGGGAAATGTTGTTACGGCAGAAGAATAGAAAAACCAGTCAATTCTTGGCTTTTAGTTTTAAAAACAGGCTTATAAATGCAGGGGAGAAACAATAGTTTTGAGAGAAAAAATGCTTTTAGTTTGAAGAACCTGGGCATTTGTATTGGTTTAAGAAGCCAGAGCATTGAAGTGCTTGGGGCAGGCAGTTATGCCATGAACAGCAGGAATAAAACAATACTGCTGAGGAAAGCTTTTCTTCTTCCAGACTAAATAAAAACCCCAAGAACTGGGAGGAGAAGAGAGTCTGAAGGAAGGAAGTAAATGAATTCTAAGTACATCTTCCTGATAAGTGGGCCTGTACCCTGCTCCTTGTGGTTGGCAGGCAGGAGGTGGAAATAAACACCCCCAGATAGGTCTGGGCATTCAAGATCAGCGTGGAGGCCAGGGAGACAGCAGCTATGAAGGGAAGCACTCTTGAATTCCTAACTCAGGGCACGTGGAGTCGAAACATCTCTGTGGCATACCTAAGCAGAGAGGACTTCAGACAGCCTCAGAAACCTCTCCGTTGTTCTGAAGAGACATTGAGAGAGTGGCCAAATCTTTCTGTGCATCCCAGTATGAGGCCTGAAAGTAACTGTGAAAAATCTGGCACCTCAGAGAGCCCGTGGATAGTTTGAGGAGGATGTAAGCAATACTTGGACCTTGTGTCTGGCAACCCAGTAGTCACATCGATGTCTTAGTGCGGTGTTTTTCAAAAATTTGGCCCATGACCTACAATAAGAAAGACCTTTTACATTGTGGCCCAGGGCACACAAAATGTTCATAAAACAATATTTGTGACGCTGGCATATGTTTTCTTTCCTGTTTTATTCTTTCATTTACAAGCTTTTGGTGTGATTGACTAAATTTATGCCATAGATTGAACCTTACAGTTTCAAAAAATTCTTCAGTGGATGCCTGTGGATGCTAAATCTTAGCACTCTCTAACACCCGCTTCCTGCCCCCACCATAGGACATAAACAAAGGGAGTGCAGACCTCCAAACTGACCGAGATTGGTACCAAATGGCGATGAGGTAAAGTTATAAAAATATAGTCATATTTCGTGCACAGTTGGGTATATGGAAGAGAAATTTGCATCTATTACAATATTCAGTGCTTATACTTAATAAAGTAGTATATTTGAAAATGAAAATTGAGTGGGAAAGAATGCTAAACTCTTGCTTTCATAAACTTTGCATAAGCTTTTTGAACTGTTTGGCCTAATTGGTGCAATACTACCCACCTAATGATAGCTTCCTGAGTCGCAGGGGAAATACAGGGTTGTAAATAACCCCTGGGAGCATCAACTTTGCCAACTCAAAGCTATCACAGTGATGAGCATTTCTCCAGGAAAGAGTAGGTAATGTTTTAAAATTCTTTCAGATCAGAGGGATGTATTTTACTCTTATGCATGTTGAAGGTAAGATTAGAGAGAGAACGTTTTGCTGGTATTCAAGTAAGGGCCTGCAATAGATTCACCTGTACTGTAGATCTTAGAGTTCTGTATCGTGTTAACATTCTTTCCCCTTAATGTATTTGCATTCTTCCCTTATATTTATGACATTTTTGTTTGCCACTCTCAATGATAATAATCCCTTGGCAGAAACTGAGTCAAATTCTGCCAATGAAATTAGATTGTTGGCATTCTATAACATTAAATCACTTCATCTTGTCGGCCTACAACTTAAAAAAAATCATGGTAGGCCCCAAAACAAGTTTATCAAGGACTCAGATATATTGTCCTAGGACAATAAGGCAAATGGGAAGAGAATTCTTGATTTCTGTCTTAGTCCATTGAGGCTGCTCTAACAAAAATACCATAGACTGAGTGGCATATAAACAACAGAAATATATTTCTCACAGTTCTGGAGGCTGGGAAGTCCAAGATCAAGGGGCCGATAGATTTGGCGTCTGGTGAGCACCTGCTTCCTGGTTCGTAGACAATCGTCCTTTTGCTGTGTTCTTACATTGTGAAAGGGAGGAAGGGAGCTCTCTGAAGTTTCTTTTATAAGGACACTAATCTCTTTCATGAGGGTTGCATCCTCATGACGTAATCACCATCCAAAGGCCCCACCACCAAATACCATCATATTGAGCGTTAGGATTTGACATATAAATCTGGGGGCAAAGCAAACATTCAGTCCATAGCAATTTGCTAGTCAAGGAAGATTGTCATATTGACACACCACTGGGAGAAGTGTGACCTAACCTGTAATGGCAAGAAAGTGACAGAGACACAGACTGATGGCAAGGTTTCATTTGAGCCCAAACTTCAGGCAGCCCATGGGGTCCAGGACAAAGGCATTTTGTTTTTTCACATCATTCAGATGACCCAGACTTGCTCTACAGCTCTTGAGTCTCAATATCAGGCCTGGAAGGAGCAAGATCTTTGATGAAAAGACAATGAAATAGAATAATTACACTTGTCCTGAGAAAACTTCCGCTCTGTCTCTATATTCCTTGTTGCATATTTTTGGTTTGGAAGTCTTTTTTTAAAATGTAAAACATGTTACATCTTTATAAAGTATCTTGTCCTAACCAGAAAGTCACAAATAATCCCTCTATTGGAGCCAGATAGAAAACAAATGGATGAGACCTGGTGTAAGAGAGAGTAGAGATGATTATGGAAAACTGGAAAAGTTTATGCTCTATCTAAAGGCAACCAAATATACTTTTAACAAATTGTTGTGTAGGCCTAAAGAACTGTCTGTAGCTGAATTTGGCTTTGATCTACCAGTTTGTCTTCAATCAAACAACAAAGAATTCAGTTCATCTCAGAGAAGTATAATGAGAATATGAATACAGGTCCGATGACTCCAACCAAAGCTCAGCTTAATCCTGATAGGAGCCCCGGGTCTCAAATCAAGTGGTGGACCAGACTTAAAGCACACATTACCTCAGGGCAAGGGAGAAGGAAACTATTTACGGTAGGGGTGGAGGTGGTGGGATGGGGGGAGGTGGAAAGTTATGTCAGCTTTACCTGGAAGTTTTTCAAAATGCAAACATCCATTTGTTTCCCCTCCCAACAAAAACTAGATTCCGCAAATAAGAATTACTGCTATAATGAGCTATTGTTACTGTTGGTGATAGTATTTGCTGTTACTTTGATGTGAGTGAGGGTGTAATCAGATTGAAAAAGCATTCCCTTTGAAGGTCATCTACTCCAATAAGATTTGGACTGTTTTACATTCATTCTTTTTCTCTCTAACACCAATATCTAGTCCTAAGGAAGAATCAGAAGGACATCTGATCTCTTCTGGTAAAAACACTATTTCCTTTCCCTTGAGTCAGTGTTTCCTCTTTATCTCAGCTATAGTTCTTACGAAAACTCTTCAAAACGCAAATCTGAATAATTTCTATACAACGGGATCCCCCTGAGTGCCTTCTCACTCCCACCAGGGAAGAGAAACACTTTTATTATTTTCTCAGGGTGCTACAGATGTACACTATATATATGCAAGCGAGGTATGTATTTTAAAAAAATGTATCCTGTATTAAGGCAAGAAAATTTGCCACTCAGAGAGTAGAAATACAGATATATCTGTACTAAGATGGAGAAGATGTTATTCTCCAGAATTCCAGGGATTGGAAAGGGCAGACTGGCTTGACTGTGTTGCTCACCAAGAAATAAACACTTGAGACAGGCAGGGAGCACTAGCATCTACATCCTGCAGGGGTGTGTGTGGAGAGGCAGTGTGATAGAGACCTGCAACACTTCAAGCCTCAGTAAAGCTCTAACGGTCCTATATTGTCACAAGTGTGACTGGACTTTTTAAATGGAAAACAGTAGTGTCACTGCAGCGATTCTTGTAATCTGCTTCGCAGTGCGAGCTCCTTCTGTCTCTCACTGAGATTATTGCAGTTGTGTCTTAAGAAGTGGGTATCCTTTATTTAGGCAACTTTTCTCTCTAAAACATCTTTGATCAGCTGCCAAACTGATGCTTTTAAAGCATTTTAGAAATCGTGCCCTGTTTAAAAGATAACACTTGGTGACTCTTGATTGCATTACAAGAGAAGGCCAAACTTCGGCTCACAGCATATACATGACCGTGTATCAATGTGGCTTTCTAGGTTTATCTCCCATCATTCTCTCCTCCAACCTCTCTGTGAATCTTCATCCCAGTAATGAAGGGCTTGCTGACATTTCCTGAAGGGGCCGTGCTGGGTCACACTTTTGTCTCTCTTTGTTCACACTGACAAACCCAGTGTTTAATGACTCCAGGGTCAGAAATAATCCCCAGGGAAAACTTAAGTTACATTAAGGAGGAGAAAGCAACATTGTATTAAGAAACAAACACAGGTGACACTGATATCTCTAATTTTTTTTAACAGTTTAACTATAAATGTTCACACATTATTGTTAAAAAATTCTAAAAAAGAGTATTTGCCCCAAGTTTCTTAGATAAGAGTTGGATGCCACATTGGCTTCATTAATTCATATGATCAAAAAATTAGTGTCGTAAATCCAGGTTGGAAATCAGACTCCAACATTCCTATCAGCAACAGTGTCTTACTTTTTCTGTATAACCATGGCAACCAGTTCTCTGCAAGATATTTGAGTATAGTTCACTTAGGGTCTCTTTTATAGAAAAGCTGCAAGCGATTCGCTTTCCTTAAAAAGTGAACTGAGTGAAATGAAATTATACAATATGAGACTATCAAATTGTATTATGTAAATGCAAATAAAATAAAATATATTCTCTCTAAAGTGCCATTGGGTATTAAGAAGAGCCTAATGGGATTTACATGAATTCTCATAAATAAACCTCCTCAGGTTACCCGAGTCCTCAGACAGGAGGCAAAGGACAGTGAACCGCAATCTTTGACGTCTTATGAGATCATGGGGTTTTTTTCACCACTGTTTTATACAGAAATCACTTGATATCACTCTTCATGAAATGATAGAAAATTTAAAAAGATTGCTGCTTAGCCATCAGCATTTAGCATACAAATTTTATTTGACCCAGTTGGATTTCACCGGTTTGTAGATGAGGAGGGTCATTCTGAGGGCAATATTCTGTAGTCAAATTCATGCCGGGTTGTTGTCATTGCAAAATGATAGTAATATTGTCTCTCATTTAATGGGAAACTATGGATAAATTGTAATCCCACTCGAATTAGAGATTCTGTATGGTAAAAAATTGCAATGTGTAGCATCTCGCACTTTATCAGGCAGTCAAGATAGAAAGGTCATTCAGGCGTTTGGATATTGAAATTTGAACGCTGAAAACTGAAGTAACCTCTTTTCCCCCTGAATAATTCAGATCATATTATCATTGTGTATATTTTTAGAGCTTTTAAATTTGTTTTATGGTAATGTTTAGATTTTTAATTTTTCTTTTTAGCTTCCCTGCCTTATTCTTTCTATGATCTACTGCTTTCATCTGTATACATATAAATCGATATGTAATGTGCAGCTAGTGTATTAATTTCAGAGCCAAACTTTTTATAGCTTTTGTTAATGTAGACAGTGGTGTGCTGGTAAATGTCTAATAATAGGCTTTCTGGGGGTGGGGGGTAAGCCCTGATTGGTAATATTTGCTGATTTCCATGGTGTAAACACTTCCACCATAATTGATTTCAGGCTACCAACACGACATCACTGAATGCAGAATTGGAAAGAGATGCGCAGTGGCTCACCACTACATATCTGTACAGTATTTTTGCTGTACAGATACATTAGATACAATCTTGAAAGCATAGATAATAGCACAATGTAGTAATATAATTAGGAAGAGATGCTTTTTGAGTATTTGTTACCTTTGCTTTTAATAGAATCTATTTAATTTCCAGTGAATGTAATTTAATTTTTACTAGTTGGCTGTAACAACTGGCTCACAAGAGTTGGGCAATTTTCAACCTGCTGTCAGATCCTGGTCTGAGCCTGGCTCCAGCATATCGCTGATGGTAGGTGACATACCGTGGGATGGAATTTGTATCACACTTTCCACTTCTAGTCTTTGAGTGGTTAAGCTTTGAATATGTTTATAAACTTATCAGTTCCTTTCAGAAATAAGAATGCAGAAAATTAACCAAATGAATGAGAACTGCCCCCAGTCTGTGGCTGAAACACCTAAACCCTGCATAGTTTGATTCTCGGATCACCCCCCCCCCCCCCCCCACATTTGAACATCTCTGAAATTGGTATGCATCTTATAATTGAGATAGGCACTTTCTCACTGTTTACTTTGCAGTGTTTTTCTATGGTACCTAAATTAATGGCGCATCTTAACAAGTCGTGGCATCTTAGAGATGATGAAATATGGTACTTTAAAGTATGAGAAATTGCTGATTTGGCTAAGACATTGTTAGATTACTTTTTTTATTGGCAAATACAAGAAAGTCCCCTCTTGTTCCAGGAGTTGAGTATCTTGACATTAATTCAAAATATCTAAGGACTGTGTTAGTAAGAACAAAAAAGGCCCAATCTATCAAATGAAGGGAGTTGACATTAAAATGTTCTAGCTCTTAAATTAAAGTCAAAACTATCATGTTCTGAGAAGAAAATATCATTATTTTTCTCCTCCTCATAGCTTCAATGTTAACGTCTATTGTGTGAAGAAAGAAGTGTGTGCTAATCTATTTCCTGTAGTAATTGGCTATTTCCATTATATGTTTTAGTGATGGTGAATAAGGAGTTATTAACGCAGAAACAGCCTGTAGGTGACATCTGAAACGTAAGAGTGTTAAGATCCAGAGATAGAAAATTGCCTTCAATTCACTTCTGCTGCCAGGTTATTTATCTTCCAGTTTTAAAGAAAAACCATGCTGATTTTATGTCAAGGCAGAGAAACAAATAGGGAGTTCAATTTTCTCTCTGCACGTGGCCTGCAGTAGCAGGTTAGTTCACTCGTGTCATCGTTGTACACATCAATGGAATGGAAGTGGGAAAGCGAAAGGGTGGTGCTCTTCTGTGAAGTGTAATCATTGCTTCGTGTTTTATCTTTTAAAATAGGAAATAATTTTTGCTTTACATTTTTCTGCTAATAATGGCTCTATACATTCAGTGAAAATGTTCGAAAAAATGAGAAAAGTATAAAAATGGAAATACAAATCATGCATATAATCCCATCACTTATAAATAACACTACTTACGTACAGAACCATTTGTGAATATCTCTGAGTTTTGCAGAGGAAAATTCTTTGCAGTGATATCACCATGTTAAGAGAATGAATGTTTGTGCGACTTTGTAAAATGCCTCCAGGAATTTGAGTCAGTTTACACTCTTAGCAATAGTATATGACAGTGCCTATTCCGCTGTACCCAGGCTAATATTGGATATCATCCTTTAGTTTGCCAGTTTAATAGAAAACAATGTCACCTAATTGTTTTAATTTGTGTCTATTTGATTAATGATGCTCTGATTAAGGTTCAACTGCCTTGCACATGTTCATATTATCTATATTTCTTTTGTGATTAGCTTGTTCATGTCCTTTGTTCACTTTTGTTTTCGAACATTTACACATTACATATTACATGGTGATATATAAAAACATCGATATGCAAAGGGTAAAAACTCGCCATATATGTTTCATATATTCTTCCCAATATAGTTTTTTAACAAATAGTGTTTTTAAAATTATAAAAGTAATAATGCTCTTGATGGGAATTTTAGAAACTATGAAAAGAAGAGAGACAAAAATCAAAGTCATAATCCCTCTTCCTAGATACAATTATTGCTTACATTTTGGAGGTTTTCTCTTTCGGCCTTTCTTTGCTTTCACACATTCACATACATTCTCTATTTACAATTCAAATTCATACAGAATGTTATGTTTATATCCAGATTTTTAATTTAAGATCATGTTGTGACCAATTATAAAAGTGATATTTGCTTATCAGAGTTTTGGTTCCTCCAAATGCAGACTGTGAGTTAAGGATTTGGGCGCAGGTACAGCTCACACATCCAAAGGGGTCAAAGTTAAGGAGGTGGTGAGAAATTGTCCCATGATAGACAATAGGATGGCGGATGGGAGATGACCTCGCACCAGCTCCTTACAGACCTCCTGTCCTCTTGTGTTCAGGGTAGAGTGTGAGGCATTCCACCAAGGCTGTGATGAGCTGCAGTGTAAACCTTTGCCTACACGGATACCTGCAAGACTGCCAGGTGCCACAGCTGAGCTGTTTTCCTACAGCAGGTGGTTTATATAGAGAGTGATCCCAGGAAGCAAATGTAATTAAATGGGAAAAGGGAAACAGGGAAGAGTAAAACCCCAATAAAGTATAAGTGAATGAATGGGTTACTGCTGTGGGCAACTGGGGCTCAGTCCCAGTGGGGCCCTCTGGGGAACTGCATAGACCATGCCTCTGATGTGCTATGGGACACAGAAGCTGGTGTATTTATCTCCCAATTCTCACCCCTCATTGGTTGTGGGTTGCCCATCACTGATTCCCTTGCCTTTCGAGGAGGTTTTACACGTGGGTTAATCAAACTCCAAAGCAGCCAGAGAAAACCCTTGGATGGAGAGGTCTTGAGGCCTTGAGGTTGGGATGTTAGTGGTTTGGGAATTATCCACTGCAGCCTCAGATGAACTCAGAGGTGAGCAGAAAGGATATGGTCTGCGTCTGCCACAATGCAGAACACTGAGCAAAACCCAACAATTATCAAAAGAGATAAACACCTTAGTTTCGTTATCATGAGGTAATTTTAACATTCCAATCACATTTCTCTGTGTGTTCTTCAATGATTAAATGATACTATATATTCAATTTTGCTTTCTGTTTTTTTAACCATATATCATTTTGTAATAATTTACTCATTATTTTAAGTGCTTTGTGAACATATTTTTTCCATAGAGATTAATGTTTATTTGGGGATAAAATACATGTGAAACAGAATTATAAAGATAACATGGTAAATTAAAGAATTATTTTTCCAAAAAATTACATGAATATTTGGTTTAGATCATTAGTTTAAGGGGGAGATGGGAATGTGGAGGTAGGAGGAAAGGTTTTAGAGTGGAGAAAAATTTTAAGCTGGGTGTTGAAGGACTAAGTAGGAAATGGCTCAAGTAACATCAGCTAAATTAAATCAGGTGTGGCATGAGTACAGCTTCTGAAATACAATGAAGCAAACTCTATTAGGAGGCTGTGGTAGGCAGAATAACACCCTCCTCGTGCCCCCCCCCACCCCCAACCCCAGCCCCAGATGTCCACTTCCTAATCCTGGAAACTGTGAATATGTTCCCTTATGTGGCAAAGAAGAATTGAAATTGCAGAGAGAAGGGGGCTAATTCGCTGACCTTAAAGTAAGGACGTTAGTCTGGATGATCCAGGTGGGCCCAGTGTCATCATAAGCATTCTTACAAGTGGAAGATGGAGGCGGAGTAGGCCAGAGTGATGCGCTGAGACGGGAGAAGGACCTAGTCTGCCACTGCTGGCTTTGAAGATTGAGGAAGAGTGGGAGGGGGCTCAAAGCAAGGAATGTGGGGCCTCTAGAAGCTGAAAAAGGCAAGGAAACAGATTTTCCACGAGAGCCTCCGGAAAGGAACCGAGCCTGTAGACACCTTGATTTTAGCTCGGTGACAGCCCAGGTTGATTTTGCCTGGAATGTGGTGATTCCTTTTAATTTGCACACTTGATTTTTTTTTTTTTCAGCCAAGAAAATTTTCCTTGTATGTGCCTCTATTTCCATTATTACAGCCCCTTCACATAGTTGTTATGTTGCATCTCTGTTGTCTGGGTGTTTTTTATCTTTCTATTTTTACCCTTTTTATCTTTTTTTTGGCACATTCTAAGAGAGGTTCTCAGTTTTGACTTCCACATCTCTCTAATTGTCCACAGAGTCAATTACATTCAGCTATTACAATTTTTTATTTCCTTGTAAGATTTTCTGGTCTCACCCTTTCTCCCTCTCCCATCTCTTAAAAACCCGTATTCTGTAACCTTTTCCCCCAACTGATTCTCTTTTTTCCTTCTGGGTTCTTTTAGTAGGTTATTCTTAGAGGCCTGCATTTCCTTTCATCTGTTAGGATGATGTTCCCTGTCCTTTGTTATGGGCGACTTTTCATGGCAGCCCTCCTCCTCCCATTTTGCCTGCCCCCTTAGTTTTCCCTTCTACCTACTGGAACTTTATAATGAGAGACCTATTCAGCTGTAATATTTTCCAATAAGATGAACCCTTGAAATATTCTTGGATCAACTTTCTGTCTAATAGATAGCACAGAAAAGTAGAGAATGTTCAACAAATAATGTGATTAGTGGGTTTGGACAATTAGTTTAAAAGAGAGACAGATGAGGTGGGTGGGAAAGAAAGGCTTCGTAGGACAGAAGAAATCTAAGCTGTTCACTGAAGGGCTGAGTAAGAAAAGGTTCAAATCTTCAGAGCGAGTCATACAGACCTCTGGTCCTGCATGAGTAGAGGTACTGAATGGTCCTTCAGAACTTCAATTAGAGCTTCTCATTCCATCCTGCTTATTTCTTAACTTTCCTTCCATATTTCTCACCTACTTGTGTCTCCAAGCCACATATGGGTAATTTCTTTTGTCTAGTTCATGAATTCTGTTGTTTAAACCATTCATTGTGTTTTTGATTTGGACAAAAGAATAAAATTAGTTTCTAAAAATTTTATTAGGTTATTTTTCAAATCTACCTGGTCACTTTTGGCAACATTAATAGCTCATTTTTGTGATTACATCTGTTACCTTGTAAACATTTCATACACATTACTTTGTAATTTTTATGCTGATAATGTAAGTGCATAAAGTTTCAGGGGGTTGTTTCTTATTTTTGCTGACACTTGCCCATGTGACTTGTTTTCTTGTTGGTTTGATGAACTTTAATTGTGAGTTCGTATTTGTTTGAAACTAATCTGTGAGCATCCTGGGGGCCTAACTTGAGGATGCTTTCCTGAAGAGAGGATGTGTGGCTTCTTTCTGCTGGGATACAGGGGGCACAACCAATCTGGGACTACTTACGTCTCCTTCATGTGTCTCTGGACTAATGGGATGGTCTCAGGTTGAGCTCCCATCATTGACACTGGCCTAAGGCTAGTCTACAGGATTCTAGGGTTGGCGGGGAATTTCACATTTCAAATTGTTTACCATTATACTGTACTTTCCTTTGTAGGTAAACTGTGTTTTCACTCAGGTTACTTGTAAGCTTTTCTCTTTTTCCTTGATAGTCTGCAGTTACATTATAATGTATCTGGATCTGGCTTTACTTTTCTCCTTCTGTTAAGCTCTTGAAACACAATTTTGAATGGAATACTCTTTGATCCTGGTAATTTCTCCTTTACTGTCTCTTTGAATATTGCTTCTCCGCCAAAGCCTCTAGTCTCTTTTCCTGAACCTTCTATTTTGGAGCCTCTCTTAAGTGTCTCTTGAGTGCTCTTTCATATTGCATTCTGGTAAATCGCTCCTGTCTTATTCTCTAGATGTCTGTTTTATCTTTCATTGGTCCTTCTTAACTTTATCATGTCTATTAATATTTTACTTAAAAAATATCTGTTCTTTTTAATTTCCTTCTGTACTTCCTCTGTTTTCTGCTATTTTAGTATAATTTCTTCTTTCTAATTGGAAGTTATTCTTTATCTTTTTGAGCATTCTGAGGATATTAAATTTAAAGCGTTTGTCAGACTATTTCATAAAATTGTGTAGTGAGTTTTTGTTCCTGTGTTTTAATGGTCTGTATGGTTTTACTTTGCGTGGGAAGTTTTGTTCTACTTCTCACTTTTTCTCTTTCTCTGGGTCTCTAGCCTAGAATCAGATTTTTACTGCCTTTTCAGGGTTCCTGTCCCCTGTGATAGGATATTTCAGATCTAGTCATAAAGTCAGTGGGTGGCTCCATTCATTTCCTGTTCTTTAGACTCTTTCTGTGACCTCTTACCTTTCTAGTCCCACGGCTTGTATAAAACTATAGCCACAGGTGGTACGTGGTAACAGTTCTCATTTAGCTACCTTTCTGAAGACTGTGTTTATATGGCACCTCCAACTCCTGTCTTCAAACAATGAGCCAGGCTGCAGCTCCCCTCTTCACGGGGAGTACTTTCAACCGTCTTAAATGAACGGGGCTGAACTAGCAGTCGCTGCTTGCCAGAACTCAGTAGGTCCAAGGCCTCAGTTCTTCTTACTGCTTTGTGTTTTTGTACTATTTCCACTAGAAAGTGATATTTATCTAGGTCTTGTGTCTGACTATGTCTTTTTGCCTCTTTATTTTGTTGACCTTAAACAAATAGACAGCCAGTTATTTCTCCAGCAAAAATGGGGTTATTCAGGATCAGCAAAGAATTACAGTTTGGGGTCTACAACCATGGAGAGCCATGTGCAAGTCCCCCAGCAAGAAGGGAGGAGAAATTCTTTTACAGAGGGGAAGAGAAAGTTGAGAGGGCTATTGTAGACAGAGTTGGACGCGTGGTGGCTTTTCACTGGATGAGTTGTGACAGTTTCTCATTGGCTGAGCTTATTGAAGGGAAAGAAGAGAAAGTCTGTCCTCTTCCTGTTGGGCTCTGCCATCCACATAGGGTGTGAGAACTTCCACTTTTGGCCTCCCGACTTTAATTTAATGAAGTTTCTGTTTATTAGTTTGACAATTTTAATACTGTATTATTTCTCTGTGTTTGGAAGGCACGTGGTTTATTCAAGTGTGAACTTGTACCATTTTGGTGAACTCTTACTTTGTACTGGAAACCACTTTTAGACTGTTAATGTTTACGTTCAGTATTCGGTTTGGTTATATAAGCATTTGAGAGTACAGCTATATCTTTTTGGTGCAGATGTACCAAATACCCTATCACCCTGGTGTGCTTGGTGCCTGTTGGGCTCTCTCCTGGTTTTGTCGAGGCTTTGGTTTATTTGTCCAATCTTAAGTATCACAGATCTGGATCTTAAAGATAAATCTTCCTTCTGGTCTATCAGTGATTTGGGGTGGGAGAGGAGGTGTGCAGGGGAGTGGATTCCAAACAGTTTGCTCTTCCTGTGTTGTCATTTCGTTGGTAAGGCTCCCTACCCCTCCCCTACTAAATAAGCCAAAGGAAAGGGATTAATTTGGTTTAGTTAGTGTGACTATCTTGGATTCTCTGAGTCAGTTTCACTTAGGGTTGTGCTTTCAACAGTTGTCTCTCTGTCCAGCCAGTTGGAGCAGTGCAATTCTGTGGCTAGAGTGACGGGGAGAAACCAGGGTTAACCACACTGCAGCATTCACCCTTTTTCTTGCTGCTGTGAAAGAGTGACCCGTCCAAGACATTTGGGTTGTGCTACCTCTATGCTTTTCAGCCATCAGGAGGTGTGTTCTGCCTTTTAGACTGGTCTGCTATCTTGGAAATCAAGTGGTTCACCCCACTTGACCCTGCTGGTTTACACACAGCAACCACAACACTTTTCCTCTTAGAAAGATTTGACACTTTCTTTTTTGAGACATAACTTACTACCCTTTCCTATGATGCTTGTTTACTTTCTAGTTTACAGGGTCTCTTATTTCTCTGCTTAAGCAGGTTCCTTCATGATGTCCTTCCTGACACCATCTTTTCTGTGTTGAGTGCCAGGGGGTAGAAGAGGGGTGGTAAAGGGATTGGGGTGGGGAGTTGACCAAAGAACAACATCATTAACATCATTACAGCCACAGAGTAAACCTTGTAGAGGTTTGGCAGTGTTTCCCCATGGATCACCTTTTTCTCCTCCATTCATCTTAATCTCTTTTGATCCTCACAATACCCCTGAGTCAGAGGGGCAGCACTATTTTCTCCATGCTATAGAGGAAGGTCTTGAAGCTCACAGAGGAAAAGGGACTTGTTGAAATCAGAGTTAGTAAGTGTTGAAATCAGAGCTGGTAAGTGTCAGAACAAGGACTAGTATCCTGTGCCCATGCCAACAATTGCTGAGATACAAGCTGCACAAAGTGGAGCTCCTTTATAAGAAGGCAGGGTCCTATAATTAGCACAGACATAATTGAAAATGGGTTATTTTCTCATTTCCTGAGCCTATTTGTACCTATTTGGAAATGGACACATCTCTGAAAATAGGCAGGTCCATTTACCTCCTGTGTGTCTCTCTGCTTTGGTGGTGCCTGATTTTGATTATAACCTGGAGTGAGAGACAACGTGTCCTAACTACATTTCTGTCACTCTCTTTTTTTTTTTTCTGAGGAAGATTTACCCTGAGCAACATCTGTTGACAATCTTCCTTTATTTTGTATGTGGGCTGCTGCCACAGCATGCCACTGATGAGTGATATAGGTTTGTGCTCAGCAGCCAAACCCGGGCTGCTGAAGCAGAGCATGCTAAACTTAACCACCAGGCCACTGGGACTGGCCCTCATTAGTTTTTGAATGCTATTATATTTGCAAATTCTGTCTAGCAAAATTGTGTAGCAACTTCTTGTATGAAGAACCTGTGAAAACAATCTTTGGCAGGTAAATGTTTACCTGCCAAAAGCTACTGGTAAACTCACTGGTAAATTCATCCAGAGTTATTTAACATCCTTCAATAAATGCCCTTTGGTAAGGCCCTAAATTCTTTGAGAATTACTTTTTCTGTCTTTAAAAAGAGCTGGTGATAAAAAGAAATGAGCTATCAAGCCACTAAAAGACATGGAGGAACCTTAAATGCATATTGCTAAGTGAAAGAAGCCAGCCTGAAAAGGCTACATACTGTACGGTTGCAACTATACAGCCTTCTGGCAAAGACAGAACTATAGAGACAGTGAAAAGGTCAGTGGTTGGCCGGGTCTCATGAGGAGGAGGGGGAGGAGGAGGGAGAGGAGAGATGAATAGATGGAGCACAGGGCATTTTTAGGGCAGTGAAACTGTTCTGTATGATACAATAATGGTGGATACATGACTTTATGCGTTTCTCAAAACCCATAGAACTATACAACACAGAGTGATCCCTAATGTAAACTGTGGATTTTGGTTAATAATTATATATCAATGTTATTCATCAGTTGTAGCAAATGTCCCCCAGGAATGCATGATATTAATAATAGGGGAAACTGCGTGTTAGGAGGGGAGGAGGTATACGGGAATTCTGTGTACTTTCTCAATTTTTCTATAAACCTAAAATTGCTCTAAAAAATAGTCTGTTAATTAAAAAAAAAAAGATATTGTTCCTTGTGCCCTACAAGCCCTATGGAGACTAGGAGTTCTAAAGGGCTCTTCTCTGAGAAGGGCTTTGAATCCCGTAGAGTGAGAAGCTACACACATGTGTCTCTGTGTATACATTCAGGTTACAAAAGCTTTGTGTTAGAAATCTCCTTTGTTCATTCCTTTCAACCTTCTGAACAGTTTCCTTTTCTTCAATCTGAAATATCTCTAATCCTGGTCTTAGCTGAAGGGTGAATTTTAAAGGGAATGTGAAATTCAATTTCTTCAAATATGAGTTATGAGACTGAGAGAAGAACAAAAACACTGAAATTATTTTCTTGTATTTAGCCCATAGGCATTTTAACACTCATAAATCATAAGTAACTGCAGTTAAACATCCCAGTTTGCAAGGTGGAGGTCCCTTCAAAAGGTTGCAGTTTAAAAAAAAAAACAACATTTTCTCCCTTTGGGACAAGTTTGGTTTGGTTCCTTGGTATCCAAAACTTCTCACAGATGCTATACCTATAGCTGTGCAGGAAGAGAGGCTACTTTGAGAATTTATATGAATGAAAATATAAGGCATTGAATGTCTTATAACCAGCTTGATATAAAACAGTTTTATCTTGACTACGAACATGGTTGGCAGAAGAAAATACTTAACCCTATAAAGTTTATGCCCTTCTTCATCCTCACTTCTTATGTGGTATTTAGTCTCTTTTGCTTTGAATTTGAAGCAGCAGGTACATTAAAATTCTATAGCAGCATCATGCCTCATAAGGTGATGGTTAGCATTAGTCAACAATGATAAGAGAGCAGCCTTCCTAGAAGAGTTTTGCACACACACTAGCCTCCAAAATGACTGGTTATACTGATCAATAACCAGTGTGGTTGTATGAAGGTGTGTGTGTGGATATTATGTACAGGGGCCTTATAAGCAACTTCTGAGACTGATTCTACCACTAAGCAAGGGCCAGAGCCCCACAGTGGTTTTAACTAAGCAATTTTTTTGATTGACAGAAATTGACTAATCTTTGTTCATTGGAATGTGGTTTACAAATTTTGCAAGGACATAATCCCTTGTTCAAAGGAGTTATCCCTTGACGGAGGTTGGACAAACCACACGTCTGGCCCACAGTCTGTTTTTTTGTATAGCCCATGGCCTTTTTTCGTATATGGCCCACAAGCTAAGAATGATTTTTACATTTTTAAAGGGTTAAAAGAAAAATGCAACAAAGACAATATGTAGTCCAGAAAGCCTAACATGATTTTATCTGACCCTTTATAGAAAAAGTTGGCCAGCCTCTATCTTAGAAGATAGAAACTTGTAGGTCCAATCCTTGTTTCCTGTAACTAGATTAATTTAATTGGCTCTTATCTTGGCTTCTTCCACAAAAACGGCTGGGATAATTCACTTAATGCTTTTTTATCTCCTCTATTGAAGTCTCTTTAATGTGTTCCTATTGCTTATATTATTAATGAAGGCTTTGAGTTGGTTCAATAATTAGCATCCTCTTCTCAACCCAAGTCCTGAACGAAACGTTAAACATGACAAAGGGGTGGTAGATGTAGGCCAAACATTGCCTTGCTCACTGCTACAGGCTGAGTTTGGAGGTGCCGCTTTGTATGGGGACCAAATGGACCACACCTACCCTCAGCAGTGAAGGAGAAAGGCAGGGCTCTCCCTGTGAGGAGCAGGAGATGGTATGTGCCCCCAGCAGCTTCTTGAAGGGATTGGGGAAAAAGGTTCAGCATTTTCAGTTAATTATTAAATTTACCGACCACACAGGTCAGTCTTCCTCCAAAAAGAGGAAATGAGGAAACGGGTAAAGAGAAACCAGGGGTTGAATGTTATGCATGCTTGATTCACTTTGAAGAAAAACTCAGGAGTAGGGAAGAAGTACTTCTCCCTAAAATAGTAATCTTCGAATTCTGAACTTGGCCTGCGTGTCATCCCTCCCGTTTTTGCCTCCAGTCGGCCTCTCCAATCTCACCTCAACCTAGTCTCTTTTACTTCACTGTGTAACTGCTTTAAAGATGGTTTGCCAGGGCTGGTCTCTGTACCTTGACGCTTGCAATATCCCCAGTTAGTGACGTCCTCCTTCTGTAATCCATATCCTTTTTTTGCATAAAACTCAGTTCAGAATTCGCTCGTTCTAGGGACTCGGCTGTTTAAATTGCAGAACTGCTCTATCCTCTATCTTCTATTGGGCATCCTTCCATTTCCTAAGTTTTCATTTTAATATGGTAGCATGTTTTAGTAACGAAATCTGTGGATTAAAGATTGGTGGATTTATAGCCATCGTTTATCAAGCATTTATTTTAGTTTTTTATTTCTTTGGAAGATTGGCTCTGAGCTAACATCTATACATCTATTACCAACCTTCTTTTTTTTTTTTCTCCCAAAGCCCCCAGTACATAGTTGTATATCCTAGTTATAGGTTCTTCCAGTTCATCTATGTGGGATGCCACCTCATCACGACCTGACGAGCAGCGCTAGGTCCACGCCCAGGATCTGAACTGGCAAACCCCGGGCTGTCGAAGTAGAGCCTGCAAACTTAACCACTTGGCCACGGGGTTGGCTCCTTATCAAGCATTTATTGTACGCTGGGCACAATGCTGAGTGCTTTTTACACATTCTCATTTAATTTTCACAGCAGTCCTAATGAAGTAGACCACACATTTTGAAACGCAATGTGTGGTGCAAAAATGAGGACCATTATTTAATAAGGTTATGAATCAGTTTCTTAAGATGTTTATGTATATATTTTTCTTAATAAATTTCAAAGTTCTCCAGGAAAGGGGTAGTGGTTCCTTCTGTTTTGTGGTTTCTGTTGCATTTAGCATGTTGTTCTGAAGAAAAATAGATATTCAATATATTTTTATCTCCAGTACAATAAAATTAATAATAAAAGGGATAAATAAAAATAACATTAATTACTTTTAATATGTTCTACCAACCAGCTAGGAGTTAATGGTGTGGCAGAGGAAGGGAATAAATCTTGAAAGTAAAATCAGTGAAAGCTGTGTAGATTTTTCTTCTTTAGCTTGTTAATGTCAAACATATGCAAATACAGAAAGAAGAACAAAATGGTCCCTCATAATCTGCCATCCAGCTTCAACTTTTATCAACTCATGGTCAACTTGATTTCATCTATACCCCACGCACCATATGTTAATTTGAAGGAAATTTCAGGCATTCTATCAGTTTCTGTGGATATTTCAGTATGTCTTTGTAAAAGATGAGGGCTCATTTTAAAAACAAAATGACAATGGCATTATTGTCCCAAAATTTAATGATAATTCTTTAATATCAATTATCCAGTTAATGATTGAATTTCTTCAGTTGTGCACAGTTTATTTTAAGGCGAGTTTGCTTCAGGATCTGACTGAGACTGGTACAGTGTGATTGGCTGACGTGTTGCTTAAATCTCTTAATCCATAGCTTTGCTTCTCCATCTCCACCTTTCTCTCTTTCTCTGTCTTTTTTTTTCTCCTTCTTGCAATTTCTTTTTTTTTAAAGATGCTGGTTCATATGACTTTGGATTCTCATAGTGTGGACTTTGCTGGTTTCATCCCCTCGTGTCCTTTACCATGTTTTTTTTTTCCCTGTATTCCTGCAAATTGATGGTTATATCTAGAGGCTTGATCAGATTCAGGTTCAAATATTTTATCAAGAGTTTTAAGTGGTACTAAGTACTTCTATTAGGTATTTTTGTTTCTCTTTTGTGATGTTAGCAGCCGTTGGTAATTGTTGCCTAATCCATTAACTCATTAGGGATCATAAAATGATGGCATTCTAATTTCCCATTCTTTATTAATTCACTGGGATTCTTCTGTAAGGAGAAACAGCACTGCATTAACTGTAAGGCTACTGTGAAATACTTTTATCTACTTGAAGGTAAATGCTTAACGTATTCTTTTGACTTACAGTTTTTTCAGAATGAATCACTTCCCTAACATCCTTTGAAGAGACCAACAAATTTTTTTTTGAGAATCATTATAAACTTATGAATTTAAACATATTTCTGCTTCAATTTGTTACAATATTCTTTTTATTGATGCTCAAATTTTCCTATCTTTGGCCAATGAGAGCTTCAACAAGTTGGTCCCTGAGTCCATTTAGTAATTTTGATAACTTTCTTGCTTTCTAGTATAAGATTTTTCCGGACTGATCTTGAACATTTTCTTGCCAAGACCTGAGATCAGTCTTCTCTCTAAAGAGCCCTTGTTTCTTTTCATGGAAAAGAATACTAAGAGACCATGATCTGGGTGATGGGATGTTAATTACTACAGCATTGGTCATTATGTACAGGCTTACCCAGATAGTCAAATTAGGAAATGTTTTTTTTTTTTTAAAAATAATCTTTCTCTCTCTTCCCATGACAGAAACCTCATTTTGTAAAACACTAGCATACTCATTTTCTTTACAATTCACAGACAGCAGTCTTAGAATAATATCAACACAACTGTCTATGCTATGAATATTGGAAACAGCTTCAGGGTTTTTTTTGCTCCTTTTTTTACAGTTCTTTCTGTCCTTAAAGCAAATATCTCTAGGAATGTACAACTAAATAGTTCCTTTCTGTGTAGTTATACCATCAACTCAAGAGTGAGGTTCACTTATTTAAAATTTTAAGGAATTGTCTTTTATTACAGAATTGATTTAGTTTTATAATTATATATAATATTTACATGGCTCCAAAGTTAACTGTATAAAAACAGGATATATTCAGGGAAATCTAGCTACTATCCTGTGTTTTTCACCCTATTTCTTCCCTCCCTTACATGTAACCACCAAACATTTTTGTGGTTTATTTTTCCATTTTTAAGTAAGTGTGTATGTGTATTTGTATTGCCCCTTTACTTAGATAAACAGTAAAATAATTTACATACTGGTGTCTACTTTGTCCTTTTGTTTTTTTGCTGTACAGTATAAACTGGGAATCACTGCATAGAAATCTGAGGAACGATTCCTTATTCCTTTTCACAGCTGCATAGTGCTCCACTGTGTGACTATTCCATGGTATATTCAATCAGTCTGTTATTGGTGGACGTTTTCACTTACAAAAAATACTGCCATAGATAGCCTTGTAAGAAGTCCTTTTGTGTTTTCATCACAGCATCTTTGGGGTAGATTCCTGGAAAAGGAGGGCTAGGTCAAAGGCTAAATGCAATTGTATTTTTGATTAGTAGTGTGAAATTCCTGTCCAGAAGGGTTGACATATTTTGCATTCCTATCAGCAATATGTGAAAATATGTGTTTCCCCATGGCCTTGCCAACATTATATATTGCCCACTTTTTGGTTTTTGCTGAAATTTGTATCTCATTTAATTTTAAATTTCTATTATCTTATTATGAGAGATACTGATCATCTTTTCAAATGAGTAAGGGCCATATGAATTTCTTTTTGGGTGAACTATCTTTCCATATCTCTAGCCCATTTTTTTTGTTCCTTTAGAGTTCATTTTTTATTTCTATATTTAGAAGCTTTCTCTACTTTTAGGAGACTAAAATTATATGATATAATTTGCAAATGTATTTTCCCAATATATCATTTGTCTTTTTACTTGGTTTAGGTTGTTGAATGTTTTGTGCCATAAAAATATTTTTTATGAAATTTATCAGTCTCTTAATTGTGTTACTGGATTATGTGTCATAGTTAGGGAAAATTTCCCCACTTCAGGTATAAAGCTCTTCACTCAGGCTTCCTTGAGTACTTTAATGATATAATTTTTTACATCTTAAGTCTGATAGGATTTATGCTGCTGTGTAGTTGAGGAATAGATCAAATTTTCTACTTTATCTTGTAGCTCTAATGATCACAACAGACTTTGTTTAAAAGTCCATTTCCTTACCTATTTCTTGACCACTTTTCTTTATACCCTAAAATTCCTTAGGCATTTAAATCGACATCTGAATTTTCTATTCTTTTTCATTGTTTTGTTTGTCTATTCAAACATCAATCACACACCAATTTAAGTATCGAGGCTTTATGATATATTTTAATATCTGGTTGTGCTACATCTCCTTCATTGTTCTTCTTTTTCAGGCTTATTCTGACTAATCTTGCTTGTCTTTATTTCTTCTAATCACTTTAGAAACAACTGTCTAACTCCAGGAAGAAATGGCACTTTATTGGATTGTGTTCTATTTGGGAATTAACTTAGGGGGAACATTCGCCTTTGTGGTGAGTCTTCCCTTCCAAGAATGTTGTATGTGTTTTTATTTGTTCAAGTCTGGTTTTGTGTTTTCCAGAAATATTTTATAGTTTTATTCATGGGTTTTAGACATTTCTTGCTAAATTTATGCCTAGGTCTGGTCTTTCTCCTTCCTCTTGCTTTCGTAATAAAAGCCGCTTTTTTTTGTTACATTTTCTAAGTTGTGAATATATAAATAAATGCTATTGATTTTTGTGTGTTGACTTTTTATAACTTGCTATTTTCTAAATTCTCATGTTTGCAGTAACTTTCCAACAATTTTGGGGTTTTGCCAGATGCATAATTATATCATTTGTGAATAAAGAGGTGTTGCTTCTTCCTTTTCAATTCTTATGCCTCTAATTGGTTTTTCCAGTGTCCTCATATTAATTTTACATCCAACAAATATTAAATAATTATGAAAAAGAGAGGATTTTTTCACTTGTTTCTAATTTCAATAGGAAAGCCTCTGCTGTTTCTCCTTTAAATAAGATGTTCCCTTATATGTTAAGGAAGCATCCATCAATTCATATTTTATTGAGTATTAGCATAACGAATGGGTGTTGAAACTTGTTGAATGATTTTTCTGAACCTATGGAGTTGCTTATATGATTTTTCTCCTTATTATACTAATATAATGGATTATATTAATAGATTCCCTAGAATTTTAGAATAAACCCACTTAGACATGATGTGTTATTTTTATATGCTGTTGTAGTCTTGGCTAACATATGTTTAATATTTTTGTGTTGATAACCATAATGAGACTGGTCTGTAATTTTCTTTTTTGATTCAATCTTCATGATCAATGTTAAACTCTTTAAAATTTGGAAGTTTCCTTCTTTCACTATGTTCTAGAATCACCTAATTGAGATTATCTGATCTTTAAAGTTTTAGTGGAAATCTCCTATGAATCCACCTGGATCTAATGGTTTTTGTTTTGGTGAGGTGTGGAGGGGGTTCTCTCCAACCAGTTCTTCTATTTCTTGTATGGAGATTAGACCGTTCAGATTTTGTTTCTCTCTGAGGGCTGAGGCGATGTTTTAAAATACAGTTTTTACTACTATTTAGATATTGCAAAGCCAACAGATCAGGAGATGACTAGCACTGAAAACTAGTTATACTCACAGATCCCAAGAAGATGGGGCATGCCATGCCACGCAGTGCTACACAGGGAAGCACCAGCGTTGCTCAGGAGGCAGAGAAAGAGGAGGAAGAGCATTTTTTTTGGTTTCTAAGGGAAGGATTGAGTAAGACAGAGTGAGCAGATTTAGGAATGGCTAGATTGAATAATTTCACAGGCTCTGGGGCAGAGGGGCTGTTCCTAGTTATCAGGTACCTGGCCCTGGGTGCCTAGGGGGTTGGATAGTGGTCCTGAGTTTGAGAGCCTTATAGAGGAGATGGTTAAGGGTGTGGGTTCTGGATTGGGTGGTTTGCATTTGAAAGGCACACTGTACTCAGGGGCAAGTTGTTTGCTATATTTAAGAATTAGGTAACCCTGGGGGTGGGGGGCAGTCCTTCCGGGGTCAGCAAGACCCTAGATGTCAAAGCATCAGAATGTAGAAAATAAAAGATGTGGTTAATACCTATGGTAAATTGTATTTTCTGGAAAATTAGTTATCTGTGTTTTCAAATTTATTTGTGAAGAGTAGTACATAATAGTGTTTATTTTGATCGTCTTTTCCCATTTTCACTTATTTCTTTTGACTTTTCCTTCCCCCTCCCTCCCCTTTTTGAGTTAGGTTTGCTTTGGTTTTTGTTCTTTTTTAAAGAACTAGCTTTTATATTCATTTATTATTTCTACCTTTTCCCTAAAAAACAAATTTCAGATTTTATCTTACTCCTTTCTCTTTTTCTTGGAGGAAGAGGGTGGTAATTCATTTGTTCTCTTGTAGCTATTAGAGTTAAATGTTTAATTTTTTCAGTTTTATTGATATATGTATTCATGCTATAAATTTTCCTGTGATAATTGCTTTAGCCCTATCTTACAGTTTCATGTTATATATTCATTGTTATTAACAGAAAATTCTATAATTTGGTTTTATATTTCTCTTTTGAGTTGTTTAAAAGCATGTTTTAATTCTCAGAGAGAAAGATCTTTTTGTTTTAACATTTTGGTCATAGACTGTTATATTAGTTCTAGACTTGGCATTAATTGACCATTTCTTTTCTTTTTTTTAACTATACAGACTTTTTTTTTGTTTTCTTTTTTAAGATTGGCCCTGAGCTAACATCTGTTGCCAATCTTTTTGTTTCTTCTTCTTCTTCTCCCCAAAGGCCCCAGTACACAATCGTATATTCTAGTTGTAGGTCCTTCTAGTTCTGCTGTGTGGGACACCACCTCAGCGTGGCTTGATGAGCAGTGCTAGATCTGCACCAGGATCTGAACTAGCAAAACCCTGAGCCACCGAAGTGGAGTGCATGAGGTTAACCACTTGGCCACAGGGCCGGCCCCATAATTAATCATTTCTTGTGGCCTAAGATATGGCAATTTTTATAAATGTTATGTTCAGCCTTGAAAAGAAGATATGTTCCCTATCATTGGGGTTTGGAGTTTGATGTGTGTCTATGAGGTCTTGTTGCTGTTTAGGTCTTCTATATTCCTACAATTTTTTTGTCTACTTGATCTTAGATGGAGAGAGGTATATTAAATTCTTCATTTTTTTGAGATGATTTTTATTTATTCTCTTCGAATATTGTGTAGCTTCTACTTTATTGAAGATTTTTCTGTGTTGCTGGGAACACAAATTTCAATCATTACTATGCTCTCATTGTAAATCTTAACTTTCTCATTTTAAGGTATCCTTTTTTTCTCCTTTAATGCTTTTTGTTCTGAATTCTTCCTTTCCAAATATGAGCATTGCAACCACTGCGTTTTGTTTACTTGCATTTTCCCGGTATTCATTATGCATCCTTTTATTTTTAACCTTTCTGAATCTCTCCCATTTAAAATTTTAGCTGTGTTTCTTCTGTACAGCATAGTGTTGTATTTTGCTATTTTAGGCAATCTGAGATATACTGATTTCAATTCTGTACTGTTTTATACACACACACACGTGTATGCATAAAATATTCCACTACATGGTATACATTTTTTTCTTTTGTATTTATTGATATATCTGTCTCCCTTTCCTTTGTATTTTTGGTTATAAATTTTACTCCCAGCTAATTTCTATCAGATAATCAATGAGTTTATTCTACTTTTCATATAATCTCCCCATTCTTTTCTAATTTTTGGCAGTTGCATTCTCTCTATATTGTCAGACTATATAGCTATCACTTAGCATACAATCTCCTTCATAGCCATCAGTTAGTTTTAGCTCTTAGTTCTTCAAATATGTTTCATGCTTGCCACCAGTCTTTATCAGTGTTTTTCTGGTCACTTTGATTTTCTGAAGTTTATTCTCTAAAAGCTCTTCATGAAGAACTCTTATGAATTACATTCCCTGAGCTCTTGCTTATGCATAACATTTGTGACCTTTAGACTTGAAGGCCAGCTTTCAGTTAAGCAAATACCTGTGTTCCTAATCACAACTTTTCTTTTCTCCTCTAAAATAAATCAGTGTCACGTGTTTATGGTAACTTTTCCTGCCTTATCTTTATAATTTTACTAAGTATATGTTCCTACACATAATAGTTTTGACTGTTTAAAACTTTATAGAAATGAAACCATGTAGTATGTATTCTTCTCTGACTTTTTTTTAGCTTAACATCACATTTGTGAGCTTCATTCACATCATTGCGCGTGGCTGTAATTCATTCATTTTCATTGCTATATAGTATTCTGTAGACAGAATGTGCAATTCATCCATTATATTGTTGATGAATATTTGGATATTTTAAAATATGCTGTTTTAAACATTCTTGCATGTGTTTCTCAGGATGGTATTGGCTGGAGAGGATTTCAAGAGTCATAGAGAATGTGTAACTTTTACTTATTTAGACAAAAATTTTTCCAAAGTGGTTGTAACAATTTGCACTTCACCAGTAGTCTGTGAGATAAGCTCTTGGAGTTGGAAGAAGACTTGGAAAGCATCTCTTCTACTCTTTTATTTCAGATAAGATAAAAATGAGTTTTTGGTAGGTTGAGAAGGACAAATTTGAAATTCCATTGCTGGTAAGCGACCAAGTTGAGTATAAATTCTTGATCTTTTTTTTTCCACTTTAGTGTTTTTTTCTGTGACCTTTTGACAATAAAGGAATAAACTGAAAGATGATCAAAACACGTGCAAAATCTCAAGAAGTCTTATACTTTGGGCCGTGCAGCAGCTTGAGCTAAACAGAGCTCAAATGTGCTCTAGAGTGTCACTGTTATGGAAATGTACAATACTGATATCGTGATAAATCTGAATCATTAAAAAAAAGGTTGATTTGGTATTGTACTCTGTTTATAAAGGCATACAAATAGAGAATGCACTTTAGAAAGTTTCATAAAAATATTATAATTGAAATAATCATGCTTAAATGAGAAAGATTTTAATGGCTTAACATTTTGCTTCGTGTAAAGTACTACACTCTCAACAGATGTGGGTAAATTAGGCAGAACTCTAATATTCGATGTTTTGTTGTGTTCTCTGCTTATTTCATATGTTATTTCTCTAAGTTACAGGTTCTTCTAGAGTAGAACAATGTCTATTATTTCTCTTATTTTCCTCTTATCACTTTGCATAATACATGTTATGCAATAGACACTTAATTGTTGAATATTTGACTCTTTCAATGTTTTCCCAACAGTATGCAGCAGTCTAGAGTCAAAAGTGGGGAAGTGACTAGAATTAGAGTTGAGCTGCATAATATTTCTGAGGAGAGTTGAAAACAATACAGAAGGTATCCCAATAATTATGACTATAAGTTGAGGAGCATGTTTTTGTAATCTGATGGCTATTTTTGTATGAAATCAAAGATTGAGAAAAATAGGTACCGTTATGTAATTCTCCTATGACTCTCACTTAGCACAGCGTAATTAATAACGTGAACAATAAGTGGAAAATTCAGAAGCAATTATTTGAAAAGATCAGGTGGGTTTGCAAGGTGTGATCCTTAAAGCCTGGGAATGCTTCGAATCAAAGTTCAATGAACCTGAAGAGTAGATGAGTTTAACAGAAAAAAAAACAACCACCAAAAACACTTCAGGCTCTACAAAAGATGGCAGAACCTGGCATGTGGATAGCCCAGCTAATGAGCATATGCCATGAATTGCTGTGGCTCTTGTCCACAGAAGCTGCAATGAATGACAAGCAGGAAAGCATTCGCTTCTTATCAGACCAGAGACAATAGCAGGTGTAATTAGAACATTCTGTCAGCTGTCTGTGGAAAGGAATTTCTACTCAGTGCTGTGCAGGGAAGTCTACCATGTTAATTTGGGGTTTTTTAAATTATACTTGGGGAAAATCATTTTGGAAGGAACAAGGAATTATTCTTCTTAGATGTGACCCATGGGGTTTATGGCTCATGTAGGATTATCAGTCTCATTATTTCATGCTCCACTGAAAATGAATATCTTCTTTGCTCACCTTCATTCTATTTGACCTTAAATATTTATATAAGTATATAAATGTTTTACTTCATTAATAAAAACTGAAGAACAAGCACACACATCTCAACTGGCTTGTAATAATATCTAATATCTAGGTATATTTATAATTATCTACTTATGTTGATATATATTCACAATGAAACATAATTTATGTATATAATATAAATGCTCACATATATGTGTAATATATGTATGCATTTATTTTTTTCTATCAATAGCCCATTAAAGCATGTAAAGAAGCATTTTGATTACCTACCAGTGATATATTAGTAAATGTTTAACAATGGGTTTTTGGAGAAAAATAAAACCCTGATTCATAGCATTTGCTTACTTCCATGGTGTAAATACTCTAATCACAGCCTAATTTAAGCCACTAACACTCTTTGCTACTGAACATGGAGTAGAGAAAAGATGTTGGCTCCAGGACACCTTGTTTCTCTATTTTACAGGTGAGAAAACTGGAACATAACAAAGTGATGTGATTTGTTAAAAATAATAGAATTCATATGTTGAGGAACCCTACTTGAACTCAGATTATTTTATTTCTCGAAATACCTTTCTTTCTGTTAATCTATGTGATTCCCTTATGCAATAAATTTCTAAAGAAGAAGAGTAGCACCTTTATCTTCTTGGCAGCTCCCCTTCCATATATACTTATTCTTTTAGTAAAGTATGTCCTATGCAATATTATAAACAGAATGCAATAATTGTGACATGTATATTACAAATTTTTTGTGATTTTTCTGAGATTCAAATTTAACTGGGTGTCCTGCATTTTATCTGGCAACCCTACCCGCACCTTATATAAGGAGTGTTTAAATTAGAATAACAAAGGCCATTGTATGCTGAGGGGAGAGAATGAACAAAGGCATAGAGGGAGAATTGAATGTGGTATGCTCATGTAACCCCATGGAAACTCACATGGCAGAAGAGGACTGTCTGTAAAAGCTCTTTGAGACCAGGAACTGTGACTTCTTCCTATCAGGACCCAGCCCAGTGCCTGATTACCAGAGAGTGGCTGATCAATACGTACTGTTCAGTGTTTAAATGTACAATTGCTCTGTAGCAGAGAGAAGTAAGGCTGGGGCTGTGGAGAGAGGCCAGGTTGTGGAGGGCTTCAAGAGCTGAGAAGTCGGGGTTTGGAGGAGGTGAAGCTGAGGATCAGGTTGAGTGGGATTGATCAGAATCTCAAGTAACCAATCTACCCAGTTCAAATAGACCCCTTAAAATCATTCATAACGCCATGCCCAGAAAACACAAAATTTTTCTGTTACTTCTGTGGTCTTTGCTTATGTTGCCAAAGAAAGAAGTAGCGGGAGAAAAATGAAATTTTTAGGATAATGAAAAGACACAGAAATTTGTAAGAACGTATTCACTTAGCATTAGAAGATCATTTCACAGTCCCTTCCAAAAGTGTCTATCAACACGATGGATGAGCTTCATTCTGTCTTTGGTTTAGGATATGTCTGAAAGACTGGTGAGACAGTTCAAGGAAGAGAAACGTGACACGCACAGATCAATTCTGAGGCCAGCCCTGTGTCTCTCACTCAGCCTGTCCTTAGGCACTGCCCCCGGAGCTCACGCTGAGGCCTGGGAGGAAGCGGAGGGCTGGGATAAGAGAAGAATTGACTGAAGTTTGGGGAGTGCTGAGTGCATTGTTGGGTGCCAGTGATGGGCAGAGACATCGCTGCAATTTTGGCAATGACTGGCGGTCGTGCCCTGGACGCACCTGACGCTCTCAGCAGTCTTGATATGGCAATCTTAGGTGTCATCAGCAGAGGCAGTTTCCTAGTTTGGTGGCAGCAACAGCATTTCAAGGCAGTGTAACTACTGATTTGGGTATCAGCAGATGCAGGAAGCATCACTATGGTGAGGTGGAGCTGAAGATGAGGAAAATGGAGAAGTCAGGTGCCAGGGCATCAGCTAAAGGGACTGGTGTATGGGGCTCACAGGAGCCACATCCTAAGAATCATATTAGAATATGAAGAATATGAAATTTTTCATGGGAAGAATTTGAGATAAGCTTGTGCTCCTGCAGAGAAGGCACTGTGAGAAACAGAAAAATTTGGTTTGCGTCACTCTGACCCTGTCCTCTGTGCATCCTGCCCCACCCTAGTGGACTACCCTGTCCCGGGCACCATGGGCCACAGGGATGGTTTAGCCTGTGTTGCTTATTGACTGTGTTCTAAACTCTGTGTATTCAGAAAAATCAGCATTGTCCACACTGAGGTCCACATGGTAATCATAGTTACCCACTGCCTCTAAAAAGGAATCACTGTGTCAATAAATGTGAGGATTCATTAGTTAAACAAAATAGTTTCTCAACTGTAAGACTTCTCAGAACCTTAAAAATGCTAAAATATTCATTGTAAGTATCCAAGAGGCAGGCTTTGAATTAGTATTTCCCAAACTTAACTTTTTTTTTTTTCCCTGCACTGGTGCCTCTTTTAAGACCAGTGTTCCAAGGAGCATACTTTAGGAAAATGTGCTTCTTTGTACTCGTGATATGTAAGTTATGGGTTGGAAAATCCCTCTAGGAACACAGCTGCTTTGTTCATCTTTTGTGTGACTCTTATATTGGTGAATTGTTTTAGCGGGCATACGCTAATTAGCGGGTAGCACTAATAAATTGCATGCTCACACATTCTCAAGTGTACCTAGTTTCTCCAAGGCCCTTGGCTCATGAGTGAAAAGAGCATGGGTGTATTTGCCATTGGAAAACACACTGTGTTTGCACACATTGGATCCAAGATTCCTCTTTTTATGGGCTCGTGAGACGTAAGGAATCTTCAAGGTTGACCGTGTCCAGGGAACGTCAGAGCGCTCGCTAGTTGTTTATCGTCTGTCATGGTTTTACTGCTGGAGAAGGGATCTGTTCTTTTGTACTTCTCAGATACCTTTCCCCTCCTCCTCCATTATCTCAAATGTAAGGCACTGCATTCTTTTTTCTTCTTTTTTTCAGTCTAAAAGCATTGGGCTGAATAATGACGAAGATTTGTGAAATTTAACAACTGGTTATTTGTCACATAATTTTTCAAAGTTGACCTACCTGACAACTTGTTTCTTTGTCTTCTTTCGTTTTGTGAGGAAGATTGGCCCCGAGCCAACATCTGTTGCTAATCTTCCTCTTTTTGCTTGAGGAAGATTGTCGCTGAGATAACATCTGTGCCAACCTCCCTCCATTTCATGTGGGATGCTACCAAAGCATGGCTTGACGAGCAGTGCTAGATCCCTGCCCAGGATCTGAACCCATGAACCCCTGGCCACTGAAGTGGAATGTGCAAACTCAACCAGTATGCCACCAGGCCGGCTCCTTCTTTGTCTTTGGAGGTATAAAAAATAAATAAAAGCAAAGAAGACTCTGACAAAAATGTCTTCATATAGGATTACAACTGTTAATATCTTCTCATATTTTATTATATATGAAGTAGAGATAAAGTTGACCTCAACCCTGCCCTCAAGCCTTCAATCTCATTCTCCCTTTCCAGTCTCAGAGGTAACCATTATCAAGTTAATCAGTACCATTCTTTTTTTATACATTTTCATACATATGTGTATTCATAACATCTGCACGTAATGAGTATATATACACACATAAATGCTATATGCATGCATGTAAATAGTACACTTTTATGCCTTTTTTACTAATCTATATGAATATACTAGATTTAGTTTGTTTTGTTTAATAGCTGCATAACATTTTATCTTGTGTATCACTTTTGGACGTAAGCGTTGTATATTGTATATCTCTCCCTCCAACAATTATAAGTATTGATGAATAAACATGTTTTCATGTGCACGTCTGTGAGAGCTCTTTGAGGTCATCCCTCCAGGGTTGTCATCACTGAGGTATAAGATATGAGGTATATTTACGTTTTTCCTAGATACTGCTGATTGCATCCCAAGGTGGCTGAAACAGTTTTCATTTCCATCAGCCGAGTGTGGGCGTACCATTTCTCCTAAATTCTTGCCAACACTTTATTAGGTTAAATAATTTTGCTAGGGTGATAGAAGAAAAATAATATATCTGTGTTATTTTAATTTGAATTTCTCTAATACCAAGAGAGAATTAGCATATTTTCACATTTGTATTTTGAGTTGGTTTTGGGAATTGCTTGTTCTTGTATTTTATTCATTTTATCATTGTGATTTTTGTCTTTTTCTCATGGATTGAAGTTCTTTATATATTCAGGATATTATTTCTTTGTTGGATAATACATTGCAAAAACCTTCTCTGGCTAACATTTTAACTTTATATTAAAATTAAAATGTTTATTTAAAATTAAATGTTCTTAATGTGTCTTGTTTAATCAATTCTAATGTCATAAATGTATTTTCCAAAATTTCAGAGGCTTGTTTTTCACATTTAGATATTTAATGTATGTGGGACTAATTTTTGTTCCTGTTGTGAAATAGTAAATTTAATTTTCTTTTCCTTAGGGTCACTTTTTGCTAATATAATTTATTATAACCTCTGTATTTTCCTCACTGGTTCATATACCACATATATTATGTACCATGTTCTCCTATATTTATAGGTCAGTTTCTGGGCTCTCTCTTCGAGTCCACTGATTTATTTGACAATTATGCTATCAATACTGTACCTTTTTAATTAGCATAGCTTTGACATTTGGTAGGCAAGAACCCTCTCTTTTTTTCAAAATTGTTTTAGCTATTTTGTCTTTTTACTTTACATATAAAGTTTGGAATCAGTTTAAGTACTATGAAAATGTCATTGTGATTTTATTTGGAGTTGTATTAAATTTAGATCTTTTTGGGGAGAAAGCATTTTTACCATGCTGAGTCCTCCCAGTCAGGTCTTTATGGCTTTCAAAGAATTTCATCGTTTTGTCCAAAATGGTCTCATACATTTTTGTTAGGATTTTCACAGACTAAAAATATGCTGCTGCCGTGAATGGAATCCTTTTCCTTTGTTTTTTCCTCAGTAGCTATTACTGGCACAAACAAAACACTATTGACTTTTGAATGTTAATCCTGTGTCTAGAAACCTTACTAAACTCTCTCATTGGTTTTCATAATTTTTCTTTTGGAAAAGAATCCACATAATGAGAGTATTTAAATTCTTTCTGTGACAAAGACCAGTGTTTTCCCTCTATTATCCTTTTTCTAGTGGATGACAGCCAGGCATTTTAACTGGGCACGTGGCTCTAGGATAATGCTTACATTTCCCAGGGGCTTCTTATAGTTAGATGTGGCCATATGATTAACTTTTAATCATGGGGCTGTAACCAAAAGGAGTGTATGCAACTTCAGGGAACTTAAAGGGAAAATATAGCCTCTTACCACCTTTTCTTGTATGAATGCAGAAGTGATGGCTGGTGCTGGAGCATGCATCTTGGATTATGAAGTGAAAATCGCATTTTGAGGGTGGCAGAATGACAAGAAAGAGAGATTCTGAATCCCTGGTGATTCTTAGTCTGTACAATTAAACCCCAGGACACTGAGGTTTACAGGAGGGAAAAAAAGAACCCAAAGCAAGCTACTATATTGAGTCTTTGGGCTTTCTGTTACTTGCAAAAGAACCTATTCTTTCCAATCCCTGTATCTCTTTTTCCATCGTCTTGCTTCTGGTTTTGGCTAGGCCCTTCAGCACAGTGTTTCATACTGGAGCCAGCCTTAGTGTACTCCTGAATTTAATGGGAATATATCTAAAGTACCACCATATGTATCTTGTTTGTTATATGGCTTTAGCTGATAACCTTTATTAAGTTTAGGAAATGCCATTTTATTCCTAGTTTCCTAGGAGTTTTAAAAAGTCAAATATAGTGGTAAATTTTTCAAATGCTTTTTTCCTTTTAGCATCTGTTGAAATAACCCATATGCTTTTTTCTCCTTTAATCTGTTAACGTAGTAAAGTATGTTGATAAATATCCTAATGTGAAATTATCCTGTCTTTCTGAGGATAAATTCCCATGATAAGGATGTGTTTTTATTTAAAAAATTACTTTTGATTCCAATTTTCTAACATTTTACCTAAGATGTTATGGACCTGTGTTTATTTTGTATATTTTTTCTACTTCTAGTTATCAAGATTATGCTTACTTTATAATATAAATTGTATAATTTTTCTTCAGGAACAGTTTATATATGATAGAGATCATCTATTCCTTGGAAGTTTGGTAAAATTAAAATGCAAACATGTTTTGCTCAGTATAGAAGGAAATTTTTTTTATAGGAAGATTAGTCCTGAGCTAACTGCTGCCAATCCTCCTCTTTTTGCTGAGGAAGCCTGTCCCTGAGCTCACATCCGTGCCCATCTTCCTCTACTTTATATGTGGGACGCCTGCCACAGCATGGCGTGCCAAGCGGTGCCATGTCTGCACCCGGGATCTGAACCGGCGAACCCCGGGCCGCTGAGAAGTGGAACCTGCGAACTTAACCACTGCGCCACCGGGCCGGCCCCAAGAAGGACATGTTTGAATACTATGTGAATGTCCTTAATTATTGATCTGTTTGGGTGTCCATTTCATCTTGCATCAGTCTGCTGTCTCTAGATAGATAGACAGATATGGAATATATCTAACTCCAGAAAAAGCATTCATTCCTTCTTGATTTTTCAGATTTATTGGCTTTATTTTTATTGTGTATCTTATGACTCTTTTAAATCTCAGAAGTATCTTTGTAAACATTTAAGTGGCTACTTTTGAAGTTAAATGATTCTGTTGAATGATCATTATCCATTGGGAAAGGGACATTTGCTATATTGGGGTTTTCCAATTTTCAGTTTAAAAGTTAAATGTTGATATTTTCTTGAAGGAAAATGTAATTACCATTACAAAAAGAACATAATGAAAATCTGGCGGTAGTATGATGTGAATTGCTATGCATTTTAGGCAATATTATTTAAATTAATAAAGAAGGACCCAAAAGTTCATAGCAAGGCTTGGATTGGCATATAACACCTTCTCAACTTGTTCTCTCTCTCAACCATTTCCCCCAATAGCTATTAACTTAACTTGAAGACTTAACCTGAAGATAGATAACTTCAGGTTAACCACCAGTGAAGAAATTGACTTATCAACCAGCATGCCATTAGATGCTAATCAATATGAAAATGTGTTTTTGCCAATACTTTCATGACAATATCTATCAGACAGATCATTGAACTGGCTTAGTTATGCGATAAGTTGTGCGCTGGCTACAACTTCTTTTACATAACAGGTAAGAGGCACAGCCTGTTGGCAAGAGGGGTGGCATGTTTACTGAAGCACAGTGCAGGGTATTAAATGCTGAAACAGCCTCCCACTGGTACCCCACCACGCCTGCTCCTCGCCCGCCCACTATACATCTTTCAAAGACCAGTGAAACTTATCTTTCTAAGACCTGAATCAGATTATGTTACTTTCCTGCTTAAAAGCCTCCAATGACTTCTCTCTGCATCCAGAAGAATATCAAACTCCTTACTTATGGCCTAAAAGAGCACAATACTTGCCACTGCCTACCTCACTGACCTCAACCTTTCTGTGCTACATCTCGTTGACTATTCCTGCCTCACTGGCCTTCTTCCTTTTCTTCAAGTATGTCAAGTTTATGCCCTTCTCGGGCCTGGTTCTTGCTGTTCCTTCTGCATAGAACACTCTTCAGAACTACTCCTGGCTGGCTTCCCAACTTAAATGTGGCCTCTTCAGAGACACCTCCCCTGTCTGCCCACCATAGACCCCAGTTACTCTATCTCTTTACTATATGTGTGATGGAAAGACGGTAACAGACAGTTTGAGAAGATAAATTTTCTTTAGTGGGACAGCTATGGAATTTTAAGGAGAAAAGAACACCTGTTTTCAGATGTAGATTTGGCTTTTCAGGGCCCCTGAGTTCACATTTGGATACACATAGTAGATGATGTCACCCCTGTCAATGGGTGAGAGAGGTCTGACCCTGGACCATTGATGCGTTTCTGCTCAGCGCTTTTCAGTGCTTGAAATCTTTTCTTGATTTGCCTTCTTATGTATTGGCACCCTATGCTAAAATGTAAGCTCCTTGAGGACGGGTTCTCTGGGACCTTATTCATTATGGTAACCCACGTACCTGGACTGTGTCCGAGGGGTCTTCAATAGGTATTTATCATCTACTGATTGACCTAACAACCTGGTCTCCCCTGCCTCCCAGTTCACTCACTCTTCCAGAAATCTTTTTGAGTTTTCAATCCCAATATAGGCTCTCTCTTCTTTGAAACCTCGTACTTACCCTCTAATGACCTCATGTTCTTCCTGTATTCTCACTATTTCTGTTAATTTCCTATCTGCTGCACTAAGGAGACAACTTCTAACTGGCAAGGATAATGTCATGCTTGTCCTCGTATCCCCTGCACCACTTAGCACTATGCCTTGTACCACTTTACTGTTAGTGCATTAATTCATCAAATTAAAGCAGTACTAATTTTCTATTAATTTAGGCTTTTAAACTTTGAACTGTGACTCTTTGAGTTATATCCTCCTTACATTGAATGGAAGTAACAGTTTTTCATTTAAAACTGTAATTGTTTCTGATCTGGCCTCATTCCTTATGTTTTCTTTGCTCAGTCATGCTCCACTAAGAAACTACAAACTGGCAGCTCACGGTCTAAACGCAGCCTGCAGATATGTTTTCTTTGGCTCCCACGAAGTTTTCAAATTTTTGAATTAGCTTCTATCATTTAAAAATTAGATTTCACAAAATGTTTTAGACTTTTGGCTTTCCTGAAAAATAGGACAATCTGGCAGCCCTGGATCCACAAACCCTTACAAGTGCTGAAATTTCTTATGTGCTCTGGCTCACCATAACCTCCTCTGGTCTTGCCTCATTCATTTCTAGTTCATGCCTCGACTCGTCACATATCGGAGTTTGAGGCCCCAGCTTTCCCCTATTTCTACAATGTCTATGTGATTTTCATCAGTGACAATCCAATAGGCAGTACTAAAATCGCCTGCAATCCAACCCAGCCCTGTTTGACCCCAAAGTCTGAAGTGTTTCTGTGATCTACCCTATTTGACTAGGTGTAGAAGCGTGTAAGGCTTTGAAAGAGAAGCAGGCTTCTATAGCCCTCCCACAGAAGCTTCCATTTGCTTAGGAGCAGTGAGAAGACGTGGAATTCGTATAGAAGCTAGACTGAGTTCTGTTATCGCTTTTTCACAGATTTCTTTTGTGATCCTTTGACCACGTTAGGCTGCAGTTCTACAAAGTAGCAATGATGTGTGTTGATCCCTCAGGTTCTTTCTAGCTCTTACCAACACACAATATTTTTTCGAAAAATTTTAATGTTTTCCTTATATGTTGATTTTAATTATTAACCTTGACATACGTAGAGCTGACTAGTCTCAGTTGACCCAATGTTTGCTCACAGGACAGTGTCTTTTCCATGTTGTGTGCACCTGTTTGATGCCTCCTTGGCACCTCATGGATGTTCAGAAGTGCTAATTAAATTGAATACTATTATTCAAATAACTCCCCCAAAGGTTGCATTTGACAGGGTTGAGCTGTGTGGTTACATTTCCCTTAACATACACCTAGGTTTCTAAATGAAAGGGGAAAGTTCTTGGCAAAATGTATTTTGGCTTTCAAAAAAAAAATATGGTGATGAATTATGCATCTTTTCCTCCCTGTGTCGTTGGCATATCTCAGAACATAGATCATTTGGCCTGTGCTCAGGGGGATTCTGGCCTTTCACTGAACTTAGCTCATCTGAACTCCTCCTTGAAGCCTTTGTTCCAGCCCACCCTCTCCCCACGTGAATCTGTGTCAGACGTGAGTGAGTGAGCAAGCGGTGTTCCTTAACATCAGGATGCTACAGAAGCAGAGAGTAGCTCAGTCACAGCACAGTGAGTACAAGCCCTCCTTGCTTCTTAGGAAAGTGTTCCCTTAACAAGGAATAAAAATGAGGCACTCCAGGCTGAGCGTGAAAGGAAAACCAAGACAGCTTCACACTTACTTTTTAATTAATGAGATGGTCAGAGATGCTGTTTTATAGCTGGTGTCAGTGTGAAGTGATGTGTACCCATATATTAGACACCAGAGAATGTAGGTCTGAGCTTATAGTATTAGGAGTGAAGATAAAGGATTTCTTTATGACCTGCATAAATGGATGCTGGAAGAAATATTTTTCCCACTGATGTGAAGCATGGAAATTGGTGCTCACCTGCTATTTACAGAAAACTCTTTTTGTTAAAAGCTCTGGGACTTGTTTTCTCTGAGACAGATATTTGTAGCTATAATTAAGAAATCTGTTTAAATTGTGCTGATAATTATCCTAATTGGTATGAAAAATCAGATTGAATAGTTAGAGGAGTAAATTGCCCCAGCTGAGTTTTATAGGCAGCACATTTTTCAAAAAGAGAAGCTGAAGTAGGTAAATAGGTTTTCAAAAATACCCTGCTAACTTTAAGTAGGTCACTTTTTAAAGTGCTCTTTGTGTGTCTATCTTAATTTGGGCAACTTAATGGCCTTGAAATATTTATGTCCAGGACTAAAATAAGGTCCAAAATAAAGTGCAGTTGAATTGCTTGAGATGCTTTGAGACAAAAGGTCCTTACTTTGAATATCCAGACCTTAAAAGCTCTCTGAGGAGTCAGAGAGCCAAGACAAAGACCAAGTGAACCACGAGACGTAGGGACTCAAGTATGGGTCCATCCTGACCCTCATGAGACCAGTCATTTTCCAAATGTTTCTGAGGAACAACTGCAGGTTTCCTTAAAATGTATGTTCCCAGTGATGAGCTTGTGGGAGAAGGACACGAGAGTGTCTCCTTTTAAAATATGTTCCTTTGGTCTCTTTTTAATTCACTTTAAGTTTGAGATCATCATTGCACTCATTTGACCAAATAGCGCAGATTTCAAGCAGCAGAAAACAAGGAAAACTAAAGGAAGGGGCCTTTGAACCAAAGAATAAAGTAGATTATTTTCCTGACGAGGAGCAGAGAAGTGAGTAAATTACTACGGATGACCTCAAATCATTTATATTTGCCTTTGGAAGATGTCCTGACTGTGTTTTGGCAGCAGATTTACTGTCATAACTTAATTTTGCTGAGGATGATAATAAATAGGTCTTCATTTCCAAAATACACACCCGAGAATGTGTGTGGGTGGAGAGAAATAGCTCCCCACATTGTACGGGAATGACAAAGGAAAGCTAGTTTGGGATTTAAAGTTTGCCAGGGAAAATTTGCAAAGTGAACAACCCAAAAATAGATAATTAAGGGGTAATTGTTTATAAGTTAAACACACTCTATAACGCATACCATTACCAAAAAAGCATACTGTCTGACAGGTGGCTCATAGCAATGTTCCTTTCGGGACTGTTGTAGTAAATGAAATACAATAAATCTACAAAGAACAAGTATTTTTTCACGTGGTAGTCACTTTATGACAATAAACCCTGAATTATATGCTCTGTGCATTGTAGTTGGGGAGGGAGTGTGGTGCCGTGGACGTGGTGGGCAATTTGTATTTTTTATGACAATTATTTTTCAACTCTTCATCTGTCTTCCCAACTCAAAAATTATAATCACTTAATCTGTACCCATTTATTAAAACAAAATAATCAAAACAATAGCGTTTAAGAAGTTGGGAAGGAAAAGAATGAAGATGTTCGTGCCACTTTTCTTCTATTAATAATTACTTTTAATTTTACATAGAGTATTACAATATACATTTACCCACACCACCTCGTGTTAGTGACCCGAGCCCCACTCTGTCAGAGGGCAAGGATGATCTCAACTGAAGATACTCTTTTCTTTTTCTAATTCCCTTTCCTTTATTCAAGATTTCTTTTTCCTGTTTTATTGAGAATATATTGACATTTATTGACAAGTATATTGACATAGATCATTGTATAAGTTTAAGGTGTATAGCATGGTTTGATTTACATATATTGTGAAATGATTACCACACTAGGTTTAATTAAAGTCCATTCTCTCATATAGATATAGTAAAAAGAAAAGAAAAAAATTTCTTCTTATGATGAGAACTCTTAGGATCTACTTTCTTAACTTTCCTATGTATCATTCAGCAGTGTTAACTATAGTCATCATGTTGTATATTACATCTTCAGTATTTATCTATTTTATAACTGGAAATTTGTACCTTTTGGACACCTTCCTCCAATTCCCCCCTCTCCATCCCCAGCATCTGGTAATGAGAAATCAGATCTCTTTTTTATGAGTTTGGTGGTGCTTATTTTTTTAGATTCCACATATAGGTGAGACCATACAGTATTTGTCTTTTTCTGTAGACTTATTTCACTTAGCATAATGCCCTCAGGGTCCATCCATGTTGTCACAAGTGGTAAAATTTCCTTGTTTTTTTATGGCTGAATAAAATTTCATTGTATATACTAGAACTTCTTTATTCATTCATCCGTCAATGGATGTCTAGGTTGTTTCCATGTCTTGGCTATTGTAAATAACACTGCTATGAACATGTGGGTGCAGATCTCCTTTTGAGATACTGTTTTAGTTTCCTTTGGATATATTGCTGGGAATGGAATTGCTGGATCATATGGTAGCCCTATTTTTAACTTTTTGAAGAACATCCATACTGTTTTCCATGGTGGCTGTACTAGTTTAAAATCCCACCAACAATGCACAAGGGTTCCCTTTTCTCTACATCTGCTCCAACTTTGATATTTCTTGTCTTTTTGATGATGGCCATTTTAACATCCATGAGGTGATGTTTCATTGTGGTTTTTCTTTGCATTTCCCTAATTACCAGTGGTATTGAACATCTTTCCACGTACCTGTTGGCCATTGATGTATCTTCTTTGGGAAAATGTCTGTTCAGGTCCTTTGTCCATTTTTTAAATTGGATTATTATGATTATTTTTTTGCTATTTGAGTTGTATGAGTTCTTTATATTATTTTGGATATTAACCCCTTATCTGATGTACGATTTGCAAATATTTTTCCCATTCTGTAGGTTGTCTTTTCACTTTGTTGACGGTTTCTTTTGCTGCACAGAAGCTTTTTAGTTTGATGTAGTCTCACTTGTTTGTTTTTGATTTTGTTGCTTTATGCTTTGATTTTGTTGATGGGTCAAAAACCCATGTCAAGGAGCTTTTTCTCCTTATGTTTTCTTCTAGGAGTTTTGTGGTAACGGGTCTTACATTTAAATCTCTAATCCATTTTGAGTTAATTTTTGTGAGTGGTGTAAGATAAGGATTGAAGATACTCTTAATGGGTAACAAATGAGAAGCCTGAACCTCAGAGATATTAAGTAACTCCCAAAGATAAAAAGCAGTCCTAGAATCCAATGCCTTCTAACTCTAAAACCAGTGCTGCCTGAAGTGCTTAAAAAACCCTGAGACTTCTATTAACTTGCTAATTAACCGTGGGATATCATATATTTTCCCTTTGTTCATCTCTGGGTGTTCTAGGCTGGGAATATGATTTCTAGCCACGTGTCCATATAAAGGCATTTCATTAAATAAACTGGTATATATGAAAGTTGTGATTTAGCATCAATTATAAATGTATATACAGAGATACTGAAAATATATCTAGAGCCTCAACTGAAGCAAGTGTAGTTTAGGAGGTTCTGATGAAGGTAAAATAATAACATGGGTATAACCTTGGGATTTTCATGTCCAAGAGGTACTAGGGATTTCTAGATTAACTTGCTGTAGGACTGCTTCTTAATAGATCTCTTGTTCTGTCTTATTCCTCTATGATATCATGGGATTGTGATAATTCATATACATTATAGACTGGGAGAATCAATTCTAAAGATGAGAAAACTGTGAACTCAGAAAGGAGATGTCCACATGGCCAATAAAACAGTCAAACCAAGGCCCGAAGGCCAGTCCTCTGACTCTCTGCCAAGTGCTTTGGAAGGAACTTTAAGATGATATTGAGTCATATTTCTCATTACCATTGACAAGCATTTCGTGGGCTCCAAACTTTTGCTGGATGCAGTGGAAGCAAAGTACTATAAAATCTGACCCTGCTTTGAAGGAATGTGCACACTTTTTAGGAAAACAGAGCAGACCATTTCTGAAAGATAGTTCTATAGATTCTATTAACATTTAGGGAAAGAGACTTTTCTATGCACTCTTGCAGAAAGGTCTTCCAATGTTTCACGACTAATAGGAAATGGCCCAGTGTCTCTTGTTGCAACTGAGCTAGTGTCAAAGAGCTAGAATCCTCCAGACTGGAAGCCGTACCACGCCTGCATGACTGATTCATCTAAGCCGTCACCTGGGAAGGCCAGTGAGTCTCCACTTCTGCCACTTCTATTCCTCTTCTGCGGACCCTTCATTCACTGTCATCTCAGGACAGTAATCCGACATTTTCAGCAAGCCCAAATCCATTTTAATTCTGCTGAAGGGTTAAAAATAAGGGCTCAGGGATGTGAGTGTGCAGAAAGCAGGGTGACTTGGGCTGCATCAGGTTTGACAGTTAAACAGTTTTATTTATAGACTTTTGTTCTGCATGAAATATTAAACTACAAAAGCAAAAAGTAAACAGATTTATTTTTAATTTGTATATATGTCATTCAAGACATCTTATCAAGCTTTAGAATAGGCTGAACGAATCTGTGGTTTGGGGTTAAATGTGCATCTGTTTTCTCTCTGTGTTGAGAAGACAACTCATAAAAATCCGTTTTCAACAGATGGTTATAAATTAAGACAGAACTCCCTCATTTGGATTAATGCACATTCATGAAGAATGTGTTACTTTCTGATGAAACTAAGTCATTCCATGAATCCTATCAATAAACTGATCTGTAATGTCTTTAAAATGTACCAAAACATGAGTAACAAGTAGTTGGAATGTAGCCTTCTACCTTCTACCTCCTATTCCTGTCCCTTGGCTCCACATTTCTCACACTTGATCACTGATAGGTTTTTTTTTTCCAGAAGTTATTTATTTATTTATTTATTTATTTTGGTGAGGAAGATTGTCCTTGAGCTAACAACTGTGCCAATCTTCCTCTGTTTTGTATGTGGGATGATGCCACAGCATGATTTAACAAGCAGTGTATAGGTCCATGCCTGGGATCTGAACCTGCAAACCCCGGGCTGCCAAAGCGGAGCACGTGCACTTAACTACTACACCACCAGGCTGGCCCCGATCACTGATGGTTTTTTAGTGCAGACAGAATTTTGTTCTAAAAGATTTAAGTATAGATCTGTTTGATTGGGGCTGGAGAAACTGAATCAGTATGGACATTTTCAGGTATCCTACAACTTCCGTCCAAATGTAAGTTCTAAGAGCTTTTACGTTGGAAAAGCTCTTCTATTTTACTAAGGTTCAAGGAGTAAAACTTAGCTTTTTTTTTTCTTATTCTTTTAATATTTAAACCTTAGCTCTTGCCTCAGGTTTGATAAAGGAAGAACTATAACCTTGGGTCACGAAGCTTTGTTTCTGGTTCTGACTCTGCTTCTCTTGGATGTGTGACTTTGAGAAGGAGCGCTAATGTCAAGGAACCTTAGTTTTCATGTCTTTCAAATGAGGGGCCAGACTAGTCTCCGCCATTACAACCTTGATGTTCTAGGATCATGTTTGGGATTCTAGTTGAGGAGGTGGGGCAAGAGGTCTTGCTATCCTCAGATGTAATATTGCTTTCTTTTTGCTTTTGATCTATTTTTAGGGAGAGGAGAATCACCTACACTGAATCTTGTGTAGGCTCAGTGGAGTCTTAGAAGAAATCATACATTTTGTTCTATTTCCTAAGCAAGATTCTTTTATGGAATATAAGGTAAGATGAAGCTGATTAAATTGCTTATGAACACAAGTGATTTTGAGATTGAGACAAGCTCACAGAAGTTTATGAGATGACTACCGTAACATGCTAGTCCTTGTCCATCTTTTTTTTTTTTAAGAAAAGCTTTAACTTTCCAAAGAGCCATCATATCTGCCTTTTTTTTTCTGGGAAGGATTCGCCCTGAGCTAGCATTTGTTGCCAATCTTCCTCTTTTTTTCCCCCTTCTCATTTCCTCCCCAAAGCCCCAGTATGTAGTTCTACATTCTAGTTGTAAGTCCTTCTAATTCTTCTATGTGAGCCACTACCACAGCATGGCTACTGACAGAGAAATGCTGTGGTTCTGTGCCCGGGAACTGAACCTGGGCCACCAAAGCAGAATGCGCCAAACTGTAACTGCTAGGCCATCACGGCTGGCTGGATCCTCGTCCATTTTCACCTCATCTCCTCTATCTCCCTCCATAGTCAGTCGCTGATAGCAAAGAGAAGTAGATTAATATGAATCTGCTTTGTAAATGGCACCAATTATCAAGTTGCCACAATTCAATAAAGGTTTCCCAAACTGTATTTATCACTGTTAAAAGTGTGCATATTATATTGTTGTGGATTTAAAAGATCTATCATTTAGAAGATCATGATCTAGTATTTCTTATTAAGTGTATCAAGGAATGTTAAACAATAATAACTTAGTAATTCTTTTAAATATCTTCGATGACCAAAATCAAATCTGAAATACTGGGATGGCAGTCAAAAATAAAACTTGTTGTTTCCATTTAAAAACAAAAATAGCACCTTTCATAATTCTGAGAACCCTCTTAGCTGGAGATTCCATATGATCTTATTCTAGATAAAGTCTTATGATTCAATTTTGTTCCTATAATTACAGGTGAGAAAAGGGGTGTAACTAATTTAAGTCTAAAGATTTAAAAATAGAGAAATTCACCCAGTGTGTGAGGAGCAATTTGGAGAGCTAACAAGATGGAAAAGTGTGATTTTAAAGCAACATGGCTAGACTTGGAAATAGTTTGCCACTCAGCTTGCCAACATGAATAATTCTCAGCTTGATTTGGGTAGAGTTTAGGTAAACTTTCTCACAATTCATATGGATCTCATGGGAAAAAGAAAGTAATTTTAGTAGGCTTTCCTAAGAACATCTTTATTATAAAGATCACACTTTCCCCTGAAATTTGACCTGTCCCTCCTTCTCTCCTTCCTAACCATCAGGTCTGTTACTAAAATAGACAGTCGTAAAGTTCTACCCAAACATACATTCCTCTGTGTTATCTACCTCTGGGAGATGACTCTTGCATTGTGAAAAATCTAATGCTTATGATTTTGAGAGGTAGTTTACATAAAACATTTTTCTAACATTTGTTTAAAGGATTATACTAGGCAAAGGGGATATGGATTTGCTCCCTGTGTCTTATGTCCAAACCAAGTGCCTCCTGGCTTATAGTATTGTTAAGAAGTGAAATTTCTTTCCCATTCCTATGTTTTCTTCTATAGGGAGGGACAGAGTGCAGCATTCCTAGCCTCTCTCTGACCCTTTGCTCACCCATTCCCGGGGAACTGAGCATTATCTGATGGCTTCATTTGGCTTGAGTAAATTGGGCATGCTTGGATCTACTCCTTCCTTTATTCTTCTTGGGAGCCAACTTCCTCCAGGGAATAGGTGCTCTATTCTTCTCCAATGAAGGCTCTCCCCTTCACTGCCTGAGTGTGGAGGGAGAGCCCCGTGCTGTCCAGCAGTGCCTATGACTGGATAGATTAGTCTTTCTAACTCTGGGTTCAATATGAGGAAACATTCTTTTCCACTGATATAACCCACACCTTCCTCCTCAGCTATTTTAGTAATAAATGACATTTTTTGCCCCCCGTCTCTTTCCTTTTATTTCTTAGTCCCATATTCAAGTGGAAAAGAAGAATATTTTAATTAACCCCTCTCAAATACCAAAAATAAGCATGTAGATTCTGACCATGTTAATCTTCTGTTCCACAGCTAATGATTTGTTAAAAAATAAGCGCTAGGGTTTAGAAAATTAAAGAGGGTATTGAATTAGGCTTACATTTATGCTCTTAATTATAAAAACACGTTTTGACACCCTCATTTTAAGGTGTTAACTTCTCTTCTTAAAGACAAATTGCCATTTATTTGTTCAACACATTTGTAAGTAGAATAGTTCTCACCACAAAGTTTTTAATGTGTTATTCACTGTTAGATGTTTGTGGCTGTGGCTTAGCTTTAATCCATATAAGAAAACATAAGAAAAAATATATATACAGAGAACGTGTCAAAATCTAAGAGCATGTTCTCTCCTAGGGTCCAGTCAGATAGATAATCTGCAATTGGGAGAAAGAGAAGCAGAGTCAGACCAGAACGCACTCATTCAGGTCGAAATCCATTCAAGGAATGCCAGGGTGGAAAGCAAGAAGATGTTTGAGAATCATGTTGGTATACATGTCCTCACTTTGATTCAATTCAATTTTGGGTTTTTAAAATGCATTTTTACATATTTTAAGAGACTATTTGTTGAGGAGGTTAACGTGCTGTTCTGTTCTTGGAAGAATTTTGGAGGCTTGGTTCATACAGCTTTGACTTTAACACCCCACCATTTCCTGAGAGGGTAAAAGACAGAGATTCAGAGTGTCTTCTGTCCATTCAGGCAGGAAGATAATGCCTAACTCTCTGTGCTCTGGAAGTGTTTACCTTCATGTTGGATTCCTTCATGCTGGATTCCACATTGCAAGTGTCAATAGTATTACAAAACCTTAGCACAAGCACCTAACATTTTTTTTGTTTTTTCTGCAAGCGGTGAATTGTTAAAGTTTTATAGCCCAAATGCATCAAGGAAGAGCATTCTTTAATCTTCTGCTCCAGGAATCACACAAATTTTAGGGAAGCATATGTGCAATATTAATGTTCTAATGGGCAAAACTGAGCCCTATGAACTTGGAGTACTCACAATTCTCCATGGACACCGAGGGAGTTTTGAAGATAGATGCTTTTGCTGTCTATAGGTCAGTTAATATTTAGCATTGTCCTTGGGTAACCACTTTTTTTCTAAAAGATATTCACTTTTATTGAAGCCAAATCTATTGTACACATGTCCAGCCTCATATGCCATTCAAAGCAAAGCGAAAAAGGCAAAATAAAAAACAAGCCCCCCTAACCCCCCCGCCCCAGCAGAAAGGCTCAATCTTGAAAGGATCCAGGAGATCATTAAGTTAGACATCTCATTTTATATTTGGAAAAATCTGAGAAATAGGCTATGTGACTTGCCCAGATTTGTTAGCGGCCAATCCTGGAAAAGAAACTTAGAATTCTGATTCAATCCTATGTGCTTTTCATTATATCACATTTAGTAGAAAGGAAAGGCACAGCTATTTAGATGTGGTTTTGACTCAGGATAAGAGGTTCTTCTCAAAGTTTTTGTTTACTTCCTTTTGTACTTATCTCAAGCCAAGACAGCACTGGGCAAGTCTGAAGAAAATAGTGAAATAGTGATTGTCTATTGATAAAAGTTGAAATAAATAACCCTTCTCTCAGTGCTTCTCTTACCTTTGTGTCCCTTCCTAACACTTAGCCCCCATGAGTCATTTTGTGGACATGATTTCTGTGCTTAAACATGCAAAATAATGGGCTCGACTCTGGATTATTTTTCTGGTTCTGCCAGTGATAAGCCCTGTGAGCAACATCAGGGATAAATTACGTAACCTCTCTAAACCTCGGTTTTCTCCTCTAATAAAGGAAGATGATAATTGTAACATTGTTAAGATCAAATGAACAAACTCACAGGGTTATGTCAAGAGGTAGGATTGGTTTATATCAGATTTGTATCAAAAGGGATACTACTGGAGTTTCAGGTTCATTGATTCTTCATTGTGTGGAACTGTTCAGATCCCTAGCCCATGCTTGCTAAATGCCAGTAGTGACCGCAGTAATTATTGCATCTCAAAATGCTCCCATAAATTCCAAAGTGAACCCTGTTGGAGAATGATCAAACTAATGTGTGTATAGGTCTTAGCAAAGTACTTAGTACATGTTAAATAATTACACCTAAATATCATCATCATCCTTCCAAAAATTTCCCGAAGAAAATGTCTGGGATCTTTCCAGAGCCTGGACATCTTCTCCAAGTTGGGACTTGTGCTATGAACTCATATGAGTTTCTCTTGTGCTATGAGCTCTTTCAAAGGGGTAGAATTGACCTTGATCAGATTTCAGGGTACCTTTAAGTCTCCTGTCCAAAGACTTTGGTTTGTTTAGTGTTTGGATCTGGTGATCTAGCTTCCTGACTCTGGGTCTACCCATCGCCAGAATGGGATAACTTAAAGATTCTATGATTTCTGGAGAGAGCTTCTTGGGAAAGTCTGGACCACATGCTTATTCCTTTTTAATCTCATCTGTCATCTGAGACAGCCTAGCCCTTTATCTCAGACATTTAGTTCCACGCTTTCTTCCTAGGCTTTCCCTAGGGCTACACTATCTCCCTTCCCCTACGTCAACCTACGTCAAACTACGACATGGCTTAATACTATGGACAAGACCTTATGGCTACATTGCCCCAATCTGAACTTTTAGAGATGATGCTTGTCCTGCCTCACTGAAAATGCCAAGATTTACTCATTGGATTATAGTTCCACATTCTTGTTTGACCTTGCCTTTTGTTGGTCAGCTCTTCCCTGGGGCTGTGACTTCTTAGCTTTTTCCCTTCCTGTAGAAATTCCTTTCCTATCATGCTGAGTAACCAGCCCCAGGGTTTCACTCCTCCGGATCCTAGCTCTTGCACTGTGGCCTTATGCCCTGGCTAGAGACAAAGTCAGTCACTTCTGCTTGTCAGCAGTCTGATGAAAGGCTGAAGAGTGTAGTCAAACTATTGACTAAAATAAATTATCCTGCTTATCCTCAATCAATTTGAAGTCTAATTCAAAGAGATAGTAATAGCTTTGCATCCCAGTGTGTAGAAAAATCTGAACACATCTGAGAACTGCCACCAGTGAGGATTTGATATTAAGATTGCTTTTGACAACTCAATACGGGAAAGAGATAGCAATTGAAATGACAGGCTAATGGGAACTCGCAACCTACCTGAGGTGTAAAGTTGTATTTCTTCTTGTCCTTCCCAATGAGTTTCAACAATGGTCACTAGTAGCATTTCTTCTTCTCCCCCTCCACCTCCTCTTCCTCATTGGTCTTCTTCATCTTATAAAGCAGTTTAGAATATTGGTTAAGAATTGGGCTTCAGAGTTGAACAGATCTGAGTTTAAATCTAATTTCAGACAAATACAAGCTGTGTGACTTTGGGCAAATTTACCTCTTTGAGCCTTAGTTTCTTCATCTGTAAGATAAGAACATTAATACCTACCTCATGGGGTGGTTTTGATAGTTAAATGAAATAACATATGTAAAGTGCTAAGCAGAATACTTTCTTCATAGTGACTGCTCAAAAAAAATAATTATTACCGTATAGCTAAGGGTTTGATATTTTCCTTTTGATATTTCACTTGATATTTGATTCATTTTGATATTTATCCATTTGGTATTTCAAATGCTGTATTAAACCTCTATAAAATGAAGTAGTGGTCCTCATGCCTTGGAATATACTTCTGTCATCCTTCTTGGCCCTTTGCTTTTTACTATTCCACATTTCAAATGAATTTGGAAATCCATAGGCAAGTTACCCAGGAAAGGAGGAGTAAGTTAGTGAAGGTAACAGTAAAATACAAGATCAAGAACATCTGTTTATGATCTTGAAATGCAATAAAATGATGCCACTCAGAAGAAATGTGCTGGTAAGGCACACCAGCGTGTATGGTCATCAAGCTAGCACATGTTTTTCCTAAGTCAAGACTGTTTAAGATTTTCTCACACTCTCACTTGATTTTGGTGATTATAGTCAAAGCTTTCATCAAAATGAAATGTATGTGACATTTGATCATTGTCAGTATTCCTTTTAACGCACAAAGGGAGTATCAAAAATCTATGTAGAATCAGAAATCGTTTGTGATATGTTCCAAGATCATAGACTCTGTAAAGGCTCATGCCTGTGTCTGTCTTGTTTTCCACTGCATCTGCATCTTTACTACATTGTGTTATACTTAGTAGATAGCAGGTACTAAAAAACAAACAAATTGCCTGCTTTGTGTATAATTAATATAATTAAGCACTGGTCTATAATTATGCATTTATGAAAAGAGTTAGGAAAAATCTAAAGAGAAGATGACATTCAGCCAAAGGTTTCTGTCAGATTTGTCTAATAAGACTCATTTTATATGAACCGGTTAAACTTAGGTCATTGCTCTGCCTTAAGGGAACAGCATTCAGTCATGATCAATTCATGTGACTCTTTTCCAAAGGGTATTTTATTTTTAATGAAAAATTGGCCAGTGGTATTTTTTAGACTTGTTCATTAACATTTCAGCTGTGTTATCTAAAACATTGATGTATGGTTAAATTAAGCTTGTGGTTTTAGGGGATAAACTAAAAAATACCAGAATGTTACATTATATATAAAGGACAAGGAGATTCAAATTAGTAATAAACAATCTAAATGAGTTGTCTTAAAATCCTTAATGATGATTCTGCAAAGGATTAATGGTAAATATATTTTTAAAAAGTGTCAGCATCTATTAAAATTTGAAACATTTCTTTGAGAGGTCTTGTTGAAGTTTATTAAAAAGCTAAGAGTAATGAAATACTAAGATTTTATAACAAAGTAAAAGATGAGATTGATTTTTCCTTTTAATGAACATAGTGGAACATATAATTTAATGGATATTTCCTTAAAAGTGATGATTTATTCCAAGAGTAGAGTCATGGTTAGACTTTGTGTTTGGGGTTTGCTTATAGCAATAGGAAAATAGAAGAAAACTATCATTATTTTATGATTAGGCTCCGCTCTTGAACTTGCTTGTTTACCTTAATCACTTGGCTGCAAATGATGTTTCATTGGTCATAAAAATCAAATCCAACTTTAAAGGATGAGAATGCGCTGTTGCTGAGTACATTAAAATAGGAGTGACAGACTGTGACGATTATTCTTAAAGAATTCTAGTATTGTTTTGAGAGATGGCAGCATCATTGGAAAAAATTTCTAACCTCTTAAATGACCACTATATTTATTGAGAGTGAAAACACTGGAGATGTGTGTGCTGTTTTCTTTTTAAAGAAAAACCAGCCTTGTTCTTTTAGAGTTCTACCAAAGGAGCACAGTTAAAGGTGGCATCCTTGCTTGAAACACAGGCTTCCTGTATCTAGAAAGTCTCTGTTAATGGTGCGACCGTAGGATAAAGAAACAATAACAAGAGAGAAAAAGCCAACCACTCTGTGAAATCAGTCTTGGAAACCAAATGATTACTGACAGATTAACCTCAGAACAACTGCATAATAATTATGGTTCATATATTTTGAATCAAGATTTGACTCTCTCTGTCAATTTTAGAGTGGATATATTGGAGCAGCACCATAAAATGAAATGGCCACCTAACTTTATTGGAAACCTGAAAGAGAGAGTGTTAGACAGTGATTTCCATGTAAGATTTATCCGCTGAAAACCTGGGAATGGGAGATGAGATTCAGTTTAGTAGATATACCCATCTCGTATGTTTATTTTGGTGTGATTGAGGTAACAGAATGTCATCTAATTTTCTTCCAAATAGAGTATAGCTTCTGGGTGAGATCGTCTGCATACATACTCACATCCTGATATCTCCCAATCCGAAGATAGCCAATCAGAAAACTGCCTGAATTTCCTGAAATCTTCTCAAACTTACCCTGTCATTATCTAACCTCCTCTTGGTCCCCTCACCCCTGGCTCATTAACTTGATTGTCTTCTTATGTATTCCTTATGCCTGTTAATGTTCTGGCCAGCCAAGCTTCAAGAGCTGGAAATCATAGTATCTTTCTTAACTGCTCCCTCTTCTCTGCCTAGACCTATCCAATTAGTCACCACTCCAAACTTTCCTTCAACCTGCCATTTTCTCTTCGCCATTTGCTCTTCGTCTCCACTGCCCTTGCCTTAGTTATCTCTAACTTGGACTGTAGCTGCAGCAGGATCTTTCCTTCCATGATTCCAGTCAATTCATCACATTGATGACTGAATTCTTTTTCTAAGAAACAAATCTGAGATGTCACTTCCTGCAAAAAATACCATCTCTGGCTTCACTTTCTTTACAGAAGAAAAGTCTTTATCTGTTACCTGATGAGCACAGACTGTTACTCCCTAGTCCTAACCTAACACTTCCCACACAACACCCTAAAGTTTAGTCACACTTTACTTTCTTTCCATTCTTCCAGTGTACTATGCCAGTTCACAAGTCCTCTTCCTTACTCCCTTTCCAGAGCATCCATCACTCCTGGCCACCTCAGAGAGCCTGCTTTCTCTCTAACACCAACTCTATGGGCAAGCTTGTCTCAGTTTTGCCCAAACGGTTGGTTGCTCCCTGTTCTGTGCTCTTATGGTCCTTCCTACAGTGTGATACAGTTATCTACTTAACTATAATTCGTCCATCTACTACTACTATTACTAAACTGCTGCATTCCAAGAGGGCTGCCATGTATCTTGTTGATCTGTGTAACCAGAGGGTCAAAAAGAGCCCTTGGCATGGAGGGTAGGCTCAAGAAATGATAGTTGTTATTTCTTCATTTTTTTACTCAGCAAACACTTATATGGGGCTAATTATGAGCCAGGCACTATTCTAAGTTATTTACATTAACTCATGCAAATTTCACTATAGCACTACCAAGTAGGTAAAATTATTACCTTTGTGTTATAGGTGAGGACATTAAAGCACAGAGAGGTGCTTTAAGGCTCACAGCTGGTAAGTGTCTGAGCACAGTATTGAACCCAGGCTTCAGACATGGGGTTCTAACAGCTATACCTTACCACCTCTCAGTGTAGCCCAAAACCAGAACTCTAAATTAGTTTTGCTGAAATCTTTGCTTTTAGGAAAAAAAGGGCAATCACAAGGAAATTAAATAGAGATTTATTTACCAAAGGGCAGTTTCTAGCATATATCGGAGATTAGGAAAAAAATTATGTCTTCTGTGACTACAACATATCATAGTGCTAAGTGCATTGCACGTAAAAAATGATACAAATGACACTGTCCTATTTCTAGATTTTCTCTGAGGGAGTAAGCCTCATTTGCCCACTGTGGTAGATGTCTTAATAAGGGCTTTATTTTCTGTTTTCCCTTCCTTATGTTATTTTTTTCTATATTTTAAAATATTGCCCTTTTATTCCCTATATATTTCCTACCTATCACAAATAAACTCTTCCTTGAAATACTTTTTTTTCAGAGCCTGTATCTGGGAGAACTCAGCTAAGACAATTATGTTTATAGTTATTACCTTGGTTGGAAATGTTCAATAAAAAAAGCTTCAAACGTGTTAATATATTAAGAAGAAAGAGTTAAAGCACATTGGGGAATATTTTTTACAGTCATTTTATTATAAATTCACCTCAGAGCTCTCTTCTGGGTCTCTGGCCTGCTGCCTACTTCACAGTTTCAGTTCTACTTAAACCAAGAAGAGAAAACAAGAACTTAACACAACTAAGGGCTCTCCCCAGCTCCGCTCTTCACGTGATGGATTCTTTCCAGGATAAAGGGCCACAGATCTTCCCCTCGGACTCCAAATGCAGGACTTAGCAATGGGAGATAAAACTGCCTTTTATCTACCGAGCATTGAAATGGCTACAACTAGAAATCAATTTATTTGGGCCTTTGAGACTCCTCTCTGTGCGGATTATGGGGTCTTGAGTGAGATTTGTCTTCGAGCGAAATTTTTCCTACTTGGGATCCTTAGGCATCTGGGGACAGTGATGGGAATACAACAGTTATTTTTAATATTGTAAAAATTCTAATGGAAATCATACATTTATCCACAAAAATCATTGTCCAGGATGACCAAAGTGTCGCATGTTCCTGCTTTCAGTTGGAATTTTACTATCTTGCATGTGTCTAAAGTTCCGACTGCTGGAAGTTAGTGTTTATCTTTAATAAAAAAGGAGACCACTTATTTGTTGTTTAATAAGAACAGTTTTGTAAATAAGCATCTTAGGAACTTGGAGTTAGGGCTGGGGGAAGGGTGGAAGTGAGAAGGTCCTTGATGGTGAGAAAATTGAGAGGAGAGCACCTCCCTCTGCCTCGCAAGCTCACAGCATAGGGCAGAGAGAAAGCAGCCTGTTAGTGTGAGTGAAGCCACATGTAATATATCTGGGAAAGATAATTCAAACTCGAGTTATTGTGTGATATGCTATGAAATGTCAGTGACGATGAGCAAAAGGAATCTTGGATTCACTTAGAGCCTTTCAAGTCAATCCTACAGATGTAAGCTGACTGCCTGTTTCTAGTTTAGGTGCTGCTCCAGTTAGAAAGACCAGCAAAATCCTAGACCCGTCAGGAGGATACTGGGGAGAGGAGGGAAGCCCCCTGGCATGCTTGGGTATGAGCCCGGTGCATCTGGTCTTGGAAGAGATCCATTGGGTTGTGTGCTGCAAGGAAGACCTCACCAACCTGGAGAACACCAGACCTACCTGGTGTTTGTAGACTTACTGTTTGTCAGGCACTGTAACCACATAGTTTGCAACTAATTTAAAAATATGCTTTTTCCCCCCTTTTTTCTGATTTCAGAAGCAATCTACTTTGTCTGTGGGAAACTAATAAAAACTACAAACTCCAACCAAAAAAAAACTCAGATAAAGAAGAAACTAATGCTTCCATCCCATGATAAGCATATTTTAAACTCTTTCTACATTTTTTCTGATTTCAAACTTACAATAATACTGAAATAAAGAAAACAGAAAGTAAAAGTCTCTGCTAATCCTATCTACTACAGATAATTATGGTTAACGGATTAGTATACATTTTTTTTCTCTAAATGCAGTATAACCAATTTCAAAAAAAATTGAAAATAGAGGATTAAAAAAAATGTCACTTGGTCACTCATGTTATCTCATTATCTTAACCAGCATTTTATTTTGGTCAGTTTGACTCTTTTCTCCTATCATATATTCCTATTTTTATATATTTGTAATCATGGTGTACATGCAATTTTGTGCTCTAATTTTTATTTCACATTTAAAAGCATTTTTCCAGATTACTACATACTCTTCATTCCATGCCTGTGGAATACTTCGCTCAGTAGATAAAAAATTTTCCTATTGTAAGATATTTATTGTTTCTATTATTTTGTTAATGCTGCCCTATGTAGTTTTATGTTTATGATTTCTTTTAATATTTTAGATTATTTCCTTAAGTTATAGTTCCTCTAAAATATGAAATATGGACTATATTTATTGTTCACTGTTGCACCCCCAGTCCCAAGCTCAATGTCTGGCGTATGGTATGTACTTCATAAATTTTTGTTAAATGAATGATGAATGAAGAAGAATTACTGGATTAAATGGCATGAATATATTTTTATTGCCATTTTTTGAATCCTAATAGTGTTTGAACTAGCTAGATACTTTTGCAAATTTTATTTCACTTAATTTTAATAAAAACTCAGCAATGTAGTTGAAGAAACAGAAGCTCAGGGATTGAATTACAGAGTCATAGAGCTAATATGGAGCCCATGTTCAGACTTAGGTCTTTTGATGCTAATCTTTCTGTTCTATTCATCTGCCACACTCTCCCTCATCTAAGTTTTCTCATTAAGAGAATTGACAAGACAAAGTCTGGAGGCTTGATGTTAGTGGAAATGTATAATGGTTGGCTCGGGCAGAGTTTGCTAAAGTGCGGTCTGTGTATCACTCCCACAGAACATACTTGCAGAGCCTGTCAAACTGGTAGGTCCCTAAACCCCTCCCAAGACCTATAGAATCAAAATCCCCAGGGGATGGGAGGTTCTTGTGGGGTGGGAATCTGCATCTTTATCAAGGACACCGTTGTGTGTTGAATTGTGTTCCCCAAAATGATGTGTTGAAATCCTAACTCCCGGTACCTGTGACTGTGACTTTATTTGGAAATAAAGATGTTGCAAATCTAATCAAGTCAAAATAAGGTCCTACCGGATTGGAGTGGGTCCTAATCCAACGGCTGGTGTCCTTATAAGATGAGGGAACTTTGGATTCAGAGGAGGGACAGAGAGGAGAACACCATGTGAAGATACGGAAGGCAGAGGGACAAATACCATTTCAGCACAGAGCCAGAGACTGGAGTGATGCATCTACAAGCCAAAGAACGCCAAGCATTACTGGCAACCACCTGAAGCTGGCAAGAGGCAATGAAGGATCCTCCTCTAGAGCCCCAAGAGAGAGCGTGGCCCTTCCAACACCTTGATTTTGAACTTTTAGCTTCCAGGACAGTGAGAGAATAAACTTCTGTTTTAAGCTACTTGGTTTGTGGTACTTTATTGTGGCAGCTCTAGGAAACTAATGTATATCCCAGGATAAATGTTCTGTATGTTTAAACTTGAGAGCCGCTAGTTAAATTTGACTCAATTTAAATCCTGAGTTGACCGATTATTAACACAAATAATAATTCAAAACCAGAAATGATCAAGTGAAGGGCAAGATTAAGGATGTTATATCATCAATGGAAATAAGGACTAATAAACATGGTAAGTTTGGGTCAAAAATGAAAGTTATATTTTGGTCTATCTGAGTTGTGACTCGACCTTTTGAAAAAGGGCTAAACCAAATCTCTATCTGTATGTTTCAAAGTAGAAAAGCAGCATATATATTTGAGATATTTAGAAAGAAGAAAGCCATCTATCTTTATGGGATATAAGTAAAATAATGACTCAGTTTCATTTTGTTCCAAAGTCTGATGTCTTTAATATTGGCCACCAATTTTTTAAGGGCCCAAATACGGAGCCTCCATTTTAACTAATTATAAATTACACTTAACTAAGAATAGCTGTTCGGTAATTTTTCCAGAAAAAAACACTTTTAAAGTATGGTAGGTGGTATGTAAAATGGTTCCCAATGATCCCCACCTCCTCTTATTCACATTTTGTATGATCCCCTCTGCTTGATTGTGGGCTGAACCTACTGACATTCTTTCAACAAATAGAATATAATAAACATGGTGGCATATCTCTTCTGAGACTAGATTATGAAAGACTCTCTTGCTCACACTCTCTAGCTCTTCTCGCTTGCTTGCTCTGATGAAACAAGCTGCTATTCTGTGAGCTGCCCTATGGAGAGGCCTACATGGCAGGGAACTATTGGCAGCCTCCAGCCAGCAGCCAGCAAGGAACTGAGGCCATCAGTCTAACAACCCATAAGGTACTGAATCCTGTCAACAACCACATGTCTAAGTTTAGAAGTATGTTCTTTTCTATTTGATCCGTCAGATGGCTGTAGCCCAGCTAAAACCTTCACTGTAGTCTTGTGTGATCCTGAGCTAGAGGACCTGATTAAGCCGTTAATGGATTTCTGACCCACAGAAACTGAAATAATAAATTTTTTTTAAGCCACTAGGTTTTGGGATAATTTATTATGCAGCAATAAATAGTAAATACAAAAGCTATTAAAAAGCCTGACCTTTTTTTCATCCATCTTTGGAAACTTACAGAGCTATTGTATCCATCTCCACCATTAGGCTTAGATTTCTCTGTTTTAAATGTGAATAATTTTATGAATCTCTGCTTAATAATTAGAGAAAACAAATAGGGTGAGTTTTGCCTCTTGCTTATCTATGAACCAGTATTTTTTATGGTGTCTCACTTGGAGGTCATTCTGTCCAACCTCTGCACTTTTTGAATGTTGAAGCTGTCGTCAGCTTGCCCAAATAGGGTTGTCAGATTTAGCCAATAAAAATACAGGTCAGCCAGTTGAATTTCAGAGAACTACTGAGTCACTTTTTAACCTAAGTGTGTCCCATGTAATGTTTGGGACATACAATGTAATTTGTTGTTGAATTGAAATTGAAATTGAGCTGAGTGTCCTCTATTTTTTATGGCAATCCTATGCCCAAAGTCATGCAACCAGTTAGTAACAGTGTCTCCATTAGATGTCTAGTCCCCAGGCCAATGTGCTTCCTCCCACATGACCCTGTCATGCTGGTGAAAGCAGAGCTTTAGAAACTCATCTGTGGTTGTGCGTGTTTGAAGTTTTAATGTAGTAACCATTACTGAACTGCTTTTGAAAAGAGCTCCTGGGTCATTAGAGGACAAAAGTGCTGTTCCTTGACACAATCAATGGGTCTCATTCTGTAAACGAAAGTCCAGTCTGATAGCGTTAATGGAAGGCAGCTGCAGATCCTGATAGTCCCATAATAGTGAGCAGGACTAAATGATGTTGGTTTCTGACTTGATTGCATTAATATAATGGTTTAAGTATGTGGATGTATTTTAAAAAGGGACAATTTGTGGGAAAAAACCGGAATCAATTTTAAGGAGCTTTTATATGTGTATATTTAACATATGCGAATCTATAAGCGTTAAAGTAATTACGTGAAATGCATAAATATACAAAATAGGCATTAAGGAGCCCCTTACTAACTGGCACTAAGAGACCTTAAGCTTATGTGATTGCTCTCTAATTAGAATTAGTGTTTCTTTGCTTTTGTTCTTTAATTTTGAATATCTGTGTGGCTGTAATTGTTTAAGTACATTTACATAGGTAATTTACATAATCTACTTTTGTTGATAATGACTTTATGTAGACTATGGTCCTTTGAAGATAACAAATGCAATGAGAAAATAGAGACTGATGGAACAAAAAGAAAGCCCAGTGATTAAGGAATTTGAGTGGATACCATTCAGATTTTGTGCCTTTGTTCATTCCAGGGCATTTATTCCAATGCTTCCCAACACCTAGAAATTCTTTATATTTTATGGCTTAAATAAACTGATTATTGTTCTTATGAAGTTTCACTGATAAACCTTCAATAATTTTGTCTTCTTTGGGGAAAAATAACCAAGTAGAGTATGAGCAGTAACTTGAAACTTAACTAAATGTTAGGAGTCTCTTTTTATGGTGAAAGATTATGTTTATACTCCTTTTGTAATCCATTACCAGGCTAGGCACACAGTATTGATTATATATATGTTTTTATTTCTGACGATCTTAAGGAAAATTCACTGATATTAAAGTAAAACAATTTACTTATATTTAATGCATGAATGAATAATGCTCTACTTTTAACAAAATATTTTCACTTACATTATCTCCCCAAATCTCCAAAACAACCCTGAAAACAGGCTTAAAGAAAAAATAATTTTCCTAAGGTCACGCTGATAGAATGTGGCACATTCTGGTTTCAACACATATTTCTGACTCCAAATCCAAGAATCCTTCTGCTATGCCACACTGCCTCTAGATTCTGATACTGTTCTGTTAAAGACTGTATTCACTTTGCAAAAATAAACCCAGTGCTATAATGAAACCAGGATTTATTTATCAGACACTCGAGGGCCTTGGTTCCTGGAATTTAGCATTTGAACCTCATGAAGCCTGAAAATGACTTATTTAGAAATACTAAAGAAGGAGGAATGGAAATTCACTTTTTCCATTTAGAATTCTCGTGGGTGATCTCATCTCCATTCAGAGTGGTGTGTCTCTTTGAATATTTTATTAGAGTTCTGGCGCGGCTGAGTTAAAGTTGTGCCTGCCCCACTGCCCTGAGCCAGGGCACGGGGTATGTCCCATAATTTTTGCTGACTGGCCAATTAACCCAAGGCCTTCAGGATAGATGTGAGGAGTGCTAAGGAGGCTGGGAGAAAGTGTTAAAACATCTCACCCATCAGGAAATGAACCAGAAATTAAAAGGATATGACATGTAATCTCTGAAGAAAATAAAAGCTACGTAAGAATTTTTGAACTATCCGTGTCAGTGTTTGATTTTGTGGTGTGGATAATGGAGAACTGAGTCTTTTTTTTTTTTTTTTCCTCTTTAGCGCTAGCCCAGTGCATTATAAATCAATAATCCTATGATTTTATCCTCTATTCTAAGATAACTCTTAGACTTTGCAATAGAGGCCCAGAACCCTAGTAATTTCTCCCTTCAGCATACTCAACTCAGGATTTCTAGGCATTTGTATCAGGTTTATTTGAATTAGCTGCTTTAAAGCAGTTATTAGCCTCCTGAGTTTATGTATTCCTGATGAGTGAAATTCTCATGTGAAATTGGAGTTACAGAAGAAGAACACCACTCCAGTGTTCTCCCCTTAATTCCTGTCTTTATCAGCATCCTCCCCTAAGCCCTCCTTGGGCCCTGCCACACACAAACATCTCATCGTTCCTGCTAGTTGCTCCTATCTCTAGAGGAACTTGGAGACCATGATCTTAGTGGTATCCAAACTTCAGTCTCACCAGTCTTTTTGATTTGTCTTTTTACTTGTACTTTTTATTTTCTTCTAGTTATTTTTGACCCTGGATTCCCAATGCAGCCCTGAAGTCTGTCTTGTGGACTATCTTTGGGTCTTTATTCTATTCTGAGCTTGCTGTACTCTATTCTGAGCTTATTCACTGTCTTGCTCTTTATTTTATCTGATGGCTGTTTTTCCTAGGCCTTTGCTAGTTTTGTGTAATAGATTTTAAATGTAATCAAAGATATTGTTACCTGATCAAAGGACTAATGGGGAAGTCGAAGTTCCTTTGACCATAATAATAATAACAGATGTTTGCTGAGTATCTATTATGTGGAAAGTGCCATACTCTGCATTTAATAGTCATTTTATGATTACGACAGCCATAAGATTAAGAGTTAAGTATGCATATTATCATCTATGGTTGAAGGGAGCACAGCTTTTATAGACATTAAATGACTTACCCAAAGTCAACACAAAGGTACGAGGTGAAGTCAGGCTTTGGATCCATATCTCTCTGCCTCCAAAGATCACGATCTTTACTACTGCAATGTCTCTTCTCTGTCATACTGTCTCTCATTGAGTATAGTATTCCTATTTAGATTAGGACCCTGCTTTCAAACCATTGCAAAGAGTATGTCCTTGTTACAATCAGAAAATGGAATTCTATTTGTGTGTGAAAGGCAGCTGTCGCTCTCACTCTCTCTCCTGTGCGTGTGAGAGTTTATGCAGAGAGAGGGCACCTATGGAGACTTCTTAGCTCAGAATGTGCTCTGAGCACATGTGTGAGAAATCCACCGATACTGCCACTCGTTCCCTCTGGATGTCGTTTAGCCTGCACAACCATATCTTGCACCTTCAGCTCACCAGGGTGAAGGCTCAATTTTCAAATGGAAGTTCTACTTATATATGAGGGAAATGCAATCTGGTCTTACCTGAGGGTGTGTTTTTGGGAAGAAAGACTACAAGAGGCTAATCAAGGTCTTTCTAGTCATAATTTTCTAGTGCTCCTCACACAAGGTGTTTGCTCTGGCAAAATGAGAGTCCTGACCCATGGCAAATCATGTGATTTCTAGAAATGGTTCATTTCTTTTCATTGATTTAGGCCTGAAATGCTTACAAGGTGTTTAAGCTACTATAGTTGGCAATGGGAGGTGAATTGGGTTGGAGGTATGTGTGGAGAACAATCATTTATTAAGAACCATTTTAGGGGCCAGCCTGGTGGCGCAGCGGTTAAATGCACACCTTCTGCTTCGGCGGCCCGGGGTTTGCCGGTTCAAATCCCAGGTGTGGACATGGCAGCATTTGGCAAGCCATGCTGTGGCAGGTGTCCCAAGTATAAAGTAGAGGAAGATGGGCATGGATGTTAGCTCAGGGCCACCTTTCCTCAGCAAAAAGAGGAAGATTGGCAGCAGTTAGCTCAGGGCTAATCTTCCTCAAAAAAAAAAAAAAAGAGAATCATTTTAATGTTTGAATAGCAACTAAAGATACAGGATCCAGGACAGTGTCTGAGGATCAAGTATATTAACAGCACTAAATACATATTTGCAGAGTGAATAAATTAATAAAAGGAAAAAGTCAAAGGCTGAGTTTAAGAATAGAGTCTAGTGAGTAGATTTATAGAAGGGAGATTGGAGGAAATTTCTTAAATAGTCACTTACTTTATTTAAGCCTTCAGACAATATATCCTGTAAAAAATAAAAGCTTCAGGGATAAATAGGGATAAATGTAGGGGTAAACGTACAGACTTTTTCAGTGTTTCTAGAAGCAAAATTCCAAAAAGTGTTTGAGAGTTAAAATGATTGAATAAATTATTCTATTTCCATTCTATGAAATATTATGCAGCTTCTTAAAAATAGCTCTGTATTTATTTCCTGGGAGAGATGCATGAAATATTGTTAGGTGAGAAAATAAGTTGTAGTGTGATTATATATGTACATATATATGCAGCATATAAATATATATTTACATATACATACATGCACACACACACACACATATATATATCACCTGCTTTTGTAAAAACAACACACAATCACATATGTGTGTGTGTGTGTATGTAAATATCTGTATAAGCACGGAGGAAGTTATCTCAGGAGAGTGGGAATGGAGGAGGTGAGGAAATCACTAAGTAGCTCTGCATACAACCTTGCGTTGTTTCACCAGTTATGATAACACACATTACTTTCAATAAAAAAAGGAAGTAAAAATAAAATTTTAAAAGGAAAACTATACTTCTAGTTAAGAGATCACCAATGCTTGAAGTCTGAATGGATTTCCGTTATATCTTCTGTCTGAAGAGCTTGAGTTTTGTTGTAATATTATAAGGTCCTCTCATCGGATATAGCAATGGATGCTTGGGTGAGAAACTGAGCTTCTCTAAGGTGCAATATCCTTTTCTAGAATCTTAGAGATATGAAACAGATGCTTTCTGAGATCTCTTCTATCACAGATATTTTATTGTTTAAAAAATAATAAATTAAATAAGCGTGAAAGTAGTGATGGAACCAAGGGGTGGCCTGGGCTTCAGCCCCCTCCTCTGGTCCACCTACCTCCCTAATCCGTCAGTTACCTGCAAACTGCTACAAACTGCTTGTGATCTAAAGAAAAACAGTGAACTTGTCACGTCGCAAACTCAGCTTAAAGGTAAGCTCCCTGTCCATTCCCATACCTCGTATTGCTGTCTCTAAAGTAGAAATTCTAGGTCTGCCTGCTGATGGGACTTGCTCCGTAGAATAAATCGATATGTGTGATTAGGATCAGAATAGGTCTTTATTCATGAAGTTTAAAAGACACCGTTCCTTTAAAATGCACATATCTTTGGGGAAAGGTACACTTTAAGCCTTACTACTCATTTATACTCAGCAGATAAAGTTTTTAAGATCTTTTCATGGCACTAAGATTTTGAGAAGGAAGCATGGGGGAGAAGGAAAGGCGTGTGGAGGGAATGGAATAACCACAGAGAGAGGAGAAGCTTCAAGAAGAGTAAGTGCAAGGATGACAGGCGCTTCCAGAGATTGTCAGAGGAAAGAATGTACGTGGGCCAACAAATAGCCTTGGAGTCTTCCTTGACTTCTGCTTTTCTCTCCTACCTCACATCAGATGCATCAGCAAATCCTTCAGTTCCCACTTTAGATACATCCAAAATCCAAATACTTTTCACACCACCACTGCTCCCACCCCAGACCAAACCACCATCATCTAGGTTATTGCAAAGGCATTCTAAAACTGGTTCTGACTTCTGCCCCTTTACAATCTATTCTCAACACAGTAGCCAGAGGGCCTTTTTGAAAACCCAAGCGAGATCAAACACTCCTCTGCTCAAAAATGCTATTCTAGTGGTTTCCCATTTCACTCAATGTCACAGTCAAGTCATCTACAGGTCCTACAAGAGATTCTCCGCCTTGGCTCACATTAGACACCACCTGGAAAGCTTTCATGAAATACTTATGCTGGGGTCTGATTCCTGAAATGTTGATTTCATTGGTTTTATGGTTGGAGCATTGAAATTTGCTGAAATCTCCCCAAGTGATTCTAATGGGCATCCAGAGTTGAGAACCATTGTCCTCCACAATGTGCTCTCATCTCCCCTCCCTACCCCTCTCCTTTACTGCACCCCAGAGACACAGGCCTCCTGGCTGCTTCTCAGACACACCAGGCACATACACTCCCAGCTCAGAGTCTTTGTGCTGGCTGATGCTCCCTCCAGTGACCCTCTTTTAGGCCTTTAAAATGTCAAGGATCCCTAGAAAATTATGAGTGGAAGGACCTTGATTAGCCTCCTGTAATTTTTTCCCTTGAATCAAACTCCTTAAGCTAGACCAGATTGCAGTATCCTCATATATAAGATGATCTGTCATTTGATAATTTAGCCTTCACCCTGCTGAGCTGAGGGTGTAAGATAAATGGTTGTGCAGTCCAAACAGCTGCTGAAAGGAATGAGAGCTAGTATTGCTGGGCTTTCTGCATACATGCTCAGAGCACATTCTTATCTAACAAAAGTCCCCATAGACACACACATGTAACCTCACATACACATACATAGGAAAGGTATGAACAGGGAGACTTTGACCAGATAACTTCTAAGATCTCTTCCAGCACAGATATTCTACAATTCTATTGTAAAAAATCAATACTAACACAGATTTATGATTAATGATGTGAAAACAGAACCAAGGTGTAGCTTGAAGGGATTCAGCCCCCGAATTCCCCATAATCCATCAGCCACCCTGAAATGACTCTATTACCCCACAATTTAAGTAAAAGCAATGGTCTTGTTGCACATTGAAAGTTCAAAGCCCTCTGGCTTCACCTTTCAGAACACATTGCTTCCTCTGGAGCACCCCCCCATGTAGAAGTTTCATGCTGTGCTTTCTGGATAAGCTTTTGGGACTCTATTAAACAAGTCCATCTGTGTGACTAGGGTCATGTGATTTATTCAAGTGGTTTAAAAACATTGTCTTTTTAAAATGCAAATACTCCTTGGAAAAGATACACTTTAAGCCCAACTATTCATTTGTATCTCAGCATATCATGTTTTTAAGAGTACTTGCTACCTAATGGGAGCTCAACAAGCATTTGGAGAATGAGTAAATCAATGAGTTTATTCTTGATTATTTTCTATGGGACAGATGTGGGCCCCATATTCTGAGAGAGACCTAGTCTGGAGTTATCTTAAGTAGCTAGTGTCAGGAAGACAGTAGAATATGACCTGACCACAACAGAGGAAACAGGAGGGATTGCCCCGTGCCCAGAAGTGAGGAAGAAGGATTAGCTAATGACATGGAGAATCCATCTCCTGTGTCATGGGCAGCTGAGAGATCTCTGGTTTCGTGTATGTGAATTTGTGTGTTAGTGATCTCAGAAGAACCCATAAAGGAACTCACCTTTAAACATTTGACAAATCTGAAGGGGACCAACAAGAGCTCACAAAAGTGTCAGCCCAGTAAGGTCTTTTTTGAACCTCCTGTCTTCCAGGTTTTCCAGTTTAAGCTGGGGGCGGAGAAGGAGGATCACAAAGTGGAAGAAGAGAGAAGACCATTTGCCCTTCTCTAACTATATGTTTCCCTCCTACAGGCTTCAGCTGTGGGGAGGGAGAAGCTTCAGTTTTTAATTTAATTTAATTCAAGTTTGGACTTTTGGTTTATTACTGAAATAAAATGTTGTTTTGTGATTTAAAATGACTCTAGGACTTTTTATTACCTAAGAATACCCAGGAAAAGTAATGAAGACTGCCCAAATTTTCATGTGGAGGCAGTGGAAATACTAGCCCAAAAGAAAAATTTGAAGAGACAGTGGGAGATAAAAATGAAGTCGTTAATAGTTCTCTCCCATGAGCCATGCTTGTTACATATGTCTGCTTCACAGCTCTACCCTGATTAGTATGATACTGATTCTCATGTCAGCCTGAAAATGTTTCTATAAGAAGTCAAGCACGCTTTTCATTGGTGCTGAAATTTCTCACAAACTTTATTTTTAAATCAGCATGGAATTATTAAAGTGGGTTAATTTTCTTCTTTCTTTAAAACGAGAGCCTGTCAAGAAAGTCCTTGCTCTGGGATGGTTAAAGATTAGAGAAAATCTGATTCCTGTTAGTAGGACAGTCCACCTAGTTCCAGGCTCAGAGTGCACTTTCTGAAACCTCTCACAGTCGCACAAAGAGTACCTCATACTGATTTGATCTGGGGAGATTACCAGTTGTAAAAGCACTAAGGAACTGTTTTAATGGGCTATATTTTTTCTTGAGCTGCCTCAGGTAATAGACAAAATCAAGACTTTCCTAAGAAAAATGAGAATCATACTGTCCTGAAATTAATTGTTCTCTTCAAATTTAGGACAACATAACTTTACATTTGTCTATAAGAGAGATATAATTTCAGTCCTTAACAATTGTCATCAAGTCTGACAAAATGACCGCTTCTTGTGAGAATGGCTTCAGTCTTCCCAAAGTGTCTTGGTCTATTGAGACCTGCAGCTTCGTAGGCTGGAAGATAAGGGCTGTCTTGTCTTTCTTTTTCTTTCTTCAGACAGCAGTGGGGCTTGGTGCTCCTCACACAATAGGTGTCAAAGAATGCTATTGACTGAACGTCTGGATGTTTCAGTCATTTGGCATGCATATTGCTGCCTCTTGTTCAGATTTGAAACACAAGCAGCATTAATACGAATGTTCTGTGGCTTCTGAATTCCTTTCACTGCTCTCTCCTCATTTCAACTAATTACTATAATGGGCAGAGCATCCTTTCTATTTTGACAGTTAAGATGGAAGAAATTGAAAATTTGACGCGACCATAAAGGACAGAGTCTCAAAAAAGGAATCCATTAAAGTCAGTTAAAAGTTATCTCAAATCCTCAGCATCCAATATCTCTAACTTAAAAATCGTGTTTTGTTAAAGCACAAATGAAGTGGTTCCTTTTTGCCCTCTTGAAGATCACAAAAACCATTTCGCTTTGGAGATGATTCTCCTACCTTTGTGCATAAGTGTACTTAAAATTTTATATAAGTGTGAATAAGAATAGGTAATTTTTCCCTTTGTCATTTCTGGAAGTGAATTTTCTCTTTGTGTCCTCTGAGACAAGGAATAGAGAAGGGCATATGAAGAGCTGGTAAGTGGGGCTGTTTGTCTGCTGTAAGATTAATAACACACTAAGCAATTCTCACAGTTATTAGATTTTTGATCATGAATAGCCATAGACAAAACCAAGAAAGTTTCCTGTGCTACCAACATATCTTTATTTTCCTTTTTTCCTTTATTAATCGCCTTCCCAAATGTCTAGAAGTTAGTGCCCAACCTTTCTGCTGCCCCTTAGGTGTCCAAGCCCAAACTCACCACTTGGCATACACTTCAGTGTTCCCTCTGAAGAAGCTTTGCCTGACTTTTCTTGACTCCTTTCTCCTTGTTCTAACAGGCACCCATGTATTCTAGTCTCCTAGGCTTTGCTTGATATCTGGCTAACAAATGTGATCAAGTCCTCCATTTAAGGTAGCAATGACCATTTATGATTCAATGTGTTACAGAAAAATTGCATCTTACGTACATCTAACTTAAGTCAAGCATGAGCACAGGGTTTGGGAATTGAAGAAGATATGAGAGAGAGAAAGAGGGAGCCATTAAATAGTGACAGTTGTAATGTGTTCCCCGTTGTACTAGTCAGCTCAGGCTGCTGGAACAAAGTGCCATAGACTGGGTGGCTTAAACAACACACATTTATTTCTCACATATCTAGAGGCTGGAGGTCTGAGATCAGGGTGCCAGCAGGGTTGGATTTTGGTGAGGACTCTCTTCCTAGCTTGCTCACAGCCACCATCTCACTGTGTCCCTACATGGAGGAGAAAGAGAGAGATTTCTCTCTCTTCCTCTTCTTATAAGGCTATGAATCCTATTGGATTAGGATCACTCTTATAACCTCATTTAACCTTAATTTCCTCCTAAAAGCCCTGTCTCCAAAAGCAGTCACACTGGGCATTAGAGCTTCAACATATGAATGGCGTGGGGCACAATTCAGTCCATAGCATCCATCCTATTTCATGTAAGGATGATGAGGCATGAACAAGATGGCAGATTATATATACACATCTGTTTTTCCTTCATCAGTCTCAATTTCTGTTTTCACTGGGTGAATGTCTTGCTGAGCTGAGTTTGATTCTAAAATTTAAATATATGTAAATTTCCTACAATATAGCCAACTACTGTGTCTGATGGCCAGTTGACAAAATAGTTCTCTGTTCCAATAATATTGGGGAAGGAAAAAAGAAAAACCTGACTATTTTGATTTGTTGAGAAATGGCATATGTGCGTGCTATACTATATGGGTGATTTAAGGGACTTTCAAGGGTAATTTTGTCTGTGTGTGATTTTTCACTTTAGAAATTGCCTTTAGACCTGAACAGGACTTCATTACAGTCTGGATTTTGACAAGCTTGAATAGCGTAAACTAAGGTCCCGAGTAGACTGGGGATTGCAGGCACTTGTGATATATTTGGGAAAGGAGGCCTAGAGATACTTTGAAAATGTGAATAGACCAAGTCCTTCTCTGACCATAGATAATAATAAAAAAGCTAATTTTTATATATGTCTTTGTGATATATAAAGTGGTTTTATAACCCTCACATAAAAAATAAGATGAAGTAAAGTACAAACTCCAGGTGACTTATTTATTAATTCAGGAGGATATTTATTAATGTGACTCAGGAATAGTCAATAAGTTCTATGCGGTGGGACAATTTCAGATGTACTTCCCTGGAAACTTGCTCTCTTCTTATTAAAAGCTGAGTTTAGAGAGAAATAATTCCATTCCCAGATAGGAGGTAGTTGCAGGGGAACAATTTATTTAACACTTACTTATTCGGGAAATGCTTGAGTGCTGACTAAATGCCAGTACTGTTCTAGGTTCTAGGGGACCCTTGAGACCAAAACTGACAAGTTCTTGTTCTAATGGAGCTTTCATGGAGTGCAGAGGGATAAAGACAATGAACAGACACGAAAAACGCAGTATCAGCTGGCAATAAATTGGGCTGACATGACGGGGGGCCTGAATTGCTGCTTTAGATTGAGCGGTTAAGGAAAACCATTCAGATTTAAGGCACGTTGTGAATAACAAGAAGTCAGCCATGTAGAGAAAAGGGAGAGCGTATTGCTACCAAAGGGCATAACCAGGACAAGGGCCTATGACGTGAGTGAACGTCTGTGTCTGAGGACCAGGGACAAAGCAGCAGGTCCATCTGCAGCAAACTGGAAAAAGGAGAGAGTGGCTGGAGGACAGATCTTTTTAAAGAAGATCCACAGGAATTTGTTCAGTAACAAATTAGAGATGGCAGTAGATTCAGCTCTGCAAAAATAGTTGATGAAGGCTCTGTGTTTAAACTGTATTGTCCGACTGGTGCAAAGAGACTGAGAAATCCCTGAAATGAATATAAATGCCCTGATAGAAGGAAGTGATCGTGTCAAGGTGGACAGACTTGGAGATTGAGAAAACGAGCAGCTTACCTGTGTGCTATACCAATATCACCATTTGTTATATGCGTCATGCCAGTAGAAACAGAGGACTATAGGACTAAGGATTTCACTAATGCCTTAGTGATGCTTAGCTCTGGCACTACCGTCATACTGTTTACCATCTGTAATGTGGGGATGTTCTGTGTGTGTGTACGTATATGTATGTGTGTGTGTATTTATAAATATATGCATATATATAATATATGCCTTATCTATAACTATGCATTTATGTATTTTTATATGCATACATTAAATATATATATAAAATAAACGAGTTCATGGCATTTTGCACATTTGGCCATTCTCTCTCTTTTTTTTTTTTTTTTTTTTTAATGAGAATGCTCTTTTTTTCTTGCTGGGAAAGATTTGCCCTTAGCTAACATCCATTGCCAATCTTGCTCTTTTCTTTTCCCCTCCCCCAAACCCCAGTACATAGTTGTAAGTCCTTTTGGTTCTTCTGTGTGAGCCGCTGCCACAGCATGGCTGCTGACAGACAAGCGGTGTGGTTCTGCACCCAGGAACCGAACCTGGGCTGCCAAATTGGAGTGCACTGAACTTTAACCACTAGGCTGTCAGGGCTGGCTCTGGCCATTCTTAAGTAAACCTTATGTTGTTACTACATAAGTTAGAAAAATTCCTTCAGGAACTGCAAATGATAAATATCTGAATTTGGTTGGATCCACCTGAAAAGAATTACTCCATAAAATAAAACAGTAAAGCCAAAACAACAACAAAAAGTCCATCGCCTTTATACAATGATCTTGGTTTAGAGATGACACCCCTTTGCATTCTCACAAACATCATTTCACATAGGCAGGAATCATAAGCCTCATTTTGAAGATGGGGACTTGGGGATGCAGACGTGCTTATTTGCAAAGAAGAAACTACCAACAGAGTACCCTCTGTATGTTTCTTATTTGGAAATTCTGAGAGTCTGCTTGGCCAATGAATACGCTGCCTTGTATCTTACCATATTCCAGATTGGATCAGCTCTGGCTGGAGTTGGGGAAAGGAGTAGAAACATGGCTGAGAGCGTGGGCTGCAGCTTTTCCTAGAAGAGGGGAGTGGGCAGTTACTGCAAAGCATAACCAATACACTTACAAGAAAGGCAGAGTGTAGAAATATTTTTCAGCTACTCAGCTAAAGTATATAAAACCAGTACTTGAAGAAGTAGATTTCTGGCAGTAGCAAGAGAGTTTCTAATTAACATCAGAGTTATTATTAAAGACTTCCATAACTAAAACTACCCTTGATCATTTTTTGTCCTCTGTTGCATGGAAAGATGGAGACAGTACAGTATGTGCTCTTGGATATTTTAAATCAATTAAGCACAGGTTCTGCAAATAGAGAGAGTGTGTGGGTTATTTGTTGTTATTTTACTCCTTGTTCAAACGTTGGCATTCACACCATCCACACACTTACATCTGTGGTCTAGAACCGTTAGAAATGATCACGGTGGCTTCAGTGTCTTCTCTAAACAGAGACAGAGCTATGCCTGCTTGTTCTGAGGATGTTGTTGTCAGGTGAGACCCTCTCCCAGGTACATAATTATCCCATTGCTAAAGTGTAATGAAATGGAAGAGTCCTAAAAAATAGGCTAGGAGATGAAGATTCAAAGAAAAGACACTAAATGAGTTTGGCTGTGTTTATTTTATTCCTGTTGTACTAGCAAAATTATAGCTGGGATGGAAGAAAAAGAAGATGGGGAGGATAGATAAATTTCAAAATTTTATGCTAAAAACAGGGCTACATTTTTGAAAGGGAATTATTGAAAAAGAGTAAAGAAAAATGGGTAAGCAATGGGAGAACTTAATCTGATGTTTTGTTTCAACAAATTGGCAAGAGCTTGACTTCTTATTTTCTCAATGCCCCGCTGTGGCATTGACAAGTGGCTTTATGAAGTCCCCCAGGAAGGCATGTACTGTCTGGAAAGTCAGGGCCAATGTGGCCAGACCAATGACCTTCGAGCTCTAAGGGTTCGTCCTGACCAGCTCATTACTCCAGGTCTGTCTTCAAGCGGATCTATGAAACCACTCCTTTCTGGAGGGGGCTTTGTTAAAATAACTATACAAAGTAGAACGAAACATTTAAAACCATAGGCTTTGAATTCAGGCAGATTTGAGATCCGTCACTGATCATGCCTTCTAAAGCTGTGTGTCCTTGGGCAAATTACTTTATTATTCTCTATCTGAGTTTCCTTTTCCAAAGATCAAAAATAAAATTACCTTGCTGATAGGGTTGTTGGGAGGACTAAATGAGGTAACACGTGTTGTGTACTGACTAGTACATGATAGAAGTTCAAAATATGGTGTCTATGACTGTTACCTACTTGAGTCCCTTTTGGGTGACCATCATCCACGTTTGCACTGAAGTTTCTGGCCTCCCTGGGTTTTATCACTGAAAGTTCCACGTCTCTGGAACTGCTCAGTCCTGGGCAAACTGGAATGGTGGTCACCCTAGACATTCACCTTTTTGGACAACTGACTCTTCAGCCAAGTCTTCTGATTCCAAGATGCATTTCTCCTGCTCTTTATTCTCTTTGGCGTTTCACTACCATGTGTACTTATTTAATAGACCCTTGCACAGTGCTTAGTATGTGCCAGACAATGTTTTCAGCTTTTTAAAGTACTTTCTTATTTAATCATCATAAAAACTCTCTGAGGTTGGTGCTATTATTATTATTATTTACAGATGAAGAAACTGAGGCAGAGAGAGGTTAAGTAAATTGCAGAAGGTCACACAGCAATTAAGTGGAAGAGCCCTGATTCAAACCTTCGAATTCTGATTCTAGAGTCCACACTGTTAACCACTCCCCTTGTGTTGCCCATGTTGTGTATATATTCTAACTAGTAGTACCGGGAATCAAGATGAGACTCCCATTTTAAGGTCTGGCACTGATTTAAAACTTGGTTTCACTCTGTACCTCTGCATTTGTTGAGATGTAACCTGACACAAATACTTAAACGAGGTTGTTAAGGGCTTTGAGCAACACGGGGGAGGGTGGAGACTATACAAGGCAGGAGAGTAAACAGTGTCAAATGATATCCAAGGCTGGATTTTCCATTGCGTGAGTCTTTGAGATTCCTGTTTTTCACTTCCTTTCTCTTACCAATTTGTCATATCAAATATGAAAGAGATTTTTTTTTTAGAATGATCTATTTCCTTTGAAAAAACGAAAAAAGAGATTTGATAGAAAAAATACTGATAACATGTAAGCAAATCAACTATTTTGAGTATCTATAGTTTTGGGTAGTCACATAATTGTCAGATTAACCAAAATATTATCTATGTTGTATTTTGAGTTGTGATTCTTTTTTAATCAAAGGCTCTCAGTCTCCACTCTGACACTCCTCACCCAAAGCACACGCTCACATGGCTTTGTCAGTCTTGGCTACTGGTAAGTGGTTCTGCAACGAACCTTGATTAATAGTTGTGTGGTTTTGCCACCATAGCCTGAGGCCCTTTAATATGATTAGTTGTGCAGATGGATTGAAGTGTATGCATAAAGCTTCCTCAATCTTCTCTTTGCATATCCAATTTACCACTTTTCCTGGAAATATTTGAGAAGATAAAAATCTTCTGTCTGTACTCTTTTTACTGATTTATTTAGAATTCACAAACGCCTTATTCCAAGTACTACTTCCTTTGACTTAAGTCACAAATTTAAATTCAACAGAAGGCACACTATCTTCACTTCATGTTATTTCATATATTTTTATGGCAGTCAATGTGAGATTTCTGAAGGGTAAGGCACTATTTTGGGCACTTTTTGAGATGAAATGGTGGTGCTTCAAGATTATTCTAGAGCCATTTCACACAGCACATTCTGTTAGTCCCTAGGATAAAAACCAGAATTTGCCTCTCACAGACACGGTACCAAAAATGTCTTCATGGTCAGCTTTTAAATTCACTTCAGGAGTTTGTGAGCACCTAATAGATGCAAGGCATGGTGTTCAGCTGTCCTTTTTTGGATGCCAAGTTTCAGAAGATGAGGTCCCTAACTTCAAGAAGTTATGTCCAGAAGGGCTACAAAGTGGAACATCATGAGATTTATGATGGAAGTTCCAAAGGCTACTGAGAGGCAGAAAAAGAAGAGATTGTTTATGGTGAAGTAGGAGGAGACGGAAAAGATCGGGGAGGCAGCTTAGAAGAGGAGGCATTTGAGCATAGGATATGAACAGTTAGAGATGGGCAGGAAAGACAGTCAAGCTCAGAGGATGGCAAAGGCACATGAGGCAAATGACAATAGGGAAGGGCAAGTCTTCTGAGAGAATGACCAATCACTCCGTGCATCTGGCACAGAAGAATATGAGTGCTGTACTGACAGAGAGATGGGAAGATGTTCACATGTCATGGTAGAAGGTCTTGGCATGCTTTTAGTGTGGACATTGTTTTGTGGACAAGAGGAGCAATTGCTTAACTAACTAACATATGTGAGCTCATGGCATATAACACGGGGCATAGAGCAGCTGTTCAATAGATGGCCGTAGTTATTATTACCCTTATTTTTGGAGGTTTCTATTAAATGGGTGTGACGAGATCATGTTTAGAAGAGGTTCTTAACTATTTATTTGTCCCCTCCCCCCTACAACTGCTCTTTATTTTCCCGTCAGCCCTTAAGAGCAACAGAGGGGGAAAGTGAGGAGAGAGGCCATCAGATCTGGCATTTGATGATGTGGCGATTCTACTATCAAGTTCCTCAAAAAGATTTGTTATGCCAGCTTTGAAGGGAGCACTCCCCCAACCAGTAAGCGTTTATCATGGAAGGAAATAACAGTAATCAGGAACATTATAGCTAACAGTTTTTGAGCACAGAGTATGAGCCAAGCACAATTCTAGGTGCTTCCCCTGTGTTATTTCAATTCTGATCTCCACAAGAACCCCATAAGGTCACTGGCCTGGGAGGTTGTGTTGGTGGAGACTTCGTGGAAGAGACAGGTCCTGAGGTGATCTTGGAGAAAGGAAGGATTCCAAAGGTTGGCTACAAAGAAGGGCAGGGTGTCCTGATAGAGGGAATGTGAGAAAATGTAGGCATATAAATGTATTTTCATAATAGGTAAAGAAACTGAAGCTGGGGGAGGTTGATAACTTATCTCAGGTCACACAGCTGGAAAGTGTTAGAGCCAGGACAAATCCAGCAGGTCTGACTTTGCAGTTTGTGTCTTTAGTCCTAGGACTTGAATCCAGGTGGTAGGGCTCCAGAACCTGTGCTGTTAATCCCTGTTTGAAAGTGCTCTCCTGGTTGTAAAACTCATCATTTTACAAACATTAATATAATGACTACCCTTTTTATGAAATATATATTAAAGACCAGGAGGAACCCTGCCCTCAAGTAACTTTTGGTCTACCGAGGGAAGCTGCATATGCAAGTGAGAGCCACCTCTTCATTTTTTGTGTTCTCATCAAATCTACTGAAGGAAAAGAGAAAGAACATAGCATTCACACAACACCCAGTGCAGATCTGGTATGTTTTTTGTACTTAATTTTACAAAATGCCTTGATTGAGAATACAGTCCACTCATTTAAAGTGTACCACTCAATGGCTTTTAGTATATTCACAAAGTGAATCTAATCACAATCTAATTTTAGAACATTTTCCTCAGTCCCTAACCCTAAATCCCATACCCATTAGCAGTCACTCCCCATACTACCACACCCGCCAGCCATAGGCAACTACTAATCTAATTTCTGTACCTATAGATTTCCTTATTCTAGACATTTCTTATAGGTCAAATCATGAAATGTGTGGACTTAAGTGATTGGATTCATTTACCTAGCACAAAATTTTAATTTTCATCCATGTCATAGTAGGTATCAGTACTTCGTTTCTTTTTTATTGCTAAATACTGTTCCATAGTGTGGATATACCACATTTTATCTATCCATCCATTTGTTGATATACATTTGTTTCTACTTTTTGACTGATATAAATAATGTCGCTATGAGCATCTTCTACAAATTTTTGTATGGACATATATTTTCCTTTCTCTTGGGTATATATCTTGGAGTAGAGTTGCTGGGTCACATGATAACGTTGTGTATAACCTTGTAAGGAACTGCCGCACTATTTTCCAAGGAAATTACACCATTTTACATTCCCACCAGCAATGTATAGAGGGTCCCAATTTCTACACCTCCTTGCCAACACTTGTCTTTTTGATCACAGCCACCCTTGTGGTGTGAAGTGGTGTCTTACCGTGTTTTGATTTGCATTTCCCCGAAGGCTAATGATATTGAACGACTTTTCATGTGCTTATGGATCATTTATGTATCTTCTTTGCAGAACTGTCTATTCAGATCCTTTGCCCATTTAGAAATGGGTTATTTGTCTTTTAATTATTGAGTATAAGAGTTATTTACATGTTCTAGTCACTTATCAGATAAATCATTTGCAAATATTTTCTCCCATTCTACGGATTTTCTTTTCACTTTCTTGATAATGTCCTTTGAAGCACAGAGGTTTTAAATTTTGGTAAAAGCCAACTTATCAACCTTTTTTTCTGTCATTTGTGTTTTTGCTATCATATCAGCAAAGGCTTTGTCTAACCCAAAGTGATGAAAGTTTACTCCTGTATTTTCTTCTAAGAGTTTTATAGTTTTAGCTTTATATTTTGATCTATGATCCATTTTAGTTAGTTGTTATGTTGGGTATAAGGAAGGGCTTCAAATTCATTCTTTTTCATGTGGATATCCAGTTCTTACAGAATCGTTATTTGGAAGGACTATTTCTTCCTCACTGAATTGTCTTGGCACTCTTATCAAAACTGAATTTACTACTAATATGAGGATTTATTTCTGAACTCCCAATTCTATTTCATTGATCTATGTGTCTATCTTTACACCAGTACCAGACTATCTTGATTACTGTAGCCTTGGTTTAAGTTTTGAAATTAGGAAGTGTGACTCTTCCAACTTTTTTCCTCTTTCTAAAGATTGCTTTGTATTTTCTGGGTCCCTTGAATTTCCATGTGAAATTGAGGATCAGCTTTTCAACTACTGTAAGAGATCCAATTGGAATTTTGATAGCAATTTTGGTTGCATTGAATTTGTAGGTCCATTTGGGGAGTATTGCAATCTTAACAATATTAAGTCTTTCAATCTGTGAACATGAATTGTCTTTCAGTTCACTTGGGTCTTCTTTAATTTCTTTCAACAATGTTCTATAATTTTCAGAGTATAAGTTTTGTACCTCTTTTGTTAAGTCTATTCCTTGGTATTTTGTTCTTTTTGACAATATTGTAAATAGAATTGTTTTCCTAATTTTATCTTCAGATTTTTCCTTGCTAGTGTATAGAAATTAAATTGATTTTTGTGTATTGATCTTGTACCTTACAGTCTTACTGAACTCATTTATTCTAATAATTTTTAGTTGATTTCTAAAGATGTTCTATATACAATATCATGTATCTGCAAATAGAGATGGTTTTACTTCTTCCTTTCTAATAAGATAACTTTTTTTCTTGCCTCATTGCCCTAGCTAGAACCTCCAGTGAAAAATCAAATAGAAGTGGGTAGAGCAGGCATCTTCATCTTACTTCTGATATTATGGAGAAAGCATTTAGTCTTTTTCCATTAAATATAGTATTAACTATGGATTTTTTTTAGGTTCCTTTTATGAGGTTGAGGAAGATTTTGTCTATTCCTAGCCGATTGTGTGTGTGTTTTTAAAAATTAATCATTATAGAGTATTAGAATTTGTCAAATGTGTTTTTCTGATCTTAATAAGACAATCATATGGCTTTCGTACTTTATTTTATTGATATGGTGTATTGGGTTAATTGATTTTTGGATGTTGAACTAACTTTGCATTCCTGGGCTAATCCCACTTGGGATACTGTATAATCACATTTATATGTGTTAGATTTGGTTTGATAGTAATGTCTTGAGGATTTTTCCATCCATATTCATAATGGTCTTCACTTAAGTTTGGTTTCTTTTTGGTGATTGTATTGGTCTGCTTGGGCTACCATAATAAAATACTACAAATTCTATGGCTTAAACAACAGAAATTTATTTCTCAGAGCTCTTTAGGCTGAGAAGTCCAAGATTAAGGTGCTGGCCGATTTATTTCCTGGTGAGAGCTCTCTTCCTGGCTTGCAGATGGCCACGTAGTCTTCACATGGCCTTTCCTCTGAGTACATGGAGGAGAGAGAGGGAAGGGCGGGTGGGAGGAAGGGTGGGAGATATCTCCCTCTTCTTATAAGGCCACTGATCCTGTTTGATTGAGGCTCCACCCTTTTGACTTCATTTAACCTTAATTACTTAGTAAGGGCCTTATCTCCAAATATAGTCACATCAGGGTTAAGAAATTTTGGGAGGACACAATAGTTTGTAGCAGTGATATCTTTGTCTAGTTTGGTATCAGGGTAATAGTGGCCTCATAGAATGAGTTGGGAAGTGTTCCTTACTCTTTTATTTTTTGGAAGAGATTGTGATGTTTGGTATTAATTCTTATTTAAATATTTGGTCATGTTTTTCTTGTTACTTTAAAGATTTTATCTTTGTATTGGTTTTTCAACATTTTTACTGTGATATGTTTGGTGTGAGTCTCTTTGTATTTAACTTGGAGTTCACTGAGCTTTTTAGATATGTTTAATATTTTTCATCAAATTTGATTACAATTATTTCTTTGATAATTTTTCTGTTTTTTTCTCTCCTCTCCTCTTCTCTCTTCTTATTTCCTCTCCCATTATGCACATGTTGGTACACAATGGTGTCCCATGTTTCTCTGAGGTTATTTTTCTTCATTCTTTTTTGTCTCACTGTTTTTCAGATTGCATAATTTCTCTTGATCTGTATTCAAGTTCACTGATTCTTTCTCCTGCTGGCTCAAATGTATTGTTGTGAATTTTTCATCTTAGTTATTGTACTTTTCAACTCCAGAATTTCCATTTGGTTCTTCTTTTGTATAATTTCTATCTCTTTATTGATATTTTCTATTTGATGACATTGTGATGATATCTTTCTTTACTTCTTTAAACAAGAATTCTTTTAGTTCTTTGCACATACTTATAACTGCTTTGAAGTCTTTGTTTGCTATGTGGAACCTTTCAAAGATAGTTTCTGTTAACTGCTATTTTTTCTGTGTGTGGGTCACAGTCCACCTCCTTTTGCATATATTGTATGTTTTTGTTGAATATTGGGCATTTTAAACAATATATTATAGAAATTTTCCCTTATCTTCCAAATAAAATCAGTTCCCTTGAAAAAATCTTCAGAGATCCTTATTTTTTGTCTGCCTCTCCCTCTGAGAAAACCTCTGTACCACTGCTCTAGAGCTGGGTATAGAGACAGTGGCCCATTTCTCTCAGAGTGACACGCTGGTTTTACAAACAGGATGCTGGTCTAGGGCAGCAGCCACTGGTCTTCTCAGCTTGTCTCTCCTGGTATGGGACCTCTGCCCTATGAATAAGCTGAAGTGAGGGTGATCTGTATTGAAGGTTTGTAAGCCTGGAGTAGAGCCTTCCACCCTATTAGTGGGAGCTAGTTAGAGGAAGAGACCCCCAGAACTCACAACTGTTTTTGGCTGGAATATAACTACTGCAATACAGATCAGGGCCAGGGGAGGGGAGTGGTGGGAAACACTGGCAGCCTGCCACTCCTAAGGAGATACTATAGCCCTCAATTGAGAGCTGGGAGGAAAGGCAGCCCTGTGTTCTTGAGCAGAGTAGAGCTTCCATCATGCTGAACTGGGATGGGGGAGGTTGTAACTCAAATGCACAGGTTCTTCCTGTTCTTACCAAGATTTGGTAGATTTTCTTATGTAAATATTTCTTCATTTGCTGTATTCCCTTGTATCCATTTCCAGAGTTTTTTGTTTGTTTTTTACCAGTTATGATTGTTTCACTGGGGAGAGGGTCTTGGAGCTTCTCAGGCCACCATCCAGAAGTCATCTCCCTATACACTTAATTTCTAAGCCTATTATCTCTGCTAATCCTTAGAACAAGCTAAGAGTAAGGTAATAAATATCAGAGCCAGATTTGAATCCAGGCACTTGACACAATGCCTTGCTTGTGATAAATACTTAATAATATTTGCTGACTAAATTAATAAACTAAAAACACCAAGGAAGTACAATTTAGGAAAGAATAAGTTTTCAAATGAGAGATGTTATAATAAAGGCTATTAGTTAGGTTGAGAGAGACATCATGAAGCATTTTTTTTTTTTGTTATGGAAAAAATATGCAGTTTCTTACAAATTGCAGAATTCTTAAACTTTGTCCCTAAGCTATTGGTCTTCATGACCAAGATATGCTGCACAGCCAATTTATCAATTCCACAGACTTTTGTGATGGTCCTTAAATTAATTCATTGTGAAAGATGGTTCATGTGGTGACGTCACATACAGAGCAAAACACTTGGAGGGGAAAGCCGCTTTTTAATGTTATGCTATTGGAATTCTGGCACCTTGATGCATGTTTGGGAAAGCCATTGGAAGTTTTATTTGCATGAGTGCCCAAGGGGATTGCCGGAAGTAAGTGCATGGATGAAGGTAGGAAGAAAGAGCCTTTTCTGAATATACCAAATAATGTTCTAATGGGCAGGGAGCTTACCCTGGAATGACAAACAGTCTAAGTGGTCAGGCTCAGTTCAAGGAAACAGGCTGATTATTTGAGCTTCTCTACTGTCATGTAATGCATATTATCTTCTAGTTCAACACCTGGGAAGAATGTGTCCCAAGACTTCCAAAAGATGAGTTTTTAAGGAAAGTGAAAGAATGAGAGAGAAAGGGAGAGAGAGAGGGAGTAGAGAGGAGAAGAGACATGAAATGAAGAGTTATAGCTCTAAAGATATTGTAAGCTTTCTTTGCCTTTGTTGTGGTCTTATGTATGGGCATGGGAATATTGACAGGGAATCCTATGAGAAATAAATGAAACCAATGTGACAAAATCAAGTGCCGAAGTTTTTCTTATTGAGCTCATGCTGCTAGATATGAAATCAAAGGCAGAAAATGAGCTGTTGGGTGTATTCTAAAGGTCTACATGGAATTGGAAGGAATGACGTTAATAGGGTGACTCATTGTAGACACCCAGTTTTGCAGCATGTGGAGCAGTAACACAGAAAGGGGTATAATTTCTGAAGGAGAACATGGTGTCAGTTGGTGAACATGAGGGCAGATAGAAGGCAGTGAAGAGGAGCTTGAAGGGCGTGAATGGAGAAGTAGCCTGAGCAATGATAAAGGGAAATTTTAGTGGCTGGAGAAGAACTCAAGCAGGTGATACCAGAACCACACCGGTGAGAAAAGGACCTGGAAAGCTGGTGCTTTCTGATTATTTCTAGTGGAGGCTCCTAGGCCAAGACTCTTGCTATCATCACTCCATCGCTTGATGGTGCCTCAAGCTTAGGGAAGGTCAAGTACATTTCTCTGATGGTATTCTCTCTTGCAAAATGGCTCAAATGGGGAAAAGAAAAAATGGAAACATTTCTCACTCTGAATGATTTCTGTGCTTTTCTTTATGCCTCCTTGTATCCATTCTTTTGTAAGAACCCTCTGGCCCACGCCTATTAACACCCGAAGCCAGATCCCAGGATCTATGATTTTGTCTTGTCTGGTTCCTCCCAGAACAGTTAATCTGTCTCTTTGGGCTATAATAACTGCAAGGCTATAGTTTCAGAGCAATGAAACCAAGTTAGACCTGGGCAGGAGAATGCTACCTACATTGAATTTAAGCCTTGAAAAGCAGCCATAGCACTTTCAGTCCATTCATCTCCCAAAGCAAGTTACAGGGTCTGCCAAATGGAAATAGTCTAATTTGGTAGATGGAAACATTTCTAAGACTCGTGGACTGTATTACAAATGCTGCCTGTTGAAGTTTCTTACACAACTCAGAATTGTGTTCTCTTATACTATATCATTTAGAAAGCCCAAAAGAACGCTTAAAATAAATTGGACTGGAAAAGAAAATCTGCCCCAGACAACTCTTGTGAAGTTTACTCATGTCATTTAGAGATCGAATACTTGGCTACCTACCTCTAATGGGTTAAAAGCTGTCCAAAGATTTTTTTCCTGCCCTCAGCATATCTTTAAATGACAGTCACAGATGTTTGCCTTCACTTCCTAGCATCCTCACCCTGGGCATTCATTGTCTAAGTGCTAGAGTTTGGATCATCACATGAATGATTACAAAATACGCAGCCAAGTCCACTGTCCTTTTCCACCTCTAGCTCTCGTGTGGGTCATTGGATAATTAGATATTTGAAAAGCACCTTGAAGTAAGGGCTATAAATAATTCCTTTCTCCATTTTTAGACATCTCCATGAAGGAAGGGTCATTGGAAAAATCCTTGGATCACCCTGCATAAAAGACTGGTATTTGTTTGCCTTGGAGTAATTCAGGGATAGGGAATGTGATGTGATGGAAATAGGTCCTCATGGAGAGGAGAATGGGGATTCAGTCTTGGCTCTGTCACTAACTAGCTGTGTAAGTTCAGCAAAGTCCCTTCTCCTCATGAGCCCATATATGTCGAATGAGGATTGAACCTTATGGTCTTTAAGATGTTTTGAACAGTCTGTGAACACTTGTTTTACCTCTGTGCCACTTTTTTAGTCTCCTAGGACTATCTAAATAGTGTTCCTAGTTTGTCACTAGGTAAGTGACTCCTCTGACTTTGTAGAGAACTCAGGATGCCTGGTGTGAGCATTTGAACATTTGAGGGTCCAACTTTTCCCTTAAGAGAAGTTGGTGTGGTGCACCAAGTCAGGAAAGGAATAGAAGAATTGATGTCCCAGGAAGCAGCTGGCACAATCAGCATATACTATTTAAAATGTTAGTTTGCTGTCTGGAATTGAATACGTAACAATCCTCTCTCACAAGGCCTGCTGCTAATAGAAGACCAGAAGAAGGATGTGTTCACGGCTGGGGAAAAACAGTAATTACGGCAGTGGGCTCTGAAGTCAGACAGATCTGGGAGCTCTAGCGGCACAATTGATTAGCAAGTGGTACTCATACAAAGTCAGATAGATCTGAGTTTGTGACTCCAATTTGCCACTTACTCGCTTTGCGTCCTTGGGAAAATTTATTAACCTCTCTAAGCCTCAGTTATTTTATTTGTAAAATGGAGGTACGTCAGAAATTATCTTAGATGATTATTGGGAAAAAATTACACATGTAAAGTATGCTTAGCATGATGTCTGGCAAATTTAAAGTTCACAATATGCATCAGCTATTATTCCCACGTTTATTATTAGTAAGGTCACAGGATGATGAAATTTAGGTTTACCTTATGAATAGTTCAATAAATACCTATTGTATGTTTAGCACACTATAGAAGTGGAAGACATGGTTTTATTCCTCAAAAACTTAAAAGCCTATTTTTGAGACAAAATGGTCGCCTATTGTGGTGCTGAGTGTATAGGTATACAGCCCGCAGATTTCGTGTTTCTTGGACTGCTATTTGAAAGGCAGTATAGAACATGCAGCAGTTCATGTATTTGATCATCAGAACAAAATACAACAAAGTAATATCTCCCAGTCATCAACTAATTTTAACCAAGTGCTTCTGAATACTATCATGCTGAAAAAGATGCTTCGAAATTGTATTAATTATTAAAAAAAAGTATGGATAGACCCATATAAATTACATTAACAAAGTTACCAAACCATGGTGAGAGATGCTCTAGTTTAAAAAGTATATCCAATTGGATTTCATTTCAAAGATTACTGATTATGTAATAATAATCCTTGAAGTTTAAACCTTAGAAAAATTAAGCTGAGTTCTAAAAATATTTCTTAATTGGATCACTTTGGAACCCCAGGTCGTTGATTCACATATAATTTTGGCATTGGGATTTTCAGAGTGTGTGACTATCAGGCACCTGGCAGAGATGGATTAGGTCCAAATCCAACCAGACGCTTAGTGGCAGATGGCTCCCAGTGCAGTTACTCCAAACTTGGAATGTGTAAGAAGTTAAATGCTCAGAGGCTGCAACCTTATCCATTACAAACATATGTGCCCTGAGTGTGGGGGGAATCTGTGGCACCAAGGACAGTGTTATGTACGTAACACTGGATGAGGATCTGTGGAATGGCTTGACCTCAAACTATCAAAATCTACCTCTCCCAGGCTTCTGGGTGATTTCCCAAGACAATAGAACATAATTCTTGGGTGTTCTGAGGACACAATTCAGTCTATTCCCATTTGGTTTATTTACTTGCCAAGTTCCTTAACATGAAGCTTTAATTTAACTGTTCCTTCCAAACCCAGTAGACCAAATTCTCCTATTTATTCTGGGTTGGAGAAACTCTTGTCCTAAAAGCCCCCAAAATGAGGGAGTAAAACACTGTCTTCCAGTACAAAGAAACTCTGATTGACTATTGTAGCCAGTTGTTGCACTCAATGGTAGGCACAGTTTCCCAGACATTCCTCGTGATGTGGAGCACGTCACAGAAATGTTCTCGCTGACCAGGATACCTGAATCTAGCATCTCCTTCTGTTGCCCTCTAAGATTCAATTCAGCCAAAGGCCTTAAATTAGACAGGCTTGTCTCAGGGGTTTCCTTCATCTAGAAGTTCCCAAAGCACTAAGATTCTGGTAGAGAAGACGTCACAGAGGCTAGCGAAGGATCCTTTAGCTTAGAGGAGCAGTCAGCAAATATTCAGAGTGTTTGTTATGTGATAGGAATAGTGCCATGTGCTGGTGACACGGCTATTTGCTCATGGGATTTATAGTCCAGTGGACAGCTCTCCTCTCTAATTGTAAGTCAGGAATAGATGGAGTTTTTTCCTTTAAGGCAGGCTTTCTCAGTAGTGGCACTATTGACCTTTTGGACTGGATAATTCTTTGTTGTGGGGAGCTGTCCTGCGCGTTGTCTGATGTTTACCAGCATCCCTGGTCACAACCTACTAGATGCCAGTAGCAATCCCTAGTTGTGACAAACAGTCTCTAGACATTGCCAAATGTCCCTTCGGGGACAAAATCATTCCCAGTTGAGAACTACTGCTATAAGACCCTGCCTCTGACCCTTTGGAGTGGGATCCTACTCTTCCTATGCCTCACTTGCCTGGGAAGGGGCTAGTTTCTCAGTTTCCCTTCAGGGACCAGGGTCCACATTCCCATAAACCAGGTTTAGAACAGTTTGAATGTCTTGTTGTGTCTGTAAACCAACTTTCCCCAAGCTGAAGTTCCACAAATCCTGTTCTTTAGAATGTTAATTAATGCATGGTTGAAAACAAAAATACTCCTATTGTCAAGTATGTTTGACACATGCCAAGTTTCACAAAGGTAAAGAAATTTCTTCACTGCAGGACTCTTCATCACTTTTGAAATGCTCGTGTGAACTGTACCTGTATCCTCTCCTCAAGAGGATATAGTATTTAGCATTGTCAAGCTTGTTTCAGCAGAGATCCCCCTTTTCACAGCTTGTTTATTGATGTCCTTGAGAATAGAATTCTAAAGAATACAGCTTGGGAAATAGTACCCAATGATGTTCAACATTAACTCCAGTTTTTACTGGAGACTGTTGGCCAAAGAACAGGTAAGTTTCCTTGTTTCTGAAGGAAACCTAGCAGCAGGTATAAGCAATGAGAGATAGAGTGGCAAGGTGGTTAAGCTCTGCAGTAAGTCTGGTTCTTTTCAAATCACGGTGCTACCACTTGCTAGTTGCGTGTCCTTGGGCAAGTTACTGAAGCTCGCTAGGGCTCTGTTTTATCTGGAAAATGCAGATATGAATGGTGCTACTTCAGAGATCTGTAATGAGGAGTAAATGAGTAAATAGACGTAAAACAGTTAGAATATCACTTAGCGTATAGAAAGTGTTCAACAAATGCCAGCTATTGTCCTTATTATTAGGCCTTAAAACTCTATCGTGCGCCCAGAACTCAGACTTTGTGAAGCTATCTCAGGGACGAAAAAGCTGCTTTAGCAAATTGACAGTCTGCTTGTTTGCCTGAGGCTCCAGGACATGGGACAATTTCCCATATGCATGAGAGAACTAAAAAACAATCCTGACTGAAAATTCTTAAATACTATTTCAGATACAGAAAGATCAAAAACAGATTAGAGAAGGAATGAATTTTCCTTTCTGTTCCCCATTCCGGTATGTTCAGAGCATCGATTTTAAATGTTAACCTGGATTCTTTGCAATGGACCACTTGCTATGAAAGTGTAAGGCCAAAACTGAGATGGGCCTTGATCTCCCAGTATGATTAGCACAGAAATCCTTATAGAATCACAGAAGATGATGAGGGTGTTCAATGAAAGGAGTGGGCAAAAGTGCCTGGTGACATAGGGAGCTGCTCTCAAGCTCTAGTCTTCTCTAACAGAGGAAGCCTTAGGTAAGGAGGTGCTAGAATTGTCTAACTCCCTGCATTTGAGGCATTCTGTCAGATCTCAGGCCAATGAACCACCAACTATGTATTTAGGCCTACTCAGACTTTTGGATCAGTTGTGTCCCTGGACACAATCTGGGATGCATTTAGGAAGCTTAGACCAGTAGATTGAAGGCTGTCTCTTTGGAAGCCCTAGTCCCCTCCTCTGTCAATAGTACCTGGAATTTTGTCATATATGTTTGTGATCTGGCCCCCCCTTTATATCTGGCTTTCCAGTAACTATGATCCTTTCTCCTCTCTCCACCAAACCTGCATTCCTCTCTTTACCCCTCTTAGTAGCTACCCATTTCCTCTGGGCCAGGGATCCTGTCTTGTCCCTTGTGAAAACTCTGGAAACTTTTGTGGAGTTCTGAAAGCATGAGCCCACTAAAGTTAAAGCATTACTACCTAAGCTTTCCTCCTCTCAGGTATGCTGGGATTTTTAAAGGGCTCAAGACCTCAACTGAGGTACCGGGGACAGTTTGATAGAGAAGGTACATTTAGGCAAGTTGGTTTCCATGATTTTCCTTAAATTACATTCCATGTGATGGGCCATCCCTGACGTTCATTGTAACTCACAGAGTTTTTCTTGTGTAATTTAATCCAATGGCTGTCTCCAACTGATATCTGCAATGAACTTGATTAACATTCCCTTCTTTTATTCCTTACTATTTTCACTTTATCCCAGAAATGAGGTAGCAGAATATAACAGGCAAAACCATTAATTCATGCCTGAGCTATTCTGAGGAACATGTTAGGAATATCTCATTTTGTAGAAGAGGAACTGAGATTCAGAGAGGAGAAATGAGTTGTCCAAGACATGTGGCTAAATAGACCCCTTGCCCTTCTGGGCCATGAAAGATAGTTGGTACATGGGGCCTGCCCCGTGGCCGAGTGGTTAAGTTCGTGCGCTCCGCTGCAGGCAGTCCAGTGTTTCGTCAGTTCGAATCCTGGGCGCGGACATGGCACTGCTCATTGAGCCACGCTGAGGCGGCGTCCCACATGCCACAACTAGAAGGACCCACAACTAAGAATATACAACTATGTACTGGGGGGCTTTGGGGAGAAAAAGGGAAAAAAATAAAATCTTTAAAAAAAAAAAAAGATAGTTGGTACATGATGGTGGCAGCTCCTTCTTGCTATGTCTATTATCTTGGGTTCCAAGATCTGATCCAGATGATGCCATATTTCCAGGTGAATGACAGGCCAGTTAGAATGTGGTCAGAATTGGCTCCAAACTTAGCATGCTCAGAGGAGCCGGGGCAGCTGGCATAAAATCTGCTCAGGACTCAAACTCATTCTCAAAGCGCTTTCTTAGCAAGTAACACACAGCAAAGTTAAAGTATTCCTGTGTTATCTTGTTTCTTTCTTGTTCAGATGAGTATAAAGAGGCTCTAAAGGAGGCAAGCAGTAGAGAGAAGATTCAATAATTTCTGGGATGTGTCATCTCACACTCCCGTCACAGGGCGTTCAGGAATCATGAGAGACTCTTTTTTGCCGCTTACCCTTGGAAGTTTTGAAATCAGTTATGATAAACAGGAGCAATTCCAAGAGATATCTACAGTGGCCCAGCAAAATCACCTTATATAAGGAAAAAGTTAAGGTGCAAGATGATTTCAGGAATGGGAGAAGCTGAAGACAATGGATTTATAGGAAAAACTGGGCACAATTTCATTGCCCTTACTCCATTGAAAACCAGGTCCTTGAGTCTTCTTGATGGCTCCACCGCCCTGGAGCATTAGGCATTCATCAGATGGTTTAGAAAATAGTTTGAACTTTTCTTCCCAGTTGTGGAGGAGGGCAGATAAAGAAGAAAGAGATGGGATTACAGAAGCAGTAGCTGGGAGCTCAATGCTCTATCAAGTACCAGAGAGCCCCCAGGATGCATTGGGAAAATGGAACTCAGAATTGTCTCTGAGTGATGAGAAAACAATACTAACTAAATTTTAAAAAAGAACTGTGTCTAGTGGATAGATTCCTATTTTCTAAGATAGTATTTCAACAGTTTTGTCTTGACCAAGGTTGATATATGCACAAGCACATTTTCAAGAACCCTAATAGAAGAAAAGCTGCTACTTCCTTTTAAAAAATTCATTAAGAACACAGCAAAGATAATCCAGAAGCAGTCAGAATGCTTCATACTTCATTTTAAATAACTCCTTTGCTGGTGTTGAATGCTTCTTTGCAATACCTCTGGTACTACCACAAATGATTTGTAACAAAGCACAGGAGAGAAAGTATCCATCTTGAGTTAATCCAAGCCCTGCAGGAGGAAACACACTCCAGGAATAATATCAGTTTCCTAGTTAGGCAGCAGCTGTTGTCTCTCTTGCCACCTGAACAATTGTGTTGACAGATCTTTGTAGTGTGAATCAAATCTTAAAGGCATAATGAGAAAAAGCAACACTAGGGCTCTTGTCCACTCTTTTTGGTAAGACTCCATGTAGTTGTTTCAAAATAGGGAGTTGAAAGATGGAAGATGGATCTGTCTTCTGCATCTTGATCCAGTAATGCTTAATGCGGAAGATACGTTCATATACCTGTGTTAAATTGAGGTCTTCAAGGAGGGAAGGCAAAGTTAGAAAGGGAAAGAATAAAAATGTTGTCATGTAGGTTCCACTACCTATTAAGACAATGAGGGGTTCTAGGTTTTTCAACCTGGTTCCTGAAAACATAGTAAACCTTTCGAAAGAAAGAGGTATTTGATCAACTGACTTTTCTCTCTAATGCTTTCAATCCGTTTCTCCAAAAAGAGTGAGAGAAAAGGAAAGGCACAAACAAGGGAATAAAAAGCAAACACTAGAACTCCAGAGGTTAACAATTAGGGTAAATCCCGAGGAACTTTGCATTGAATTATTCATTAGAAAGCAGAGAAGACAGAGCTGTGGTAAATTAAAGGTGGAAGTTTGTATGTGAAGAGTTTGATCTGGTGAAGAAAGCTTGAAAGTGCACAAGCTCAGATCCACACAGAATGATTTTAAAAGGCAGAAAAGTCTTATCATTTGATGTTGAACTTGAAATCCACTTTGGCCTTAGGATCAGTTATAAAAACCTTGAGCTATTTGAATAGTAGTAACAATGGCTGCCATATATGGAGCATTAAGTGAAGTAATCGATACAGATAATTGATTTAATCATCACAACAGACTTGAAAGGTATTTTGCTATTCCCATTTTATACATGGTGAAACTAAGATGAAGAGAGGTTAGGCAACTTGCCCAAGATGCTATAGGAATCAATCCCTCAGCCGTTTGACTCCAAAGCCCATGCCTCTTGTGGCAGAGACAGTGATTTGCGTTTACTTTCTTTTTTCTGGCCATCAGGAAGATGCATCTCCCATCCTCCCTGCTATGAGACTGACTTTTGACCAATGAACTAGGAGCAGAGGTCACTTGTGTGACTTCTGGGCTGAATCAATTAAGGGTTTATGTTTCTCATCCTGGTTCTCTCTTCCCTTCCCATTGGGACTACAAAGTTCAATGTTTTGAAGATGTCAGTGTCTCTAGATGGAAGAACTCTGAATCACAGTTTATGAAAGTCACTAAGGAGATCTTTCCAACACACATATGTCTGTGATGTGAGCAACAAAGAAACCTTTGCTCTGTTAAGCCACTCATGTTTTAGGGAATGTCTGTTACTATAGCATAGCCTACCCTGTCCTGACTAATACATTTCACCATCAGCGCTTTACTTACCTTCTGTAAATTTTAGCTGTTAACACAATAAACTCCATGTTTTATTCTTACACATGAAGAGTTAGTAGGTAATAATCAAATTGAACAAAATATTATCTCCAAGAAAGTCTCTAGAAAAAGAGAATAGCTTACAAAAATTAAAAAGGGCAGTTTTTGCCTGAAAACAATACATTTGGGGCTATTATCAAATTTTGTGGTTCAGGGGCCTGCTCATCTAATTTAGGAAGAATCCATGGTTTGATATCTCTTTTGTCTCTGTTCCAAAATTTTCCTGGTAAGGAATGACCTTTAATTTCTTTGTAATTTGATGACTGCCCTCTTCACTATAAAATGCTGATTGTGCAAATGACTGACGCAGGGAACAGCTTCTCCCCGGGGAAACATCACAAATGGGAGGCGGCAGTGGTAGTTGACGTGGAGATAGCCAGACAAAACATTGAGTTCAACTGACATTATCAGGGTTCTGTTGGAAAATCTTAATTAAGGAAGACCTTTATTCCTCAGCACTCTCTTATATTAATTCCATCTGTCATTTAATGACCTCTAGATCAGGAACACATAGAGCTGGATGTTTGGTTTGAGATAATTTCTATTCTAGGTTTGTCTCTGATATAGTCGTTTATATATTTGAAACACATCCTCCGTGAGCACATATGTTCCCAACAAGGCTAAACTTTGATTATGTCTCCGTTAAACACTGGTAGAACTTGAATGAAGATATGTGACAGATAGATTCAGGAAAAGGAGGAAATGATGTTTTGGGGAAAACAATGAAAGTGTTACATGTTTCATCCCCCCCCCCCCCCCACATTATTGTTGCCGTCAGAAACCTCAGTGTTTCCAGTTCTTCTAATAGATTAGATATATGTCACTTTTCCTTTCTTTTAGAGTTTCCTTTCTTTCTTTTAGCACTGAAATCTCAATACCAGCCTAACATCATTATTTAACCCCCTGTTCAAAAATTTATTTATTTACTAATTACCAATCCTGATTCTCTCTCTGTTTTAGAGACTGACCCTAGGTTAGGGGCTCAGGGCATGATGCAGTTGTGTTAGAGGATGCGGGTCTAAAGATGCTTCTCTGCTCTCTCTTTGTGTGGAGGTACAGACTTTTCTGATTTTAATGGAAAGTAAAAGTCGTGCCACGTTGACAGTACAGATGCGGCGAGGCACGGCATTAGCTGTTCCATCTGGTGTTTCTTAAATAGGACAAACTATTCTTGGAGCTCTGTGAAGTGCCTGCTTCATCTCACAAGAGTTGGAAATGACTGGGCTTCTCAGTGAACTCAATAGGTGGAAGATGTGACTTGTAAAGTGAAATGAGAACGAAATGGAGACATACTGCACATGGAGAAAAAATGCCTGGCAAATGATTCTGTTCCGACGAAAGCTCAGCAAACAGGGTTTTTTATGATAAACACAATTCTGTTCCCAATGCATAAACCTTATTTTTAATAAAAAGTAACCTATTTGTCTCTTTAGTAATTCTTTTGAGATTATAATGGCAAATTATCATTTGCAATGATAAACTCACCAGTCCACAGGTGTTTAGCACAGGATTTGGAGAGGTCAATAAAATTGAAATATCAAAGCCACTATTGCTGCATGTGCCTCATAAAATTTTTGGCAGCTTGCGCTGGAATAAAGCTTCCCTTCCATCCTCTTGCTTTCGCTCTGAAAGGCTAGTACACTGCAACAGGCTCCGTGTAATTGGATGTTCTGTGAAGTGATGTCAGGTTACTTTTGATTTTCTGTCTTACAATGGGTTCTGTCTTACAACTGCTTGCTTCAAGTTAAATATAAACATTATTAGATTGCACATATGTTTCTGATCAGGCAGTCCTTGAATATTTTCTTGGGATCATCATCTACTAATGCAATTAAAAAGACAAGCTTAAATCATTACTCCTGGATTGTGACTTGACCTGATAAGTCACAGTGATACTCAGGTCAAAGAACATTAGAGTTCAAGTGTAATTTGCTTGGTTTCTTATATCTCTATGTATTTGAGGAAAAAGCGCATTCACTATATCACCAAAAACTTTAAAATACCTAGGAGTATATTAAACAAAAACAAGGTACATATTTTCCAAAGAATATGAGCCTGTACTGAAGGATACAGAAAATACTAAAAAACAGAGAGGTAAAACATACCTAGGGTAGATTATTCAATATTGTACATATATCATTTAGTCCTGAGTGAATCTATAAATTCAATGTAAAAATTATAATAAAAATCTCAATGGGATTTTTATGTACCTTGATTCTAAAGTTCACGTGGAAGAGAAAGTTCAAAAAAATAGTTAAGAAAATGTCGAGGAAGAAAAATCAAGGGGGAAAATGCCTATTACTCTTCTGTTTATGTGATTGTTGATATTGACAGTAATTTTTCTGGACAGCTCAGGTTATTTTAACAGAAACTCATTACTTTTTTTAAGTTAGTGCACAAATTACTTTTTCCTAGCTCAAGGGATTAATGTCACGTTGCATTGTTGCCTTCCTGGTTGAATTAATTTTATGTAAGCCAAACTGCCCTTAAAGTTTTATTAATAGTATTTTGTGAGAACAGGACTCTGGGATGTTTGCTACAAAGTAATTCTTTACAGGTTTCATTATTTTACTACTAAAATCTCTGAAGTTATAAAGTGATATCAGTTAGTTTCAATAATAAACTAAATAATGAAATCAAAGTTAAAATCATTTTTCTAGTTATAAGTAGTCTCTGAGTGAGCCTATGACCAGAATATTTTATTGTAACTAAAAATAGTGAATCAGTGAAAAAATGATCATCCATAAATAGTCATTTTTAACTATAAGAAAATTAGCCTATTCCTGGTTTCTTAACTCCATGTCAATACATCTTACAAAAAGATTCAAGCAGAGAAACAGATGCAAATTTGTTGTCTAATTCACACCTAATAGGATTATTGGAGTTAAAATGAATCCATAGACTGCCTTGCTGCTTCCATGACCTACAACTTGACAGAAGGTCTCCTGAGGAAAGCTCATGGTTTAAGAATATTATATATTTATGAATATGTTCTGTTGCATGAAATCTTGAATTTCATCCTGAGCTACTTCAATGAACCATCTAAAAACAGACCAAGGTGGTATTTGAGATAATAGATATTTTACTAAAGATTCTATGTCAGAGTCAAATTAAGTCAAGCTGAGACAGCCTGATGTTCCTCTATATTAACTGAGTTTCTAATGATCACTGTGTTTGCATTAAGAAACACAGTGGGATGTGGAAAGAATATACCCACCATCTTGTGAAGCTCAGCCTTGTGAATAAAATACAGCTAACGAGGCAGGATATGGAATTGGGATTTGGGCCAGATTTATGGGTAAGAGGAACTGCAATGACATAATTTTATTCATTCATTTATTCAAAACTATTTATTGAGCATTTACTATGAGCCAAGCATCTTAGACGTAGGAATACAGTGATGAGCAAAATAAGTATGGTCACTTATTCAAGAAGGTTATAATCCAACTGATGGGGTAAAGCATGCTCCATTTCTGTGGAAGTTCCTTGTAAAGTTGAAATAAGGTAATATCTGTGAAGTGTGTAACACACTGTAGTTGCTCAATAAACATTGGTCTTCCCTTCTGCTTTGTATCTTCATGGACAGGATACCTCACTGTGTTCAGTTGCCATGAAGATTTAGCATTCAAGCAATATCGTTTTAGATTTTCGCTTGAATGTGGGTAATGAACTTATAAGTGCTACAAGGAAAAGGTGACAACCCAAATGTATTCTGTAACTTAGGAGCAAACAAGAGAGGGAGGCACACATTGGTAGTAGAAAAGCAGTCATTGCAAATGTAGACATCCCAGATATGTTACAAAACAATTCTGAGGGGATGGAAGAGAGTGGTTAAGAACCTCTCCCGACCCAACGAATATAAATGGCGTAGATCTCCTTGCTAGTATCAGAGTGGTGTCTTTGGAGATTGATAGTTCTGATGAGAATGAATGAGGCCAAGTTTTATTACTGGCTTATTTAGATTTACCCTCAGTGTCCTCTCTCCTTTCAAAGAGGGCCTTTCTTCACAGAGAAATGGAAAATGAGGGATGACAATCAGAGAACGACTGAAAGGTCTTTAAGCTGGAAGCAATGTTTCTGCAGGACAGGGTGACTAGACCAGTGGGTAGACTAGAGACATTCTATGTTGAACAGCTGTAAAATCCTGCAGGCAGCAGTAGACAAGCAACTGCTGTCCTAGACTTATTCTAGCAATTGCTACCAAAGACTTCAGCTAGTTCTGCTGCATTAGCTTTTCAACCCTTTCGTTCCCGCCGTTCTGTATGCTCCTTGTGCACCACTTGGCAGCTCTGGACCCAGGGCTGTGTCTCTTTGACTTGGACTTGCACTTACACTGCACAGTAAAAGAACTGATCTACTGAACAGTGTTAGTGTCTTCATTCATCCTTTCACTTATTCGTGTAAGAACATTAGATTAATTGAGTACTTACCATGTGTCAGACACTCTTCGAGACATTGAGGATACATCAGTGAAGAAAATAGACAAAAATTCTTGCCCTTATGGAGATTACATTATAACGTGTGTTGAGGGGTGCGGCTTGGGATAGATAGGAATACATAAACATAATAGTTAAATTGTATAGTATTTAAGAAGCTGGTAAGTACTATGTAAAAAATAGATCAAGGTATCAGGCGTACTGGGGAAAGGGTTGGTGACGTTAAGGTGATATTTGAGCCAGATTTGAAGGAGGAGAAGGAGCTAGCCATGAAGACATCTGGAAAGAGCATTACAAGCAGAGAAAACACGTGAAGATGCCTGAGGCAGGAGTGTGCCTGATGTGTGAGAAGTTAATCAAGGTGGTGAGCTTGGTGGGAGCTGAGTGAGAGGGGAGAAACTAACAAGAAATGAGGTTAGAGAGGGACCAGGTTCAGATTTTGTAGAGGTTTGTAAGCCATAGTAAGACTTTTCAGTTTTCACTTTTGCCTTCGCTATGGATGGTGACCCTGATACTTTGCAACCGTTGAACAATTGAACTTATTTTAACATTTAATAAGGGTCAGTTCATAGTTTTTGACTTTCTAAAAAGATGGAAAGAATTGTGGGAGGAGAGAAAGAAGGTTTATAGTCTCCACAAGCTGATGATTGTTTTGAAAGATGCTAAGATCGAGTGTCAGTGTCTGATTATTGGTTTGTGGTTGGTTGTGCCACCCGAAGGTATGAATGCACCCCTCCGGCTGTAGGCATGAACCTTTGGCATGAGAGGAAGGGTAATGATACAGAGGGTCCCAACCCAGGAACCTAGGGAGAGACTGCATCAATGAGATTATCCTGTATCCACATCACAGACAGATGCAGTCACTTTTTAGCCATGTTAATACATCAAAGATCCATTTCTTGGTCAAGTGTTATTGTTTTTAATTGTCTGACCATGTGCGGTTATAATTTTAGCAGTTGGTTTTCAAAATTTTCATCCATTTTGTTATAATGTTATCTTTGGGTCTATTTTATTTAAAAAAATCATAAATACATTTTAATCTTTTGCTTTTAAAATGAGGACCAGGAAGCACCAGCATAGGGAGGAAGTTATGAGGAGCTTATCTTAAATCCTGCAAATGTGAGAGACCCCTCCTTCTCCACCTCCTAACTCTGAAAGGGTTTTTCAATGATATGAAAACATATTTCTCATTCCAGCCTCAGACAAGAAAAGGCAATTTCAAGAAGTCAGCCCTTTAGGGAGTGTCACAGGTTCACTAAAACTCAATAAAGCAGAAGACAAAGCTGAGTGCTTGGAAGAATCTGCAAACGTATCTATTTCTTCATCTTTCTATTAACACATGCTACTTAGAAGCCCACAGATATTATGATATTTGTATAAAGATGTCATGTATTCCAGGAACAAAGTTCAGACACCATAGCTTATACTAACACTCAATTCAGAACACACCAAATCTAGTGAGACAAATATAAGTGGATTGGTTTTGCCCACGAGATTCAAATTCTTCCTAAGGGTGTTAGGTAATTTAGAAGATGAGGTAATGCTTCTGTGTCTTTGGTGATTTAGAGTACACCAAGGTGACATGTTATCAACCTATATGAGTACAAATTACGGCCAATGAATCAGTTGCAGCTCAGAGAGGCGAGGGCATAGAGCACTGAGTAGAATAAAACTTGTGGCGTTTCACAGAGGAATGAGGCCAGAGGAAACGGCATTTGCAAAGCAGGGAAACATTCTAAAGTATTTTATCTAAAACATAAACTTTTCCTACCAATTATTGTCTTCTCCATCTCACTCAGCCTCTATTCATGCTGCAGTACTAGAGATTTTGTTCCCTGCCTGTTGGCAAATTGCCTTATGTTTTTCTTTTCTGGGAAGCTTGACTGTCTTCGTAATAAATCAAGTCCTGTTTGTCCGAATCAAGGGCCACAGTGAGACGGACAGAAAGGAGTGTCTCTTCTAAAGTTAACCACCAGGGAGTGGTCTGAATCTGATTTAAGAGTGAGCCAATAGACCAAACTGAGGTGAGTTTGAGAATCTGGGTTGTTTTTTGGTCCATACTTGGTCTTCAAACTCTGGGAATCCAATTTTAGGATTGCCTCATATTTGGGAAATAAAGAAACTTCTCAAAGTAGTTTTACCTAATCACATTTTGAGAAGGTTCTTGACTCCTTCCTCAGCAAATGACTTAACTTCTGCAGTGATGTGATCTCGGGTTTGGGTCCATCCCAGACAATGCTCTCAATCTCAGAACCTTCAACTCTTTCACCTTCAGATGATGACCCTGAACCTAACAGGATGAATTTCTTGTGGTCATCCTATCCTAGAATAAGTCTCTGAAGCATAAGATGCCACTCAGAAGGCCAGAGAAAGGAATAAGCATTCTGAGTGGCAACTGTCCTATCATTCATTTTGCCTCTCAAGGACATTTAAAACGTGGGCAGGCTGAGGAGCCAAAATATCACTCCATAATTTTAATTAGAATATGACTTTCAATATATCTGATTCATTCAGATGAAGTCAGTTTCATTTTCTTATTTATTCTATTTTTCATTAAAAAAATGGAACGGTAAAAATTTCAAATAGTACCGGAAGCTGTACAACCAAAAGTAATATATATTTCTATTCCACAACCCATCTCCCTTTGCCAGAGATAACCTCTACTAACAAGTTCTTGTTCATCCTTCCAGGAAAAAAAAATGCATGTGCAAACATACGTGCATAGCCCCCTTTTTTATCGTGTGGGACCACGTCGTGTAAACATATCTTTATCTTTTTCAATTTTTTTTTTAAGATTGGCACCTGAGCTAACATCGGTTGCTAATCTTATTTTTATTTTATTTTTTTCTTCTTCTCCCCAAAGCTCCCTAGTACCTAGTTGTAGGTCTTTCTGGCTGTACTATGTGGGATGCCTCCCCAACATGACTTGATGAACGGTGCTAGGTCCGTGTGCAGGATCTGACCTGGTGAAACTCCAGGCCACCAAAGCAGAGTGCGTGAATGCAACCACTCAGCCATGGGACCGGCACCACAGATTTTTTTACAATATGATGTTTTTTGGAGCTTATCCTTGAGAAAATGTCTTTATGATGGTATATGAGTTTAAATCTAAGCAGAACTCCTAGGTCAATACTTATATGTATTTTGAGTTTTTGATGGATATTACCAAATTGCCTGCCAAGGAGGATGCCCCAATTTCTAGTCTCATTAACAAAATATGAAAGTACCTGTTTTTCCACACCAAGGCCAACACAGCACTTTCAAACACTTGGATCTTTGACACTATATTAGATAAAAAGTTATATCTCACTGGTTGAGTTAGCATGTCCATAGTTATGAGTCAAGTTGAGTATCTTCTGACCTGCTTGGAAGCCCAGTTTTCGTTTGGATTCTCATGTTACCCTCCAGTGTCTTTGAGAACAAGAACAACAGGCAAACTTTGGGATCAGGAATTATATTACCATTGGTGTTACCAATGACATTAGCAGCTGTGCGTATATATAATATTAATTTATTATGAAAGACAAGGGTACTTTCATTATTACGATATAAGAGAAACATTATACTTCCCATCTAATAGGTACTTGATTAGTACTGCGGTACAGCACAATCTATGCTCTGTAAAACGTTTGCATTTCTCTTTGGAGTGGATTTTACTCTTTAAGTCAAAACATTCCTCATAATATATATACCCTAAACTGCTAAAAATGGCCAGCTTTATTGTTGCCAACTTGTATTTGAAAGTCTTTTGCAGCATTATTTTAGTCTTAGGAAAAAGCAAATTGGTCATAATTAACACTTGAAAATTTCTTTTTGGTAAGTAAACATTTTCATTCAGTGTGTTCTCTGGCGGAGCCTTTTATTTGAGCTGCTTGTCTTGTAAACACATAATATTCACTAATTGTGGAAACAGGAGCCTGGCATTCTCTCTTATTTTGGTAGAAGCTGCTTTGCATAGGTTGTGTTTATTAGCTATTCTTGGTCACACAGCATCTGCGACCAATGTGGAAATGCTAATTGATAGTTCACAAGGAGCAAATGAGAGACCCTAGGATGGGAATATATGTAGGGTCAGTACATATTAAAAGAAATACAATTCTCTCCTAGAAACCAAGAGAAACAAATGTAAAGAACCAAAGATGGTTTTCATCAATATCATGACCAAGTATTTTCTTTTCTTTATTATTATTATATGTTTCAGGTATACCAAGTATTTTTTAAAAATGGATTTCCTGGTAAATGAGGAATAGCAGCCTCAGAGTGGGGGAAATATGATGGGATTAAAATAAAACTGGTGCCATAATCTCAATGTCTAACTAAAGTAATCTTACATGTACGAGGAGCTTTAATATAATGTTTTGGTAATAATTGGAATATTCTTGGCCACATCTTTGAAGTTTATATTAACAGTATACTGTATTCTCTAGAGGGAGCTTAAATATTTCTTGCTTGTTTCGTGTTCCACCAGCTATGGTGGACAGACTTCAAGATAGCCCCGGTGATCTCCATCTCCTGGTACCCACACCTTGTATAGTCCCTTCCCTTACGTGTGTGTGGAATTGGTGACTTGCTTCTAACAATAGAAGATGACAAAGGTGATGGTATATCACTCCCATGATTATATTATGTTATATAAGACTTCCTGGCAGACTTTCTCTAAAGATTCCCTTGCTGGCTTTGAAGAAGCAAACTACTATATTCTGAACTACCTATGTGAGGAGACCCCCATGGCAAGGCACTGAGAGTGGCCTGGGGAAGCTGAGGGCATCAGACCTACAGCTATAAGGAACTGAATTCAACCAACAACCATGTGAACTTGGATAGGACCTACAGGCTCAGAAGAGACTTGAGCTCTGGTTGACACCTTGATTTCAGCATTGTGAGACTCTGAAGCAAAGAATCCAAAGAAGCTGTACTCAGACTCCTGGCCCACGGAAACTATGAGAGTAAAATGTGTATTATTTTAAGCTGCTAAATTGTGGTAATTTGTCATGCAGCATAGATGATAATACACCACCGGACGAAAAACAGAACCTGTGGCATATTGTATTTTGTTCAAAATATTCACTGCTCTTCTCTGGGGATGAATTATACTTGCTTACTCCATTGGCATTGTGTAATATATGGTGCCCATCCCAGTCGGAGAATAATACTTTCTTGCGCTTTGGACTCAGAAGTGATCATTGGATTTTCTTTGGCCCATGGAATGTGGATGGAAGCAGAAACTTTGAGAGCCAGCTTGAGCTTGGCCATGTTTCTCCTTTCCTTTTACCTGACAGTGTCTGACCTATGTTGGAAATTTAGTAGGATCAAAAATAAACATTCTTCTTATAAGCCACTGAGATTTTATATCACTACAGTATAACCTTGTCTTTCTTCCTGAGGAGGAAAAATTCTGTCAGATACAATTGAGTCAAGTTGCTGTGCAGAGTTTTAAAATTTTTGTCTTTCAAGTGGAAGACTTTCTTTAGATAGCTTCCCTCATTGTGTTGTCTTCCTTTGGTGATTGCTTCACATATCGTTCTGCTCTTGTGTCTTCCAGAAATAGTCTAGTGCAATAGGATAATCTGGAACTGGGTATTCCTCAGATTCTTATCTCAAAATTAACTGGGACCAGAACTGAGTTCAAGTGGAAGGAAGGGTGAAGTGTACTACTCAAGCCTTTAGGAAAAGGCTCTTTCTGTTGGCTAAGTTTTGCACCCTCCTCCTCGCCTTTGTTGAAGAAAGATTTCAAAGATCAAGATCAGGATGGTGTTCAGGGGAAAGGACCAAAGAGGACATTTGGTCTGCTTTTGGCTTAGAAAAGATCATAAATGGTACAGCCAAGTTCATCAGGGTGGGAAACGAGGTCCTAACTGTTAATAAAGAGTGTTTCTTTCCCCGAGTGTCCACCATGTTTTGACCCCTCAAGAGTTAGCCATGTTAAGTGGCTGGTCAAGGATTTAGGGGATTTTTTAGATTTCTAGCATCTCTCAGTTGGAGACCCAATAAACACTGCTGCTGGTACTTAAATATTTAAGGGTATGATAGTAGAGGAAGGCTAGAGGATGTGTTTCACTCAAATGCTACCTTAAATTGATCATTTGATAAAGGACAAGAAATTTCCAGAATTTGTGTTCTTATCTTGCCTAAGAATGGAGACTATTCCTAAATTCCTTTGAAAGTATTTTAATGTGAAGCAGGGTACATAGGAATTTGTGCTATTATTTCTATAAGATAGTTAATTTTGACTTATATTCACTTAAAGTCACCCTAGAATTAGACTACCTGGGTTTGAATTCTTACTCTGCCACTTAATTGGCTGTGTGACTTAGGGTAACATTCATAAACTAGTTGTGACTCAGTTTCCTCATCTATAAAAGATACCTATCTCCTATGATTGTTGTGAGAATTAACCAGTACATGTAAAGTACCTGCTTAATAAAGCTAACCTACCCTTATTATTACCACTCATGCTTCACAATGGAAAAACTTCTGACCACGTAGTTGAAGAGGAGACCTCATATATCCAAAGTAGCATTTCATTCATTTTCAGTTCTTTTCCTGTGCTTCCAGATTGCCTATGTCACACATTTATTAGAAAAACTGTAAGAATTATAGCTTTCTTTAAGCCTCTTTCTTGTTATATCCCCCTACCAGCTGTTTGCTGTCTAGCAACAAAGTTAGAACTACTGTTTAAAAAAATCCAGTTATGCTAATGAAGAAAAAAAAGGTTTTTCTTTGGATACTCACTTGCTTTCTTTGCACCAGCTCATGAGATGAACTGACTTTTATTAGGTGACTATCAACTAAATGCAAGTGTTCTGATATGCACCATGACCATTTGTCACTAGTAGCCATGTCTAGCTGTATGGCGTAATACAGTTTCCTTCTAGGGCAACAGGCTTGAGCTTGGGACAGGACAGAATTGGTAATTAATTGGTAGAGGCTGAGAAAAGCTGGCCATTAGTGGAAGGTAAAAAAATTAGGGATTAGGAGCAAGGGTCAGTTCTGCAATTGTCGAGGGTAGAAGACTAATACAAGATAGGCTCTGGGGTCCTGCAGGTGTGATGGGCGTAGCTTAGGAAGGCTGTAGCTCACAGATCATTTTGGGACCAAGGACACTGTTCACTCAAGGATGCTTCCATGTGCTAAAGAGAGGCTCAGAGAGAACCACCAGGCCTAACTGTATTGGACCAGGGCCTGGCTGTAGCTGAACTCCCAAAAAGGAAGACAATATTACTGGCAACTTGGGTGACCCTGAGATAGATACTCAGAATTTAAATCTTAATGCATTATTTTCTTCGCCTTCTCAAAGTATAGCCTTTTTTATTTTTAAAGGGATCAAAAGCACAACCTTTACTATTGTTAGCATCCAGCTGTTTGCTGACATGTGTGGAAATAGAAATTTGGAAGGATCTGGGTCTTGACCTCATCAGCATGTAGTTTCACCTTTTCGTATCTGGAAAAGAATTTATGTAAATGCCCTTATCCAAAATTAGACTGGAATAGCATGTTTGTTTCCAACCAACTAATTTTAATGTTTCTTTAAGTAAAGCCAATTTAATTAGCTAGTAAGGGTAATTACAACTATTATCTAATTTATAAAATCCTATCAAATTTACTGTGGAGATTTAAGGAAAATGGTAGTTAAATCCTTAAATCTTAAGAGTATGTTTTATTAGAAGAATATATCTTTATAACAAGGCTAAATTAGGATATTTTTAGTAAAAAACAGAAATGATAGATTAGACCTAATATGCTCCTTAAATTTTCACATTTAAGTCTTTCTACACATGAAGACATTTGTTTTGATTGATAAAATAATGTATCAAAGAAGATTCTCTTAAGCTAATTATTTTTTTAAGTGGAAAAAAGTTTGCCAAAAGAAAAATCACACTTTATTGGAATTCAAAGGATTTTATTGTTTATCAGGGGAATGAAGAAGATTTCACCTCTGACTTGAAGGATTTTATCTTTCTTTGAACCTACAGTAGTCATAAAAAGAAACGTATAGATGGCTATGCAAATGTGTTTATAGCCAATGTCTGGAACAGGTGATTTTTGAAAATAGAGAGAAAAATTTATAATTAACTTAAACAGCTGGCTAAGATGTAAAGTGTCATCCAGGAAAAAAATCTCTCATTGGAAGCCAAATAAACACTGCTAATAGTCAAATGCTACATTAGATGGCTAAACGTAGACTCACTGACTTCCACATAGATGTTGGTTATTGGCCAACTGAAACAAAGTCAACACTATCTAAAAAAGGTTACCTCATTGGAAATTCAGGCTATAGTTCATAACATTTTTGGTGACAGACTGATTTTAATCAGTGGGGAAATTGCTTTCAAAATACATTAATGTGTTTTTCTCTTTTACTTTTTCATGTACACGATCTTCTGACTAGCTAGTCTGAGTCATCCATTTGCCTAATATAGCAGTCATTTAGCTTTAGATTAACAAAACAAGGGTTTGAGTAGAGAAAATAATTATGAAAGCTAGAATTTATCAAGGGATAAAATGATTTTAAAAATTGCTTTAGTGTTTTTAGTGTGCCTTTTGGTTTGCCTGTTCAATAACCAGTAACTTTCCTTTCTCCTTTCTAACAGACCCTGATTTGGTTCAGTCACCTCACTGTGGGGTAAGGCTCATTCCACATAAGCCTCAAGGAAGTTATTCAGCCCAGGGCTGAATCCTGATTGATCTGAGGCAATCAAGGTGTTCTCCTTCCCTTTGCCAAAAATTGGTTTATGTATAGGCACATGATGCACTCAGAAATGAGATGCTGAGGATATTTCTGATTAAAGTCTTCCTTGCTATAAAAAGTCATGGTAATGTTGTTTTGGCAACTAATTGAATGCATGAATTGGCTAAATGGTTATATCATTTGGTTGTTAGCAAGAAGAGTTTAAAAGACATGTAGTATAGAAATAATTATAGTGGAAGCACTGTGCCTTTATCTAATTAGCATTAAATAACTAATTATTCAGGAATGCCCCCCAAAAATCCCCATATTGAGGTACCCACTAGAATTGGTAATAGAAAACAAGTGACAATACAAGTGTTAACGAGAATGTGGGGCAACAGTAACTCTTATATGCTCCTGGTGTCTGTTATAATTCAAATAAAAAAAAAGTTTACTCGAGGGGCTGGACTGCTGGCTTAGTGGTTAAGTTTGCGCTCTCCGCTTTGGTAGACCAGGGTCTGCAGGTTTGGATCTCCGGTATGGACCTATGCACCACTCATCATGCCATGCTGTGGCAGCATCGCATGTACAAAATAGAGGAAGATTGGCGCAGATGTTAGCTCAGCGACAATCCTTCTCAAACAAAAAGAAGAAGAGTGACAACAGATGTTAGCTCAGGGCCAATCTTCCTCACCAAAATAAAAAGTTTACCAAAAAAATAAATAAAAGAATCTGACAGAGGAAAAAGCAGTTATCTTCTGTTGCTAGATATTATTGTACCTTCCTATGACACCTGGAATGGTGGCAGCTGTCGTGTGGCTGTCAACTGGCTAAGGACAGCAGGGCAGAAAGACGTGGGGAAATTGTCTTGGATGACACAGTCAAGCACTGAATTAACAAAACTGGAACAGCCCTACCTTGGGAATAATCATATCAGATAATGCCATTTCTTTACTGTCTAAGCCAAATTAAGTTGGTATTGTCTGTTAATAACTGCCGAAGGCGTTCTAACTGATAATTGTTCATTAACATATCAAGAGCCGGGCTTGACCATCTGGACTATAGAAGTTTTTCCATAATATAGTGAGCATAGCCCTTCCATCATTAAGAAAGAGACATAGAAATAGTTCACACAGGAATAAGGAGGGTATAACATGAAGGGAGTTCATTTGAGAAAAGAGGGAGAAACATACCATTCTCATGCAAAGAATTATGGGAAAAGAGAGGCAAAAATGAGGTGTGGAATACTGACTGATTGAAGTGCTGGACAGATGGAGGCATAATAGATAGGAAATGTAAAGCAGAGCACCTTTTGTACCAATTTATATTTGATAGTCTAGGCTAAGATTGTGTTATAAAAGAGCCCTACACCTGCTTGTGGAAGACTGCATCAGTGTTAGAAGGGTGATGCTGGCAGAGGGAGGGCCTCAGTGTAACTCCTCTGAGCCACCTTTGTTTTGTATATAGTAGAGATAGGAATCTCAAACCCCAGGATCCGTTCAAGGTGGGGAAACAGAAAGTTAGGAAAAGTAGGAAAGTTTGGGAAAAGATAGTAACTGGAAGGACAAAAAGGTAGTGACTACAGTATCCAACGATTTTGACAAACTACCTACGATCTGCAGTCAGCCCAAAGGGGTTTACAACAACATTGAGAGCTGAGGTGAGTTCAGGGTAGCAGAGGACCTGACCAAGCTGAGGGTCATGAGTCAGTACTCTAGTGTAGATATCAGCAATAGGTGCCAGCAGGGTCACTAGAGAAGGAGCAGACAAGGAAATATGAGTTTATTAAGAGCAAAGAGAGCTGCACAAGGCACTTAGTACCAAAAAAAGAGACTCTCTCTTCCCATGCCTACAAAGGATTCAATAAGCCATGCCCACATGACACCTTGGGAAGGCTGGTGAAAAGGTAAGGAGATCTGAAAGCCTGAAAGAGTCTAAGCATTCCTAAACAACTATCTAAACCAAACATTATATATTTTCTTTCTACTTCTCTGGCCCTGTTACAGGGAGTCCTTGGTTTGAATCTTGGCCCCATGGTTTATTAACTGTGTGACTAAGTGGATTGTTTAAGCTTCATAAGCTTTAGTTGACTCCTGTAGAGAATGAGAGTAACAAATTGCACACTAGGGCTATTGTGAGCATTACAAATTATGTCTATAAAGAACCAAACACAAACCAGACTAGGTAGATTACTTTGACACGAACCATATGGCCATGCTTTTCTCTTCTGAGAACCAGAGTAGAAGTGTATTCTTACAGGTGGGGCATCTTGGGTGCTTTAGCCCAGGAAGAGACTGGTTATCCTGGGGTGATCTGTGAGTTAAAGATCAGAGCAATGGTCACCCCTGGGATGCTCTGTCTTCATTGAGCCTGGAAGTGGGAGTGACTTGATATCAAACTGTAGCCAAGCAAGGGCTTGTTCTGCTCACCGCAACCCTGAAGCCAATCAATTGCAAGACAACTAGGTGGTCAAGAAAGGGATTTATTCAACTAGCCAGCAAAATTGGAAGATGGTGCACTCATGTCCCAAAGACCATCTTCCCCAAGCACAAAGTTTAAGCAGTTATCTAGGGACTAGTGGGCTATAAAGGAGGGGCTCAGAAGATTGACCATCTGGCATCGGTGACTGGAGGTGCTACACCAGGTCTTTTACTTGTCATCGATGATGGATGCCAGCATGTTCTCTGAGGAGGTCGTCATATTCCCTAAGAAACTCAAAAGAACAAAGTTATCATCTATCACTACAGGGAGGTACATGCATCACCCAGGATTATTTCCTAGGGGGTAGCTATTTATCTCCTAGGCTACGTGCAAGGTAAAACATATACAGTGTGGGTGAGTTAGTCAGAGGTCATTCTGAGTTACAATATGCCTTCCCTCATGTCGACCTTGTCCTAGGCCGGTATCAAAACTACATTTGTCTGGGTCTGCTGAAATCAAGTTATGACTGGTACAAGACCTAGGGGTTGGGGGGTTGGGGGACAGAGCCTTGAGGTGTGGAGATCAACTTGGCCCAGCTTTGGGGTTTGGCGTAGCCCAGGGAATATGAGAAGAGAGGAAACCTTAAGGGTAATTGAATCTCTCATGGGTGTTTTGTCCCTCCATCATGAAGAAAATGCCTTTCAACTTTCCTCACACATCAGACCAAAACATTCAAACCCCACCTGCATTCATAGAAACACTCAGCTAACATGCCCAAATATTTACCAATAGAAAATGCCTCAGTGTAGAAGCTGAGTGGAAAAGGAAACAGTATTCATAGGGAGGCAGTTGAGATGGTATCTTTGCTTCCATTCTCTAGAGATGGTAATCTGGCCTAGTTGGGAAGGACTTAGACATTGGAATTTTATTTTGTCTAGTTGAATCAGTCTCTGATTTTCAGTCAATTTTCTATTTTGGAAATTCAGTACCCGATTTTGACTTGAATGGTCAAATAGCTCCATTGGGATGAACAGTTAGTTTGATTGTTGTAGTAGTGTGTTAGGGCTGCCATAACAAAATACCACAAACTAGGTCACTAAAACAACAAAAGTTTATTATTCATAGTTATGAAACTAGAAAACTGAAATCAAGGTGTCAGCAAGGCCATAATCCCACTGAGTCTCTGAGTAGAACCCTTCCTTGCCTCCTTCTAGCTCCTGGTTGTTGCTGGCAATCCTTGATATTCTTTGGCTTTCAGCCGGATCACTCTAATCTTTGCCTCTGTCATCCCATGACTGTCTTCACATTGTACCTGTCTTTGTGTCTAAATTTTCCCTTTTTGTAAGGGACCAATCATATTAGATGAGAGCCCATCTTAATGAATGACCTCATTTTAACTTATTACCTCTGTAAGATCCTGTTTCCAGAAAAGGTCACATTCTGAGGTATTGGAGAATACCTCTTTTTAGGAGGACACAGTTGAACCCATAAAAGTCCACTCCTTGGCCCTCCAAAATTTGTGTCCTTTTCACATGCAAAATATATTCACCCCATCCCAACATCCCCAAAGTCTTAATCATTCCAGCATCAACTCTTAGTCCAAAATCTCATCTAAACATCATCAACCCAAAGTTCTAAATCTCATCATCTGAATCATACGGATCAGTTATAGGTGAGACTCAGGGTATGATACACGCTGGGGGAAGATGCCTGTCCTTCAGTGAACCTGTGAAGCCAGATGAGTTATCTTCCTTCAAAATGCAACTGTAGGACCAAACCAAGATAGATATTTCCATTTTAAAAGGGAGAAATCAGAAGGAAAAAAAGGGTCACAGGTCCCACGAGAGTCTTAAACTTAGCAGGAAAAATTCCATTGTATATTAAGGCTGGAGAATAATCCTCATGGGCTTGATGCTCTGTCCTCCAGGCACACCCAGATGTCACCTCCACCCCCTTGGTCCTGGGTGGCAGCTCTGCCCTCTGGAACCCAGGAGGCAGTGGCCTTACCCCTGGGCCTGTGTCCATGGTTCTATATGCATACATACACAAATATACATAAACATATATATATATGTATATATAGAGAGAGGGGGAGGGAGAGAGTGAGAGAGAGAGGGAGATTGATTGATTGTAAGGAACTGGCTTACACAGTTGTGGAGGCTGGCAAATCCAAAATCTGCAAAGCAGCAGGTGAAGACCCAGAGAAGAGTTAATGTTGCAGCCTTGAGTCCAAAGGCAGAATTCCTTCCTCTTCTGGGGATCTCAGTCTTTTCTCATAAGGCCTTCAGTTGATTGGATGAGGCCTACCCATGTTATGGAGATAATCTGCTTTAGTCGAGTCTACTGATTTAAATGGTAATCACAACTAAAAAATACCTTTACAGCAACATCTAAACTGGTGTTTGAACAAACAGCTGGGATAGCCTAGCCAAGATGACAAATAAAATTAACCATCCCAACTGTACAAACATATTCCCCACCTGATATTTCAACTCAATTGAGTCTAGCAAGGGAAGAATGATCTAAATTTAGCTATGTTTCTGCTTAATTCTGGAGATGTCTTCTCCATTTATTTACTAAAAGGAGAGTACAGGTAAGCAAGTAGCAAAGTTAGATCTTGATCTCTCATCTTTTGCCCTTAAACTTTGTAGTCACATTAAGATAAAGACGTTGTCTTTGTTTGTATGTATGTGTGTATGTAGCACAGTGGGTTAAAGTGACAGACTGAAAAGAGAGAGCGCATAATTTTCAAGTTCTTCAAAACATGGTGTCTATGTTTTAATTTCTTTTCAAAGTTTAAGTTTAGGGCTAAGTAGGGACAAATTCGTGGGAAGCTGTGGACAGGTGGTAGCAGAAGACTAAATATTGGCTCTGGTTCTTCTTTCATACTGCCTAAAGCAAGCAGATTATTGGCACCTATGGCTGATTCTACACTAGAGTAGTAGCTCATGGCCTTCAGCTTGGTCAGGTCCTCTACCAGCCTGAACTCACCTCAGTTCTCAATGCTGTTGCAAACCCCTTTGGGTTGACTGTGAATCCTAGGTAGTTTGTCAAAATTGTTGGATACTGTAGTCACTACCTTTTTGTCCTTGTAGTCACTATCTTTTCCTGCAAGCTCCCCACCCAAACTCTTGGCTAACTTTCTGAATGTGTCAAGAGACACAGTAAACATGAGATGTATGAGGCTGCTGCCAGTGTTAATGCAGCATACTGTTTTACAGTAATTTTTTTTAATAAGTAGAAAGAACACACTCTAAAATAATGATAAAAGGTAATAGAATAATGAATAATAAATACATAAACCAGTAGCATAGTTATTATCCCTATCAAGTATTATATACTATACATAATTTGTAGGTGCTATACTTTTATACCACTGTAGTGCAGTAGGTTTTTTTACATCAGTGTCGCCATAAACATGTGAGCAATGAATTACGCAACGATGTTAGGATAGCTGTGATGTCACTGGGCAATGGGGATTTTTTAGCTCCATTACAATCTTATGGGACCATCCTTGTACTTGTTGTCCATCATTGGCAAAAATGTTGTAAAGCAGCGCCTGACTGTATATAAAAATTACACTAAGGGTAAATGTGTAAAATACTCTGATTAAAGGTAAGTTTTTAGTATAATGTTAAAATAATAATACCTAGCTCCATGCTGTTTATAAGATATATGCTTTAATTATGAGGACACAGATAAATTCAAAGAAAAAGTATGGGGACAGATATACCATGTGATCACTAATTGAAAAAAAGTTGGTAGGTAAACTATAAGGTGAAAGTATTTGCAGAGATAAAGAGGAAAGTTTCATAAAGCTAAAATGGTCAATTGGCTAGAAAGACATAACAATCTTAGTTTTGTATAAACTTGTTAAGATTGTCCAAAACATATAAACAAAATTTCACAGAACTAAAAGAAGAAATAGACACATCCACACCATAATTAGGTGTGTTAATAAACCTCTCTAAGTAATGATAGAGCAAGTAAACAAAAAATTAGCAAAGATATGGAAGACTTGAGCAAAATAATAACCAGCTTGATCTAAATTACATATTCAGAATACTGCATCTAGCTGCTACAGAGTACACATTCTTTTCAAGTGCACATGGAACATATGCCAAAATAGACCTATGTTGAACAGCACAGCAAGTGTCAACAATTTCAAAGGATTGCAATCATACAGAATATAGCCTCTGATTACAGTACAATCAATCAAGAAATAAATAACAGAATGATAACTAGAACATTTATAAATGCTTAAAAATTAAGTATCACATTCCTAAATAATCCACAGAAAAGAAATAATAATTAAAATTAGAAAAAAATTTGAACCAAATAATAATGAAGATATGACGAGTTAAAACCTGTGGGACTCTGCTATAGCAGGACTTGGGGGAAATGTACATCTTTAAAAGTATAAATAGAAAAGAAGAAAGATTAAGAATCAATTATCTGGGGCCGGCCCCATGGTCAAGAGATTAAGTTCACTCTCTGCATTGGTGGCCCCCAGGTTTCGCTGGTTCAGATCCTGGGCACAAGCACAGCACTGCTCATCAGGCCATGCTGAGGTGGTATCCCACATAGCACAACCAGGGGCACTCACAACTAGAATATACAACTATGTCCTGGGGAGGTTTGGGGAGAAGAAGAAAAAAAAAAAGAAGAAGATCGGCAATCAGTTAAAAAAATAAAAGAATCAATTATCTAAGCTTCCATCTCAAAGAAAAAGAGAAGCAAATAAAATACAAAGAAAGGAGAATGGAGGAGATGAAGAGAAAAAGTCAATGAAACATAAAAAGGAATGTAAATTCTAGAAATGAGTTCTTTGAATATATTAATAAAATTGATAACCTGCGAACAGACTAAGAAAATAAAAGATAGAAAACACAACTGTTCAATAGCAAGAATAACAAAGGGAATATTACCATAGAGCCTATAGAGATAAAAATAAGTTGATAGTATGAAAAATTTTATGACAATAAATTGTATAATTTAGATGAAATAGAGAAATACAACTTTCCAATATTGTCATAGAACGAGTAGGAAAATGTAAATGGTACTGTATTACTATATCTGTTAAATAAATTGAATCCAAATTTAAACACCTTCCTGCAAAGAAAAATTCCTGGCTCATATGGCTTCACTGCTGAATTCTTTCAAATATTTAAAATGAACAAATAATAGCAATCTTACACATACACTTGAAAATAGAGAAGAGAACACTTACCTATTCCTTTTTAGGGTAGAATATCCTGATCCCAAACTCTATATGGACGTTACAAGAAAAGAAAATTATAAACCAATATCCTTATAAACTTAGATAGAAAGATACTAAACAAAATATTAACAAATCAAATTCAGTAATATATAAATAATGGATAATATATTGTGACCAAGTGGAGTTTATTCCAGAAATGCAAGGTTGGTTTAATATTTGAAAATTAATCAATGTAATTAACTACTTTAATACAACCAATAGATGCATAAAAGGCACTTGCTAAAATTCAACACTCATTTATGATTTTAAAAATTCAGAAAAATAGTAATAAAAGAAAACTTTCTCAATCTAATGAAGAATATCTACAAAAGAATCTACAGCTGAAATAAAACTTAGTGGTGAAATAGTAAACCTTTTCTTCCTAAAGTTGGGAAGAAAGTGATGTCCACCATGCCCACTTATAATCACATTATCTTCGAGGCCCTGGTCATTGCAATAAGAGAAAAATTGGAAAGAAATAAAAATTGGAAAGAAGGAAGAAAAACTGTAATGGAATGTGGATGATTCAATTGTGAATGTAGAAAATTCAAAACGATCTGCAACAAACTGCAATAATTAGGAAGAGAATTTAGCAAGTGTGCCGAATACAACTAAACATTAAAAAGGCAATTATTTCTATATAACAACAAGCAATGAAAAATAAAACTGTGAAAATAGCATTTACCACAGGATCAGAAAACATCAAATTCTTAGGAATAAATAAATGTATAAGAGATATGTAAGATCTACACTGCAAACTATAAAACGTTGCTTGGAGAAATTAAAGACCTAAATGAAAGGAGTGATACATCATGTTCATTGATTGGAAGACTCAACAGTGTTAAGATATCAATTCTCCTCAAATTGCTCTAAAGATTGAATGCAATCTCAGTCAAAATCCCATTCACTTGCTAGCTTTTCTAGTTTGTAGATTCTTTTCAAATTTTCTGCATCCACAATCTCTGTCTGTGTCTCTTATTTGATAGATTAAAAAGAAGTGCACCAGTCTTGGGTCAAGCCATCTATCCCATTTCTCTCACAGACCTCCTGGGAAGACCTTTACGAGTCAGGAGATCTTGCAGACCCTCAGTTTTCCCAGGACAGAGTGGAGACTGGGCTGTATGATCTCTAAGGTCTTGTGCAGGCATAAATTTTATAAATCTGTCCAGCACAAATAGAAAACGTCATATCCATCTTGCTGGCTAAACATCGTAATATCTAAAATAAAGGTAAAAATTGTTGAAATCTTGATTCCTGAAAAGGAAAAATGATAGGAAAATTCCTGTTTCTTCACATATTAATGTACAGTTTTATTGTTGCTCTGAGTTATAAAATGCTAAATTTATTCACAGTGAACTCAAAATGCTAATTTAGCATATAATGTTTTTATTTCAAATTTTAAGGAAATGGAATTTTACCTCCTTTGGGGGGAATTTTAAATCATCTTTGTAATATAAAAATGATGGGGTTATCAAATAGTCTGTTTGCAGTGGTAGGTATAGTACTTTAAATACAGTTTAAAACATTTAAAATTGGGAACACATTAAATAATAATGGCATTAAAGTAATTTCAAGGGCAAATCAGGTATAATTCTAAAATGATTTAAAATTCAGCTTTAGTGTAATAGTGGAGAACAAGAAGGAAAAGTGATGTTCAAAATATAACTCTTTCCATGGAAAAAGCATAGATGATGGATGCTAGTCCCGTAACAACTGCTTCAAGCAGATATGTCCAGCTTTTTCCAACTCCAAGAACCTTTCTTTCTGGTATGATGAAAAAAATTGTATATTGGGGACAGGAATACTTACGTATCTAAAATTAACTTTCCAAGTAATAATTTTAAAGTTATGGATTTGCTTGGGAAGTGGAGAGGGGCTGGGATGATGAAAAGAAGTATTAGATTATGGGAGGAACATCTTTTTCAGGACCATATTTCTTCTCTCTAGCATGACTATAATTTAAGTTATTGATCTTTTCCTTTTCTCTTATTTCTTGGCAGATTCATAGCTCATTATCAAGTTCCCATTACCTTGCTCTCTTTTTGCCTTCTTCACTTTTTAGTTCCTCTCAGAGTTGATCCTACTAAGATCCATAGACCTGCTTTTCTCGCTCGGTCAAGAGTAATGAAGCAAGGCTATGGTGATTGCAGATTTTACCTTCCTCGGAAAGTTTGGGATGATAAAGTCAAGCATGAAGAATTTTATCTGCATCCTCAGATCCCATTGAGCAGTGCTGCCCTTTGATCTAGGCAAATAGAAGCCCAGGCAAGGGACCGTGGACTTTGGAGAGCCTTTATCAAAATGTTCTCAGACCTCTTTTAAAAACTGGGACTGAACAGGGCTGCCAGTGCCTTCCAGGTGATGCACCCCAGGAATTTTTGTGAGTCTTGGTCCTTGTTTTTCCTCTTTGGGACACTTTCAGCCTCTCTACTCTGTAAGTGTAGGATTGACTAGATGCCCAGAAATTCTCTGGAATTTGATCCTGTGGGGTCAGCCCAGGGCCCTCTGTCCTGGACTGGTTTCCTAAAGCCCATCTTTGCAAGCAGATTGCTCCTGCTGGCTAGTGTGGTATTTCTTTCATGGGGATGCATGATATTGGGCCACCAGAATGGGGGTGACAAGCTGATTTTGGATGACTCTCACTCATCAGACGCAAGAAGAGTTTATGTTACCCTGCAGCTTGAGCCATTTGTGTGGGCCTGTGCATTAGCTCTGACTCATCATTGTTCTTCCTGCTGTATGCCTCTGATCAACATTACCCAAGAGTTGGGACCACCCTGAGGACCTTAAGACTTCTCTTGCCTCTGATTAATGTGATGTCATTAAGCACTCCTGAGCTGGTTTCTTTGAGCAAATGGGGCTGCTCTTGTTCTATCCCTAGGACCCTTGTCTATCCTACCACTGGTAGCGGTATGTGGAAGGTAGGGTGGTGTGGAAATAAAGTGATCACTTTCCAGGAATTACGTGATTACAGCCTATAGAATTCAAGAAGAGAGATGGTTGGAAGATATATTGCCCTATGTTTACGCTATAAAATTAAGAACAGTAAATTTGTCATTCCCGGAAAATCAATTATCATTCACATTTTCTTGCATACTCTGGGTAAGACTTGCATTTATGGTTATCATCAAGAAAGCAAAGTAAAACCTTTGAGAAAGTCATTGAAAGGCAGTATTCATGGGGGGCATGAAGGGTGATGCAGTGCTGTGAGTAACGATGCAACTAACCAGCATTCAATAAATAGTACTAGTCAACTGCAAAGGCAATAAGATTTATGTTGTTTCCATACAAACATGTTTTGAAGAGCCATGGTATTATGGGTAATAACAGCATTATTACCTTTTTATCACAGTAGGAGATATGAAATTAGACAGGAATGACACATTTGACAAGAAAGAACATGACGAAATGGTTCCTGGACCCGAACAGGAATAGATGTTGCCTGAACACTATGAAGAATCTTCTCGTGCACTGATTGGACAATAAACAGATATTTGAATACTTATTCTCTATTCATTTTTCTCAATCTTTATTGTAAATAACCATACTTCACATGGACCCGTGGGTTTTATAATAATCCTTTGTAAATAAAATTGCTTATATAAACAGGGGAACCCACACATCCTGGGACAGCCCTGGTTAAGAGAAACAAAGAGGACTTTCAAGTTGATAGTTAATTTCCTGGCCTCTAGAGTGCATCCCCAAGGCTGAAGTCAAGTGTATGAGAGTCCTGGGGATAAACTGAGGCAGGAAGGGTGTAACTAAGACAAGCTAAGCCTGCAGTGTTGCCAGAGTGGAGGCTAAGTATTGTCATTGAGAAAAACAAGGTAATAACCAGGAAGAGGGCAGTTTTCTTCAAAGATTTGATGGTGGTAGGGTGGAAATAAAAGGACTAGTGATGAAGCTGATGGTCAGGAGAGTTGGCAGCAGGTTGGGGTAATGTGGTGAGCAGGTCATTTTCACAATTCAGAATAGACCGTTAATGGCTAGTATGCTTCTTGGAAACCCTTTTATGTAGGGTCTGGCCAGTGCCATGGAGCAAAAGTGGCCCCTAGAGGAACCATTATCAGCTCCAAGTGGGAATTAAGACTGTGGTTCTTTTTGAACACAGAGACTGACTCTTATTTATCATTAGAATCACAGGATCTATCTCCTTGCCTAAGATATACCAAAAGCTCAGGAAATGCTTGTTGGATGAATGAATGAAAACACTCAATAGAAAGAACAAGGTTTTATCATTTTGAGGATTGGAAAAATGCACAAGCCAGATCTACCAAAGTTGCCTTAAATTTCCATGACCATGTTTTCTTCCACTTAAATTGGAAAAAACACATGAGTAGAGGTAGTCAAATTGGAGTTTGGGGTCATAGAAGAGACAGATCATCACAAGGGGCAGTGTCCCGCAGGAAAGTTAGGAGAGCGTTTTCTTTCTCCCGAGAGCACCCATTTCCACACACAAAAGAGCAGAATTGAATCCAGAGGCTTACCGGGAGATGATGTACTCTTTTACTGTTAGTGGGAACATAATTTTTCTTGTGGTTTAAGACACAAGAGTTAACTATAACTTTCCATTATGGTCTTCCTTATGTTCCTCTTAGAGAGTGAACAGATCTATTATCCATTAATAATTTCCCCAGAAATTCCTCTGTTTTCCTGATTCTGTTAAGACAAAATCATACAACTCCATCAGGTCCTACATCTGCTTGTCCCCATCTGTGTGTCCCTAAAGGAATAATCTTGCTCTCTTCAGAGCTTTCTATGGCTGGCCCTGTCGATGTGGCACAGGAGAGCTCACCTTTATGCTGCTTCATGGGTCTGTTTTCATTTTAAGTTGGATTAACTACTTATTTCCTATAGGATAGAGGTGGAAAGAGTGGCTGCTTGTCTCTTCTGACAACATGTCTAAAAATGAGAACCTACAGAGAAAGGATAGCTAAAAAGTAAATTGACCTGCATCCCTAATACCCTCCCCCAACCTACCCCTATTTCTTTACTGGTGGTAATTATGGGTTGGGATTGTATTGGTCATGCCTTTAAATTGATTTATGTCATCAGCTAGTTAGTAGCGGCTGCTATGCAAATACTTCTTTGAGGGCACGTGTTTTTCCCAAAGCCACTTTACATGGCATATAGGGAACATGTCGACCTCTGTAGCCTTTATCTTGCACCAATTCTTTTTCAATTGATCTACAACCAATCAACTTATTTCAAAACACAACAAATGAGACTGCTTTCTAACTTATAGTGTGAACTGTATGCCATTATTGTTTATTAATATGGGGATCCCATGGGGTGACCCTTCTTCCTACCCACTTTCTTTATGAGAATCCAGACTAGGCATTCCATTCACATGCACTATTTCCCCTGCTTTCTTCATTCAGCATCCTCCCACCTCCATGGCTCTCCAGGCTTCATTCGTAACTATATAGGTGTGCCCTAGAATTCACAGAAATTTATAACCACTACAGAGAATAAAATGTTCACTAATCATCTATACATCAGTGAAATGCAAATCAAAACCACAATGAGATATCACCTCACTGTTAGAATGGCTATTACCAAAAAAACACAAAAACAAAAGATAAATGTTGGTGAGGATGTAGAGAAAGGGAAACTCTTGTACACTGTTGGTGGGAATGTAAAATGATTCAGCCGCTATGTTAAATACTATGAAGGTTTCTCAAAAAATTAAAATTAGAACTACCATATGATCCAGCAATCCCACTTCAGAGTATATAGCCAAAGGAATTGAAATCAGGATCTCCAAGATACGGCTGCATACCTCATTCACTGCAGCATCATTCAAAATAGCCAAAATATGAAAACAACCTATGTGTCCATCAGCAGATGAGTGGATTAAAAAAATGAGGTAAATACATACAGTAGAATATTAATTAGCCTTAAAAACAGAAGGAAGTCCTGCCATTTGCAACAATATGGATGAACCTAGAGGACACCATGCTAAGTGAAAATAAGCTAAACACTGAAGGACAAATACTACCTGATACCACTTGCATGAAGAATCTAAAATAGTCAAACTCATAGAAGCAGAGAGTAGAATGGTGGTTACCAGGGGCTGAGGGAAGGGGGAAAGGGGAGCTCAAAGGGTACAAAGTTTCAGTTGCTCAAGATGAGTAAGTCTTAGAGATCTACTGTACAGCATGGTGCCTATACTTAATAATACTGTACTGTATACTTAAAAATTGCTAAGGGTGTAGACCTTATGTTAAGCATTCTTATCACAAAAAATAATAAAGAGGGCAGGAAGAAACATTTGGCGTGATGGATATGCTTATGGCATAGATTGCGGTGATGGTTTCATGGATGTATACTTATTTCCAAACTCATCAAGTCATATACATTACAAATGTACAGTATTTTATATGTCAACAATTCCTCAATAAAGTGATTTATAACAAAAGAAAAGAATGCTGGGAAGCAGTAGAGAAGAACACAGCGCTCATGGGGGCTAGTTAGGTGGTATAATCCGTGGATACTAAGACTGACACACATAAAATCTGTGGCATAACTGGCGGCATCCAGCTACAATCCTTGCTCAATTCACTGTTGAAACTGGGCCCCAGTCCTGACCTTCTGCAAATGTGTGTTGAGAATGAGGGTAATTTGGTTATACTCTTTGTTGCTCAAAAATAATGCAAACACATATGTAACTATGCTTCGGTTACTATGTACCGTATGTATGCTTCAGTTACATATGTAACTATTACTTCAGTAATGCCATCATAAAGCACTTAATAAGCAAAAAAAGCTGTTTTTACCCACATCTAGAATGTAAATAGCAATCTGCAAAGAGTGTGCTGGATTATTCTAACCTAATAAATGGGAATAATAAGATATTGGTTCCATTTTAAAAGCATACATTACATTATTTTTTATTTTCTAATAGTTAATTTGAAATTTAACAATACATATTATTGAGATTGTTTATTAATTTAACAAAATTCTAAGACAATGTACTCTTTCTATTTATTTTTATCTCACAATCAATAATTTTATTTTCTGTTGCTCTCGTTATGTGGCCTAATATTGATTTCCCTCTTCTCTTACCTCCCGGTTTCTTCAGTGTTCTCCAGAGTCTGGCCCAGTGTGCCTTTTGGTGACTCCTTAGTATGCACCCCTGAGGCCATCTCTTGAGTCTGAATCAAGAATCAGGAAGAGGGGCCCACCCGGTGGCATAGCAGTTAAGTTTGCGTGCTCTGCTTTGGTGGCCCAGGGTTTGCCAGTTCAGATCCCTGGTGTGGACCTACACACTGCTTATCAAGCCATGCTGTGGCAGGCGTCCCACTTATAAAGTAGAGAGGAAGATGGGCACAGATGTTAGCTCAGGGTCAAACTTCCTCAGCAAAAAGAGGAGGATTGGCAGCAGATGTTAGCTCAGGGCTAATCTTCCTCAAAAAAAAAAAAAAAAGAGTCAGGAAGAATGTCACATGTTTGGTTTTGTGAAGGTGGGTCGTGTATTCATTCTCAAAACATTTAGAATTCATGATGTAGATTACTTTAGATGATATCTTGAAGAACCTGAAACACTCCATGTTGCTCTCATTCCCTGCCCAAAGAGAGAGACTTCTCATAGGATAAGGTCCATTAGTCTCCTACAATTTCTTGAAGCAGAAACTTTGGATGGGATGCATTTCCCCCCTAATTTCCTGAATGTTATAAATTAGGAGCAATATAATTTAAAGCAACATTTTGAAAATAGATATACAAATTTGGCAGACAATATAATTAACATTTCTTAAACATTTTTTGTGAACCAAGAACTAGACTAAGGGCATTCCATGGATTAACTAATTTTCCCTTTATAGCAACCTTATGTGTAGATACCCTTATTCTAATTTTACAGATGAGCAAATTGAGGCTTGGAGAAGGGATTTTGCCCAAGGGAAATAGATAATGGGTGGAAGGGCAGGGTTCCAATGCAGGCAGTTGACTGCACAAGCCATGCTCTTACTGTGCTGCACAGTTACTTTGAACAGTTGCCTGAGACTAATTTCCATAGTGGCTTATTTAACTAACCATTTAAATGGTGAGAAATCACTTAACCTGGCTGTGTCTCAGGTTTTTCATTTATTACAAGGGAGGACTGGTGAAAGTGGTCATTTTTATTGCATTCTGTTTCATAATTGTATGAGGGGTCATGAATTAGAAGACTTAGAAATTACTCCAGCTCTTCTAGAAAATTTCTGCAGCGCTCAGCGTCGCAGTTGCTGGCTATATGACTATGTGTGTTTTAGAACCAGAACACGGTTTTAAATCCTGGTGAAATCCCACTTACAGACATGTTACTTTCACTATTTATTTCCATTTCAATTATTCTCACAAAACATTTATTTATAACTAGGAGAATGGGGCCACAGTATGTAGCATATGTGTGTGTGTGTGTGTGTACATGGGAGAGTGTGTGTGAGAGAGTGAGAAAGTAAAAGATTCTATTTGAGAGTGTGAGAGAGTTGAGTATATAAAAAGTATGTAAGAAAGTGTGTGATAAGTGTATGAGAATGTGTGGGAGAGATTGTGAAAATATGTGTGTGGAAGAGTGTGAGCATGTGAGCTTGAGAGGGTATGACAGCGCATGCGAGAGAAAGTGTATATGAGAAAAAGTGTGAAAGAAGGCGTAGGTGAGTGTTCAATAAGAATGTGTGGGAGAGAAAGAGTGAATACACTAGAGATTATGAGAAGGTGAGAGAGAGCGGGAAAGGGAGAAAGCATGTGTGAGAAAGTGTTTGACAGATTGTGAAGGTGAGAAAAAGATCGAGAATGTGAGTATAAGAGAGTATATAAATGTATACATGAATGAATCTTTGAGTAAGTGTGTGTACGAATGTGTTTCACTAATTAGGTACACAAATTTCGCCAAGTGCTAGAGGCCAGCCCCATACCCTATACACACACACACTCACACAAACACACACCCCATATGTGATCAATTGTTCTGAACTATGTCACGTGGTCACCACTCACTGCAAGGGAAGCCTAGAAAATGACTATTTCACCCAGGAGAAAGGATCGTCATGAGTGGCTGAAATAAATCATGATTGCACCCTGTGGTTAACCATACTGCTCCCCTGAACCAAAGGAATTCTTTTTGTAGAGGTAGGGGATGGCTTTTGGGTTGGCAATGAACAGAATGCACCACCATAGGCACAACACTTTTTGGGAAAAATAAACAAGAAAGTATTAAGATATGGGGTATGAATTTTAGTTCTCACCACATATCCTTCTGCATTGTTTGAATCTCTTATATGAGCATGCAGTGTTTTTATATTTAATAAAAACAAGATAACAGGAAGTCTATCTAAGAGGCTCTTTTAAGTTGTTGGTTGAGTGATGTAAGGTTTTTAACTTCTCCGAGGCATACATACCTTCAATAATACTTCTGCTTCATCCAATTATATTTTACATACAATTGTTTTGGGTGGAAATAAAGGGACAATTATTGTTTTCCACATTTGGGTTGATGCTGGGATGGAGATAAAGTAAGTGCTATAAGGCCCAGAGTAGAGAACAGAAATTCAGTTAAGAAAGGAAATCCAAATGTAACCATGAGAGTCCAAGTACCTAGGAATTTGCCGATGTCTCAGGGAGGGTATTAAACTTACAACAACTTGAACTAATGTTAAGTACATCTTAAGGAGTATTATGGACCAGTGGTATCTGTGCTACAAATGGTGGAATAAAAGCCCTGAAATCCCACACATGGGGCTCCCTTCTGGTTATTGTCTTAGTTCCAAATACATGAGTGAACAACAGATCTCTATTTCTTTGTCCCAAAGGAACCCAACTTTTAAAATAAGGTCTAGATCAAATTATAGTGAACAACAAACATTTTGTTTTGATAAAAGCTTTCCATGCCTTTCACGTCTCCAGAAAACCTTTTCTATTCCCTACTATTTATGTGCCACAGTGCTAGGTGCTACAAAGTTAATGAGGAAGAAGATTTTACCCCTGCATTTGAACATAGAGCAAGTACTCAAATATTCTAGGGGGGCCGCCCAGGATGCATACCAAAAGGTATGCCTATGAGCATTCAGAAGATGAATATTTCCCAACAGGTTGGGAAAATCAGAGACCACTTTATCAGAAAGATGCTCATATACTTATTTATAAGATTTCACATGTTTCCCTAACTTTAAAATGACACACGACCCATGAAATATAGACACCTATTCGCTGAACATATATTCACAGGGAAAAGCTGAATAAAACATTCTTACACTTAAAAACCGCCTATGTAATTAATTCAAAATGTAGTTAATGCAATGAATGCTGTAAAATTAGCAGTAAAAAGATTATTTATCATGATGATGCACACCTGTCAGGATTCTTGCCAGCTGCTAGTGCACCTTTAGGCTCTTCATTTCAGGATATAAGGATTATGTGTGAACATCCTGTTCCCCATACCTAACAGGCAAATTAGGTATTTCACAGAATTCCTTTCCAGGTGGGTATTGACGGAGAGGGGGAGGTATTGCTGGAATATGGGAGACTCAAGGGAAGCACAGCCGAAGTTTTATGTGGGAATGACAGATATTGAATGAAAGATGATATTGTTGAAGGCGGGGTGGAAGAAACGGAAGGATAAACGCATCCACCTGGTGTGGCCCGGGAGAAGAAAAAAAGACTCCTGCAAGAAGAGCATACCCTACAGCATCAGAACTGAGGGAAGAGTGAAATGACTTCTGTGTGGTTTTGTTTGCTTGCTTGCTTTATCAAATAACAGTATTGCACCAACATGAACACTTACTATTTTTCCATAGGAAACATATAATAGTTCAGGCACGTTACAGCTTAAACAGGATTAATTTTATTATTTCAGGAACAATTTAGAGTGCAGATACTTCCGGAAACATTACATCTTTAGTTGTACCTTCTTCATTTGGTCAGTTGATTAAAAATAATCAAACAGAAATAACCTCATTTAATTAATTTGATTAATCACATGTCAATACATTATTTGATTAATCAAATGTAAATACTTCCTTAACTTAGGATATATTATACTTAGACCTGTAGAGTTAGACTAAGATGTGTTTTGGTTATACACTAACTGCCTTGTGTGGTGCACACCAGCTGGTAGATGCTCAATAAGGATAGGTGAAAGAACAGATAGATGAATAAAGAAAATTTCAAGTATAAATAAAGGAATAATGATATCCAGTTATTTCTTGAAAAGAACTTGAGCTGAGGATTCAGGTTCAGCTGGCACATTGAGTACTCCCAAGGGAAACCAGGAAGGAGTTAGGGGAGGAATCCAAGCAAAGATGTGCTTTCCAGTCAAATCCCAGTCGCAGCCTAATTCCCCCAGGGTGTTTTGGAGTATTCACTGCACCTCACGATTCTGTTGTTCCAGGCAAAATGGATTGGGTGTTTATACTTAGTACCGGTTAAGGACATCAAATTCCTGGGCATTTCTGGCTCTCACCTGCAGGCAGCTGCGAAGTCCAAGGGCCACCCTTGGGCAAATCTAAGGTTTGCACAATGAGCAGTTTAGAAGCCAAGCACTTCGAATCTGGAGGGTTGACGCCCAGCGCTGGGAGGAGTGATTGACGGGACCTAAGTGAACTGGGTTTGCGACAGCCAGTAAGTACCGTAGGCAAGATTTTAAAGCGAATCCTTAGTTGAGAGAATTAGCTTCTCAAGTACATTACAGTAACCCATTTCTTTATAGTGTGATCATGTTATTTGGTTAACAAATTTTTCAGGGAGTATTTCTAAAACAAGATGCTACAAAAATCTCATCTTCAAACTCAAATGGTTTCAATGTTTCTGTGATCTCTTTATTACTGCAGAGCATTTAACATGCCTTTAATCAATGTGCACAGACCATTTTGTCATCTTTCTTTTTCTCATATTAGCACACATCCTAATGTCAGTGATTTCTTAACTGGGGTTTGCCTGCTCTGCATTGCCTACTCCACCTCTCCCTCACTGGTCCCATATCTCTCCTCTATCTTCCTGTCTCCCTACACTTTTGAAAAAGGCATGCTTTTTCAGTTCCTTGGAATCAGCTGGGCTTTCTTTCATCTGGGTTTTTATTCAGGCTGGATTGAGCTCCCCCTTCTTCAAATGACTAGCTCCATCTCAGCCCTAGATCTCAGCTCACATGTAACCTCTTTCAAGAAGCCCTCCCTGATCAGTCTGTCTTAAGAAGGTCCCTGTTTACCCAGGTATCTCTGTTTACCCAGTTCCTAGCACACTGCTGCACAAAATAGGTGCTCAATAAATATTTGTTAAATAAATAAAAAGTGTGACTATCCAGTGATATGACCTCTTTATAAGCACTTTAGAACTTTGACCTCTAACTGAGTATTATTTCCTTAAGCTGTCTCCCTGGGATGCTACACATTTATTTAAATGACATTCTCATTGTTCGAAATATTTTTGAAGCTCCTCTGTTAGAATTACTCTTCAGAATACATTCTTTTGAATATCCTTAATAATGATAAATTACGTCCTTTGAAAGGGACTCTTTTTTTTGTAGAAATAGCCAATTTTCTTTAGTAGTCAAACCTGGAGAAGAAAATTAATAGTACTGCTTTTGGTCACATTAAAAGTACTGTGGCTGAATTTTTTCTTTTCTTTTGAGAGGCTCAGAAATAGGCTGGGGAGGTTTTTCCAAGAGGAGGTTTCAGCTAAATTTCATGCAACAGTGATATCGTCGGGAATGGCTCGAGGTGTCTCCGGGTAAAGGTCAATGCACGTTTGAACATTATTCTGATTTCTTGTTAAAAACAAAATTCGGCTTCCTTACTTTAGAATTACAACTTTATTTGCAAACAATTAAACTGAATAACTTTTGACATGTCTTTTAAGGATGATCTTTATTCAAATGAGTAGTCTTCTCAATTACTTTGAAAATCTAAATTAATTATCGTTGACGCTACCTGCATCAAAGGAAAAATAAGGTGTGAAATCTCTAAAACTCTCTTTAAATGCAGTAAAACAAGACAAAATTATCCTAATTGGGAGAAAAGCCTCTCTGTTTTAGTGACAAGTTGACTTAGAACATTCATCTGAAAAATGCAATTTTAGTGTTTTTAAGCGCCCGCAGTCACATTGCTGACAGGGGCAGAAAAGGGGAAACTAGGCTATGTCTTAAGAGTCGTATAAATATATTTTTGGTAATTATCTTACTCATTTTGGGCAGTTTTTATCCATAAAGTGCTTTTATAATTATCTGAAAAGAACTTCTTGGCCTTCAACCTTAATCAGGCTTAATTGCCTTGGGTAGATAGTTTCCCTACCCAGCTATGTTTTAGATGAAGTAAAGTGAAATTTTAGCTGGTGCTAGTACAGTAAGTTACAGATTTCTTAATGAGTATGGAGGGAATGAACGAGTCTTTTTTTTTTTTTTTTCAGTTTGTCCAATAAATTCACTAGGAAAAGCTTTGAGCCTTGTTTATGCCTACATTCTCTCCCGCAATTTCTGCTCTCCTATGAATAACCCTGTACTCTACAAACTTGCATATTTACTCTACTATAAATATTTCTTGCTCTGTCCAATATTTGTGCTTTGTTGGGTACTGGATCGTGGAAGGCAGATAGGTAGATTAATTCTGGATTGAGGTTTTGTGAGACGGGAGGGATGAAAAGATATAGGGGAAAAGAGTTTAGGAGACTGACAGAGAGTGGTTGAAATTCTGGACTGGTGCTAACTATGAGGTTATACATCAGTCGTGAGAGTAATTGGGCAAGCTCTTTGGGAGAATAGGAGATTGGGGTAATTGAGGGACATCTGAATTAGTAATTTATTTTTTTAGTCATGACACATTTCAACACCATGTTCATGGGAATATGAAGCCAGTGGAGTGGAAGTGATGGTCGTTAGAGACGAGGTAGGAAGTTGTACTGAAGTAGTAGTCCCAACTGTTTGGAAGGAGTACTGAAGAATGAAATAGATATGGCTCCTTTTCTCTGGCCTCTGCAGAACATGGGAGGTGCTATGGTTAGCCAGCTCCTGTTGAAAGGCTTGTCCTCAGGGGAGATTCAGGTTTCAGGTAAGGCCAGACAAAACTCAGTGAAGATAGAAGATACAGAGGAGTGTGTTGATTGATATCTGTTTCAGTCCTCTAAGCAATGTGTGGATGGGAAAAGAGAAACAGGAAGTTGGGCAAGGTGAGAGAGAGGAAGTGCAGGGTGATTTGGGCATGATGAGAGTATTGGGAGTGGATAGAAGACAGGAGAGTTTTTATATTAAGTGATATACCCAGGGAAAAAGGAATGAGATGGAGGATTGTGGCCCTCATAGTTCCTTGGACAGAGGGGGAACTTGGATGTCATTGACTTCAGTTGCAACTTGGAAGGGAGACCTGCAAAGTTGGTGTTGGTCTGCAAGGATGGGTGGGTGGCTGTGGACAGCTGTGGTAACAGACAGCAGTCTAAAGGGAGCCTTGAGGCATGGGTGGCAGGGGCAGACAATGGTGCAGGCCAACTTTTCTTTCTTTTCCTTGGCTGGGTTTGCTTTTCTGAAGGCAGGAATGGGAGAGTAGATCAGTGCTCGCTCCGCTGCTGATAGATTCAGCCTGGCGTTTGGCCCGTAGCTGGATTCCTGGGCCTATCCCCACTGAATGTCACTAACAGGCAATTTTCTTTCTTTCAGCTTTTCTACAAAGGTCTACAAAGAATATGTATTACTTTTAGAAGGAGGGAAAATACTTAAAATAAAGTTAATTCATTAACAAATGCTGATTAATGTCTCCGTGTGTCAGGCTTGGCCAGGTGTGGGAATATAAAGACAAATAAGACAAAGTTTCTGCCCTTTCAGAGTGGACAGTTCAGGAGAGAAAAGAGCCATGTTATGTGTGACCTTGGCTCCTTCTATCTCTGAAGAGCACAGTGGAGAATAGCAGTTACTTGAGAAAGTCAGGCTACAAGACAAATCAAAACCACTTTTCAACACAAGCATCTTTATAATCAAAGAATGACAGCAGTTTGAAATATCCAGACGATCTCTCTCTCCACATCCCTGTGGAAACCCAGCCTTAGAGGGCCTTCTTCAGTGTGTCATTGGAATTTCTTTATATAATATTATTATAAAAATAGTCAGATATTTAGGAAAGATATTAAACACAATATTGGTGTAAAACTTCCTAATGAAATATTTTCAAACTTTAAAAAGAACCAGAGCTTGTTTATGTGAAAATAATCTTTCAAAATCAAATTTTGCATGTGAAGTGGCCCTGCCCTTCCTGATTAGATCTGGGCTCAGGTCTATAGACGCAGGTCTGGACTCAAATATCATCTTTTTGTAAGCCCCTCCCCGGTGATCCTGGATGACAATGACAACCCCACCACCCTCCTTGATTTATTTTTCTCTTTAGTAATTATCACTATCCAAAACATACATACCATACTTGCTCATTATTGACCTACACCAAGAAGGTGGGATTTTTGTCTCTTTTCTGCACTACTGTGTCCCCAGCACCCAGAGCAGTGCTTGGTGTATACTGTATGCTCAATAAATATGTGTTAAATAAAAGAATTAAATTCTCCCTCATCATCCAGACTACTCCCACAGACAACGATAAAATTTTTTCACAGCTATTCAAAAAGGCCCAAGATTGAGAATCATTTTTAAAGAAAGTCTCAGCTCTTTCTTTTCCTTTATTAACAAATGAAATATGGAAACTTCTTGGGATGATATGAGCAGATTGTGAATGCAATAGAATTTTTTATATTAAGCATTTCAAAATGTTGAATATGCTCTCCCTTATAGAAGAGGAACACACCGTTGGGACAGTCCCCCTCCCCCTGGCTTGGATGTCCTGGTAAAGGCCACATCAGCCACAAAGAGCATTATCTCATACACATGAAGAGAGATTCCCTACGGTTTGCCTGGAGCTGCACTCACTAGACCTTTGCCTTGCCCAGTGTCCTCAATCTCCATCCCACCCCGCACTCCCCTGTACCTTGATTCAGGCTTTCTTCTTGGTTCTTGCACCTGCAGCAGCTCCACAGGCCTATTGTTTGGGGCTCTAATCTGGCCAGATGATAGAGCACTTCCTTGGCGGCAAGCAGTACATTGTCATGGAGCAACCAGTGATGAAGGTGCTTATCTCCTGGGGTGGAGGTGAGGCCTTGGCTGCCTAGAGATCTGTCTACCCTGAGGGATGAAGAGGATCTTCAGATGCCATAGACATCTTGCCAGAAGTACCTTCCATCTATGCCACAGCTGCCATAAGTATCTTGTAGCACACCTGTAATTTATTTATCACTTGTTTACCTCGTTGGCAGCTCTGTGTTAACTAATCAGAATCTTGCTGTTTTGATAGTTCCTAATACCAGTACATGCAACTGTAGACTGATTTCTGTTGGAGGTCTCCTTCCTTTAAAGAAACCCCCGAGATTATCTAGCAAATGCTTGAAGCTCCCAAAGCTGTTGTTGGCTTTATTGTTGTCCCTTCACCCCAGACTACTGGTTACTGTATTCTCTGCCTTGCCACCACAGGGATACCTGTCTTTACCAATATTTTAAGGTCTAGGAAATTAGTTCCCTCTGCCGTTTCTAAGAAGAAGACTCAGTACCAAAGTATTGCAGAATTTACCCAAACACCTCTTCTGGTTCTACTTACTGGCTTTGCTTTTCTAAGACACATGCTCCATGACGGCTGGCTTCAGTCAAGTTCAGTGACAACTACCACACTACACTGTAAACAATAAGTTTCTTCAGACGTACCTCAGTCCAACTCAACAAGCTTAAGTCTTTTTTCCTCCAAAATGAATTGTCTCCCAAGAACCCTAGAGTATTCCTTATTAGGATCTCTTAGATTTTCCTTCTTCTTTATGCTTTAACAGCAAGTATAAACTCTTTTGAATTCTTCTTTTGAGAGGCTTCTATCCGCTTTGCAAATTAATGGATGCCAATAGGAATGGAGTCTGAAGGAAGAGGCTCAACTATCTAGACATTCCAGGCCATCACCCATGTGGAAACTTACTACACTGTTAAAAATATTCTCTATTGAATTACTCTGCTTGTTGGCCAGAAAAGGACAACGAATGGGTTATTTTTGCTTGTGGCGATACCTGTGGTGAAAGATGGCTTAAGTCTAAAGTACTTACCAAGAAAACTGACTGCAAGGCTACTTTAATGGTAATTCATTGGAACTTTATATAGTATTTTTTTTTTTAAGATTTTATTTTTCCTTTTTCTCCCCAAAGCCCCCAGTACATAGTTGTGTATTTTTAGTTGTGGGTCCTTCCAGTTGTGGCCTGTAGGATGCCGCCTCAGCACGGCCTGATGAGCGGTGCCATGTCTGCACCCAGGATTCCAACCGGTCAAACCCTGGGCCGCCGAAGCAGGTCGTGCGAACTTAACCACCCGGCCACGGGGCCGGCCCCATTTATATAGTATTTTTTGGTATAAAACAGAATTTGGTATAAATTTGGTTGGACTGGGACCTCAACCAAGGGAGTCAAGTTAATGAAATCCTCGTAGTCTGCTTACCACTGCTTGTTCCTGCCCTTCTGAGTTTTATGCCTGGAGGAACTCAGTGACATTTTTACCGATCTCTGTCACTTCAATCTATTCCTGTTCAAGTTTATCCTGAAAGAGCTGGTGAGATAATTTTTTCTTAACCAGAATTATAAAGTTAATAGTGCCTTTTAGAATGTGCTCAATAAATGTTTGTTTCATTTAAATTTGAGTCAAAGTTTTAATTTTGTGAATCATATAGCTCAAGAACGCATACCTCTTTCCCGTGATCTAACCAGCCAAACTCAGGCTCCTTGTTCTGGCTGTCTCAGATCTCCCTATCCTCTTATTCTCATTATTTTCCAGAAAACGACTCTTCCCTTATTTAATTAAACCCGATCAATTCAACTCAGTGACCCAAACAATCCAATCAATTTAATCGACCCCACAGATCGGATCCAGTGGAGTCTTTTCATTCTGCTTCATTCCAATAAGCCGTATGCAGCACTTTTGCACGCAGATGCTCCTTCCTGCATTTTGCTGATCTCCAGTTTTTAATCCAGTACTGTTTCACTTTGCCCTGAAAGTTGTTCTGATTCATCTCCATCAACTGAAATCATTTAATTTGAAAACCCTGTGCAAGACTGGCTTTTTAAAAAGGTTATCCAGGACCTTTAGGACTAACTAGATTTACATATACTTCAGACTATTATTAGCTCACTAATATTCCTTAGTTTTAAAAATATCTTTCTTTTCTACTGTCTAATCAAATTTAAGGCAATGATTGCCTCCCTTTGCATACCCTCCTCAGAGCCCTTGGTAGGTCCTGAATACTTGTTGAGTAAGAGTGGAAAAAAATGTGTAGCCTTGTGGGAATGCTACTGACTAAGAAAAGGAAAACAGAAAGAATAGTAGACTTCTCATTCATAAATGCTAGTACTGCTTTCAGTTAATAGAACCCAAAGTGCAGAGCATGCCATCATAATAAGAAGACAACATTTGGAATAGTTTATAAAGGAGTTTGAAGGTTTGTTATGATATTTAGACACTAGAGTTCACTTTTCAAAGTGGACATTTTTACAACCTATTGTATAAGATTGTTAGTTCCAGGTAATAGGGTTGAGAAGAAAATTGGTGGTAGTAAAGGTCATTTTGGAGGGTCATCCTGAAAGGAACTTTGGTTTTAAAACATTGAATGATAAGTATAAGTGAAGAGCTCATTAGTAATAAGATTAGAAAGGGCAGAGAAAATTTACATCTGAAAAGAAAAAATAATAAAGATCAAGCCTCTTCATACTTTCAAGTGTTGGCTATATTATGGTTTGAAATCATGGTGTGTTGCTAGAGCCACCTAAAATAACCTCAAGAAACATTTTATTTTTTTGTGAATTTTTGTATCTCCTTTAAAAAATATTTTTATTATGGAAAGTTATAATCACTTAAAAAGCTGTCAAAATAGTTTAATGAGTGGATGGGCCCTGTGACATAGTGGTTGAGTTTGTCATGCTCCAATTCAGTGGCCTGGGTTGGTGGGTTTGGATTGTGGACATGGACCTACACCACTCATCAGCCATGCTATCGTGGTGACCCACATACAAAATAGAGGAAGAATGGCATTGATGTTAGCTCAGGGCAAATCTTCCTCAGCAAAAAAAAAAAAAAGAAAGAAAGAAAGAAAGAAAGAAAAGAAAATAGTTCAATGAACCCCCATTGTACTCATTGCCCAGTTTCAACCATGACAAACTCATGGCTAATCCTATTTTGCCTATATTCCCAGCTGTTAACTCTTTCAGGTATTTCTTACATATTTTGGTATGCACCTCTAGAAGATGAGGACTCTTTTTATAATCATAAATTCAATACAACCATCAGACATTAAGAATACTTACTATTATCCTCTATTTATGTTATTATCCCACAAATGTCACATTTCATTCATTCGTTTGAATCATGATCTAGATAAGATCTACACATTGCAAATGAGTGATATATTCCCTAAGCCTTTTTCAATCTATAGATTACTCCCACTTCCTTTTCTTCCTTGTAATTAATTTGTCAAGGAAATGGAAAATTGTTTCCCACAACCTGGATTATGCTGATTGCCTTCTCATGTTGTGTTTTACATATTCCTCAGTCCCTTGCAGTGACTGAATCATGTTCAGGTTGTATGTGTATTTATTTTTAATATGTTTTCATTCTTCCATCAGAACACACATAATGTTTGGTTGTCTCTCTTTTCTGTCTGTTAACAACCATTGATGATGAATTGCTAGATCTGTACCCTACTGCTAAATGGTAATACTTTAATCCTATCATTTTTCCTTTATCAGCTGCAATACCTCTATTAAGGGGAACTTCCTCTCATCTACCTTTGAATTATACAGTGGTACTGTTCATATAGGAAAAGCAGAATAAATGATTAATCTTTTCATTTATTTACTCATTTAAAAATGATAATTTGGTTTACAGATATCCTCCCATGGTGACTAATTATTTACATTATCGTAAACTCTTATTTACATTTTTTGAAGTATGTCAATTCATGAGAGTTACTATCCTTATTGATGCTCAAATAAAAATGTTTTGAATGTTGCTTTTATTATCTTTTGATGTGTCATTCAGGTATTTGGCAGCAAGAAATGTGAAACAGCTATTAAATAAGTGTTGTATAAAAATTGCATGATTTAGGTAATAAGAAGGGTAACCCTTGTCCCCCAAAATTCACGCTCCTTCGAGAGCTTTGGAGGATGTTTTCTTTGTATTGAAGGACTGAAACATCTAAGCAAGCACATACTCTCAAGGAAAGAATACCTACAACTTTTTCTAACATATAAAGACTTTAGGCAAAAAGGAAAATTCTTTATAATTACTTTTTAAAGGCAGCAGCATGTTCATTGCAGCATTATGGTCAAGACATGGAAACAATGTAAGTGTCCATCGAAGGACAAATGCATAAAGAAATTGTGGTGCATATTTATAATGGGGTATTATTCAGCCATAAAGAAGAATGGCATCTTGCCATTTGTGACCACATGGATGGACCTCGAAGGCATTATGCTAACTGAAATAAGTCAGACAGAGAAAGACAAATACCATATGATCTCTCTTATATGTGGAATCTAAAAATACAAATAAACAAACCAAGCTCATAGATGCAGAGAATAGATTGGCAGTTGCCACTGGCAGGGAGATGGGTGAAGGAGGTCAAAGATAAAAAGAAAAATAAATAAATAAATAAAGATTTAAAAAAATTACAACTTCCCCCTCCCTCCCACTTGCTTACTTGAGCTAGCCTCAGTGAACCTTGGTTATTTGTACAACTAGAAAAGAATTTGGTAACTGAGAGTGGGTTTGCAAACCACAGACCCTCAGTGGAGCTGGCTGATATGTAGTAACCCATTCCTGATTGAGAAGTCAGCAGTGACAAAGCCAAACCAGGAGAGAGGGTAAAGCTCTGGGAACCCTGTTAGCAAAATGGGAGGACAGTACAATGTGTTGATTATTCTTTAGAGACTTAGGAAAAACACAATCCCAAAAGAGATCACCATTTTATTCTAGGTTCCTCTGATGAAAAGGAACAGGGAAAAAAAAAACAGTACAGTTATGGAATCCTGTTAGAGAAAATTCTTTCTCCCTGTAGTCTGAAACTACTTAAGGGCAGGTTAAGGAGAATTAATCCTTTTCTTGTCAAATTTTAGACTATAGCAAATTATTTGCCATAATAGATGTTTTTGTGACTAAAGTTGATACACTGACCGGCCATGACTAGGCTGGGCAATTGGAATGTGAATTTCTAGGAGAACCAGAGGAGGAGATGGGACGTTCAAAAACACTTTTCAATACGACACTTCCCCCCACAACAAAAGAAAAAAATAATAAAAATTAAAAAATTTATTTAGTACACTTTTTAATGTACATATCAAGGAGTTTTAACAATTGTACAGAATTATGTAATAACCACACCAAAAGCAAAATATAAGACATTTCTCTTGGTTCAATAAGTTTTCCCTGACTCCTTTCTTTTTTTAAAAGATTTTTTTAAAAAAAATTTTTCCTTTTTTTTCCCCAAAGCCCTCTGGTACATAGTTGTATATTTTTAAGTTGTGAGTCCTTCCAGTTGTGGCATGTGGGATGCTGCCTCAGCATAGCCTGATGAGCAGTGCCATGTCTGCGCCCAGGATCTGAACCAGAGAAACCCTGGGCCACTGAAGCAGAGCACGCAAACTTAACCACCGGGTCATGGGGCCAGCCCTACCCCCACTCCTTTACCATCAGTCACTTTCCATATCCCCAGTCCCTGGCAACCACTGACTTGATTTCTGTACCTACAGTTCTGCCTTTTCCAAGTGGTCATATAAATAAAATGTATAAATGGAAGCAGAGTATTTTGTTGCCTTTCATGTCTAGATTCTTTTACTTAGCATGATGCTTCTAAGATTCATCCAGAATGTTGCATGTAGCTGTAGATTGTTGTTTTTCACTGCTGAGTAAGATTCCATTGTGTGACTAAAGCATAATTTGTTTATTCAGTTGATAAGCATTTAACCTGATTCTGGTTTTTGGCAATTGTGAATAAAGCTGCTATGAACATTTGAATATGAGTCTTTGCATGGCCATTCATTTTCAGTTCTCTTGGGTACACACCGAGGGGTGGGATTAGTCAGTTATGCAAGTGTACAGTCATCTCTTGGCATCCTCAGAGGATTAGTTTCAGGACCCCCTGCAGATACCAAACTCTGCAGATCCTTAAGTCCCTTGGCTAAAACGACATAGTATCTACATAGAACGTATGCGCATCCTCTCATATACTTTAAATCATCTCTAGACTACTTATAACACTTAATACAATCTAAATGACATGTAAATAGTCGTTATACTATATTGTTTAGGGAATAATGAAAAGAAAAAAAGTCTGTGCATAATTAGTATAGACGCAACCATCATAGGCCTTTCAACTGGTGGTTGGTTGAATCCTTCAACTGGAAACCATGGATATGGAGGGCTGACAGTATGTTTAACTTTAGGTATAACTATCAAACTATTTTCCAGAGTGGTTGTACTATTTTGCATTTCCATCAGCAATATATGAGGGTTCTAGTTGCTTTGCCTCCTCACCAGCACTTGGTATTATCAGTCTTCTCAATTTTAATGATTTTATTGGGTTGGTAGCAGAATCTCTTTGTGGTATTATTTGAGTTGTCTGAGATTTTTTCCCTATGATTTCTTCTAGAAGTTTTATCGTTAAGGGTTTTTTGTATCCGTGTTCAGGAGACATAAACATGGTCTGTAAGTTTTTGGTAGTGAAGTCTTTGTCTGGTTTTGGTATCAGGATCATGCTATTCTAAAAAAATGAGTTTGGGGGGCCGGTTCGGTAGTGTAGTGGTTAAGTTCTTGTGCTCTGCTTTCGCTGCCTGGGGTTTGCAGGTTTGGATCCTGGGTGCGGACCTACACACCACTCATCAGGCCATGCTGTGGCGGCATCCCACATACAAAATAGAGGAAGACTGGCACAGATGTTCGCTTAACAACAATCTTCATTAAGCAAAAAGAGGAAGATTGGCAACAGATGTTAGCTCAGGGCCAATCTTCCTCACCAAAAAACAAAAAAAAAAGGAGAGAGAGAGAGAGAAAAATGAGCTGGGAATGTAATAATTTTTCAAAATCTATGTCTACACACAGCTAAATAAAGTAGAGATCTGTAAGTTTAGTAGGCCATTTTATATGTGTAGAGAACCAGACCATGTAATGTGGCGAAAAAAAATATATCAGTTTTGGGGCTTCTATTTCTACCATGATGACATTTAGTGACATTATATTATGTAATATTTCAGAAAGCACTCACCCTGGCCCTTGATCCATAGTTGATGCTTGATAAATATTAGCTACTGGTAATAATAATAATAATTACAGTGAGCTACCTACCATATTTTGAACCTTGTGGTAAGCAGAAAATGGTTTTATATAGAACATCTCAGAGAAGACCAGACACAGCACATTTATACCTAATTACGTGGCAATTTACCACATAATTCTTTTGGCCTTAATGGAATTTTAAAGGTAAGAAATAACTTAGTACTTAGTAGAGCCCTTGGAATTCTACCATTGACAATTCTTTTTAAAACTTCTTCCAAAATACAACATTTTTCTTTATGGCTCATAGTGGTAGGATAGCATAAAAACCATAGTCTCCACACCCCCGCCACCTTGCCCAACATTAATTTTCATGGGGAGAAAAGAGCAGAAGCTAAAAGCCTCAAAGGCTGGTGTGCCTCCTACTCTGCACTCTTGGTGATGTGGTGTGCCACACTGATACCGAAAGAATCAGTGGGTCAAAATTGCCTAGGAGCCATTACTGATGCAAAGCCCTGTCCCCACCCTGCACAGTAAATCAAAGGGCAGGAGGAGGAGTCTGTGTTTTGACAAGCTCTCCAGGTGATTTGATGATCACTAAGGCTTGGGGAGCACTGGCTGAGCAGACGGTTGGCAGGGAAGTGCCTGGAAATAGTAAGAGTTAAACAAAGTACATTAAAAAGAGGGTCAGTTCCCCTTTACTGATTTAAATTACATTGTGTCGTCAGCTGCAGTCTGAGACATGGAAAAAGGCACAGATTATTTGTAGCTGGTGGCAATGCTGTAGAATACCTTTCGTCTTGTTTCTGCCCCGACTTATGTCATCTGCATAAAGTTACCCTGAGAAAAAAGCAGACTTTATGGAGAGAATAGAGAGATTTGTTTCAAAATCAGATATTCAGGAATCTGGGTGCTGTGTCTATCTTGCACTTTTCCTAACAGCCAGCACATTCAATTGTCAAATGCCCACTGAGTATTCAAAAACTTGCCAATATTTAATAGGCCTATTCTTTTCTTGCTAGGTACACATCCTTCTCCACTCCTTTTGGAATTAGTAGTCTAGTATTTACAAACATGTTAATAGTTCAAAACCTAACCTAGAAAGGAAAAGATGAACCATACTAAGATCCTCTAATGCCATCTTCTCGATTTCATTTTCCCCCCTCGAAGCCCATCTTAATTCACCTTAACCTTGTCGAATTTTTTAATTACTCCATATTGTCTTCTAAAGAACGGTGCGCTCTTCCCATGCTGCACACTGCATCATTATGCTCATAAATTAAGTCAAAGGAGTTTAAAGATCAGAAGCCTCTAATTTAGGAAGATAATCTGGGAGCAAAAGAAAAAGAGGATGATTAACTCTTGCTGGTATTTATAGTTTAAGTTGCCTAAAAACAATGACAAGTTACTTGTGAATCAGCTGATCTGAGGATCTTTCAAGGCAAATAATGTATTTGAAATGATGTTAGAAAAACTAATTTTTTTGAGAGTGAAATATTATATAGTGTCTTTTCATAATTAAACAAAAGAGAATCTGAAGTCCAATCTTATTGACTTAGGACAGCAGGAATCAAAGATTCTTTTGCTTCATTATTATAATTATTAGTATGATAACCCTAACTAAATTACATTGCAGTCTGGCTGTTCAGAATAGAAAATGGATTGAATTGCTTACTTACTTAATTTATTTATTTATTCTTACAGAAATTACTCTTTAGTATTTCAAAAGAGATAAGGCATTCGAGTGACTGCTCAATGGGTTATATCAAGTTCTGTTACTGTGTATCAGAAAATGGATTACCTGTCTAAGCAAAATATTCCTTAGTGAAATATTATTCATAGCAGTTTTTATACATCCATGGTTCACTAATTGCAAAATATTTGAATACTGCCTGATGTACTTTAAAAAGTCAACAGGTATATTTAGAGTACCCGCCGTTGTCAAGAACTATGAGGGGTCTGTGATCCCACCCTGCTTGCAAGCTAACAAGTTCGCCAGCCACACAAGACCACTGGGGCTTTATTTCTCAGCACAGCAGTAGGCATGAGCTTCTTTCAATGGTTTGTTCCCAGAGTTTATGTTTACACTGGTTCAGTTCTACTTCATCTGCCAAGTCCCATGGCGGGGCATGGGGAGCAGCCCAAATGGATGAAGCATACAATGGGTTTATGTCACAGCTGAGAACACTGAGCTTAGAAACCACCTCCTACACCTTTAATCTTCTAAAGAGATTGCTGGCAAAACCTGTCCAAACTTGCCTCCACAGGGAGAGGTGATCTTTATTATCCTGGCCAGGAAACAAATCTTCCTCTGCTCCAGAAGCAGACACTATCTCTATCTTCCAAGGCTGTTTGCTATACAAATATCATTAGAAAGATGGTCCAAGATTGTGGAGAAATGCCATGAAGAATTGTCTCTCAATGTTGGGTACTTACTACACCGGATGCTGTAAGGGTTAAGAGAAGGGGGAAGATGCAGTGACATGCTTTGGTCTTGAGCGGAGGCAACAGAACATATTGGAAGAGCTTATTTGGGGAATCACACAAATGGAGGTTCCAATCCTATTTCTACTGTTTATAGCTGTGTGATTTTGATCAAATTTCTTTGGTTCTCTGAGCCTCAGCTCCCTTATCTGTAAAATAGACACAATATCTATGCTCCCTATCTTCTAGAGTTTCTTGGAGGATGAAATGAAATAAATATACAGTGAACTGTGGAGCATTCGTTGGCTGATAAAATGGAAATATTGGGAGGCTAATGAGAACAAGTATTCATTAAGAGCAGTAGTGCTTTCAAATAAGTAAAAATAGAGAAGATAAGAATCTATGCCGAACATAACTCAGTTTGTCTTTGAAGGAAGGAAAACTTAGAGTTGTATTGATGCAACACTGATGTCAGACAAAAAGAATGTGCGTGTTTGTTCTTTTCTAGTGAGAGACGGGCTTTCTACATAAGTATATGCACTAAAACTATTTGTTATTGATTTCATTTAATTTTTTCTCTCTTGTTTGTCAAGTGTTGAATGGATGAAGTATTTTAAAATAGTGGTTTGTCCTAAATAGTGGTTAACGATCCTGTAAAATGTTGGACAGGGGCCTAGATAATGGAATGCTGCATAGCATATCATATCTATGAATGTCCAGGGCAAAGGTAGATTCCGATGAGCTAAACCAGGAAAACATTTGCCTTGTTAGGACAGCTGACCACAGCTGATGAATGGCAGCAACGTGTACAGCCCTTCTGTAGGGGAGCACTTTTATAATGACTCAATGACAACTTGAAATGGAAAAGAGAGAGCTTGCCAGGAAGTAATAAGAAGCTAAACATTCTATCATCATAATTCCTATTGCATGAATTTACCCACTTTTTATAAAATCAATTGTTATGCAAACCAGACTGCATGCTGCTGACACATGGACCCACTTTGTCGCCAGGAATTACAGCATGCTACATTAAACTGCTGTGTACTGTGTCATGTGACAGCCCATCACTCTGCAATGTTCTATTTTAATAGCTGCTATAATGAAGTCGGGTTTTTTTTTAAGTAAACAGAACTTCAAACATTTGCTCAAAACTTTAAATAGAAGGGCCAGTGTTTTAATACTTAGAATAGCAGTTTGATCATTTAACAATAAGACTTAGAAGTGGGTGTGTGAAAAACATTTAATTAAAAAAAATAATCTGCCTGCTAGATTAGAAAAATGAGATACTAGAAAAATGAGAGCAAAATATTTGGTTTGTAGGGATATTCTATTGGGGAAGTCTTGATTTATAAACATTTTTGAAAATTACCAAATGCTATTGTTTATTTAAATAGCATCCACCAATGAGACTGTGATCGGATTATCTTTTGTGGTAGTATTTACATGTTAGCATGAATATCATCCTCTTGAATTCTTTCTAGACTAGCTTTATTATGGTAATGCCTGCCACCACCACCACTGCCCCTGGAATCTTTTATAAATACCTTCTGAGTGCCAGGTTTTTGGAAAGTTTTTTTATATCTTATCTATTTATATTTTGGATAATTAATTTATTCCCATGATTTATTACCAAACATTTTGTGAAAAGTTGCCCTCCTTCTCCTTGCTCGTTTCCACCAAATTCCCATTACTACCTATCAGAGATTTTTTTATATACATAATCAAATGTAGAAGGTGCCTATTTCCATACAGCCTCACCAAAAACAGTGCATTATTAAACTTAAAACAATGAACGCATTAGTATTTTTATTGCATTTTATACATGAAGCTGGCACTCCCTAAAGTTTTGAGAGGATTTAAAACTGAGGCCTCTTTGTCTAACTGAAAAATCCATGTATTTCCCCTACAAAATACTAACAACTTATTTTACCGTGAATGAAACTGCGAAGGTCAAGTGACCTCTCCAAGGAGACACAGGAAGCTGGTGCAGGTTCAGGATTAAGACCGAATCTTCTGGTGCTTTCTCAAATGTTCTTTCTATTACATCGTACAGTCTTTTTGGATATTTAATTTTCTGTTGGTAGGTGTGAATTTCTATACATCCTGTCTTTCCATTAGATTGAAAATTCAAAATTTATCTTTCCAGCATTTTTTTTCACCCTGTGGGCCTTTTAAAAGTGCTTTATTTAATTTGATTTCAGTTTATTTTCAAATTTACATAACAGTGAAATTCATACTTCATGGTGTGCAGTTCTATAGATTTTGACAAATACTTAGAGTACCATATTCACACCATAATCAGGAAGCTGAACAGTTCCATCAACTCCTACAGTGTCTTCAGGCTGCCCTCTTGGAGTGAAGTCAGCATTTCTCTCCACCCCAACTCCCGGCAACCAGTGATGTTTTTCATCCATATAGTTCTGTCTTTTCCAGAATATCACACAAATGGAATTGCACAGTATATATTTTGGTTGGGCTTCTTTCAATTAGCAGATTGCATTAATGTTTACCCCTATTGTTTCATGAATCAATATTTTATCCTTTTTAATTGATGAGTAGTATTCCACTGTATCAATATTCCTCAGTTTGTTTATTCATTCACCAGTTGTATCAGCTTTTAGTTATTAGGAATAAAGCTGCTATAAACATTTCTATACAGATTTTTGTGAGAAGACAAGTTTTCGCTTCTCACGGATGAATACCGAGGGCTGAGAGTGCTGGGGCATAGAGTAGGATGTGTTTACCTGGATAAGAAACTTCCAAATTCTTTCCCCAAGTGTCTGTACCATTTTATGTTCCCATCAGCAGTATGTGAGAATTGCAGTTGCTCTGTATCTTCACCAGTGTGTCATATTGTAAGTCTTTTTAAAAACTTTACCCATTCTAATATGTGTGTAGTGATATCTCATTGTTTTTAATTTACATTCATGGAAACCTGCTAAGTACCTGGTGCCAAGGACGCCACTTGAGGTCCCTGGAGCCACTAGGTTCTACGGTGAGTGGAAAGTCTGAGTTGTGGGAGCCCACAGGAAGCCACCGAGGACTTTGGGAATCAGTCTGGGGCTGAGGCAGTCTGGCTCTGGGGTCCACAGTGAAGTCAGGCTCACTTTACTCTCCTCCCATGGAGAAGGTGTTTCTCCTTGCTGGGCTGCCTGGGCGTGGAGGAGGGGTAGTGTGGATCTATCTTTCCTACCCTCTTCAGTGCATCCTTTTGAATTTCTGTGCTTCACCCAGGTTCTGTAATCCCTCACCTGGAATCCTTGGCTCTTGTGAAGTTATTTTCACATGCAGAGAGTTGTTCAAATTAATATTGGGGTGGGGGGAGCCAAGCTGTAGAAATTCCCATGCTGCCATTTTGCTGATGTCCTCTCTATTTGTCTATCTTTAAGCCAGTGTCATGCTGTATTTATTATTCTAGTTTCTGATAAAGTCTGAGATCAGATACTGTTTTCCCTTCAACATTTTTTATCTTTTTCAGATTTTTAGCTGTTCTAGGACTTTGAATTTACATATGCATTTATAATCAGCTTGTCAATTTCTATCAGAAACCTGCTGAAATTTTTATTGGGGTGATGTTGAATATATGAATCAATAGGGGGAGTATTGCTATCTTAACAACATCAAGTCTTCATACCATGACCATGAGATATCTTCCCATTTATTTCTATTTAGGTCTTTAAATTCTCTCAGCAATTTTTGTTTTCATTTTAATTGTACAGGTTTTACACATCTTTTTTCAGATTTTTCCCTAATTCATGTTTTTTGGGTTGTAAATGGTATCTTTTTTTAAGTTTTTGAATGTTTATTGCTAACACAGAGAAATACAATTAATTTTTCTATATTTATCTTGTATATTATAACCTTGCTAAATTTATTAGTCCTAGTAGTTTTTTGTAGATTTCATTAGATTTTTCTCCATAGATGATCATGTCATCTGTGAATAAAGATAGTTTTACATCTTTTTTTCCCATAGAGATGTCTTTGTACTTCTTTTTCTTGCTATTTAGCATTGGCTGAAATCTCCAGTATAATGTTGAATAAAAGGATGAAAGTAGAAATCATTGCATTATTTCTGATCTTAGGGGAAAAGCATTCAGTCTGATACCATCAAGTCAGATATTAGCCGTGAATTTTTTGTAGATGTCGTTTATCAATTTGAGAATGTTTCCCTATATTTTTGTGTTGAGCAAAGTACTATGCATTGGCTATTTATCTCAAGGGAGTAGAATACCCTGCATCTGTTACCAATCCCAGGAGAGGACTCCAACCACATGGAGGATAGCAAAGAATTACCACTATGCCAACCACCAGGAATAGGAGTCCAAACACATCTGCCTATTGCCTCCTGGTATCAGTATCACCAAAGAAAACACCAATGCAGTTAGGTACTGGATGGAGCAATGCTTTACATACACTGATAGAGACAGAGAAAGATCAGCTTCAATAGCAGGCATTGGGTGCCCCACGGCCAGCAGGTCTGTCAGCGGCTGCTGAATTGGCTTATGCACATCCCTCTTATGCTGCCATGAAAGAACCCCATCCCCTCCCTGTGGATGACAGATATAGCAGTAGGATTGGCCAGGTGCCATATGATGCACACACTTGAAGGAGAATAAAAGAGAACTCACTGAGCCTGAAACAGGGAAAGATATTTCTGCACAAGGTGATAAGCCTGGAATAGGCTGTGTGGGCTCTTTAGCTCTTGGTCAGGAAGGGTTCTAGGCCTAACATCCATCCTTATGCAGCCCAGTGGGGATCAAAAGACTGCGTGCATGAGACTGCCTTTACCAACATTCTGGTTTACTGAGCGTTTTGATCAGAATGAACGTTGGAGTTTTCTTTCTTTTTTTCTGTGTTTATTGAAATTGTCACATAGCTTTCCTCATTAATTTGTTAATTAGATGAATTAAATTGATCCATGTTCAACTATTGATCTACTCTTGCATTCTTGACATAATCCCTACTTGGTCATTTTTGTATTACCTTTTTTTATGTAGTGTTAGATTCAATTTACTGAAATTATTTTAAGAATTTTTTCCTCCACTTCTAATTCTAGTTCTCTTTCTATTTCCGCCACATCTACAGTTACTTCCTCGACTCAAGTCTTTAACCCCTCAAAGTCGTCATCCATGAGGGTTGGAATCAACTTTTCCTAAACTGCCACTAATGTTGATATTTTGACATCTTTTCATGAATCACAAATGTTCTTAATGGCATCTAGAATGGTGATTCCTTCCAGAAGGTTTTTAATTTACTTCGCCCAGATCCATCAGAAGAATTGCTATCTATGGCAGTTCTAGCCTTATGGAATGTATTTCTTAAATAATAAGACATGAAAATTGAAATTGCTCCTTGATCCATGGGCTGCAGAGTGGATGTTGTGTTAGCAGGCATGAAAACAACATTCATCTAGTTGTCCATCTCCATCAGAGCTCTTGGGTGACCAGGCGCATTGCCAATGAGCAGTAATGTTTTGAAAGGAATCTTTTTTCTAAGCAGTAGTTTTCAACAGTGGGCTTAAAATATTTAGTAAACCATGTTGTAAACAGATGTGTTGTCTTCCAGGCATTGTTGTTCCCTTTATAGAGCCCAGGCAGAGTAGAGTAGATTTAGCATAATTCTTAAGAGCCCTTGGATTTTCAGAATGGTAAATGAACACTGGCTTCAACTTAAAGTCACGAGCTGCATTAACCCCTAATAAGAGAGTCAGCCCATCCTTTGAAGCTTTGAAGCCAGGCATCAACTTCTCCTCTCTAGCTATGCAAGTCCTAAATGGCATCTTCTTCCAATATAAGGCTGTTTCATCTACACTGAAAGTCTATTGCTTAGTGTGGCCACCATCATGAATTGTCTTAGCCAGATCTTCTGGAGAGCTTGCTGCAGCTTCTATGTCAGAACTGGCTGCTTCACCTTGTACTATTATGTTATGGTGATAGCTTCTTTCCTTAAACCTCATGAACCCATCTCTACTAGCTTCAAGTTTTTCTTCTATAGCTTCCTCACCTCTCTCAGCCTTCACAGAATTGAGGAGAGGACCTTGCTGTGGATTAGGCTTTGGCTAAAGGGAATGTTGTGGCTGGTTTGATCTTCTATCCAGACCACTAAAACTTTCCCCATATCAGCAGTAAGGCCTTTTCAGTTTCTTATCATTCATGTGTTCACTGGAGCAGCACTTTTAATTTCCTCAGAAACTTTTCCTTGCATTCACAGCTTGGCTAACTGTTTGGCACAATAGGCTTTGCTTTCGGCCTATCTCAGCTCTCAACATGCCTTCCTCACTAAGCTTAACCCTTTCTAGCTTTTGATTTAAAGTCAGAGATGTGAGACTCTTCTTTTCACTTGAAGATTTAAAGGACATTGTAAGGTTATTAATTGGTCAAATGTTAATGTTGTTGTGTCTCAGGGAATAGGGAGGCCCAAGGAGAGGGAGAGAGATGAGGGAATGACCAGTCAGTGAAGCAGTCGGCACACACACAACATTTGTTAAGTTTGCCGTCTTAAATGGGCATGGTTCATGGCACCCCAAAACAATTACAATAGTAACATCAAAGATCATTGATCACAGACCACCATAACAAATACAATAATAACAAAAAAGTTTAAATATTCCAAGAATTACCAAAATGTGACAAAGACACAAAGTGAGCAAATGCTGTTGGAAAAATGGCGCCGATAGACTCGTTCAACCCAGAGTTGCCGCAAACCTTCAATTTGTAAAAAATACAATATCTGTGAAGCAATAGAGTGAAGCACAATAAAATGAGGTATGCTTGTGTTTCTTATTATTTCCATATCTCTAATGATGCATCTCTTATCATGCATATTTTCCCTCTTTTCTGTTAAAGATTTCAAAAGATAGATTATATTTATTTTAAATTTCAATGTAATTGGATATATTTCCAATATCTCTGGCATACATAAGTCTGATTCTGTTTAATGCCTTTTACATTGCAGTGTGCTGGGTTTTCTTGCTTTTTCATATGGCTTATTGCTTTTGTTGCTAATGCTTTGTATATTATGTAGGGCAGGAAAGACTGAGGTAAATAGTTTTTATGCCTAGAAATGGGCATGCTTTTCCTTCTGTTAAGCCTTCAGTGTGGAGGTATAAGCCAATCTGGTCTGGAGCTGAGCTGGCTTAGGGTTTGCTGTTGCCATGGATACCTTGAGAGAACCACAAGTTAACAAATTCCTCTTGGGATATTTTGTGTTTAGGTTGGGGCTTCATTTGCCAGAGGGATTTTCTTAATGCATGCTCCACCCTCAGCCTTGCAGCTTCCCCACGAGCTTTGCTTCAGATAACTTCTCTCTTCATCCGCCTATCTCTCTCCTATCACACTTCCAGCAATATTCCAGTGTTGCTTGTTATTCAATACTTATTTTTCTGATGGTAGCAGATGAGGGAGAAATGCTCTGTTGCTCTAATGAAACCTTAGACTTGGGCAGGCACTGTGCCCCGGGGTCTCTGGAATGTAGCTTTCTTAGTGCTCCTGATTCCCCTCCAGCTATTGTTTGGAGTCCACCGTATATTTCTGTCCCTCTCCCACGGGGAGAATGTTTTTTTCTCATTTTTTTCCCCAGATAGAAAGGATTTTAACCAGTGCCTTAAGATGAAAACTCTCCCCAAGTCCCTCCCTCCCCAACTTTTGTTCCTTAGAGGTGGTAGGGAAGATTGGGCAGAAGGATCTGGGTGTGGCTTCATGCCCTTCCCACACTGCTGATGCTGCCCTCTCCCAGACCTGCACCTTGAGGGCTGCTCTCTTTGGACTCACTTAGGCCTGTCTGCCTGCCTACCTTCCTTCTTTCCTTTCTCCTTCTTTCTCTTTATTTATTTATTTTTTGTGATCATTTGGTGAGATCCATGGAGAAGAGCTTATAAATATTTGTGAACTCATTCTGTATCTCCAGGCCCCAGGGGCTCCACTCTTTCTCCAGCCCACACTTGACCTCTACCAACTTGTTAACAATTCTGGTTGAATTCTTTTAACCTTCCTCTGGCAATATCTGCCCCTGGTAAGAAAGTGCCCATGTTCTGTATTTTATCCCCTTACGTTTTGGGCTAGTTGTTTGCCCTGTGACCTCAGCTCTCTAACGGGTTTTTAAAAAGTAAGAAACTTGTAATTTCTTTAGCTTTTGTTGTTGTTGCAAGGGAAAGTAAGTGACACTCTTTACAACTCTCTACATTCCGAGTAAAGCTGGAAGTATGTCTCAATCTCGGTTTATATGCATATACAGCAGAAAAGTTGCGCTTTCAATCAGATTTAATCTCAGGGTCCCTCTCTGGAATGGGCACCTAATAGGATAGTTCATAGACTACATGTCACAAAGCATCCAGTCCAATAAGGATTTATCCTATACCCATTCAGTCATTCCCTCTGAATTTTCTTCAGGAAACTTGCAGGAAGCTAGGGGCTCGGAGACGGTAGCATTATTATTCAAATGAAAACATAAAATTCAGTTTTTAAAAAGATGGTTTAGTGAGTAATGTAATCTCCCTGTGAGTTGAACGTGCTCTGGTTCATTGGCAGAAAATAGGAAATGTCCATTTGACGTCCAGACTATTTTTTTCACTCACTTCATGGCAGATATATAAGCCGTTTCTTCATTGGGTATAGGGTATTATGATCTCCAATACAGAGAAACCAACCAATGATTTAATCCATGATTTTCCAGCAGAGTAGCCGTCTCAAGGATTGGAGAATTGCCTTTTCTGCATTGTAGGTGACTTAAGCGCTAAGCTAAGTGAATACCAATTTTCGAATTTTATATCCACTTTAGACTGTATTGGTATTTTGATCCTGTAAGATCAAGTTACCCACTCATTTTACAATGTACAATCTAATCTCTACTTTAGATACGATTCAGTTTAGAATTGGGAAAAATATACCAGAACAATTAGTTATTGCAACATTATCTTTTTTCAATTGAAACTTTTTATCTGATGTAGAGAGCTCTAGATAACAAATCTGTTTCAAAATATGTCATTGATTTGAGAAATTTTTACCCTTTTCTGCTAAAAAGTGCTCTAAACTGAATGATTGCTGAATCTGAGAGAAAAAAATAGTGTCTCACTTCCTTTATATAGGAGTAAAAATATTTAGTCTGGTACAATTCATAGGGACTGCCCTAAAATTTACGTGTCCTGAATTCTGGTCTCCATTCTAACATTAGGTTGCTGTGAAGACTTGGGAAAGTCACTCATCCTCCTTGATCCCCAGTTTTCCTAAGGTGAAAATAATTCTACTTGCTCTTTCTGCTTTTGAAGATCAAAATATCAAGTTAGGACCTTGGTTAGGTATTAACAAAACTTTAATCCAGTGCTAGCTAAGTAGTAGATGCTTAATAAATATTGGTTGGCTAATTTATTAATAGTTATATTAGGAAATAGCACATCATATATCCCCAGTATAACTTTTCTTACTCTCCCCAGTCAGTTAGATGCAGCTAGTACGTGATATAGCAATTATCATAATATACATTAATTATCTGTTTATATCTCTGTTTTTTGTTATAGACAGTTGGCTCCTTTAGAGCAGTTTAACTGTATTCCTCAAATATAATTTAGAACCCAGAGTGGTTATTGCTGTAATAGTAAAATTGTCCATTTATTGAGTATTATGTACCAGAAATAAGCTCAGTGGTTTCGGTACATTACCTTATATAATGCTTTTAACTACTTTGGGAGATAGTTAAAACTCTAAAATTTTAACGAGAACTCCCACACTTTCATGGGCTCCACCTCCAGGAACTCATGGTGAAGATCTGAGAAATATCTCCTCATGGCTTTGACAAGTGTAGCTAATGAGTAATCACATGAGACACATTCTCCATAACAAAGATCTGCTTTCTGGGCAAAACATTGACAGAGTTTTATCCCAGCTGGGGAAGGGAATTTCTTCAATTCCAGCCCCCTCACCTCCCCACCCCAGCTTTCCTCTCTCACCTGAGGGAAGAAAATAGTCAACATGGGGTAGGACTTCAAGGAAATAGATTGTGAACACTGCTGCGAGGGAAGGGCATAAGGGGCCGCCACTGGAGAAACACATGTGAAAGTCATAGTCCAGAGATATAGGGCCACCAAAAGACTGATATTTAATCAGTCAATTATAGAATGCTCACCTCTCCCACACTTTACCATCATACCAGCAGGGCTGTAGTAGAAAAACAGTGGATTACAGCTGAAAGAGCTGCAAGATACAGACTTTCTCTGAGGAAGAGTACTTAGGGAAGCCCAAAGTCAAGAGGAGACCAAAACAGAGGACATGAGCGGGAATTTGAAACCTCTGGCAAACATTAAACACAATACAACTCCTAGCCAGCTAAATTTAAATCTTTACAATAAAGGTCTATTTATTTCAGTTCCTTTATCCCAGTACAATATGTGTAGATTTCAAAACATATTGAAACAACAAGGCATGCCAGAGGCAAGAAAAAACACAATCTGAAAGGCAAAGCAATCATCACAATCAGACTCAGAAGTTAAAATTATCAGATAAGGTTTTAAAAATAACTATACTGTGCTAAGGGCTGTAATAAAAAAAGGAGACAATATATAAGAACAGATGATTATGCAAAGAGAGAGAATTAAAAAGAATCCTAGAAATAAAAAATACTGTAACAAAAATGAAGAATGCTTTCCATGTACACAGTAGTAGCCTTGATGTGGCTGAGGAAACAATCAGTGAGCCTAAAGACAGGGCAATAGAAACTTCCCAAACTTAAACGCAAAGAGATAATAGAATAAAAATAAAATGAAACAGAACATCCAAGAATTTAAGGACAACACCAAAAGGTGTAACATATGTATAATTGGAAAAATCAGGAATAGAAGAAAGAGAATGAGGCAGAAGAAATGCTTGAATTAATAATAGCTGAGACATTTCAAAAATTAATAACAGACAACAAACCACAGACCTAAGAAGCTCAGAGAACACCAAGCCGGATAAATACCAAACCTAACCAAATCAAATGAACCTAGATATATCATATTCAAAGTGCAGAAAATCAAAGACAAGAGGAAAATCTTGAAAGAAGCCAGAGGGGGAAATATACCTTAACTATGGAGGAGCAGGGTTAAAAACTAAAGCAGACTTCTAATCAGAAATCATGCAGGTAAGAAGAGAAAGAAGTGAAATATTTAAAATGTTGAAAGAGAAAACCCATTAACCTAGGATTTGACATCCAGTGAAATTATTCCTTCGAAATAAAGAAAAAGTAAAGACTTTCTCAAACAAAAATTGAGGAAACTCATCACTCACAGACCTTTCCTACAAGAAATGTTAAAAGAAATTCTTCAGATGTAAGGAAAATCATATGGGTCAAAAATATGGATCTACATAAAAAAGGTAAAACATTAGAGAAGTAATAAGTGAAGCTAAAAGAAAACCTTTTATTTTTTTAATTCTTAAACTGCAAGATAACTTTATTCTAACATCAATTATAATAGTGTATTGGTGATGATAGGCTCTGGATAAAATAAATCAATGTCAGCAATGTCATAAGAGATCAAAGGGAGGAATTGGAAATATTCCGTTATAAGGTATCTGTACTACATGTGAAGCAGTATAACGTTATTTGGAAATGGACACAGACAAGTTTAAAATATGTATTATAAACTCTAGGGCAATGACTAAAGTAATTTTTAAGAGAAGTGTAGGCAATAAGAGGAGAGGAAATAGAATCATACGAACTCTTCAATTTAAAACAGGCAGAAAAAGGAGAGGAAGGAAAAAACAAATAGACAATAGTAACAAATATGATAGACATTAATCCAACTATACCAATAATCACTTTAAAAGTGAATTGTCTAAATATACCAATTAAAAAACACTGTGAGAGTAGGCAAAAAACAAGATCCAATAAAAAGTCTCAGATGGGTTAAAAGTAAAGGGATGGATAGAAATACACTATGACAACACTAATCAAAAGAAAGCTGGAGTAGCCATATTCATTTTAGACAAGTCAGACTTTGGAACAGACTTCAAGGATAAAGAGAGTTGTGACATAATAATAAAGGGGTAAATTCTACAAGAAGATGAAAAATTCTAAATGTGTATGCATCTAACAAAAAAAGCATCAAAATAGGGGCTGGCCCCGTGGCCGAGTGGTTAAGTTCGCACGCTCCGCTGCAGGCGGCCCAGTGTTTCGTTGGTTCGAATCCTGGGCGCGGACATGGCACTGCTCATCAAACCACGCTGAGGCAGCGTCCCACATGCCACAACTAGAAGGACCCACAACGAAGAATATACAACTACGTACTGGGGGGCTTTGGGGAGAAAAAGGAAAAATAAAATCTTTAAAAGAAAAAAAACCATCAAAATACAGGAGGCAAAAGCTGATGGAACTGAAATGAGAAACAGAGAAATCCACTGTTATAGTTGGAGGCTTCAATACTTCTCTTTCAATAATTGACAGATCAAGCAGGTAGATGATACATAAGGATATGGATGACCTGAACATCACTATCAAACAACTTGATCTAATTGACCCTATAGAATATTCCACCTATCGATAACAGAATGCGAATTCTTCTTAGATTCATATGGAACATTCACCAAGATACAATACATTATGACCTATAAAATACACAATATACACCATAAAAATTTAAAAGAATAGAAATTATATAAAATATGTTCTTAGACCATAACAGAATTAAATTAGAAATCAATAACACAAAGAAAGCTAGAGAATGTCCATGTCTCTGGAAATTAGACAAAACACTTCTAGGAACACATGGGTCAAAGAAGAAGTCTCAGAAGAAATTTGAAAATATTTCAACTAAATGTAAGTGAATATACAACTTATCAAAATTTGTGAAATTCCATGAAAACAGGGCTTAGAGGGAAATTACAGCATTAAATAGATAAGTTAGAAAGATAAAAAAATCTTTAAAATAACCTAAACTTTTTACCTTAGGGAAATAGAGAAAGAAGAGCAATTTAAGATTAAAGTAAGAAGAATAAAAGGCAAGAAAAATTAGGGCAGAAATCAATGAAATTTAAACCAAGAAAATAGTAGAGAAAATAAAAACAAAAGCTGTTTCAAAAGATCAATAAAATTGATAAAACTCTAGCTAGGCTAACCAAGAAATAAAGAGAGAAAACACAGATTACCAATATAAGAAATGAAACAGTTTCCATGGACATTAAAAGATGATAAAGGAAGGACCAGCCCAGTGGCATAGTGGTTAAGTTCATGCACTCTCCTTTGGAGGCCCAGAGTTCACAGGTTTGGATCCTGGGTGCAGACCCACACCCTCCTCATCCAGCCATGCTGTGACAGCATCCTAAATAAAAAATAGAAGAAGACTGGCACAGATGTTAGCTCAGTGACAATCTTCCTCAAGCAAAAAGAGGAAGATGGCAACAGATGTTAACTCAGGGCCAATCGTCCTCTCCCCCCCCCCCCCCAAAAAAGGATGATAAAGGAATACTATGAAAAAAACTTTCTGTACACAAATTTGACAATTTAGATGAAATGGACACATTCCTTGAAAGATGCAAAACTAAAACTCACCCAAAGAGAAATAGATAACCAGAATAGTCCTTTATCTATTAGAGATATTGAATGAATAATTAATAACCTTCTAAGAAAAAAAGAAGGCCAAGATAATTTTACTACTGAAATCTACTGAGAAATAATATCAATGGTTCATACTCTTTTCTAGTAAACAGAAGCAAAGGAGCACTTTCTAACTCCTTCTACAAGGCTAGTATTTTCCTAATATGAAAATCAGATGAAGATATTACAAGAGAAGAAAACTACAGACCAATGTCTCTCATGAAAATAGATGCAAAAACCCTCAATAAAATATTAGAAAATCAAATCCAACAATGTATAAAAAGAATTAAGCATCATGGCCAAGTGAGACTTATTTCACATATGCTATGTTTGTCCAACCCTCAAGAAATCAATCAATACAGTCTTCCATACCAATAGACGAAAGAAGAAAAACATATGACCATACCAATTGATGCCAAAAACGTATTTGACAAAATTTAACAGTGATTTATGATAACTCTCACCTAGGAATCGTGGGGATAAAGAACAACCTGATAAAGAACATCTTCAAAACGTCTACAGCTTATATCATACTTGACGTTGAGAGACAGGATACTTTTGCCCTAAGATTGGGAAGAAAGCAAGGGTATCTTCTCTCACTATTCCTATTCAACATTGTAGTGAAGATGCTAGCTAGTGCAATAAGACAAGAAAAAGAAATAAAAGGTATGTATATTGAAAAGAAAGAAAGAAAAATGTCGTTATTTGCAGCCAGGCAAGTGGGCCCACCTCTGCAGTGCAAGGCATGTGCGAGGAGCAGGTGGTGTGTGTGGGGCCTCTGCAGTGGGGAGACTGGGTCTGCTTCAGGGGATTGGGGCATGTGCACAGGCCAGGACTGTATTGATGGGGTGTGTGAGCCTGTGGGTTATGGGGCTTGTCAGCTGCAGCAGACTTGTGCTTCTCAAATAGCCACATAGGGTATTGGCCCCACCTTCCAAAGCATAAAACCGTTGGGTGCTCCTGTACCTGGGGCCAGTCCTATTCAGCTGCAATCCTGAGAGATCTTACAACAGCCGTGTAGGCTGGAGACCTACAGCAGTTGTAAGCCTCTGAGCCTAGCAACCAGCCACACTGAGGGCCTATACACTTAGCAGAAAAACTGCAACAGGAATGTGACACTAGACCTTGCAGTCAACTGTGCTACAGCTCCTCACGCCAGATAAAGTGACTGAAGGGTTCATGGCAACGACACACACCCGAGCATGACAATCAGCTCTCCAGGGGTGTAGCCTAGCCTCCCTGGGCACCTGCAGCAACAGCAACCCTGCCACAAGAGAAAGACACACCTAGCCCACACAGAGGTCACTCCTGTATCATTTGGAACTGGTGACGAGTGGGAAGCACACTGCTGGGCCTCATAAGGCATATTTTACATAAGGCTGCCTCTCCAAGATCATGAGATGTAGCTCACCTACATAATGAACAGAGAAAGAGGCAAATGAGGAGATAAAGGAATACATTCCAAGTAAGGGAACAGGGCGAAACCCTGGGAAAAGAACTAAATGAAACAGACATAAACAACCTGACAAAGAATTCAAACAAAAAGTCATCAGGATGCTCACTGATCTTGGGAAAAGAATGGATGAACTCAGTGAGAATGTCAACAAAGAATTGAAAAATATGTAATAGAATCAATCAGAAATGAAGAATACAATACTGGAAATGAAAAATTCACTAGAGGGACTAAATAACACACTAGATCATACAGAAGAATGGATCAGTGACCTGGACAAAAGACTAGAGGAAATCACCCAAACTGAACAGATAAAGATAATTAAAAAGAATGAGAACAGTCTAAGGGACCTCTAGGACAACTCTGAGCACACTAACTAATAATACAAATATAATAACTTATAATACAAATAAGTGTCCCAGAAGGAGAAGAGAGAGACAAAGGGGTAGAGAATCTATTTGAAGCAATAATAGCTGAAAACTTTCCTAACCTAAGGAAGGAAACAGACATCCAAGTACAGGAAGCACAGAGAGCAGCAAACAAGATGAACCCAAATAAGTTCACACCAAGATACATTATAATTAAAATGCCAAGAATTGAAGATAAAGAGAGAATCATAAAAGCTGCAAGAGAAAAGCAACAAGCTACAAACAAAGGAAACCCCATAAGGCTATCAGCTGACTTCTCAGCAGAAACCTTAGAGGCTAGAGGGAATGGCATGACATATTTAAAAAATGCTGAAAGGAAAAAAACCTACAGCCAAGAATACTCTCCCTGGAAATGTTGTCATTTAGAATGGAAGGAGAGATAAAGAGTTTCCCAGACAAGCAAAAATTAAAGGAGTTTATCACCAAGAAACCAGCCCTACAAGAAATGCTAAAGGGACTTATTTAAGTGGGAAAGAGAAGACCACAAATAGGAATAACAAAATTATCCAAAAAAAAAAAGGCAATAAAATCACTGATAAAGGCAACAACACAGTAAAGATAGCAGATCCACCACTTATGAAGATAATATGAAGGTCAAAATACAAAAGTACTAAAACTACCTTTTTCCATCATAAGCAGGTAATGGAAACACACACACACACACAAATAGAGGTTACATATAATATCAAAAACATAAAATGTGGGAAGAGGGGAGTAAAAGAGTAGAGTTTTTAGAACAAAATCAAACTGAAGTGACCATCTATTTAATATAGATTGCTATACATGTAGGTCATTATATATGAACCTCATGGTAATCACAAACCAGAAACCTATAATAAATATACATAAAGTTAAGGAAAAGGAACCCAAACATAACACAAAAGAAAGCCATCAAACCACAAGAGAAGAGAGCAAGAGAGGAAGAAAGGAACAGAGAAGAACTCCTAGAACACCCAGACAAAAAGTAACAAAATGGCAATAAGTACATACTTATCAATAGCTACTTGTGGTTGATTGGATTAATGTATATATATGCTGCATACAAGAGACACACTTCAAACTTAAAGAAACTCCCAAACTCAAAGTGAAGGGATGGAAAAAGATACTCCATGGAAATGGCAATGAAAAGAAAGCTGAGGTAGCAATACTTATGTCAGACAAAATAGACTTTAAAACAAAATCTATTTAACAAAAATTTAAAACAAAAACAAAGAGACAAAGAAGGACATTACATAATGATAAAGGGAACAATCCAACAAGAGGATATAAGACTTGTACATATCTATACACCTAACATAGGGGCACCTAAATATATAAAGCAATTATTAACAGACATAAAAGGAGAAATAGACAGTAACACAATAATAGTAGGGGACTTTAACACTCTACTTAAACCAATGGAGACATCATCCAAGCAGAAGATCAATAAGGAAACATTGGCCTTAAACGACACATTAGACCAGTTGGACTTAGTAGATTTATACAGAACATTCCATCCAAAAACTTCAAAATACACATTCTTTTCAAATGCACATGGAACTTTCTCCAGAATTGATCACATATTAGGCCAGAAAACGAGTCTCAATAAATTTAAGAAGATCAAGATAATACCAAGCATCTTTTCTGACCACCACGGCATGAAACAAGAAATCCACTACAGGCAGAAAATCAAGAAAGCCAAAAATATGTGGAGATTAAACAAAATGCTACTGCACAATTGGATCAATGAAGAAATCAAAGGAGAAATCAAAATCACCTGGAGAAAACATCATGCCAAAATTTATGGAACTCAGCAAAAGCGATTCTAAGAGTGAAGTATATAGCAATATGCACTTCAACAAACCTCAGCAAACCTTTTCAGCACCTCAACAAACAAGAAAAATCTCAGATAAACAATCTAACAGTGCTCCTAAAGGAAATTGAAAAAGAAGAACAAACAAATCCCAAAGTCAGTAGAAGAAAGGAAATAATAAAAGTCAGAGCAAAAATAAATGAAATAGAAACTAAAAAGCAATAGAGAAAATCAATGAAACCAAGAGCTGGTTCTTTGAAAAGATAAACGAAACTGACAAACATTTATCTAGACTCACCAAGAAAAAAAGGGAGAAGACTCAAATAAATAAAATCAGAAATGAAAGAGGAGAAATTACAACAGACACCTCAGAAATACAAAAGATTATAAGAGAATACTATAAAAAGCTATATGCCAACAAATTGGATAATCTAAAAGAAATGGGTAAATTCTTAAAATCATACAGCCTTCCAAAGCCAAATCAACAAGAAATAGAGAATTTGAGTAGAGTGATCACCAGTAAGAAGATCAAAACAGTAATCAAAAATCTCTCCAAAAATAAAAGCCCAGGACCAGAAGGTTTCCCTGGTGAATTCTACCAACCGTTCAAAGAAGACTTAATATCTATCCTTCTCAAACTATTACAAAAAATTGAAGAGGACGAGAAGCTTCCTAACCCATTCTATGAAGCCAACATTACCCTGGTACCCAAACCAGACAACCACACCCACACACACACAAAATTACACGCCAATATCACTGATGAACATTAATGCGAAAATCCTCAATAAAATATTACAAGTCAAATACAACAGTACATTAAAAAGATCATCTGCCACGATCAAGTGGGATTTATTCTGGGGATGCAGGGATGATTCAACATCTGCAAATCAATCATGATGCACTGCATTAACAAAATGAAGAGTGAAAATCACATGATCATCTCAATAGATGCATTTGACAAAATACAGCATCCATTTATGATAAAAACTCTGAATAAAATTGGTATAGAAGGAAACTACCTCAACATAATAAATGCTGTATATGACAAACCCACAGCTAATATCATTCTCAATGGAGAAAAACTTAAAGTGATCCTTTTAAGAACAGCAACCAGACAAGGATGCCCACTTTCACCACTCTTATTTAGCATAATATTGGAAGTCTTAGCCAGAGCAATTAGGCAAGAAAAGGAAATTGAAGGGATCCAAATTAGAAAGGAAGTAGTGAAGCTGTCACTATTTGCAGATGACTTGATTTTATATATAGAAAACCCTAAAGAATCCACCAGAAAACTTTAAGAAATAGTAAATGAATACAGTAAAATTGCCAGATACAAAATCAACATACAAAAATCAATTGCATTTCTGTACACTAACAGTGAAGTAGCAGAAAGAGAAATTAATAATACAATCCCATTTACAATTGCAACAAAAAGAATAAAACACTTAGGAGTTAACTTAATCGAAGAAGTGAGAGATCTGTACACTGAAAATCAACAAAGATTGTTGAAAGAAACAGAAGACACAAAGAAATGGAAAGATATTCCATTCTCTTGGATTGGCATAATTAACATAGTTAAAATGTGCATACTTCCTCAGATTCAATGCAATCCCTATCAAATTTCCAACATTTTTCCCAGAAATAGAACAAAGAATCCTAAAACTTACATGGAACAACAAAAAACCTCAAAAGACCAAAGGAATCCTGAGAAAAAGAACAAAGCTGGAGGTATTACACTCCCTCATTTCAAAATATACTATTAAAATATAGTAACCAAAACAGCATGGTACTGGCACAAAAACAGACGCACAGATCAATGGAACAGAATCAAGAGCACAGAAATAAACCTACACATCTGTGGACAGCTAATTTTCAACAAGGGAGCCAAGAACATACAATGGAGAAAGGAAAATCTCTTCAACAAATGATGCTGGGAAAACTGGACAGCCACAGGCAAAAGAATGAAAGTAGACCGTTATCTTACACCATACCCAAAAATTAACTCAAAATGGATTAAAGACTTGAATATAAGACCTGAAACCATGAAACTTCTGGAAGAAAATATAGGCAGGATGCTCTTCGTCATTGGTCTTAGCCGTATATTTTCAAGTACCAAGTATGACTGGGCAAGAGAAATAATAGAAAAAATAAAAAAATGGGGCTACATCAAACTGCAAAGCTTCTGCACAGCAAAGGAAATCATCCAAAAAATGAAAAGAGAATCTAATAATTGGGAGAGATATTTGCAAACCGTGTATCTTATAAGGGGTTAATATCCAAAATATATAAAAGATTCATACATCTCAACAACAGAAAAACTAACAACCCAATTAAAAAATGGGCAAAAGAGCTGAATAGACATTTCTCCAAAGAAGATATACAAATGGCCAACAGGTACATGAAAAGATGTTCAACATCATCAACTATCACTGAAATGCAAATCAAAACTACAATGAGATATCACCTCCTGCCCATCAGAATGGCTGTAATTAATAAGACAGGAAATAACAAGTGTTGGAGAGGATGTGGAGAAAAAAGAAGTCTCATACACTAGTGGGAGTGCAAACTGGTGCAACCACTATGGAAGACAGTATGGAGATTCCTCAGAAAATTAAGAATAGAACTACTATATGATCGAGCTATTCCACTGCTGGATATTTATCCAAAGAACATGAAACATGAATGCATAAAGATACATGAACCCCTATGTTCATTGCAGCATTATTCATAATAGTCAAGACTTGGAAGCAACCTAGGTGTCCATCGAGGAATGAATGGATAAAGAAGATGTGATATATACACACAATGGAATACTACTCAACCATAAGAAACTATGAAATCCGGCCATTAGTGACAACATGGATGGCCCTTGAGGGTATTATGTTAAGTGGAATAAGTCAGAGGGAGAAAGTCAAATACTGTATGATCTCGCTCATAAGTAGAATATAAAAACAACAAGAAACAATCACATAGAGCCAGAGATTGGATTGGTGGTTACCAGAGGGAAAAAGGGGGAGGCAGGAGGGCAAAAGGTGTGATTAAGCACATGTGTGTGGTGATAGATTGTAAGTAGTCTTTGGGTGGTAAACATGATGAAATTTACACAGAAATCAAAATATAATGATGCACACCTCAAATTTATATAATTTTATAAACCAGTGTTACCACATAAAAAATAATGTATCAGTACTGGTTAATTAATTATATCAAATGTACCATACTAACATGAGATATGAATAATAAGGAGAACTGAGTGTGGGGTATATAGGAACTCTCCACTGTCTTTTAACTTTTTTTGTATGTCTAAATCTATTCAAGAGTAAAAAAAAAGTTTATTGAAAAATAAAATAAAACAGGGCCCAAGTTATATTAGGCTTGAAATTTTACTTGGTTCTCATGATAGGCAGAATATTGACCTCCCCAAAGACATTCATGTCCTAATCCCTAAACCTGTGATTATGTTACTTTGTGTGCCAAAGGGACTTTGCAGATGTGATTAAATTAAGAATTTGGGGATGGGAGATTATCCTGGATTATCTGGATTGGCCCAATGTAATCATGTGTCTTTAACAGCAGAGAATCTTTTCTGGTTGTGATCAGAGGGAGATATGAATACAAAATAGTCAGAAGAGATGCAATGTCGGTGGCTTTGAAGATGGAGAAAGGGGCCAGGAGCCGAGGAATGTTGATGGCCTCTAGGAGCTGGAAAAGGCAAGGAAACAAATCTGCCCAAGAGCCTCCAGAAGGGAAGACATCCCTGCCAGCACTTTGATTTTAGCTCCATGAGACCCTCGTTCAACTTCCGACCCAGGGAGCTGTACGATAATGAATTTCTGATGTTTTAAGCCATCGAGTTTGTGAAATTTATTACAGCAGCTCTAAAAATCTAATACAGTCCTTAACATTGGTACAGATCGCTTTGAGAGTTACTATTTTCATAACGTATATACTTACAACTTTTACTAAATGATCTCTAGATAATTAGATTTTAAAAACCAATTAATCTGTCGGAATCCTGTGCCTAAACAATGTTAAAATATTAAAGGTAATT